>NC_064820.1:129275000-129900000 GCF_024166365.1 Elephas maximus indicus
ACCCAAGGACTCTGCAAGGTCACATAACCAGAGGTAGTGGACTTGGATTCAGAAGCTCTGTCTCCTGAACACTTGTTCATTTTTCTTTCCACTGGAGCACAGTGTTTTACCACAGGAGGACCTTTGAGAGGTCTTCTTAGGATCTGTCAGATGTACATCTCTTCACTTGTTCCTTCAGACACAGTGTTCTGCGGTCGAGATGGTGCTGTGCCTGAGATCATTGTTGACACGCATGTTACCTGCGACCTCGATATTGGTCAACTAGTTGACAGTGTTATTTCCTTATCCTGACCTGTGTTGTCTACCTGGTGTCTTTTCTCCTTTATCCAAGGAACCATGACTTTGCTTGGATAGCCTAGATGTTACCTGTTGGTCTGGCTAATGGTCAAAACATTTTGAGACATATCTCCTCTGCGCACCATTGCACCAGGCATCTTCTTTAAGGTAGAGCCTGCCTTTTACCCTTAGTGTGCTCAGCATATGCAGACGTACACCCTGGAGCCAGGCCCATTTTCATTTCATAGAGGGATATTCTGTCTTCTCTTTTGAATTCTTTTATTACCTAAAGGTGACTCATTCACATTTCTGTTATCACAGACCTCTGCATAAGCAGCTTTAGTCGCACCAATTTTTAGCATACTCAAGCCTCTTTTCAGCTTACTGTTGCTTGATGCTTGATTAAGGAAGAAAAGGTCTGATACACTCTGCAGTTAGCATGACCTACACCTCATCCCAGGCCTGGATGTCCACCCCAGCCCTCCCCCAGATTGGTAGAGAAACATCTGCTGAGTGATCTTATGCTAGCCCAAAGGGATAAGGAGATCTTCTGAATTGCTCTTTAGATCACTTCTGTGAGGCACTAGGCTCATCATTCAGGTGAAGAAATCATACAGGAGAAACAAAGCTACTACACACATTCCTGTACTTTTATCCTTAATGGAGCTACTGGCCTTGAGAATCAAAGACTGTTTGAACTTGCCACACTTTCCCATGTGTGCTAAACAAAAATGGCATCCAGCCAATCACTTCTTTCTTTTTACCTATAAAATAGACAATTGCTTATAATTAATTGAATTGATAATAAAAGTTCTTCCTTCTTTACTTTAAGGATCTACTTCTCATGGTACATTTATCTTGCAAGGCAGAGTATTAAGTAGCTTAGAAATTTAGTGCAAATTTGGAGAATATTAAGAGTTAAAATCTAAAATAAAAGGCTGGAGCGTTTATGCCTTCATAGGGCAATTAACTGTGTAGGAAAAAAAATCAGAAAGTTTAGTAAAGCAAAAAGAAAGTTTTATATGGCATATATTCAAAAAGAAAAAGTGGAAAGTGGACAAGCAGGCTGCCGGAGCTGATGGCCAGCTGAATCCAAAGAAATATTACAGAATAGACAAGAGTGGGAAAACGGACAAGCATGCTGCCACAGCCATGTCTGCCCGAGTCCAAAGAACTTTACAGAGTCGTCAGTATATATTAACATTACAAAATGGGAAAAATCACCGAAAGCTTCACCTTTTCACAGATTGGCTAGAAACTGTGATCCTACATTTTGAATTGTCTTTCTTACTTACCATTGGTACAGATTTCAGTAACGACAGTCAGGAGGGTCTTCATTGGTCCAACAAATTTGCTGTTAATGCTAATAGATAAGAGTGGAAAGTCTTTTGTGTTATGGCTTACGTGAAAGGTTCCCTAAAAGATATTTTCCAAGATTATTTTAGCTATTGTCTTTATACCTCAGGGCCCAGTTGATGTGTCCTTGTAAGTCCTTGTAAGCCCTGTGAGCCCAGCTCCAACTGGGTCACATTCTCTATGCTCAAGGAGAGGGGATAATTATTCCAATATTATTTCTTAAATCATAGCATAGCAACGAAGCCATGGGGGCCAGACAACCTAAGCACATTCCAAGCTGGCATTGGTGTTTTCAGGCTGATTTTTAGAAGCCCTATCTGTGTCTCATAAATGGAAACATCACCTGAAGAAGGTGAGACCATAGGGGAAGAAAGGGTGATAGGATATCCTGAGGTGCAGCCAAACAGGAGCCCAGAGCTGACAACGCAAAACAGAATTACCACATACCGCTTCCTAGCTTATTTATCACAAGACCCAACCTGACCTCTTTTTTGTGTCTTCCCACAGAGGACTTCCACTATTAAAACATGTGTGTTAAGTAACTTTAATGCTACCTTGACAGTATTAGTCAGCTAACAGCAATATTTCTTAGGGAGTTGTCCAAGTGACATCACTTCTTTAATTTCATCCTTTGTAAACAAAAGGGCTTTCGTGGAAAGTTACAAACATAGATTTGGATGAAAGCCTGGAGGTAAGGAGAAAGAGTTCATTGTTTGAGGCACAGGGGTAACGTCATCATTAAGAGCATAAAGTCCATTAAAAATACACATTCCACAAGAAACTCTTTCAGCCAAAAAGGCAATCTTCAAGATATAAAGAAGGGAGTTTTTGCTTAGGGTTCATAAAATGTATGCTTCTGGTGCTGGAAAAATTTAGAAAAAGATAGTGAGAATGATGGCACAACTCGAACACAAATCAGTGTCACTGAATTGTACATGTAGAAGTTGTTGAATTGCTGTATGTTTTGTTGTAGATATTTCATCACAAAAAAAGAAAATGTGAAGAAAGACATTGATCCAGGTGTGAATCAAAATTTGAAATATCCAGATTACACTTTAACTTTGTTCTAAACAAACTTATTTTTTCAAGTTTTCATACCAATAACAGGAATAAAACTGTAGATAGAAATAACAATTTAAGTTTTAAGTACAATTTAGAAAATAAATGTGGGGAAGAAAAAGAGCATAATGACCTGTAGCCCAAAATTTGGGACCGAAATGTCAGGGTCTGGGTTCCACAAACAAACTGTGTAATCTTGAGCATTATGCCTTCCTCTTTGAAATACGACTAATGGCCTTTTCTGCCTAAGGTTTTATGAGTATTATAGAAGATAACGCATTTGGCACTTCAGGTCTTTATTATAGAGATCCAGCGATAGCACAAATTAATTATAAAAGAGTTCTGTTATATTATTTCATTTACAACTTTCACTATAATTTCTAATGAATAAGCTCTTTTACCCCCTCCCCCAAAAAAGAAAGAAAGTATCAAAATCAACCCACTTGAGCTTGTATTTGCCTAGTTGGAAGGAGGTATTAACAGACAGATGGACCAAAATCCATCACGATAATGAGAGTTTGGACCGTGGAAGTAGAGCTTTCAGATTATCCATTAATTCCTGACTGGTCTCAAGTCTGTTCTTACTCCCCTTTGCCCCAGTTCCACCCAAATTACAGAAATGGACATTTGAGACCTAGAGGATTTGATTTATTTAATGTAACACAATGGTCAGGAAATTGTGTTTCAGTGGATTCAGGGAAAATTTCCCAAATTTTGGGAACCAGTGTTGTTTCACCAGTGCCCTTGTATACTTAAGTGCCTTCTTTTAAAAATAAGAGAAAAGCATGGTAAAGTAATTCACACAATTCTTGCAGTTCAGTTTCTGCTGAAGATCACTGGAAAAATTGAGAGTCTTCAAAACACCTTTCTCAGAGACATAAAATTAGATTTGTGTTAATGATAGAAAAACCTACTCTACTATGGAAGAAAAGGATCAGATGAACGTTTTGAACTTTGCCGTTAGGATATAAAAGATATAAACTGAAATGTACCTCGTTATTTCTTCATTTTGATTCCTAAATAATTGCTACTTCATTGTGGAAATGGAAAAACAATAATCCAGGCCAAAATAAAGTAGCAAAGTAAAATTGTAGTTTTATCATTTTCTCCATATATGTCTTTAGCTTCTATTGACCAAAGAAGAAAGGAAGGAAAGCTTTCACAAATTACCATGGCTCAGTGCCGGTAGGAAATTGTTCTACTCTAAAGAAATATCCTGCTGCAGTCAAGTAAAAATGTAACAACACTTGAAATATAATATAATCCAGGACTGCATTTCTTGAGCTGCGCTGCAGTTCACTGCCCTTGTGTGTACTTCATTTCACTACCCAGGCTTTGAAAAGGTATCAAGGGCGGGTGCTGATCATTTATTTTAGATTCGTTTTTAGGAATATAGTAAGACAATGTAGTAAAGACATGAATAAGCAAAGCTTTGATCATATTAGAATTATCTCTCTTTCTCACTCCCAGGCTAGGAATCTTACTTTTTCTTAATGTGATCCTTTAATATTTTTGTATAAAGTGTTTCTCAGCCATATGTTGCCTTTCTTAAATTTTAGTATAATTATATTTTCAAGGATAATATGAATGATTTTGAAAACATTATAACTATAGTAATCTACTCTGTTGATCACAAGGTCAAGTAAAATGTTTCTCCATGTTCTTGTATAGTTGTTTTTACTTATTTCCAGAAGATTGCTATTTCAAATAGCCCTTATTTCAGAGCGCACGAATAAATAGAAAACAAATAAATACATGAATAAGCAAAAAAAAAAAAAAATTAGTTATAATATGAGCACATTTCTTTTAATTTTATCATACAGATAGTAGATGAGTTATTATGTTTTATGTAAGCTTTGGTTTTGCTAGTGAGTTTTGGTTTCATATTTTACATTTTAACGTGTCTTTTTCATTTTACCTATGAAAATGTTGTGAGGTATACTTCTGTTCTACTCTACCAGCAACGCACATAGAACAAAAGCAAGACTGGTTTTTATTATCTGGAATGGCTAAAATTCTAGTAAGTGGCAGAAGACAGTTTGGGCACTATTTACCAACAAGTGTATGCCCTCATACTAAATTTAGTGTGGCTTGATTTAACTAGCTATAACTGATGCTAATCTGAAGGATAGGCATATTAATGAGCTATAGGTTACATCGTCCAAATTCTTGGGAATGTTAGTAGGACTGTGTGACTGTAAATCAAAACTTCTCTCTCCCATTTGTGATAGAATACCATAATATTATCATGGTTCTGTTACACAGACATAAAACAGCATTTTGTTTTGGTCTTAGCTGTACTAAACCATCCCATTGCCGTCGAGTGGATTCTGACTCATAGAAACCCTATTCGACAGAGTAGAACTGCCCCATGGGATTTCCAAGGCTGTAATCTTTAAGGAAGCATATTGCCACATCTTTCTCCCCAGAAGCGGCTGGTAGGTTCGAACTGCCAGCCTTTTGGTTAGCAGCTGAGCACTTAACCACTTAGGGCTCCTTTAACTGTACTAAATATTACAGTAAGGGCCTTTTATCCCACGAAATTAGTATTAAGTATTTGTAGGTTCATTTGAAAAAAAAACCTGGTGAGGAAGAAATCATGAAAGTTTGATAATATCCTTCAGTGTTTCAGCTTAACTTAAAACGTCTATGTTCAACCTTATTTTTTTTTTAATCTTCTGATAGTGGGATCAGGCCTTCTTTTTGAGGGTTATTTTCCTGAATGAAGGCATGGTGGTACAGTGGTTAAGAGCTGGGCTGCTAACCAAAAAGGTTGGGAGTTTGACTCTACGAGCTGCTCCTTGAAAAACCCTGTGGGGCAGTTCTGCACTGTCCTACAGGGTCGCTATGAGTCACAATCGACTGGACAGCAATGGGTTTGGTTTGGTTTTCCTGAATGGAATCCTGAACTTTCGTTATGGCGCAAACCTCACCTAAATGCTGTGATTTTTGTTTTCTTTTTCTCATTTTAATAGCACAAACTCCTCAAAACATTTGTGAGGCACTCCAAGTGCAGAATCCATCTAGATCGGGATCAGGAGACTTTTTCCCTTGAACACCATATAGTAAATAGTTTAGACTTTGTTGGACATACTATGTCACAGTATGCAACTCTGCCATCGCCATGTAAAAGCAGCCATAGGCAATACATAAATGATGAGTGCAGCTGTGCTCTCATAAACCACTATTTGTAAAAAAAAAGACAATTGGCTGTTGTTGGCCAACCCCTGTTCTCAATTATCACTACTCTTGCCTCACCCTTCAAATTATCTCATCTGCACCTAATTCTGAGGAGCCCTGGTGGCACAATGATTAAGCGGTCTGCTACTAGTGGAAAGGTTGGCAGTTTGAAACTTCCAGCTGCTCCACTGGAAAAAAGATCCAACAACCTGTTGCAGTAAAGGCTACGGCCTAGAAAACCCTATGGGGCAGTTCTCTTCTGTCTCATGGGGTCTCTTATCTCCATGAGTCAAAACTGACTCAACAGCATCTAACACCACAGCCACCACCTAATTCTACAGTTATTTTCTTAATGACTAGGTAAATGATTTTAGGTGGACTGTGGACAAACAAATTTTATTTAATTACTTAGAATATGATGACTTAAATGTTTAATAGTTATAGTGAACTTAAATGTTTTAGGGAAAAACATAACTAGTGCATCAGACCTGTTTGTGGATGTCGTTTCTGGAAATATTATTGATTAGAACAAAGTTTACATTAAATTTTTTAAATGCATACATCTACAGAAACATGAAGTAAAAACTAATATGGGTGATTCAAGGATATAGCAGTAGTCATGGAGGTGTGGTTCTTGAATGACTAGAGTTTGGGAAATGGTATTGTAAGATTTAGTAGTAGTGGTAGTAGCATAACTAGGAAAATTTTATAATGCGGCTGTTCAACTTCCAAAACCAAGTGTTTTCCAGACTGGAACCCAGGACTGCCAGAATGTTTGTCAAAGAGTTTCAGAGGGAAGAAATGGCCTGCTAAGATCAAAATAAATTTAGCTGTTACTATGTTTCTTTCTGGGTCTACCTTTCTTATCTACTAACATTTCCTTTTCTTCCTACCCCTCCTTGTAATAGTGCTCTTTTTCTATGCTTCCATACTCATCTACAGTTGGAAACCTGGCCATTCCTGAAATAAGAAGAACATTCTTTCAACGTCATTAAAATTATTCCAGTTTGTTCTACCTTTATGAGTCTGTCAGTATACTATGTAGGATATGAATCAAGGTGGAACTTAAAAAGAAAAGAGGTGTGTGTTACTGAAGTCAGTATTGTATTTTATTCTTAAAATATAATTTGGCAACAGGAACAAAAATAAAACTCTTTCTAAAATTATTGCTATAGGCTCACAGATAAATCAGTTCTATTATGAAGGAGTGTAAGAAGGTACTTGAAATTTTGGAAAAAAAAATGTCAGAGGTTACTCTCTTGCTTGGTTAGAGTCTAAGCACAGCAGATTTGAAGCCCTTAAAGATATTTTGTAATAAAAAATATTTGGAACTTGCTTTAAAATATATGTATATATCATCCAATAATTTAATAAAACCATATTGTGAGAATTTAGTTGTAGGCTTAGAAAATTATTTCAACTTAATAAACTCAGAGAATACAGCTATTCACAAATTAGATTATCATAATTTTCCTCCCACATGAATATTTTTCCTTCGTTTACCATGATAGAAAAAAAATTTCTTTTCATAATTAACTAGAAAAGAAAAACAGGAACAGTAGTATTCTGGCATTTATTTGAAATTTGCCTTTATATTTTTAAAATATCTCTTTTGTTTTTATTTTCACCTGTAGCTTCAAGATGGAAGATTATTTTTTATTTTTATTTTTTTACAAAAGTACATTGTTGCATTTTATACAAATCCTATATACTAGTGCATATAAGCACTTTAATGTATTTGTAGTGACTAATTAAATATTAATATTTCTACCGGTAATTGAGAAAGTGTGTGGATCTCATAAGTAAAATGTAGTCTAGAATCTGCTCTTTAAGAAGATAATTAAAGTTTCATTGTGTTGTTCTTTTTAGGAATATTTTTATGTGTAACCACTGGCTTTATCATTTGCCTAACTGGTGAGCAGAAGGAATTGGGATGAGGGAGAAGTGAAGACATGGAACGAAGGGGAAGATTGTTTTGCCTTTAGCAGCCCATCACTCACCTCCAGGCTGTGCTTTAAAAGAAAAAAAGAATCCTGAAAGAGTTTGAACAGTAATGAGGATTTTGGGGGGAGAGTATTCTTAGTGAATCGGTATGGAAAGGCGAAATGTAGATACTACAACTTGACTCACACTTGAAATGTCTCAAGTTCTACATTTCCAGAGTTTCCAAGGCAAAGGACACATGCGAGTTCCTGTCAGCCATGTGAGGATGTCACAGAAAGGAAGTACACTGGGTGGTCTTGAGAGGAGCTTTGCTCACAGGGTCTACCTGGAGGGAGGATGAACCCCGCATAGGGATAAACTATCAGAAGCCTGGGGCTGATGGGGGAGTTGAAAGTAGTCAGCTAGAGGAGCCATCCCTGGGATCAAGGGTGAGAGGTGAGGGATTTCAGCCTCGGGAAGTCCTCCCCCCCCCGCCCCCGCCAATCCATGAAAGCTGTAAGCTTTAGGCTGGCGACACCTAGAGGGCACCAATGCCAAAATCATTCATTCAGAAAAATATTTAATTCCTGACACTTTCTTGATCCTGGGGATAAGTAGTGAACAAAGCAGACAAAAATCTCTGCTGTTATGAAGGCCACATTGTAGAGGCAAGGGGTGGAAAATAAATAAGTAAAATGCATACTGTCTCAGATGTAGTCTAGAATCTGCTAGTTGAGGGCCGATAAAATGCTAGTAGGTGTGGAATTTTAAATAAATGACCAGGGAAAGTCTCACTGACACAGTGATACTGTGAAGACCTGAAGGAGTTGAGGGAACAAGCTGTGGCTGTCTGAGGAAGAGCATTCCTGACAGAGGGACCAGCAGGTGCAGTGGCCCTGAGGCAGCGACATGCCTGAGCTGTTGAGGGAACATTAAGGAGGCCAGTGTGACTGGAGTAGTGTTGTGTGACAAGATGTGTTTAGAGATTAAGTCTGGGGCCAGGCTGTGTGAGGCTTTGCAGGCCACAGTAAGGACTTTGGACTTTATTTTGAGTTAGTGGGAACCATCAGAGGATTATAAGCCAAGGAGTGAAATATCCTGACTTCCATTGTGAAAGGAAGCTGCAAAAGACCTTTTTAAAGTGTTAAAAAAGCAAAGATGTCGCTTCGGGACTAAGGTGCACCTGACCCAAGCCATGATATTTTCAGTTGTCTCATATGCATGCAAAAACTGGGCAATGAATAAGGAAGACAGAAGGAAAACTTGAATTAAGGTGCTGGCAAAGAATATTGAATATACCATGGACTGCCAGAAGAACAAACAAATCTGTCTTGGAAGAAGCACAGCCAGAATGCTCCTTAGAAGCAAGGATGGTAAGACTTTGTCTCATATACTTGAGGGATGTTATCAGGAGGGATCAGTTCCTGAAGAAAGACATCGTGCTTGGTAAAGTAGAGGGTCAGTAAAAAAGAGAAAAGCCCTCAGTGAGATGGATTGACATAGTGGCTGCAACAGTGGGCTCAAGCATAACAAAAATTGTGAGAATGGCACAGGATCAAGCAGTGTTTTCTTTTGTTGTGTATAGGGTCAGTAAGAGTTGGAACCAACTAGACAGCACTTAACAGCAGTGTTTTGAAAGGAAGACTCTGGCTGCTAGGTGGTGAAATATATAAGGGAGCAAGGCTGGAAACAGGGAGAGCAGTTAGGAAGCTATTGCAGTAATGTGAGACTTGATGGTAGCTTGAACTGGGACTTATTTGTTGAAATGGTGAGAAGTGGTTAAATACCAGATATATTTTGTTTGAAGATTGTCCACAGAATTTGTTGGCAGATCAGTTGTAGGCTAGGAGAGGAAAAGAATCCAGTTATTCCAGAGTTTCTGGACCTGAAAGATTGAAGTTAACATTACCTAAGATGGAGAATATCTGGGAGAAAGGTATTGGGAACTCAGCTTTAGATTGATTAAGTTGAGACAACTGTTATTCAGGTAGACATTTGTACTTGCATATATTTGAGTCAGATTCAGGGGAGAGAAGTGAAGGTTGGCGATATATACTTGAGAGTCATATAGTTGATATTTCAAGCCATGAGAATTGATGAGATCACCAAGGAAGTCATTTTGATAGAGAAGTCCAAACGATTAGCCAATATTTAGAGGCTTAGGAGATGGGAAAAAAACCAGCAAAGGAGATTGAGAAGGCAAAGTCCATGAGATTATAACTTCACCAGCCAGGTAAGATCTTAGTTAGCAGTACCTGTTCTTTCCCCCCCTGACTGCTGCCTTGGAAGGGCTCATAATAGCTGCTGGCTAGTGTAGGAAAAAGTAAAAGGAAGAAGATAGAAGTGGATCACGCTCCCTTCATTACTGAAAGCCTTCAAGCCTAGAGTATAATCAAATTGGGAAGAGAAACTTCAGTTTAATGAGAGTTCAATTAAGAGCTTTATTATTGTTTGATTGAGTGGACATTTTGTTCGTCTGAAAGAGAAAGGGAACTGCCTGAGGTTTTCTAAAGTCAGGAAAGAAATTGTCAAGAGTGAATGTGCAGAAAGGCAGTAGAAGAAATGATAAAGTTTCTTTCTGCTTGCACCTTAGTGGTTTAAAATATATTTTAAACCATATATTTCCTCAGTGAATGTGAAATTATTGAAAATATGTCTAACTTGGTGATTTATAGTTCTAAGCTTATGGGCAGAAGTTTTAATTTTTCATACATCATCAAGCAGATGCTCTGAAATAATCTAAGGAGAAGAGAATTCCAAATATGAAGGTCTTTCAGAGTCTCAGTGGAGACTCCTGAGGTGTTTTGGTGCCAGTTAGAATTGTCCAGATAACTTCCTTACGAAGAAGGAACCATTCTGTCCTGTACCATAAAGCAGTCGTTCATGTATATAGTGTTAATGTGTCTGTGCTACAGTAGCCCTGTTAGTGTGTAGTCCTAATGAGGTTCAGTCACAGTTTTGTGAGCCTTCAGGTGTTCTCCAGTCTAACCCATCAGCCATTTTGAATTTAAGTCATTGCACACAGAGAATGCCAGTGAATGGCTCTGGTTGGATCGATGTAATGCCATCACCTGCTTGAGCTGTTCAAAGTGTGTACTTTATAGTCTCAGTCTTAGCAGTGACCTCTCCATACTCATACTCTAATCTATACAACACATTTGTTGCATATGCACAACTATGTCTGTGTGGTTCAGTGTATGTGATTTTACTTACGAGCTTAAACTGGGTATATGTGAATGTAACCTGTCAGGAGAATAAGGAAGCAACCAAAACCAAGAAAATACAGCCAAACCAATTTGAAGATTAACTTTGTTTGTAAGAATTGCAACAGCATATGTGCCTTATTGACTGGGTGGACCACTTTGTTTCTTTTATTTCCTTTTATGGTAATAACTATGAAAAGCACAGAGGTGAATGCATATTTACACAGTAATTCTGTTATATAATGGAATGTAGGACAGATTTCTTTCTTACTTGGTACCATTTATTTAGAAGATAAAAAAACAAATGATTTAGTAACACATCATTAGAGTATTGATAAAAGATCAAGACTTCTTAAATGAAGGTTCGTACCGTGTTATGCCAGAGTACTTTAAAAAATTCTGAAGGTTTTATGATTACACCTTAATGTACTGATACTTAACAAGAAAAATGGGAGCAGAAAAGACTAAATTCCTGTGCTTTTGCCAAATCCAAATAGTTATAGTAAATTTAACTTTGGAATTTCCTGACTTTTGTGCTGCTGAAATTTTAGGTTTCACTTTAGCATTAAGGGAGTCTTTGATTTAACTTCCCTGTATCTTAACATTTTAAGGCATTTGTGGAAGGTAGAGAGGATTAAAGGAAAGAAAGTTGCTGGAGCACATGGTTTTAACAGCTCACCACTCAATTGTTAAAAGTATTCTCCTGACAAGCTCAGAGTCATCATTTTAAGTCTTCAGTATTTTAAGGCTTGTAAATAATTTGGTCTTATTTGTTTTGAAAGTCCACGTTCTGAGTTTAAGGTTTGTCCTCATGTGTCCTAAATTTGGACTAATAAAAGGAAACAAAACGTTTCCACCCTGAGTAAATTAGAAAAGAATAGGGAAAAAGAAAAAAGCCGCTGTTGGGAAATGGCTGCACTTTCCAAGAAATATCATTTTGGGATGTAGACCAAAAATTTAAGCTTGTTTTGTTTGACTGTGTTATTATCAGTAACTTTATGTATTTTGAAATAGATATAGCTTTCTAACTGTTTTTATAGCTTTCTAACTGTTATTGTAATGTTAAAAGGCACTGCGATGGAATTGCTTCTTGCCGCCATTACTTCATGCCTGAGTTACTCCAAATTAGTGTTTAGAAAGATGCAGTATTGATTTCAGGCCAAGCAGATTCTATTCGTTACATTGCAACAGTAATGGTCTTTTAGAAATTGCTATTATTCAGCCTAAGTAGACAAAAACTCTTATAATTAAAAAATTTTTGGTGCCCATTAATGTTAATGTACAAAGACTATTTTAAATGTACTTCCTTAGATTAATGAGAAAAAAGAGGGGCCAAGGAGGAATTTATAAGTGTAGTATAGTAAAACCGTGAAATACAAAAATATTGATATTAACCTGGTAAACGACAGGCTCCTGGTCTTTTCCGTCGTTCTAAAAAAATATCCTTTTTCCATTTTCCCCTTGAGCAGTTGCTCTCTTTTCCTTCGTCTTCACCTCAAACTTGTCAAGGAATTGTTTGCGGTCATTCTCTGTTTCTTCTGACTTACTCCAGAACCAACTGTAATCTAGGTAATATCCTTACTGGTTAAGCGAAACTTACTTCATCAGGGTCTCTGGGTGGACTTTTCTCATTCCTTGTCTTTCCTGATATCCCAGCAGAAAATATCATCTATACGTGCTTGGCTCCCAAAACTGGAGCTCAGCATCTCTCCTGAGTTTCCTACCTTTGCATGCAGCCGCACACCAGTCTTGTACACTTCAGAAGTCTCACAGGACTCTCAAGCTCAGCACGTCCCAGACTGTTTTTAACTCCCCTTTGCTCATTCTATACATACCTCACCGTTTCTCATCTACCTGATCTCAAATTGGCACAACCATCCATTCTCTTTCCCAGGACATAAATTTGGGTGCCATTCTTGATACTTCCCTTACCTAACAAAACCATTTTCTCACCAAGACTTTTGGATGGATTGTTTCCTACATATATTTTTAATTCATCCACTGGTCCTTGTCTTCACCACTATCGTCTCTCTTCTGGATTACTGCAACAACTTTCTTTGAGGTCTGCCTGTCTCTTACTTGTGCCGCTGCAATCCATTGCAGCCACAGTGGTCTTTCTAAAACACATATCTGATCATTTCACTTCCCTGTTTGGATCCCCTGTTCTCAGAATAAAACATGATCATCCTCTGCTTACATCTCTAGCCTCATTTCCTTCTAAACACTCCGTGAGTCAAACACATTAACATTTATTTAGTTCTTCAGATAAATCATGCTTCCTCCTGCCTCCACATCTTGTGTGCTCCTCCCTTTGCTTGTGAAATGATAATTCCATTTCATTTTCCTAGCATGTTTTGTGCTTGTTTATCTGTTACCTTTCAGTTTAACTGTCACTTTCTCCTGGAAGCCTTTCCTAGCCCCAGGCTATCCTCCGTATTCCCTTTTTATCATTTTGTTGTTGTTTTTGTTGTGAACCGTTGGGTCAGTTAGCATTTATCACACCATACTCTCATCAGGTATAATCCGGAACTCCTGGCCACCATTGCCAGCTTCTGGGAAAGGAGTGAGCCCATACCTTCAGCTCTGCCCATTGCTTTGCACTTCTGTTTCTGGTCCAAAGAAATGTTTATCTTGTATTTTGAAACCAGCTGGGTTTTTTTTTCCTCTCTCTTTTTCTATGTGATTTGTCACTGTTATATGTTTGAGCAGAAGGGGAGTACCAAAGCATCTGGACTAGAAGTCAAAATCTGCATGTTTAATAAGCTGTCTAGGTGATTCTTATGTACATTAAAGCTGTGTAACATCTGTACTCTTTTACTCTTATCGAGAAGGCTGGAGATGTCTGACATGAACTTATTCAACCTCAGATTCACTCTGTTGCTACATCCTCATTTTCCATTTTGCCTGCCTTTGGTGAAGTGTCTTCCCATCTCTCCAGAGCAAAATGTTCCAGCTCTGCACTTAATTCTGTGACCTTTCTGTACTCCTAACTCCTTCCATTAATTAGTTCCTTTTCTAGCTTGCATCTCTTCTCACTCCTGGAGTCCTCTTTACCTACAATTAGGGCCATCCTAAAATACGAGACCTCTCAATCTCTTTAGTCACATCTAGCTATACCATATCCTGCTCATTTTCCTCACTATAAATTTTCCTTAAAGCTTGGTCTGTGCCAGCTGTCTAAAGTTCCTCACCATCTATGTATTTCTTATCATTTTGTGAAATTGTCTTTGTTCTTTTGAACCCCTCAAAGCATTTGCTGTCCTTGGTAACCTGATTTCTTCTTAAATATCCTTCTTTGAAGTGTTAATTTCCTACTGATGCTGTAACAAATTAACCACAAATTTAGTGGCTTAAACCAACACGAATTTATTATCTTACAGTTTTGGAGGTCAGATGTCCGAAATGGGTCTCACTGGGATGAAGTTAAGGTGGCAACAGGGGTGCATTCCCTTCAGGAGGCTCTAAAGGAAAGAATCTGTTTTCTTGCCTGTTTTCTTAGCTTGTGGCCCCCTTCCATCTTCAAAGCCAGCAGCGTGACAAACCTCTCTCTGCCTCCTTCTTCCATTTAGAAGGATCCTTATGATTACATTGGACCCACTCCAATAATCCAGGATAATCTTCCCATCTCAAGGTCAGCTGAATAACCACCTTATTTCCCCTTTGCCATGTAAAGGAACATAATCACAGGTTACAGAATTAGGACATGGTCATCCTTGGGGAGCCATTATTCTGCCTACCTCACTTGACTTTCTTAACATTTAAATATCTTTTTAATAACCCTAGTGACTTCTTTCCTTTTTCTGTTACCGTCACTTGAGTCTTTTTTTTCAAATTTCATATCCCCTTAGTAACTGTCATTAGCGTCTTCTGTTCACTTCATATACTCTGTTTTATTGATTTTATACACATTGATGGTTTCAACTATGATTTCCTTTGCTGCCAACGACTTTCCAAAATTCCACCCTGTACTTTACTGCTTTCTAGATATTATTAACTCAAAATGTTAAGGATGAAACAACCAACTTTACCCAGAAGTCTTCCTAACTTCACTGATTTTATTAACATTAGCTCAGTAATGAAACCATATTATCCCTCTCTCTTATTCTTGTGTTTACTCTCAGGATATTCCTTGCATCTGTTCTTTCTTTTACCAGTCCCACCCTCATTAATCTCATTAACGAGAGCTTAAAAACCATGGCATCACCTCTACGGCTTCTTTCTTCATTCTTACCCCAGCAGTTCTACCTTATCAACCTTGGCAGATATCCCTGCCAAAAGTGAAATTCTTATCATTCTCTTTTTTCTGCTTAATGCTCTCCGTTCACTCAGTGCCAACAAATGAAGGATAGATTCCTGAGGATGGCATTCTAGGCATTTCATTTAGCTTTGTAGTTGTATTTTCTACTCCCTTGTAATGTCCTCAGCCCAAGAGAATCTACTACCCATTCCGCATCCATGCCTTTAAGTCAATGTTTCATTCGTGTAATTTTCTCTGTAAGAACCTCCCCCATCTGCTCTAATGTTGAAGTTTTACCTCATTCCTTAGGATCCTTTATCCACTACCATGTCTTCCAATAATGATTTTCTGATTCTCATAATTGAATTGTGATACCATATTGTTATAGCACATTGTTGGCCCTCTCTAGTGGAATCAATCATATTGTGGCTTGCTTTATGTTTATTTACCGAATAGATGATAAATTCATGGAGGTTAGAGTCATATAATTGGTACATGGTATGTGGTGCAGGGGTGAAGAGTTAATAGCTGTTAACCAAAAGGTCAGCATTTGGAATCCATGAGCTGCTCCTTGGAAACCCTATGGGGCAGTTCTACTCTGTGCTATAGGGTTGCTGTGAGTAGGAGTCGACTCAATGGCTCCAAGTCCAGTTTGGTTTGTGTGTCAGATTAGGGCTTTCATGAATTCATAGATTGAATAGTAAAGACACCCAATTAGTATGTTTATGTTATTATTTAAGGAAGTTGGGTTGAGAGTTTTAAAGAATTAATAACATTGTCATTCATTATTTTTTATTTCAAAAATATTTATTTAAGAAATTTTGCCTTTTTATGGCCCATTAGTTATAATCAGTAAGCTAAATATTTCATTCTGATTCAACCTTTTTCCGTGAATATGCCCTTAATCAAGGTATAGAACACAGCTAAAACTAGTATTTCCAATAAACAGAATAATAGTTCAGAAATTTCATAGTTATTCTTCCTAAATTTTACCTATACATTTATATTATATGGAAAAAAATTCACAATAAGATTCTAGGGATAGTATTTGCCCTCCTTCCCAGAAAGAAATTGTATGCAAGAGAAAAAATTGCATACTAACTGGCTTGGCTGCAGAAGCCTACGGCTTGGCTGAAGGTATTGGGAGTGACTGCGAATGGGATAGAGTTTCTTTTTGGGAAACAAAAATGTTCTAAAATTAGATTGTAGTGGTAGTGGTTGCACAACTGTGTGAATATACTAAAAACCATTGAATTGTATACTTTGGGTGAATTGTATGGTATGTGAATTATATCTAAATAAAGCTTTGTGTGTATAATGAAATTCTGGGCACAGTTAATACATACCCTGCTTTCAAAATCTGAAAAGGAGGAAAACATTCAGTTTCTGTTAATATTTATTTTATCCTATTGATTATACCAATTGCCTTTATAAAAGTTTGAAATAGGTAGCAATTTATTGTGTTTAACACTCCAGTTATTGATGTTCGTAATGTCAAACACTATACTAATGAATGGAAGTTCAGTGTGCGATATAAACATATTTGCTTTTTTCTATACCAAGAGAATATACAGAATAAGCCAAATATATTTCCATGGCATTGATGGAAAGGAAGTATTCTAAGAACAATTTTTCAAAACAAATTTTCTTGTTTTATTTTTCCTAAGTTCTCTGTAACATAATTGTTACATGAGCTGCTCTTACGTATGACATGTACATATTAGAATTGACAGGGCAGTGTTCTTAGAATTTGGTGATATCTGAGATCACACTTAGCACTACTACTTACCAAATTATTCATTAGATCCTGCTTTGAATGAGATTCACAGTAACTTGTAAATGTTGGTAGACAAATATGAGGTTATGTGGTTTGGCAGTCAGAAATCTCTCAGATGGTTTTGTTTAGATCTAGTTTTCTTTTTTAAAAAACCTGTATTCAGTTTCTTCAAATTAGCAAATACTTTCCAGTCCTTCTCTTTCTTTCCCCTCCGTGACACAGTTAACAACCTTTTCCTTGTTGACAGTGTCCATCCTTACCCTCCATCATCATACTTTGCCTTTTACCTCCCTGATCTTTCTTCCCAGTCTCCTACACTGGCTTTTCTTCCTTGGACCTTGGACTTTCCCTTAGATGCTGGTAATTCTCAGGGTTCCTCCTGAAATTCAGCTCTTTTTATTTATGGGTCTTCTTTGGAAACCTTATCTGTTGCCACAACTTCAAATGCAGTCCACACACACGGTGATGAATCGTGAAGTACATCTTCAACCCTTACCTCTTTGCTGATTTCCATATCCAAATTTTTAGCTGCCAAGTTAGAATTTCTGCCTGTTTCTCTCAAACATCTAAAATTCTTTATGTCCAAAGCTGTTTAACTTCAGACTGTGTTCCTCCTTCTGTGTACCATCTTCTGTTACTAGTACTGCCATCATCTCTCTTGTCACTCAGGCTGGAAGTCTGAAATGTCTCTACAGTGACAAAGTCCTGTTGATTTTTCCTAATATCTCTTGAATATGTGTCCTCTCCATCATCATCGCACCTTACCTTTGACTCTCATCATTTATCACTAGACTACCGTATTGCTCATCCACATTAAGGTCAAGGATTGTCTTTATAAAGTATCGATGTGCTTATGTAATACTCCTGTTTAGTTTAAACTCTTTCATAGACTTCCCACCACCTTTAGAATAAAAGTTAAAATCCATGCAGTGGCACTGTAGGATCTGGCACATGCCTACATGACTGAGCTTCTATTCCATCAGTTTCCCAGCTGATCTGGAACATGTTCCATTCTTCAGATGTGCTGTATTTTCAGACTTACTTCCCCACACTGTTTTTTAATGAGTGTGATGCTAACTGCGTTCCACTTGCTGCTATTATTGGTTCAGGACTTCAGGCCTACACAAATCAACACATTCTCCTAGCCATAGAAACCATTCAGAAATTGGCTTGTGACCCATCCAGGACATTTGGACAAAAGGAGAGGGTTGCTGGAGCCTGGGGCTTTTGAGAAAAAGGTCTCTTTCTCTTAGAAGAGAGCTACTGGAAGAGATATCCTCTCTCCCTCTAACTGTCCCAGTCAAATGTCTAGCCTAGAACTGTTCAGCTGTTTTGCCCCCATGAGGGAAAACAGCCTAAGGGTGAAATCAAAACACAGCAGAAGGCATAACTGAGCATGTCTCAGAGAAATTGTCAAGAGACATTGGCTTAAACCAATCCTGAAGTCCATGTCACTTCTGTTAAATTTCTGGTTTAAGTCTGTTTGGATCATTTTTTCTGATATTTGAAGACCAGAGCCTCCAAAATGATACATTTTTAAAAAAAGTTCAAGGGAAGGTGAGTGGACACACATTAGGTGTGTAGAGCTTGAATGGTACTGTGGAATGCACGCTCAATATAAATTCTTATATAAATATTAGGCAGGAATGCATCGAAATGCAGGATGTTTTGATCAGGAAAAAAAAAAAGCTTCTGTTTTTTTTTTTTTGGAGTGGGGAGTCACACCCAAAAATAAATGAAAAGCATTCCTATTTTTCCTATCAAATCCTTAAATAATTTACTGGGAGCCTTTTACATACAATGATTTTGAAGCTAACATTTTAAGGTTCCATATTTAATTCTAAGGAAAAATTGTTACACACATATTTAGAGTTTTTGTACAATAAAATAGTTAAAACAAAACCCTCAAATTTAATATCACTCCATGTGTTCTTCTATGTCCCAGATTTTTTTTTTTTTTTCCTCCAGAAAGAAAAATGTCAAACGTCTTTCAGTTCTCTACTCTTTTTGTTGTCGGGGAGGGTATTTGGAAGTCGAGCACAAAGAAGTTCTTTATTATGAAAGGAAATGCCTACAAATAAGAGTTAATGCTTAAATGAAGGACTTAAGGATCCTAATTTTTCAGAATTTGGATCAATCTTGTCTTCTATAAGTGCCTGTATTGCTGCTATAACCTTAGATGAAAGGGTGTCAGAAGGCAGGTGTTGGTCCTCACTTTGTACTGTCTGATGCTCTGCTTTGTGCTATTCTCTTTTCTGTCTTTCTTATCTAGAGATGATTGATTTGTTTATTTCATGTTTAAAGGATACTTGTTCTAGTGTCATCTCTCTTCTGAGTCCGTGTTCAGTTTTATTAGGATGTGCTGCACAAAGATCGCAACGCAAGATGCAACAGGTCCTAAATTTGTGCACGTGGTTTCATTTTGTTGGATTAAGCCTGATGATAACTCTTTCACCACATTATATATTTGCTCCTCATGTAGTCAGTTCATGTTAGAATGATGATCTCTCTTGGGGAATTGGTAGATTTTGACTTGTACCACTGTGCCTTTAGCAGCTGACTGCTAAGCCTCAAATGAAGATATTATTTCAGAGATTGTCTGAATCTGGTAAAAAAAAAAAAATTTTTTTTATGTATCTGAATATGCCAAGAAGACTCACAAGCATATAGTTATTTCATGATCCAGCTTGTAGGCAAAATTGACTTGTCAGAATAAATGTGTAAAATATAAAAGAACAGACCATTATAAGAATGAAAGAGAGGCATTGCCAAATGTTTTCTTTTTTGATTGTAAGGTTTAAATTTTTTTTCTTATCTTTCCAGTAAGATACAGTCTTTTTTCTTGATGCATTCTAAAAAAAAAAAAAAAACCTAACTTTGAGAAACTAAAAGCTCAGGTTTACTTTGATTTTTTAGTAATTACGTTTTGGGTTTTTATAATTGTTCTTTGTATTCATTGGTCTTTGCTAACTCTGTTCCTTAAAAAAGCACAGCCCAATTCTAGGCATAAAAAAAGCCCTCTGTTGCTGTCAAGTCAATTCCAACTCATAGAGACCATATAGTACAGAGTAGAACTGCCCTATAGGGTTTCCAAGGAGTGGCTGGTGGATTCGAACTGTCTGTCTTTTGGTTAGCAGCCAAACGCTTAACCACTGCACCACCAGAACTCCACATCTAGGCGAAGATGGCTTAATTTCCTTCACAGTGATTCTTTTCCTTTTAACTGTATTAGCTGTTCACTCCCAGTGTACCTAATTGCATCTTTGTTTGACTTTCCACCTTTCTCTGCTTATTGAACTGGAAGAATTCATTAAAGCTTATTAAATGGCTGTGTTCTCTGCTTTAGGGAAAGTTTAAAAGAAAGTAGACCTTTCATTAATGTGAAAGGGAATAGAGTATTCCCAGCATTCAGTCAGCTGAATGGCTAAGTGCAGGGAGGTACAATAGGAAAACTGGACACTTCCCAAAGCCTCCGAAGTTTTCCCTTTGCCATATTTCTATATTATTTTAAATTGAAGTCAATTCCCAGAACATCCAGTGGACCCATATTCAAATATAAATACAAAAATATATCCCGAAGCCAAATAGAAAAAAAAAAAACATATATATATATATGAGTTACCAACCTCTATTTTTTTTATTGGTTCAAATAATTAGTGGGAGAATTAGCTATAAATCTTCAAATGTAATTATTCCATATTTTGAAAAGTAATCCATGTATTTTTTTTTAAGACTGTAGTAGGGTAATTCCCTAGCTTATATAGAATGGAAACTAAAACATTTGACGTCTTTACTTATTTCCAATTTAAATTACGTTAAAAAAAAAAAAGGATATATAGTTTTGCTTTAGTTGGCCTTGTTTTACTGTCATGGGAGTTTACCTTCACCTCAGTTCCCATAGATATGTGTGAGAAATTCTTTAGGGCCTGAAACAAGAGTATCTTCAGGGTTATATGATCTGACCTAATCAACCATGAGTATTCTCAGGCTCTTAAAAAAAAAATCCCTTTTAAAAGCTATTTAATGAAGGCCCTTCTCAATCGTCTTCTCCTCCTTTCCTTGATTAGACATCGATGAGTGCAGCATCATTCCTGGGATATGTGAGACTGGTGAATGTTCCAACACCGTGGGAAGCTACTTTTGTGTTTGTCCACGTGGATACGTAACCTCAACAGATGGCTCTCGGTGCATTGGTAAGCATTGTATTTTAAAGGCACAATACACTGCTGGTTTATAATGACAGAACAGCGAACAGGTATGAAGATGGCAAAGATTATAAAACCTTTGGGGAAATGGCTGAAAGAGTTATTTCAAATAAACGGTACTGTGACTGAGGGATTGATAGACTAGGTGCTCTTTGCAAGGAAGACTTCGGTTTCAGAAGGCATCTGGGTTTGTTTTATGTTGTCAAAGCCATTTTTGGAACGAAGAAAGACTTCTTCAAGACATTGCTCTTGCCTAAGCATTAAAAAAAAAAAAAAGATTTCTTTTTTTTTTAGACACACAAAAATGTGAGAAATTTTTTTTAATCTACTTTGGGAGACAGAATGTAGTAATTAGAGGTTGTTTTGTGCCGTGGATCATGAATGCAGTCAACATCTTATTAGAACTTGTTTATTGCTGTCAGAATAGTTATGAAAAAAGAAATTGACAACTTTTGTGTTTTCAGCGTATTCAAATTAGAGCCAAATATATTTGTTTGTCCTACTCTGTTTAGAAAGATGAAACAGAGCTTCTCAATCGTGGTACAGCTCATCCATTCATGGGAAAGCCTTAGACTTGTCAAAATGTCCATTGGTGCATGATCATGGCACAGCGAGTTACCCTTTAATTTCTCTTCTTGAGCATTGAACCTCATAATTTCTAATTTTAAACTGAAAATAGGTAGAAAGAGAGGGAGAAAGATGCATGATTCTCTTTAGGGTACTAAAGATTCCTGTGGTTCAGGAATCAGGGAAATTAATTCAGCACCCAGAGAGTGCAGTTGCTTGGTTCATTAAAGCACGGCAGTCTGAGCAGTGATGGTTTCCTATTCCTGCCAGCAAGGTGTGCCAGTCCATTTCCAGAAGCTCTTTAAGAGCGAACTGGGTTGATGAGATGGAAGGACAGAGGGCCAAGGATGTAAGCGGAAACCATGGTGGCACACTGGGGGTTACGTGCTATGGCCCTTACTCGGAAGGTCGCCAGTTCAAAGCTACCAGGTGCTCCTTGGAAACTATGAGGCAGTTGTACTCTGTCCTATAAGGTTGCTATGAGTAGGAATTGACTTGATGGCAATGAGTAACGGGTTAAGGATATAAAGCTAGAAGTTGTTGTTTTGTTGTTGGTTGCCATGGAGTCAGCTCTGACTCATGGCAACCCCATGTATAACAGAAATAAATATTGCCTAGCCCTGCAGCATCTTTACTATTGTTGCTGTGTTTGAGTTCATAATTGCAGCCACTGTGTATTTTGAGTGCCTTCTAACCTAGGCAGCTCATCCTCAGGCACTGTATTGGACAATATTCTATTGGGATCCATTGGCTAGAGGTCCTGAATTCATTTGATAAAATGTACTGATACGCCATGCACTATGTTAGCTACGGCCATCCAGCAGTGAACACACGAGATGTAGCTTCTACCTTCGGAATACCATATTGTCTTCGTAAATAATGGTAGAAGTGTGGTGGTAGCAGTAATATAAGAAACAGAGGTAATGGTACTAAAAATAAGTTATTCTTTATGAAATGCTTACCATATATAAGGTACCTTATTGTGTCATGGCTTTGGGGCCTTGAACAAGCCCATAACCTCTCTATGCTTCAATTTCTTCAAGTAAATATTCAGTAAAATATTCTTTATTATTATGAGTAGTACGAGCAGCAATAATAGGAGCAGAGTATGATATGCCATAGGAGTCCCTGGGTGGCGCTAAGAGTTAAGTGCTCAAACTCACCCAAGGCACCTCAGAAGACAGACATGGCAATCAGCTTCTGAAAGGTCACAGCCTTGAAAACTCTGTGGAGCTATTCTACCCTGCCCAGTGGGCTTGCCATGAGTCAGAATCAATTTGGCAGCAACTAACAACAACAATATGATATGCCAGGCACTGAATCCACATATTATGTCCTGTAATACTTACCATAGCCCTGTGTGATAGTGGAAACCCTGGTGGTGTAGTGGTTAAGAGCTATGGTAATTATTCCAAATTTACAGGTGAAGGAATTGAGGTTTAGAGAGATCAGATAACTTGTACAATGTTACATGGCAAATAAAAGCAGCCAGGGTTCACAGCTGGGCCTCTCTGACTCCTGGAGCTGTGCTTCTGTGACACTGTGTGTGCTTCTGTGACACTGTGCTGCCTCCCTACCTCCTTTAAAATAGTGGAGACCTTGTGCCTAGATGTCAAGGTGCCGAGCCCGCGTGGTTTCTTCTCCACCGTGCTTACAATCTGCTTTGAGAATAAGATGTCCATTTGGAGCTTCCCTCTCATGTATTTGTATGAAAACTATTTGTTCTCCATAGGAGAGTCAGGTTTCTAACTTGCATTAGGTTAATCATTTTTAGTGAAATATTAAGTCTGTAAAACTGAGCAAATTAACTATTTGTAGGGTCAGTGTTACTGATCGGCTCACTGCATGGTGAGTCTGATTCGTTCAACATGATTTGACAATCAGATGACTGTGAGAGTTGAAAAATAGAACTACCTACACTTGGCTTGATTTTCTTAAATGGTATAGGAAGGTAGTGTGTACACATACACACGCATACACATGAAATCATCACCATGGAACATGCGTAGATTTAGTTCTTTTGGACTCATATTGTACATCCGTTAATTTGATACTGTGAAAACAGCTTGGAGGCAGTGTCTGACCTGCTCTACCTTCACAAGGGAAAAGGAGAATCAAGATCAACAGCCCAAGACTGATTCGTAAGAGGCAGGAGTCAGACATGTCTCTTCTCTCCATCATCTTTACCAACTCTGACACCAATCATCCCTCGTGCAGCACTCTCTAGTTCTCTCCTGGGATCGATAATTCATCGCAATGGCCACACACAACTCCCAGACCATACTCACAATTATGGGGTTTATTAGGGAAGTAACAGTTAAAATTCAGGCTCAGGAGCACTCAAGGATACAGTTCTTCCTTTGGGGACAGCCTCTTCCTAGCCATGCTTGCAGGCGTGCCTCTCCCTGGCCCTCAGTCTCTGCCCAGAGGCACTCAGCTTTCTCTTCCCTTGGGCCAGGAAGCCCAATGTGCCGTCTCCTACTGCCAGGTCTCTGTTGTCTGGTCTCTGCTGCCAGTCTCTCCTTCCTTGGTGGTGGTGGGCTCTTCCTCTCGCCCACCTCTGGGGTGGCTCATTTCAAGCCCAGCAGGATGGCAAAACTAACCAGTCCCTTGGTGGGCCACAATTTTTCTGTCACATAGTCCTGCCCAATCACCTGGATAGAAGTTACAAGACCATGGGTAGAAGGGTCATATTAAGTAATTCGTTACAGCACAGATACCTTAGATCCTAGCTTCAGGAAACTTATATTCTAGAAGCAGTGATAGGACGGGAGACGTGGGTATGGTGCTATTCTGGATGTACTAAGTAAAGTGGTGTATTTGGTGGGCAATGGAGAGTAATTGAAGGCTTTCCATAGTAAACTGGAATGGGGAGTGAGAAGAGAGAGAAACTAGTTAGGAGGCAGAGTTTGCCATAATAAATGTTAATGATTTATATTAAATTTATAAATTATTTCTTTGTTTGATTTCTTAAATTTTTAAATCTTTCTCCAGTCAAACAAAACTTTTGTTCACTTTTTTTTGCACTGAAGAGGCAGAGTATTCATTATGCTTGGAAAGTCAGGATCAAGATCCTAATGGTTTACTGAGGTGGCCGTTCTTCAGTGTCAGATACTTGGTTTAGGATCAAATGATGATAAGCTCTCCACCTCTTTCCTCTCTAAATAAAGTCCTAAATCTTTAACCTGGGTATTCAAAGCCCTTTAGAACCTGATCCAGTCTGTACTCAAGACTCATCTCTAACAACTTCCCGGCACACATTCACATTTCTCCCCTGTGTCATACCTGACCACACTACCCTGTTTTTGCCCATCCTATCCTCTCTGCCTGGAACATCTCAATTTCCCCTTACTTGTCCTTTTAGTAGGTATCAGATATCACTTTTCTTTATAGCCAAACCTACATAGAGTCCCAGGGTGGTACAAACTGCTGAGCGCTCAGTTACTAACCAAAAGATTGGTGGATCAAATCCACCAGAGATGCCTTGAAAGAAAGGCCTGGAGATCTACTTTGAAAGATCACAGCCATTGAAAAGCCTGTGGGGTGTAGTTCTACTCGGAAACACATGGAGTCGCCATGAGTCAAAATCAGCATGACAGCAACTGGTTTTACCTAACCTACATTTTCTTATTGGGCAAAATTAATCAGCCCCTCCTGTGATATTTTCCATTTTATTCTTTACAGGGTTTATCACATTATCACAGGTACTTGTGCATTCTTCAGTGGCCAGACTGTGAGCTCCCTTACCATTACCTTAGTGTCTCCAGGGCCTCACATAGTACCTTGCATAAAATTTTGAGCTCAGTAAATCTTTTCTCAATACTTATGTACACCAGCGAATGAATGAATGATATGATATGATATGATATTGAATGTAAGAACGCCATGTTGGTTAATAGTTGCTTTGAATTCATTTGCCACCCTGTTGGGCATGGCTGCACTGAATTACGGTTCTGGCTCCCCAGGAAGCAGGAGCCTGCTTGAGCTTCAGAGAGCTGGCCACAGTGAGTCATGTATTACCCAGGAGTCCCCAGTCATTGCAGTATCCACATCCAGACCCCCAAGAATAGAGGAAAGCCCCTAAGGAGAGGAGAATGACTCTCCATATTACAAAACAAATGTTGGCAGTTTTAAATTTCTTTGAATAACTGTTAGGTTTGGACTATGTATGTATTTTCCATATATTAGAAAAAAGTAAATTTAACATTTTAATGTGTAAGAGATCTTTGACTTTGATTTTCAAAAATCTGAGTCCGTATTTTCCTAGATCGAATTTATTTATGATTGAATTATATATGCCATGGATATTTCCATTCTCTTTATTTTGTAACCACATACATACTAACTATAATGAACTGGATGAATTCAGAATTTTTTTTGAGTACAAAACTGCATGATATCTGCAGCTTTATTCTCAAAGTGGCAAAGGCTGAATATTGCCTTAATTCTTTATTCTAATTAATGCAAATATCCTAAGTCTATACCACATTATAATGTATTGATAGGCCGCCTTTTTCTTTTATGTGCAGAAAACTGTTTCATATGGCAGGAAAGTTTAACTTGCCATTTTAATTATAAAATAGGATAGTTTTCCCCTTTCATTATATGCTGAATATAAAAGTCAAATTCCTAACTATTATCTAGTTCATTTAATCAAGTTTTGTTTTTTTTTTTTAATATCTGGAAAAAATACTTTTTTTTTTTTAACATACAGTACTGACATAGGTTCACTCTAAAAAGAGTTGGAACGTATCTTAATAATCTTTTTCTTAAAATCATTTCATAGCACTGTTTAATGTCCCTTTAGAAAGAGCCCTGGTAATGCAACATTTAAGTACTTAGCTGCTGAACTAAAAGGCTGGCAATTCAAACCTACCCAGGAGGTCCATGGGAGAAAGGCCTGGTGTGATCAGCCTCCCTAAAGATTACAGCCAAGAAAACCCTATTGGGGCAAATTTACTCTGGGGCAGTTTTACTGTCACAGGGCTGCTATGAGTTGGAATTGACTTGATGGCACCTAACAACAACAATGTCCCTTGTGTCATTTTGGAATTTACTGGCATTGTAATATCCAGAGCATTATTAATATCTAATACCCACATTGTGATACAGGCACAGAAGACTGACTCGCAGGCAGAAATGGGTAGATTATGAATTGACGAGCAGCAGTACACACCTCCTGTATGCAATGTAACATGCCTGCTGCTATCGTACAGGCAGAGTGAGCAGGGACCTGAAGCAGGGTGACTCAGAGCTCGCCAACAACAGATTAAGTTCAGAAACTAAGAGTAAGCATTTAGAAGTTCTTTCAGAAATACTATATTTCTACAAAATCCTAATGCATTTACCTGTATTTTATAAAAAAGCGTCAGTCCACAACACTGCCTTGAAGTATTCTTGAGAAAACCAAACTTGAACACATAATGTGAAAAAAGGTATTAGTGATAATAAAGTTCGAGGCCAAAAAAATAAAAACCAAACCTGTTGCCGTTGCCAAATAGCATTTTAGGCAGTCCTGTAAGTACAAAAAAAGAAAGGCCTTATGATTATAGTTGAAATTCACGAGGAGATGAGTGCTGACGCTGAACTTGAAAAATGGGTAGTGCTACATAAATGGAAACAGGGAAATTGTGGCTGATGTCAGATGGATCCTGGTTGAAAGCAGAGAATACCAGAAGGATGTTTACCTGTGTTTTATTGACTATGCAAAGGCATTCGACTGTGTGGATCATAACAAATCATGGATAACATCGTGAAGAATGGGAATGCCAGAACACTTAATTGTGCTCATGAGGAAGCTTTACATAGATCAAGAGGCAGTTGTTTGGACAGAACAAGGGGATATTGAGTGGCTTAAAGTCAGGAAAGGAGTGCGTCAGGGTTGTATCCTTTCACCATACCTATTCAATCTGTATGCTGGGGAAATAATCCAAGAAGCTGGAGTATATGAAGAAAAACAGGGTATCAGGATTGGAGGAAAACTCATTAACAACCTGCATTGTGCAGATGATGCAGCCTTGCTAGCTGAAAGTGAAGAGGACTTGAAGCACTTACTAATGAAGATCAAAGATCACAGCCTTCAGTATGGATTGTACCTCATTGTACAGAAAACAAAATCCTCACAACTGGACCAATAAGCCACATCATGATAAATGGAGAGAAGATTGAAGTTGTCAAGGATTTTATTTGACTTGGATCCATAATCAACACCCATGGATGCAGCAGTCAGGAAACCAAAAGACACATTGCACTGGGGAAATCTGCTGCAAAGGACCTCTTTAAAATATTGAAAAGCAAAGATGTCACCTTGAGGACTAAGGTGCGCCTGACAGAAGCCATGGTATCTTCAGTCACATCATATGCATGTGAAAGCTGGACCATGAATAAGGAAGAATAAAGAACAATTGATGCATTTGAATTCTGGTGTTGGGGAAGAACATTGACTATACCATGAACTGCCAAAAGAATGAACAAATCTGTCTTGGAAGAAGTATAACCAGAATGCTCCTTAGAGGCAAGGATGGCAAGACTGCATCTTACATAATTTGGACATGTTATCAGGAGGGATCAGTCCCTGGGGAAGGACATCATGCTTGGCATAGTACAGGGTCAGCAGAAAAGAGGAAAACCCTCAACGAGATGGATTGACACAGTGGCTGCAACAATGGGCTCAAACATAACAACGATGTAAGGATGGCACAGGACCAGGCAGTGTTTTGTTCTGTGGCACATAGGGTCACTATGAGTCGACACCTAACAGCAACAACAGATAAATGGGGAGGAATCTGACCATCCCAAGAAGGAGAATGGAGAATGGTATGAGGAAGGTTTTCAATGCTGGAAATATCCAAGTGGGTACAGGATGTCGGAAGGAGACCAGCTTGCCTGGGAAAGAGAGTAGCTGGAAATAAAACAGGAAAGAGAAGTTGAGATTAAGATTCTATTTCTGGTTCTTAAATGCCGTGCTAAGAAATTTCAGGTTGATCCTGAGAACAGTGACAGCCCACTAGGATATATGAGCAGGACAGAGACAAAAATCAATGGGGGGGGGGGGGGTGGGGGCGGGAAGCTGTTTAAAATAAATAGGAAATTCATACAGTTACACAAAGTGATGGCCAGCATATGTTGTCATGTTAAGAAAACAAAATGTAGTAGTTTACATATTATACCGCACTCTTTCTAACGATGGGTGTTGATTACATGTGCATGTGTACATTTGCAACAAAACACTTGGAGGGTAAACCCAAAACTCCTGAAAATGTTTGACCTAGAGGAGGTGGGGTGCACTGAAGAGTGTTTTGGTTTTGACTTAAGAATTATTTAAAGAGTGAGTGGTGGAAAAGGCGTAACAGTTTTTATTAAGAAGAATACAAAGTCCTAGAAATAACAAGGTTAGGCAGTAAGGAAGAAACACTTCACTACTTTAAAAGGAAGAAGTGAACCTAGAAGCTGCAGTGGCCTATCATTGCTCCTAGCTATTCTTGTACTAACGTAAACATGAAAGTATTTTAGGCAAAGCAAGATCTGTAGAACTAATCAAGGGGAACCGAGGCTGGAGCCAGACCATCGGAGAGGCAGGTGCTGGCATCCAAGTATCAGGGAATGAATACTGAGAAAATGGTTGCTATTTATCAAGCACCTAGTATCACTAGGAGGGGCCCTGGTGGTGCAGTGGTTAAGCATTTGGCTGCTAACTAGAAGGTCAGCAGTTTGAATCTACCCACTGCACCCTTGAAACCCTATGGGGCAGTTCTACTCAACAACAATGGGTCTGGGTTTTTTGTTTGTTTACTATCACTAGTATTTTGACCTGGGATAACTTTATTGGCAGTTTTTGGCTGAACCCTTCATTTTTAATGAGCAAATCTCATTCACCAGGAGGCATTTTTTTTTTCAAGGTCTAACCCCCAATTTTTACCAAGTTTTCATCACATTTTATAAGTAACTGTTAACTTTTCTTAAATCAAGTTTTGACAGAAGGTCAAGTCATAAAACAGATTCTAATAAAAGTACCACTATTTTTTTCAAAATGGATTTTTATGTTAATCAGAAGAGATTAATTACTTCCTCTTGTTCTGTGTGGCTGTAAATAAGGCTTCATGAAAAGTTTATTCAGGAAGAGTAGCGAGGGTGGTAAGAGATTGAGGAATAGACTTGTTTTCGTTACTTATGGCATATCATTCTTGCAGTTAAATATACACCATGCATCAGAAAACATTGTCCTTATGTGTAATAAATATACTTCATCTGCCTTTGTCGTGATAATTCCGTTTCATGAATGGTGCACCTGGCTAACTCTTAGTTCTATCAGGGGTTCCTTTTTTATGCCAGATATTCCTCCATATGACATGTTTTTATCACAGTGCTTTCTAAGGACCATAAAATTTTAGGAAAGAGTCTAGCATCTAGTCTCTGATTTGCTTGGAAATACACCTTTTTGGTGATGTTAACTGTGAGTCCCGACACCAGTATGTATCTCATCCTGATACATTTTTGGCTCAAAGGCTTGGAAGTAGATTGCCTGCCTCCCCATTCTTATTTAGAACAGACAAACTGTGGAAATCATTTAAAAAGTTACTAGTGTTTACTTTCTAATACCCTCTTTCTGCCTCTCTCTCCACCTTCTCACCTAAGCTTGCTTTCCTTAAATAATATATCTTAGGACTGACCAGAGGTTTCCCAAGCTGTGTGGATCAGTGGTTTTTAGTATTTTAAAATTTGAAGACCATACTTTAACATCAAAAATGCTTTTTAGGGATGGAATACTCCAAACTCATTCTATGAAGCCACCATATCCCTGACACCAAAACCAAGTAAAGACACCACAAGAAAAGAAAATTATGGACTTATATCCTTCATGAATGTAGATGCTAAAATCCTCAACAAATTCTAGCCAATAGAATTCAACAACATATCAAAAAAATAATTCGCCATGACCAACTGGGATTCCTACCAGGTATGCAGGGATGGTTCAACATTAGAAAAACAATTAATGTAATTCACCATATAAATAAAACAAAAGACAAGGATCACATGATTTTATCAGTTGATGCAGAAAAGGCATTTGACAGATGACAAAGTTCAACACTCATTCATGATAAAAACTCTCAGCAAAATAGGAATAGAAGGAAAATTCCTCAGCATAATAAAGGGCATTTATACAAAGCCAACAGCCAACATCACTGTAATTGGAGAGAGCCTGAAAACATTCCCATTGAGATCGGGAACCAGACAAGGATGCCCTTTATCACCCTCTTATTCAACATTGTGCTGGAAGTCCTAGCCAGAGCAATTAGGCTAGATAAAGAAATAAAGGGCATCCAGATTGGCAAGGAAGAAGTCAAAGTATCTCTATTTGTAGATAACATGATCTTATACACAGAAAACCCTAAGGAATCCTCCAGAAAACTACTGAAACTAATAGAAGAGTTCAGCAGAGTATCGGGATACAAGATAAACATACAAAAATCAGTTGAATTCCTCTACACCAACAAAAAGAACATTGAAGAGGAAATCACCAAATCGATGCCATTTAGAGTAGCCCCCAAGAAGATAAAATACTTAGGAATAAATCTTACCAGAGATGTAAAAGACTTATACAAAGAAAACTACAGTAGACTTCTGCAAGAAACCAAAAGAGACCTACATAAGTGGAAGAACATACCTTGCTAGGAAGACTTAACATTATAAAAATGTCTATTCTACCAAAAGCGATCTATACATTTAATGCCATTCCCATCCAAATCCCAAGGACATTCTTTAATGAGATGGAGAAACAAACCACAATTTTATATGGAAGGGAAAGAGGCCCCGGATAAATAAGGCATTACTGAAAAAGAAGAACAAAGTGGGAGGCCTTACTTTGCCTGATTTTAGAACCTATTATACTGCCACAGTAGTCAAAACAGCCCGGTACTGGTACAACAACAGATACATGGACCAATGGAACAGAATCGAGAATCCAGACATAAATCCATCCACACATGAGCAGTTGATATTTGACAAAGGCCCCAGATCAGTTAAATGGGGAAAAGGCAGTCTTTTTAACAAATGGTGCTGGCGGAACTGGATATCCATCTGCAAAAAAATGAAACAGGACCCATACCTCACTCCATGCACAAAAACTAACTCAAAATGGATCAAAGACCTAAATATAAAATCTAAAACGATAAAGATCATGGAAGAAAAAATAGGGACAACGTTAGGAGCCCTAATACATGGCATAAACAGTATAGAAAACATTATAAAGAATGTAGAAGAAAAACTAGATAACTGGGAGCTCCTAAAAATCAAATACTTATGCTCATCCAAAGACTTCACCAAAAGAGTAAAAAGACTACCTACAGACTGGGAAAAAGTTTTTAGCTATGACATTTCTGCTCAGCGCCTGATCTCTAAAATCTACATGATACTGCAAAAACTCAACTGCAAAAAGGGAAATAACCCAATTAAAAAATGGGCAAAAGATATGAATAGACACTTCACTAAAGAACACATTCAGGTAGCTAACAGATATATGAGAAGATGTTCACGATCATTAGCCATTACAGAAATGCAGATCAAAACTACAATGAGATTTCATCTCACTCCAACAAGGCTGGCATTAATCCAAAAAACACAAAATAAGAAATGTTGGAGAGGCTGTGGAGAGATTGGAACACTTCTACACTGCTGGTGGGAATGTCGAATGTCAAAACCACTTTGGAAATCGATTTGACACTTCCTTAAAAGGTTAGAAATAGAACTACCATACGATCCAGCAATCCTACTCCTTGGAATATATCCTAGAGAAATAAGAGCCTTTACATGAACAGATATATGCACACTCATGTTTTATTGCAGCACTGTTTACAATTGCAAAAAGATGGAGGCAACCAAGGTGCCCATCAATGGATGAATGGATAAATAAATTATGGTATATTCACAATGGAATACTACGCATCGATAAAGAACAGTGAGGAATCTGTGAAACATTTCATAACATGGAGGAACCTGGAAGGCATTATGCTGAGTGAAATTAGTCAGTCGCAAAAGGACAAATATCGTATAAGACCGCTATTATAAGAACTTTAGAAATAGTTTAAACTGAGAAGAAAACATTCTTTTGTGGTTAGGAGAGGGTGGAGGGAGGAAGGGTGGGAGAGGAGCATTCACTAATTAGATAGTAGATAAGAACTACTTTAGGCGAAGGGAAAGACAGCACACGATACAAGGGAGGTCGGCATAACTGGACTAAACAAAAAGCAAAGAAGTTTCCTGAATAAACTGAATGCTTCAAAGGCTTGCGTAGCAGGGGCAGGGGTCTGAGGACCATGGTTTCAGGGGACATCTAAGTCAATTGGCATAATAAAATCTATTAAGAAAACATTCTGCATCCCACTTTGAAAAGTGGTGTCTGGGGTCTTAAACGCTAGCAAGCAGCCATCTAAGATGCCTCAGTTGGTCTCAGCCCACCTGGATCAAAGGAGAATGAAGAACACCAAGTACACAAGGTGATTACGAGTCGTAGAGACAGAAAGGGCCACATGAACCAGCGACTACATCATCCTGAGACTAGAAGAACTAGATGGTGCCCAGCTACAACCGATGACTGCCCTGACAGGGAACACAACAGAGAACCCCTGACGGAGCAGGAGAGCAGTGGGATGCAGACCGCAAATTCTCATAAGACCAGACTTAATGGTCTGACTGAGACTGGAAGATCCACGGTGGTCATGTTCCCCCGACCTTCTGTTGGCCCAGGACAGGAACCATTCGTGAAGCCAACTCTTCAGACATGGATTGGATTAGTCAATGGGTTGGAGAGGGATGCTGGTGAGGAGTGAGCTTCTTGGATCACGTGGACACTTAAGACTATGTTGGCATCTCGTGCCTGGAGGGGAGATGAGAAGGTAGAGGGGGTTAGAAGCTGGGGAAATGGACACGAAAGAGAGAATGGTGGGAGGGAGTGGGCTGTCTCATTAGGGGGAGAGTAATTGGGAGTATGTAGCAAGGCGTATATAAGTTTTGTGTGAGAGTTGAAATTTGTTTTTATTTTTGCAGTTTGAACATCTTTGTCTTCTAAATTGAGATTTAAATCCTTTTGTATTTATTATAGTTATTGATTATTTGCCTTTATTTCTACCATGTTCATTCTGCTTCCTACTAATTCTCACCTGTTATTTTTTTTTTCCTTTTTTCTCATGGATTTATTCATTTGTTTTCAATGTTCCATTCTTTTTCCTCTACTTATTTAAAAGTTATATGCTTTATGTCTGTTGTTTTAGTGGTTATCCTAGCTGCTTTAAGATTCACATCTAACATAAAGTCTAAAATTAATCTGTATTTGTACCCAGGTCCAAACAATAAAAAAATTAGAATATTTAACTTTGATCTTCCCCTTCAAACTTTTAAAATTTCTAGCATATTTCCACTTCCTGCTACGGCAGTGGGAGGGATGGGTGGCCTGCAACAAATTAGTCGCTAATGTTGTTTTTTAATGTGATAGTGCTTGTTCAGATTTAGCCACATATTTATCAGTATTTTTTATCATCATTCCTTCACTCATCTGAAACCTTCCATTTGGAATCATTCTCCTTTTGCCTGAAGTACTTCTTTAAAATTTCCTTTAGGAAACATTTTGGTAGAAAATTCTTTCCATTTTTGTCTTTCTGGAAATGACTTCGATTTGCTCTTTTAAAAGATGGTTTCTTGGAGTACAGAATTTTAGATTGAGACCTCTTTCATCTCAGTGTACAGATTATCCAAAACTCATAGCAACCCTATAGGACAGAGGGGAACTGCTCCATAGGGTTTCCAAGGAGTGGCTGGTGGATTTGAACTGCCGACCTTTTGGTTAGCAGCCATAGTTCTTAACCACTGCACCACCAGGGCTCCATACAGATGATACTACTACATTGTTTTTAGGCATGCATTGGTACTATTAAGAAGGGAAGTTCCAAACAAGCCCCCATTGGCTGTAGCTTCAAAATGTATCTCCTGTCTGACCATTTCTCTTCATCTTCACTGCTGCCACCCTCATCGAAGCCACTATCATCTCTTACCCAGACTTCTGCAATGGTCTTCTCATTCACAGGACAGTCAGTTCTCCTCACAGCTGGCTAATAAATCTTTTTAAAATGTAAAACTCTTTCCTCTTCTTGAAACCATCCAGTGACTCTCATAACACTCAGAGTAAAATCCAAAACCCTTCCCTAATGGCCTACAGGACTGTACGTGATCTTGCCCTTGGCTATGTCTGTGAGCTCATATTCTTTCTCCCTCCCTTTTCCATGTTTCTTTAGTCACATTGACCCCTATTCACGCACATCAAGTTCATCTCCTTTCTGTTTGAAATGTTCTCTTGCTTTATTCAGACAACTTTCACTGTCTCAAAGGAGCTATTTCTGATCAACCTTTCTAAAATAGCATCTGTATCAGTTAGATACCGCCGCATAACAAACAACCACAAATTCTCAGTGGCATACAGTGGCACTGACCTGCAGGTCAGCTGGGGATTGACTAATCTAGACTGGGATTGAGAGGCTGCTTTTCTTCAACTCCAGGCCTGTCTGAATTTGGCCCCTCGCTCCAGGTTGGACTCATATCTGACCTGTGTCCTTAATTTCTGTATCCTTGGATGGTACAATGATTAACTTACTTGGCTGCTAACCAAATAACCAAGAAAAAATTGGCAGTTGAGTCTACCCAGAGGTGCTTCAAAAGAAATGCCTAGCCGAGAAATGCCTAGCCGTCTACTTACAGAAAAATCAGCCTATGGAGGACAGTTCTACTCGGACACACATGGAGTCTTCATGAGTTGGAATCATACAGTATGGAATAGGTGTCCAGTGAATACTTGTTGAATAAATGAATAATGAAATGAGTAAATGTAATAGAATTTAAGACAGTAAAGTATAACGGAAATTAAGTAAAAATAATTTATTTCACCTAGACTTTTATTAAATGTGGAAAGGGTTGATGTAAGAACCTCAGGTAACTTTACCATGTCTTCCATTTTATTTTCACACATTCAGATCAGAGAACAGGCACGTGTTTCTCAGGCCTGGTGAATGGTCGCTGTGCACAGGAGCTCCCGGGCAGAATGACTAAAATGCAATGCTGCTGTGAGCCTGGCCGCTGCTGGGGTGTTGGAACCATTCCTGAGGCCTGTCCCGTCAGAGGCTCTGGTGAGCTGCTGGAGGCTCCGGCTCCTCAGGACAAATGATAGGGAAATTAGTAGCAATATATTCTTTGCTCTAATTCTTCAAATCAGGACATATTTGTATTCCCACTAGTGTTTTCAATATGATTTAATGTGTGTTTATGGGAGATATAGAGGCATTGTTATTTAGAATCAGTTTTGGTAATACCCAACTCATTAATTTCAGAAAAAAAATCCTGAAAGCTGATCGTGACTTGTTTTTGCCGAAGTTTTTAAAAACTTACTTTGAATATTAGAATTTGAATTCAGTTTTAAAAACCTCCTGATCTTTCATTCCAGAGCTTGAGTGTCTTTGAATAACACAGTTCTACCTTCGTTTATATTTTATTTCACTAGTATTCTCAGCTTATAGTGTCCCAATACTTGAAGATATTTCCTGTCTTTACTGGTGGCCTTGAAAATTAAGAATAAAAGACATTCAGCTTGCTATATTGACTGCCATATAACTGAGGCTCTATTTGTAAATTTCTTTAGAAAGAATGAGAAGTAGCTCCTCTGATATGTGATATGAACTATAAAGTACAATTAATGTTTATCACATAAAGGCTTATATATTTTATCTTGTTCATGGGAGTCCTAGTAACACAGAGGTTAAGCATTCAGCTGCTAACCAAAAGGCCAATGGTTCAAACCCACCAGCGACTCCACAGGAGAAAGATGTGGCAGTCTGCTTCCATAAAGATTTACAGCCTTGGAAACCCTATGGGGCAGTTCTGCTCTGTCCTGTAGGGTTGCTTTGAGTTGGAATGGACTCAACAGCAATGGATGGGTTTCCTTTTTCATATTAAATTTTAAACGTGATGAAAAATATTTAAATTTTTTAAGTGTGCTTATAATGATATATACCTCTATGTGCTGTTATGGAGGAAAAAAATCAAAGCATATTTTCAAAATCTCTAAACCCTAAAATACCAAAATCTCATAGTAAAAACAGAGTTAATGCACAGGAAAAAAAAAAAATGGAACCTTATAGCTCTACCAGTAATATATAGTATTAATATTAATACTGAAACAGTTACTTGAGTTAAATAATTTTCACTTCTCATGATATAGTGCCCTCATTCTGAGAACAGTTAAGGAATTAAAGACAGTTGCTTTATTATTGCTTTTCTCTCACCATTGATACTTAGCAAATAAGGAGTGGATTTAAAAGCTTGCTGAATATTGTCTCCCATTTGAAAAAATATTATTTTGATGCAATGTTAATACCAAATTCCTTAAAGAGAAGAAAAGCCAGAGGAAAAATATGTAGGTGGAATAGTGATGTGGATTCATGTCAAGCCAAATATACATAATGAATTACCTGAAGTTTTAATTTTCATCCATTCAAGTAAATTTCAGGAATTTTATGAATTCCACTTATGGGCATAAAATCAAAATGTGAAGTAAATAATTCTTTAGTTATAAAATTTGGTAAAAATAATGTGGCATATAGCTTTTAATTTATTTCTGAAACACCTATACCTTTTCCTGCCACTGCCATCATTGGAAACATTTGATCAAGATTAATAGCCTACTTATTCATCTTGTGTAATATAAAAAAGAAATAGATAAGCTAAAATGATCTATTCTACTATACACATTGCTTTTATGATGCAGAAAGATTCCATTTGTGTTTAACTGAACTTTCTCTTCTTTTAGAGGAATATCGCAGACTTTGCATTGATGGGCTTCCAATAGGAGGGATTCCAGGGAGTGCTGGTTCCAGACCTGGAGGCACTGGAGGGAATGGCCTTGCCCCAAGTGGCAATGGCAATGGCTATGGTCCAGGTGGGACAGGCTTCATCCCCATCCCTGGAGGCAATGGCTTTTCTCCTGGTGTTGGGGGAGCTGGTGTAGGAGCCGGAGGACAGGGGCCCATCATCACTGGGCTAAGTGAGTGTTCACATTTTGTGTGTGCTCTTCAGTTTTCTGCCTCAAGTTTTTTTTTCAAAAAATGTGCGTGTATGTAAAAACCTATTCCAGGATCAAATATATAATGTAATAATAAAAATTCTTAGGAAAATATTATGTTTCTGTTCCATAAACGTTCTGCTAAACAGGAGAAACAAGTGACTGACCCAGACTCTCTTTGAAAATACAAATGAGAGCCTAGTAATACTGCAGTCCACATGACGCCATCAAGAAGAACATTTTTGGTTCCAGTGTATTTCATTTGGCTGCAAGCAGCTGCCCTGTTCGTGTACCTCTTGAATTATCTTCCAGAACCATTTCTCAACTGAGATAAACTGAATCAGTCTTGCTCTGTGCCTGTCCAAATATTATCATACAAATATCTTTCTTTTCCTCACCCTTTTTGTTAAGTAACTTAAGAAATCGAGAACTGTAGGCTACAGGCCAGAATTGGCGTTGATGTACTTGACATTTAAGTTCATATTTTTTTAAAGAACTGCTCTTGCTAATAATATTTAATGATGTCCCACAGTGTTGTGTTTATTCCTTTTGGCACCGTTCCTCTTTACTGTATCTGAATATTCAGCAGAGTTACAAAAAAGGAAAAAAAAACTCTCAAATGTACAGTAGAACATTCCTAAAATCTTAAAAACACATCACTATGAGAAACATTTCCATATATGTAACTTCACAAATGGATGCAAGTTACAACCATGTGCCCAGGAATATTTTTAGATCCTCTGTATTAAAGTTTTAATAAATCAGGTGATACACACCTGATTTACTGTTAAATATCCTTTTCAAAATCAACTCTAAGCAAAGTAAGACATATTATAATGATTAGGTTTCTTCTTGTGCTTTGATTTTTCATAGCAATCCTGAACCAGACAATAGATATCTGTAAGCACCATGCTAATCTTTGCTTAAATGGACGTTGCATACCTACTGTATCCAGCTACCGATGTGAATGCAACATGGGTTATAAGCAGGATGCAAATGGTGATTGCATAGGTAAGTTCATGAATTTTTAATCCTTCTCAGTTTTTTAATAGCTATCAGATTATGGGAATAAATTGGACAGATATGATTGGAAAAAAAAAAAGTCTTTTGAAGTAAAGTTAATTTCTAGGCTGCCTTTCCATGTGCATGCTCTTCCATGTGTTTCCCTTAAACTATTGCTGAGCTAAGTAACTTCGAGAATCCTCTACCCTTTCAGATCCTGGACATTTTGATCTCTCTCTCTTTCTCTTTCCTTCCCTCTCTGCCTTCCTTCCCAGAATTGCTTAGTGTGTTAGTCACAGTTCTCCAGAGAAACAAACAGACCAATAATATAGAGAGAGAGAGACAGAGAAAGAGAAATTGAGATTGATTTTAAAGAATTGGCTCACAGGATTGTGGGAGATTGCAAGTCCATAATCAATAGGTCAGTAGACAGGCTAGAAACTCTGGTAACATTTCTATGTTACATTGTCGTGAGAATCCTTTTCCCTTGAAAAACCTCAGATTTTGCTCTTCAGGCCTTCAACCAACTGGACGAGGTCCACCCATGTTATGGACAGTAATCTTTTTTATTTGAGATCAACTGATTCAAATTTTTGTTGTGAGGTGCCATAGAGTCGCTTCCAACAGAATGTGAATCACGTGTAAACATTTTCATAGCAACATCTAGACCAGTGTTTGGCCAAACAACTGAGCATTGTAGCCAAGTTGACACACAAAATTAACCATCTCACTTGGTCTTAAAATAAAGATTAACATTTAATGTATTTTGAAAATGGATTTATAGAACATTAATCTGTTTTTAAACATAACAAGACAAAAATGGGCTACTAAAATCTGAAACCCTAAAGTAGCAGTTCTCAAAAGTTTTGATCTCAGGACCCCATTTCAACTCTTCAAAATTATGGAGGGTTATATTTATCAATAATCACCTTATTAGAAATCAGAGATAAAAAGTTTTGCTTATTTATTTGTTCATTTAAAAATAACATTAGTAAACCCATTCCATGTTAACGTAAGTAACATTTTTACAAAAAAAAAAAATTCTAAAGTATTGAATGTCATTTTTTTAATTTTGCAAGCCTGTTCAGTTGAAGACAGCTGTATTCTAATACCTGCTTCTGTATTTAATCTGTTGTGATATATTTTTTTGATTGAAGAACACAATGAAAATCCATCTTCAAACAGATATGTAGCTGCAGAGGGGGTGGAATATCTTAATTGCCTTTTTAGATAAAGTTGCTGATATTTTTTGATACTCCACTAAAATCAACAAGTGGCAAATTCTTAAAGTTTAGTTGCAATGTGGAATCTGAAACCACATCAAGAAACTTTTCCTACTCTCTTGCATTGAAGTTTATTGACCTGTCATGTGCTTTGAAATGGATTTTGTGTCATCACGTATTGGTCATCTGAAGTATATTGCTCACTGACTTACGTATGCAGATCTTTCCAAAGTTGACATATTTCACTATTTAATATCAACAGGCACGTCTGATAATGTTGTCATTGAATTCATTAGAAAAGGTTTTAAGTATTGAGATACTGTCAAGCTCGCACTTCTTCTGAATTCTACCTATCACAAGCTTGAATTTTAACCTTGGCAACAAATACAGTCTGTTGTTTTCCTTAAAGTGACAAACCTACTTTATTATTTTCAAGAAAATGTCTGCCATATTCATGAGTCTGAATAACTAATTTCTGTGTCAGTCATTCTATCAAGGAAAATGAGCATTCCATGGCAAAGTCACTAGGTAGCACACAACTCAATCACATGAACGCTTTTCCTTGACAACAGTGGTACTTTAATCAACAGCAGTATGTAATATAAAACGTTCATTTCATCACAAAAAGCCAAACCCAACATTTCATCACAGAGATATATAAAAAAAACAAACTCGAGGGTCAAAATGTAATATAATTAATAATTTTTAGTGCTTCATTAATGATATTAAGTGGAAATGGCTTTTTTTAAATACGTGCTGTGAGGTCATGGTAACGAATACTGCAGTGACTACTAGAACAGTTTGGTGTCACTGCCTTAATTTGTGCAGATGCACCATCATTGTTTTAGCATCATCAGTGCAAATATTAACACAGTGAAAAAGGCAAATAACATCTTAATATCACCATGAAAATAGTTTTGATCTCGAAACTTACTGTACGGGTCTCTATGGCTTCCAGAGGTCTACAGAACATACTATGAGAATTGTTGTCTTAGAAAGTTCCCAGCCTACTTCTGAGTTATAGATCAAAGTTTACTTGTAAGAAAGTTGTATAGGACTCAGAGGGTATTTTCCCCCAGAATCAATATTAGGCTTGGAAGTTCTGATTTACCAAATATAATTTTAAATGACTTGCCTCACAGACTTTAACCTATATGGTAGAGGCATGAGAAGAGGGAGGAGCAGAGAGGGTCTAATCAAGCAACAGCTTTTGCAGTAGTTAAAGGTCGCATAGTATCCGGAGAAAATCATGGGTTCCCACGTTGGAGTTTGAAAGTCAATAGATAACATATCTCCTTTTCTCTTAGTTCTAAACCAGTCAGGAGGTAGACAAAGAGCCCATTCCATATGAAGTTCGAAAGATTTCAAAAGCTACAGTTGTACATACTCTTTAGGCTTCCCATCTTGCTTGCTTAGTTTGAAATCTTGAAGAAATTGGTCATGACCCTATGATGTACCCATGTGTCTAGACACCAGTCAGAGCTGTAATTTAGACTCCCAACTTGGGACCTATGCCTGGTATAGCCAACTATTACTTCATCAAGGGCTTTGGTTTTTCCAAGGGGATTTTTGGTCCCCAGATGCCACTCTTTGAATACTTCCTCAGGTTTTCCCAAATCATGCAACATTCTTTATCTCTGGTAATATTCCTTACTCTTAAATCTACTTTGTTTAATAATAATATAGCCACCCCAACATCTTTTGATTAGTGTTCATGTGATTTAATATTTACATCTTTTTATTCTTGACCTACTTGTGTCTTTATTTTTGTAGTACATTTCTTGTAAGCAGCATATTGTTAGGTGTAGCTTTTTTTATCCAATCTGACAGTCTTTCCTATTTTTTTTTTTTAATGGAAAGATTTTATCATGAAAAGACTGGAATCAAAGAGGGCAGTTAGGAAATTCTTATAATAAGCCTCGTAAAAAAAATTATGACAACATTGATGTAAGGTTGCAGAACAACAGGATGATCCTGCAAATATTGAGGAGGTTATTTCATCAGGACCTGATAACAGATTGATTGTGGGGAGTTAGAGAGGAGGAAATTATGATGACACACAAGTTTCTGGCTGAGCAAAACTGTATATATGGTAGTGGCATTAGCTGAGTTAGGGAATGCAGGAAGAGGTACAGGCTGGGAGGAAATAGTTGATGAATACTTTTACACATGTCGAGTTTTAAGTGATCAAATAGAGGCCTAATTAAACTGATTAATAGAGATCTAAAACTCAGAATTGAATTGATGGAGTACCAGTTGAGATATTTCAACAAACGGATGCAGTGCCGGAAGGACTCATTCGTCTATGTCAAGAAATGTGGAAGACAGCTGCCCGGCCAGCCAACTGGAAGAGATCCATATTTGTGCCCATTCGAAGAAAGGTGATCCAACCAAATGCAGAAATTATCGAAAAATACCATTAATACCACACACAAGTAAAATTTTGCTGAAGGTAATTCAAAAGCAGCTGTACATCCATAGGGAACTACCAGAAACTCAAGCTGGATTCAGAAGAGGACATGGAATGAGGGATATCATTGCTGATGTCAAACAGATCTTGGCTGAAAGCAAAGGATACCAGAAGGATGTTTACCTGTATTTTATTGACTATGCAAAGGCATTCAGCCATGTGGATCGTAACAAATTATGGATAACATTGAGAAGAATGGGAATTCCAGGACATTCAATTGTGCTCATGTGCAACCTGTACATAGACCAACAGACCGTCCTTTGAGGAGAACAAGGGAATACTGCGTGGTTTAAAGTCAGGAAAGGTGCTCATCAGGGTTGTATCCTTTCACTTATTCACTTACTCGATCTGTATGCTGAGCAAATACTCTGAGCAGCTGGATTCTATAAAGAAGGAATGGGGCATCAGGATTGGAGGAAGACTAACAATCTGTGAATATGCAGATGACACAACCTTGCTAGCTGAAAGTGAAGAGGACTTGAAGCACTTACTGATGAACAGACTACAGTCTTCAGTATGGATTACATCTTAACGTAAAGAAAACAAAAGTTCTCACAGCTGGACCAATGAGCAACATCATGATAAATGGAGAAAAGATCGAAGTTGTTGAGGATATTATTTTATGTGGATCAACAATCAACACCTGTGGAAGCAGCGCTCAAGAAATCAAACGCCATACTGCATTGGGCAAGTCTGCTGCAAAAGACTTCTTTAAAGTGGTAAAAAGCAAAGATGTCACTTGGAGGCTAAGGTGCACTTGACCCAAGCAGTGGTGTTTTTAGTCACCTCATATGCATAGGAAAGCTGGACAATGAATAAGGAAGACCGAAGAAGGATTGACGCCTTTGAATTGTGGTGTTGGTGAAGAATGTTGAATATGCCACAGACTGCCAAAAGAACAAACAGATCTGTCTTGGAAGAAGTACAACCAGGAGCAAGGATAGCAGGACTTCATCTCACATACTTTGGACATGTTATCAGTAGGAACCAGCCCCTGGAGAAGGACATCATGCTTGGTAAAGTACAGGATCAGCGAAAAAGAGAAAGACCCTCAACGAGATGGATTGACACAGTGGCTGCAACAGTGGGCTCAAGCATAACAACTGTGAGGATGGCGCAGGACCAAGTAGTGGTCAGTTGGAACTGAGTTGACTGCACCCAAGAGGTGATGAGGATAGACTTACAGATTTAGTAGTCAGTAGTCAGTCAGTAGCATACAGGTAACTATTTGAACCATGAGGGGTGAATATTGACACCTAGGCTGAACAGCAGGACAAGTGAAAAGATAACGGGAGTATTACAGCCAAAACTTGTGAACAGCAAGATTTAAGGCCCAGAAGGAAAACTATAACCTGAACAGTAGAGGCATGACAAGTTGAAGGAACAGAGAGGATCTAATCAATCAACAGATTCTGTAATAGTTAGAGGTCACATTTGTTGAAGAGGCAGGAAAATAATCTAGAAGGGATCAAGTCACTGAAGCTACACATGGGCACACTTTCAAGAGAAAGGTAGGGTCAGGTGAGAAATGCTGCAAAAAAGTCAAATACAAGGAGGACAAAAAAGCCTATTGGATTTGATAATAAAAAGAGCTTTCTTCACCTTTTGAGAGTGGGTTTAGGATGATGGAAGTTGAGCCGTTTTGAAGTTTTTCTTTTATTTACTCATCCATATTGGGCAAAATGGTCATATGTATGTTTCATAACTAGCATAACCCTAAATACCAGATTTGGGTTTAGGTGTTCTATATGAGAGGCCAGGTACAGAGAGAGTATCTTAATTTTGCCAAGTTAAACTGAATAATCTAAGAGCACCATGATTATAAATGAAAATGTGAGTCAATTATGATGTTTTCAAAAACCAGTCATTCTAAACTATGTACAGAGCTGTAAGATCAGGGTGATCAAACAAGGCTTAGCTCTGGGTCCCTATGTAAAGATGCACACTTTGTGCACTGGACAGCCCTAAAAGGTGCCTCTCACATAGTCTGTATGAATGGCACATACAGGGGTTGTGCACTGCATAACCATATGGTATAGCCCTGGCTTAGCTTATACTACTTGATGTTTAAGTGATAGACTCACCTGAGTCATGGTGTTATTTTGGTCCATGAAGTGCTGACACATGTATTCTTATTGTATAACTTGAAATGATTCTACTACTAGAAAATAATAAATATACAAGATGTAAGTATATAATATATAATAACATATCCCATCTTGCACATACACACAGTTACAATCTGTCAAACTGAACTTTAACTATTTGTGTTTTGCTGTTAATATTTTTCATTCATATGTCATTCATGCCTCATTGTATGATTCATTAACCAACAAGTAAAAGTAGACCAGAATTCAGTATTTTGTGTAAATTAGTCGTAGACCACCATGTGTTTCATGTTAGCACTCAGGTATACCTTATTTTAGCTCATATAACACCTGTACCCTGAGGAAGTATTTTCATGACCCGTTACTCTAAAGACGAACCATCTTTAAGGATCATAAGTTACTTTCTGTAGTCATTCTGCCACCCAGATTTTCTCAGCCAGAATTCTGGTAGAGAAGTAAACGCTGCCAAACATGATTTGAATGACTATTCAGAGCTCTCCCAAGAGTGATGCATAGTCAGTACCGCTCTTGATGCAGAAGAGACGAGCTAATTACATACAATGGACGTCTTAATGTATTTGGGTTGAATTTTTCACAGAACCCAGTGGAGATGGCCTTCTGCCACCTTTTTTAAACTCTGTGTACTGTCATGTCTACACAGTTAATATGTTAACGTAAATCATACACACCTCAAGCTTTGACATTGTACCCAAACTTTGTTATAGACGGTTTCATTCTAGATGAGTCTCATCATCAAGCCCTACAAAGTTAAAACTTGAGGAGCATTGTATTTCTAACTTGTCATTAATAGAGACAGAGTATGGTATTGGGGTACATTTGCAGAAAATGGTTCTTAAATGTTTTTATGAGTCGGAATTGACTCAATAGCAACGGGTTTGGTTTAGGGTCTTATACTCTTTGTAGTGTAAGTTTTTAATCATCTCAAGATTATAAAAAACAAGTTTGGATATCAGGAAAAGCTAACAAGCTATAAGTTAACTGGTAAATTATTGGAGTCCAGGTTAAGAGTGGTAGTGGTTTTAAGTGTACCAGTGTTTTGAGAAATAACAAATTGCCATTGGTATTTGGAAATTTTATTGTATACCTGAAGAAGCAGTGTAACTTACAAGGCAATAGCTGTATTAAAGGATCAAAGACAAGGAAAATAGAATTGGGTTCCACTTTGCTGTTACATGAGTCACCTCCTGAAGCCTCAAAACAGTTATATTTACTTGTCTCATTTTTCTCTCTTTTTCCTGAGAATTCAACTCTAAACTGAAATTGTGTGACTCTCCTAGCATCTGTGTAAGTCATACTGCCACTAGCAATGGTTTTAACTCGTTGTAATGATTCTACCTTAGAACAGTCAGAAGGAATTGCCTTATCAGTTGGGTCACAGATAAAGCCCTCGCAAATTAAAAAAAAAAAAAAAAGTATTTTCTAAATAGAAATATAAGCTGTTTTTCAAGGACCCGTCTTGGATAATTCAACCATTTTAATAATCGACATTTTTGGCAATTCTTTCATTTATTTTAGGAGCTTAAAATCCCATGAGCTTTGCTTAAAAAGTCTCCAGTAAAACCTCAGGAAGAAATGAAAGTGCACAGACTGTAGTTTTTTAAGTATTCTCGCTCCTCTAGACAAAGCGAAACAAATGTGATCACTTGGAGGTACTAGACTCTGAGACTCAGAATAAAGAGGCATGAAATGTAAATTCCAGAACATGGCAGTGGTCGTTTGTGATTCATTTAAAACTTACTTAAAAATCTTTAAATAATCCTGAAAAACAAACAAAAAAGCATCAAGCGAGGGTTTTAAAGTCAAATGGAATTGTGAAGTCACTAATAGTTCTTTGGTGATTATTTTCACTTCCAAAGAAGAAATAAATAAGTCAACTATTATATAGTCTAAGACTACTGGACCCTTGATGAGGCCCCCTAAGGAAGTAAGGAGGCAGAAATGAATTAGGGCTGCAATGACAAAATAATTGGCAGAGCTGTCATAGCAATGAGGGGCCTCGGGAACAGTTTACCTAATAAGGGGGTTGGGTGCTTGGTCTCTCATATTCAGTAGAGCAGAGCTTTACATTGAGACTTGCTTCTATAAAGATGTGTCTTCAACACATCTTTAATTGGTGTATTTCAGTATTTTGTACACACAGAGAGTTTAAGTGGTCTTTAACACTGCAAACCCAAGGTGATATTTCATATTAGAAAGCTCATTCATTATATACTTTATGTGCTTAACTAACCCTGTGACTTCTCTCTTTCCTCATTTTGCTACCTTCCTTTGGCTCAGTAGACTCGATGTTATCAACCAAAAGTTTAAATGTAAGTGAGTCTTAATGGGCTGAAGGGATGTTTGAATGAATTGAAAAAGCATTTAATCCTGTTATTCTCCGTTGTTTTTATTTTATTCACTACGAGTTGGGTTTTCCCCTCCTTTGCCAGAGAGGCCTTAATTGCATTCAGTCTGAGTGTTTGTATAAATGAAGTTGGTGAGTTTGATAGCATACAGTTTCTCTTCTAAGAACATCTGTGAAGGGAGCAATCTGTTTATTAAAATGGTAATCCTGTAAATTGGTTTTATTGTTGTACTCTCAAATTTAGCTGAAACCGTATTTGTTAATGGCTTCTCCTTGTATATGTAATGGCAAATCAGTATGCCCTCACAGGCCAGCCAGGTTTTCAGTTTGCCAGCACTCAATATTTAGTGGGCAATTGCAGAGAGAAGATGAATTAAACTTCTTCTAACGCTGAATGGCACGTGTGATTTCCCTGGGAATGGACTAGTCCAGACTGTTCCGTGTGTCAGCCATAGCTTGCTTTTGCAGACCCTGAATTCTGCACTGGAGTCTGAGTTGGATCAAGCCTTAGGAGGACTTGCATGAAAAGTAGTGGGTGGCGTTTCTTACGTTTAAAATTAGAACTAAAACCAAAGAATCATGTGCTTTTAAGTCCTTAAGAAACCTGAAACTGCGAAAATATGAGGCTTTGTTTTAATTAATTTCCATTTTCCACCCCATCCTCCATCCTATGTTTGTTTCTTGAAAATATTATACAAGCCCCAAAGGGTACACGTGTAGTTAAGTTCATAATCCATCAGTCTTTTCCTTTAAAACTAATAGCAGTAACAGCCTGTAATATAAATCTGTATCTTCAAAAACTTTTAATTATTGTTCTGACACTGCCCTGAGCCCTTAGAATGAACATTGACTTACCAGGTTCCTATAGATAATAAGGATTACAGCCTATTAGAACTCATGGCTGTCTCTTTTCAGAGCCCATGCTTTTAATCATTGTGCAGTATTCAAATTGAAAAATCATTATTTCTTGATTAAAGCAAATTCCTTTATAAACTCCAATAGGCAATAATTTTGTAAGTCCCCAGACTAGCCTCTGTATGCATTTGAAGAAAGGAATTTTCATTCATTTATAAATACTGTGCTATTTAGACTATTACCACTGACTGGCCTTCTCTCAAATTTGGGAGGGCTAAATGTACTTTAAACAAACATCTCTACAAATGGAGTGAAGTCTGTAATGGTTTCTTTTGCTGCTTACAGATGTTGATGAATGCACATCAAATCCCTGCACTAATGGAGATTGTGTTAACACACCTGGATCCTATTACTGTAAATGTCATGCTGGATTCCAGAGGACTCCTACCAAGCAAGCATGCATTGGTAAGGCAGTTTGCTTTTACATACGAAAATGTTCCATGAACTGTAGTGACCAAGGCTGTTGAGGTTAAAAGTAAATTTATTAAAGTACGACATGGAATGAAATAAGTGCTATTACATGATTGCAGATTTATTTTATGCTACCTTCAGAAAACAGAGCCCCTCAGAGGTGCTTCCTTTAAATATAAACACTATTTGCATAGATAACCCAGGCATCTTGGTATCTGGCTTCGCAAGAATTGAGTTTCTCTTCCTTCCCTAGACCACAGCTTCTTTCTCCAAGTAACATCAGTAGTGTTACCATTCTCTGATTACCAGGGCTTAAGATTTGTAATAATTTTTAACTGCTGCTCTCTCTATACCCCACACCTAGTCCAACACCAAATCATACCTAGACTTTGTTCACGGTTCCATTGCTATACCCACCACCGCTCTCATCCGGACTCTACTTCACTGTTAATTCATCTCAGAATCCTTTTAACAGATGACTCTGCTTGTCTCCTTTTTCATTTTCTATTCATCCGCAGGTAGCTGCTTGAATCAACATTCTCTAGCCGTTTTCATATTACTCTTAATCCAGAAACTCTGGAGTTGCTTTATTTTTTTAACTCCTTGCTCAGACTTCTAAGGTGTTCAACCACCAAGTCGAAAACAGCTGCACTACCCACTTCTCTCTTAGGCTCGCTACACAACCGTGTCATTCCTCTGTTTCTTCCCCTCTTCAGCCACTATAAGTCAGGGCTGTAAAGTCGCTTACACTCACCTACCGAGGAAAAAAAGGAGTGAGAGATGGAAATTTTGCTAAAGTAACATGATCTTGAATATTACATGTAAAAACAATCTGGACATATGAAATTACGTCTATTATTTTACTGTTTCTGTAAGTATTGTAAAAATAATATGTTCGGCCACTGTTAATCTTTCAGATATTGATGAGTGCATTCAGAATGGGGTTCTTTGTAAAAATGGTCGATGCGTGAACACAGATGGAAGTTTCCAGTGCATTTGTAATGCCGGCTTTGAATTAACTACAGATGGAAAAAACTGTGTTGGTATGGAAATTGCCTGCTCCCTTGCAAAAGATTTTTAAAGCACATACACATTTTTACTTAGAATCATATATACTGTTTCCACGAAAGCTCACACACCACGTATGTGAGAGTTCTTTAGCTGACTGAGATAAAATATAAATGTGTTTCACATAAGACGATTTAAGTGAACAAATAGACTTTTGGAAATGTTATAACAAAGAAAAATTTTCTGCTTCTGGCAATTTTCTGTGTGGCGTATGTTTATTAGTTGTTGTAGTTGTGTGTCATCAAGTAAATTCCAACTCATAGCGACCCTATAGGACAGAGTAGAAATGCTCCATAGGGTTTCCCAAGGTGAAATCCTTACGGGATCACCAGGTCTTTTCTACTGGGAAGTGACTGGTGGGTTCAAACCACCAGTCCTCAGTTAGTAGCCGAGTGCTTAACCGTTGTGCTACCAGGGCTCCCTGATTTAATTGTAAGTAGCAATTATTCATCATAAGTTCAAATATCCATTTAGTGCACTTACTATATCTCAGATGTTGGGGTTACGACACTGACAAAATAGAAAAGACCTTTTCTCAGCATGGGGGGAAAATATAAAAATGTTTGGCAACACATTATATTTCACCCTCTAATGAAATTCCAGATCATTTCACTTGCAGTGAGGTTTGTCCTTGCTTTAACCTCTCTTACGAAAGAAATGCTCACTGAAATGCTCTTACCTTTTTTGGTGCTCAAAGTAAAACACTCATGGTTTATGTGGTTTTAATAGCAGATAAAAGGAGCCCTAGTGGCACAGTGGTTAAATGCTCAGCTGTTAACTCAAAGGTCAGCAGTTCAAACCCACCAGCTGTACTGCAGGAGAAAGATTTGGCAGTCTGCTTCTGTGGATTACAGCTCTGGAAATCCTATGGGGTATTTCTACCCTGTCCTGTAAGGTTGCTGTGAGTCAGAATTGACTTGAAGAGAATTGGGTTTGGTTTTTTAATAGCAGATAAACTCAAGAGTTATTTAAATCTTTTCTTTTATGCCCCTTATATCAAAGATCCTGCACAATCTCCACAATGTTTTCCCACACTCAGTTCACATTCATCTTAAAAAAAAAAAAAAAAAAGAACACATGGCTCATTTATGTAGTGGAATTTGACTACGGATTGTTTGTGGAAGGAGAGGGAACTGGTCTAAATCAGTGGTCTAAACCACTCTCCCTCTTTCTTTCTGTAGATCATGATGAATGTACAACTACCAACATGTGTTTGAATGGGATGTGCATTAACGAAGATGGCAGCTTCAAGTGCATCTGCAAACCAGGATTTGTCTTGGCTCCAAATGGGCGTTACTGTACTGGTAGGTATGGCTTTGAAATAGGAAAGTAACTATGATTGAGACCATCTGTTTTATTTGAATGAATCATGCAAGAATTACTTCAATTTCTTCATGTGGATTTCATATTATTCACATCCCTCACTAATTCAATAAGGCAGGTGTCTAAAGCTTCCTAGAAAAACACAGATTGTGGCCTAGAGAACAATAAGGTCTGTACAAAAATAAATATGGTATAGGGAAAATTAAGGGAATGACAGATTGGTTTTATCACATCAGGAGGAGATAATATAGAAATAATTTCTCTCTACTCCTTTTCTAATGAAAAAAAAAAAGAAGAAAAAATCCTAAAAAACTTTAATTTCTATGTATTTATTTTCACTGCTGTGTATTAAAAAAAAAAAAAAAAAAACGTATTACTGGTCTACAATTAACATCTTTTCCATAAACCTAGTCCACCAATTGGAAGACTATGCCATTATCTCAAAATCTTAAATTGATTTTGTGAAGAAATAATTTGGATATTCTTTGAATTGTTTTTATATAAACCAATTTTAAAGGTCAAGTTGTATTGCTTTAGTAAACAATAGATTTTTCTCTTAGAGATAAATGAGACTATATATATTATATACACACACATACATACACACACACTCACAATTGGAATTTAGTAAGGTGGAATACATTTTGTAGTTCCTAGTTAGAAGTGAGTTTTGGGGTTTTTTTTTCTTCCAGTTTCTTCCTTTTAGAAAAAAATAACTTGATGAATGCTTTCTGGCCTATAGTTGCACAAACTTACCTGAATACCAAATAAAACTCACAACCAGTCCTTATAATTTCAATGAAATCCTGGGAAAGTATGGAGAGAAATGTAGTTCTCATGCTTATGAATAACAGATAGTTTGTTGACTCTCCAAGAAACACATATGAGATTAGAGTTGTGTTCCAGGGTGTAGCATTATGTTACAGTATGTAACTTTGTTTCTGTATTTCTTAAGAAACTAATATATAAAGGTGATGTATATCTCACTAGTTTCTGCTTTCTGGAAATTAATTTTTTTTTTCATTTTCTTCTTACGTATGTAATCAAAAAGTCTTGAAATGTTCATGATTTGGCAGCTGGGTGTTTTGAAGCTTGTTTCATCTTTTAGAGCCATTTAATTTTGCGTTATGTTTAATAACGTGGATTGCAAATTGAAGGCAGTACCCCAAATTATTTTCTAATTGTGAACTGATAAGTTAAAATTAAAATAATATCTACCTTTAGTTAAAGTTTTTAAGGGTGAAAATAAAAAGTAATTTAAAAAGTCTAATGTTTTAAAAAATTGGTTTTACTTAACTAATTTGAATGAAATATTTCATATTAGATAAGGTTTAAAATCAATAAATAATGAAAAAGGAGTTAGTGAGTGTCTTTTTTTCTTAACGGGTAAAGTGAGGCAACTTTCACTCAGTAAATCTTTTTGAGAGTGTGTTTGAAAGGGTTGCATTGAGATGTAAGATTTGTCCTCATATCTATGTATTCTTCTCCAAGTTATAAAGTAAAAAACAAAAGGTTGAAAGTGTAGGGTAGTGGCAACAGGTAAATTCTGTAATAAAGTAAAAGATAAATTTACCCAGTAATGGAATATTTTTATCAAAGGATTCTATAGCATAATGCTGATCAAAAGGGGGAAAATGCAGAACAGAATTTCAAATTTTCATGTAATCCAGACTTTCTGGAGTTTTGGAGGCTGGATGAACCCCCAAAACTATTGCCCTGAGATAAACTTTAAACCTTAAACCAAAACTATCCCCTGAAGTCTTCTTAAAACTAAACAGTAATTTAGCTTAACTAGTGAAGAATGTCTGCCTTCAGCATTGTACTTTTTTAAGATTTATCTATATCCAATTGACTACAGCAACTTGAAGGATTAAATAGGAAATTTAGGAGGCAGAGAATTTATGTTAATGGAGGAGGAACAACAGAAAAGGAGGGTGAGAATGGTTGCACAACTTGACAGATGTAATCAATGTCACTGAATTACACATGTAAAAACTGTTGGATCGGTATATGTTCTGCTGTGTACGTTCTAACCACCACCACAACAACAAAATTACCTTTTAAAAAAATTTACCCAGTAATGGCCCTGGCTTCTCTTCCCCTCTGGGCAGATGTTGATGAATGCCAGACCCCAGGAATCTGCATGAATGGGCACTGCATCAACAATGAGGGGTCCTTCCGCTGTGACTGTCCCCCTGGCCTGGCTGTGGGTGTGGATGGCCGAGTTTGTGTTGGTAAGTAAACCATTCTGTAGTGGCTCCAGTGTCCCAGTGATCTCTGAAAAATGGACAGAGAACCCAGATAGCTCCTTCAGAAGGCTCTGATGGGATGCAAGTCAAAAATACTGAAGAAGAAAAAAATTTTGCCTTAAACGAGCATCCTTGATAATATCAAATAACTGAGTTCCTGGACATAATGGATTTAGATTTTGTGATTATTAATAAATAAGACATGAAAAGGGTATAGTTATATTTAAGTAAGCTGTTGTCTTTTCCAAACAAAATTTAAAATGTAAATGGCATAATGCCATAGAACTTAGACTTGTATCAAAAACTAGAAATGTTTCCAAATAGTCATTCTTCATCACCAGGCAACTAGCTGTAGAAGCAAGTGAAGAGTATGAGAGAGAATATACATTTCATTCTCGGCCATTCAGAATTCCTCTTGGATACTTGGTCAAATGGATTCCATGAAAATAAATCAGCCAGGCAGGAACTTTAAAAAAAAGGCAGGCAAGACAGAAATGCCACTGGCATTCAAAACCCAACCAATATGTTCTAATGATAACAATAACAGAGCGAGTTGTAAAAAGACATTTAACACCGTTTTTGTCTCTGAAGCGCTCGAGTGAGACTTCTAAAGTGAATTAGCTGTTACGCACTCCCTGTTTTTCAGCTTCATTGAGTAAAAAGCAGGCATGATCACTGGTTTAAAAGTATATTTCAGAGAAATGAAATCCTTTCTAAGAAATAATTGATAATTCTTTACTCTTACTTACGCGAATCAAAACATTTGGACCCCGAAGGGGAGGAAAAAGTAAAGAAGCAGATGGAAATAATCTATTCACTTAAATTCATCCACTGTCTTCAATCTAGGATTTATTTCAGCCTACAAGGTTGTCAGCACTTTGTTCAGGGATATTTCAAATACAGCAGCTAGAAGAATGTAGCTCCTTCCTGCTTAGAGAGCTAAAATATTTTCAGTTACTTTAAGACACTTAGTTGCTTTTTCCTTTACATAAATGATTCCACGGAAATCTACAGTGAGTTCAAAGCCAGTTTTGGAAGGAGAAATATTTCTTTTAAGCAACCAACATATGAGTAGTTGTTAGGAATTCTGTGTTCAAGCACAAAAATTCATTCTCTTCTCTAGATGTAGGAAAGTCATCTAGAAATTGTTTAAAAGCCCTTTCCCATTTTTCATGATTACACTTAATTAAAAACATCGTTACATGTAAAATCATATATTATCATTCCCATAATGTGCTTAGATGTGTTTCCTTCATGTCTTCTTCCTTCGGTGAAACTTTTGAGAGCCACTGATTGTTGAAGTTAGGAAAAATCACCACCATGGATTATTATTAGGGTTAGCACTTTAATTTTAGATCTTTTCTTTTTTGGTGTTCATTTGTTTTGTTTTGTTTCTCCAGATACTGAGCTATGGGTTGTTTTTGTTTTTCAGAAAGTTAAACTGTTGTTGTAACTAGTATGCCGAAAAAGCATGACTCGTAGCCTGGGGATAAACAGAGAGCAACCTTAGTTTTGTCTCGCCTCTCCTTTTAAAATGTGTTCAACGAAAGCAATTTGTCCAAAAACATAGGAAGAAAACTTAGACCAGCCTATAACTTTACTGAATGTTTGTAGGTAACAAAGTTCTAAGATTACTATAGCAAAAATAACCTCGATTAATAGAAATTAGGATGTCTAGTGCAAGATAATAGTTATTATTCTTAACTTAATTTTAAATTAAAATTTCTCCCCTCTCCAAACTTGGACCTCCTATAAGTGAGAAGGTTTCTGAAACCACCAGGGTCACATGGAGGGAGGGGAGGCGAGCAGGTGGGAGCAAGAAAGCTCTTATATTTCTGGTACTGTCCTGAGATAGCTTCAAGATTTCTGGGCTTTGCAGATGTTTAAAGCCAACTTCTTTCCTTGTGGGTGGTTTTATGGGTACTTCAGAAGAATTTGACTGCCCTTCCTGAGCTTTGAACATGGCATTTTTCTCCTGGTGGCCACAGCTTGCTTAGCCTCTGGTCCTTTACCACCCATTTCACACAGACTCTCTGATGGCATCTCGTCACTGCTCCAAGTAGTCTTCTTAGACCCACTTCTAACATATCCCATGTCTGATCCATAGGGCACACACATCCTTTGCTCTGTTTAACTCTGTGAATAGAGGTTGATCTCACCGCCACCATCTTTCCTTTGTTCCTGTAATAGGAATAGCCTGCCCGCCTCCGCCTTTTGGATATCTTAGGCAGAGGTGGGGACAGAGTTCTTCAGGTCTCCCATGTCTCTTGACCTGAAGTAAGGCAGGCCCCCAACTCATAACCCAGCCCTTACAAAAAAATTCTCTCTTTTTTGCTACTCTCTTGAACTTTCAATATCCTCACTGTTGAGGAGGGGTTTAAGAATCAGATAACCAATTTCTGAAGCCTACTTTCTTCAGGGTGCAGTCTCAAAATTCACCCTGGCATTTGATATTTAGTGCCATAGGTTTTCTCCTGAAAGTGCATTTTTAACATGCTATTACATCAACTCTAGAATATTTCAGCATCTTTCTGAGTACTGTTTGACATTTCTGACAGCTAGAAGGTTAATTTTCTTCTGCCCATTTCTGCCACTTAGTAGCTGTGTGGCCTTGGGCAAGATGTTACCTCTCCATCTCCCTTTCCTCATAAATTGTTTTGAGATTTAAATTACACTAATATTGCATGTGTTATCTCTGTAAAACTTAGAACAGTGATGCCTAGAAAATGCTCAGTAAGTTAGCTATTATGATGAGGAGGAAGAGGAGGAAGATTGTTTTATTGAACTAGTAGAGTGGCATCGCATCTAGGGCAAAGTCTCAGAGTTGCTGCTTTAAGCAATAAAGGAAGGATGATACTAAAGAAAAAGAAGAAAATCATCATTTTCCATTCATGGATATTTTACTAACGATATATAGAATCTTCTAATTACCTGTGTAAATTCTTTTAAAAATTTATTTTTAAGAAAGAAAAAGCATGGAGAAATTTGATAACATATATTTTTTTTTTATAGGAAGAATATAGCTTTGCATTTAGATCCAGTCCCCCACTCTGTTCATTTCCTAAAGCTACTGTAACAGAGTTTCACAAAATAGGTGGGTTTATAAAACAAATTTATTGTTTCACGGTTCTGGAGGCCAGGAATCTGAATCCAGGGTGTCAGCAGGCCGTGTTTTCTCCTAAGGCTTTAGGGGAAGCTTTCTTGTCTCTGTCAACTTCTTGGCAGCCCCAGGCATCCCTGAACTTGGAGATTCATCTTCACTTCACTCTTTCCTCTGCCTCTGTGTCCCTTCTCCTATTTTCTAAAGACACCACTCAGATGGAATTAGAACGCACCCTACTCCAGCCTGACCTCATGTTAGCTGATAACATCTTCAAAGACTGTTTCCAAACAAGGTTACAATCACAGGGGGGACGCATTTCGATCCATAAACAGCCACTGAGGCATTCATATGAACATGTGCTGATGGCGCTACTGGTATGGGTGCCTCTTTTCCTGTCCACTTTGTAAACAGTGGCTTCATGACCGTTTGAATGGGATCATTTGAACTAGGGTTCCAGTCTGAGGTCTTTGAACAAAAAGAGGTTGACTGTCTTCATTCAAGGTAAGAAATAACATTGTCCCTACTTTTTTGAGTATTAACTATAAGATCAACTTTTGAGAATCTGAACCCAGGAAAATTCATGTCCCTAAAATCCACCCACATTAGTTATGCTACTTTCTTTTCCATGAAACTTCTGATGTTGGGTGCTCTAAAGAGCTTAGCTAACTTGTAACACACACCAGGAGGTAAACTGTCTCATTTTTCTAGAGAGTTCCATAGGCTTTTTTACCTACTTCTAAAAACTGTGAATGACATGTTTTCCCAGTGAAAATAAAAATAATGTTGACCGTGTCAGATACATCTTGATATAATTGGTGGCATCCTAAGCACTCAAAAAATCATATTGGGAATCATGAACTATGTTGTAGTTGTGCAAATGGGTCTTTGCACCAAACCCTGCACTTCTTCGTAACTCAGGCAGCTCTACCAAACTCAGTTACAGCAGAAAAAGGAAGAGATGACACATGCCGTCCTTGGGGTTGGTGTGGTAAATCTCATGGCTCTCCCAAAACAGTCCCATTTGAGTATACAGACATCTAATGATTTAAATGAAGGCATACATCTCATTGTTTTAATGAGAAACATCCCAGGATCATTAGAAATTATTAGATGACTCACTTCACATAACAATCACATAAAATCATTTCCAACAAGTTGGAATAATTCTAGTTTATGATAGGAGCTATCTTTTAGATGGAATTACAATGTCAGGATACTTATTAAAAATTTTATTGCTTCTCTGGCCTTAATGATGATCTGAGTTTTATATAATTGACCATCTACTATCTCATAAGGTTGTAGCATATTTCATAAGACTACAGAGTGAAAGAACTAAACAGGATATGCTTCTTTGGGACATTGCATGGCATAGTGGAAAGAGAGTTTGGGGGTAGGAATGTATGTGAACTTGTCCAGGAAAACTAAGATTATCCACTTCTGACTCCAGCTTGTATGGTGGATAACAAATTCCACTCCACATGCCAACTGCATCCTGTGGAAATCTCACTTCCCTTGACTGTTCAGTTCAGACCCCTGCTACCCAATCAGCACTTCTCTCTCATCACTAGCCACCTAGGTCAGCAGGTATCACTGTAGGGTACTGGCCTCAAGCTTGGGAGTCCATACGAATCCTTCTACTTTAGACCAGCCAGCCCCAAATTAGTTTTCCTCTACTGCCTTAGAAATCACATTACTCCCTTTATTTTAGACTAGCCAGCCTTCTACTCCTTTGGGCCTGTAATTCATTGAAACAACTCAAGTGCTCACAGGAACACCATACCTGCAATAACAGCTTTAATATAGCAAAAAGGATGCAAACAAAGAGACACATAAGGCAAGGTTTGGGAGGGGTCACAGAGTGGAGCTTCCATGTCCCAAAGAGAAACATGCTACCCTCTCCCGTGCATGGCCACCAGCCGAGAAGCTCCTGGGCTGCATTTTGCAAAGGCTTTATTGGCCTCACCACATGGCCATGATAGATTACGTCATGCCTCTTGAGGCTTTGCCGGTATAAGGCCCCCAGCTGGTCCCTCTTAGGCTGGTCAGTTCACACTCATTAGCCTCAGATATTGGGCTGGCTCTCAGGAACCAAGAACAATGACCAAATAGCTTTCTGCAGGGTGATTCCACACCTCACAGGAGGTTACACAAGCCTGAGTCAGAATCTCAGCTCAGGTACTGGGTATCTCTAGGACTTTGAGCTACTTAACTTAACCCCTCTGAACCCCATTTTCCTCATCTTTAAAATGGAGATAATGGTTACTGTGCTTTAGAGTTGTTCGTGTGACTGTACAGTGTGATATTTGTGAAGCAACTAGCATAATTCCAGGGACATATATTGATAGTTATGACATTTATAATTGACTTTATTGAGAGTCTGAGATTAAAACACAACCTAAGTGACTACCAAGCAGTGCATGGAGGTTGAAAAGAGGCTACCTGACTAAGGAAGTTGAAGTAAGAAATCTCACCGTTAAGCAGCGTCACCTTAAGGTAGTTCAACGTCACTGCCTGTCTTTGTTCATTAGAGCTTTTAAAGTAAAAGTAATCGTGTCATTTTTAGTAGAGTATAGCCAGTGATTTTCAGCTCAAAGTGCTGTTTATAACTGGAAATGTACTTGGCTCAATGAAAAGATTTGTGAGTATAAGTGAGTAATGGATACTTGTATAGCAGATAAAACTTCTTTGAGGAAAAAAAATGAGTTGTTAGTATGCATTCATTCATTCCCTCACTCAACAAACATTTGTTGATTTCCTAACACCATTAGATGTCCTGGTTACACAGTAGTTAAAGTGCTCAGCTGCTTACCAAAAGGTCGACAGTTTGAACTCACTGGCCACTCTGCTGAAGAAAGATGTGGGCAGCCTGCTTCCCTAAAGATTACAGCCTTGGAAACCCTACGGGGCAGTTCTACTCTGTGCTATAGAGTTGCTATGAGTCGAAATCAACTTGACACTAGTGGGGTTTTTTGTTTTTTTTAGATGCTAAAGATAACAAATTTTTTTAAGTGGCAGATTCCTTCTTAAAACTTCCAGTCAAGTGGGCCACTTAGCTTAAAACAAGGCTTTAGTTTTGAAATCTTTTTGTCTCCATCACTAGTTCAAGTCGTTATTCTTATGCCTCCTTTAGATACTCACATGCGCAGTACGTGCTATGGTGGAATCAAGAAGGGAGTGTGTGTCCGTCCCTTTCCTGGTGCAGTGACCAAGTCTGAATGCTGCTGTGCCAACCCAGACTATGGTTTTGGAGAGCCCTGTCAGCCGTGCCCTGCTAAAAACTCAGGTAATCACATTTGCCATTTGCTCACCTGATTAAAAAAAAATCTAGAAATTCAGCATAGAAATTTGGCCAGATAGTATAGCCGCTTTAAAGTGTTTTATCATTATTTTTAATTAAAGGAAAGAAATCCAATTCTGTGTAGGTATGTGAGGCATATAATGAGACGGTTTGGCACGTGTTTACATATGATGGCTAGGTAGGGAGAGAACACACAGTGAATAGAAAAATCCACTTACTGATTTAATTATGATTGTTTGAACAGATTTTTACATGAATGTGTTAGTCTCGGTTTGCCTGTTTACGATGTCATTGTGAAGATAAATAACAAAAATTATTGGTCGTTTTCAAGGCTGTAAATATATAAGAGCCTGATTTTTTTTTTTTTTAATCTACAGAATGGTCTCAGGCCATAGTTTATCATTAATTCTATGAGGATTAATGTCAATAATAAATTTGACTGTTATTTATTCATACATTTACTTAATTTGTATTGACTGTATGTAAGGCAGTAGCAATTCAAAAATAAACACAATCTTTTTTTTTCCTTAATGTTGGAAATATTGAGAATATAGGCAGGCAGACATTTAAGTTACAATTTAGTATGATTAGTGCCTTAAAAGAGACAGAAAGAAATGTGATAGCAGAAAGGAAGGAGCAGTTAGTTGCCTGGGGAAGCCGGGAAAGACTTCACAGAGGGAGGGGGCTATGTTTAATTTGGTCTTAAAAAACTATTAACTTCACAGGTAAGGGTTGGGAGAAAAGCATTCCAGGCAAAGGATATGGCCTGTAATTCTGCAGAGATCCTAAATGGAGTATTCAAAATTCAACCAAATGGTTAATTATTATCTAGAAGAACTGCTAGGCATAACATTTTTTAAAAAGGAGGATAAGGAAGAGCATCTTGCCCTAAAATACATTAAAACGTATTATTCCTATTATGAAGGAAGTACCTAAGCTGGTAACCAAAAAAACCCATTGCCGTCAAGCCAGTTCTGACTCATCAGGACCCTATAGGAAAGAGTGAAAGAACTGCTTTATAGGGTTTCCAAGGAGCAGCTGGTGGATTTGAACTGCTGACTTTTTGGTTAACAGCCAGGCTCTTAACTATCATACCACCAGGGCTCCTAAACTGGTAAAAGACTAAATAAAAAGATCAGTGAACTAATAAAATGAAACTAGAAATAGGCCTGAATGTAAATGGGAAGAATGATAAAGACAGCATTTTAAATCACTGAAGAAAAATGAAGTATATAATGAGTATTGTTGATAATTATTAGAAAAAATATGAAGTTAGAACTCTAACTTAAACCTTACAAAAATAATTTTCATATGGAATATATAATTTTAAAAAATTTTGACTTCCAAACAAATGGCAAATACTAAAATAACACATGTAATTTGGAAAAGTATTTTCATGCATCATTCCTTAATTTATAAAGAATTTGCATTAATAAAAAAACTTGAAATTCTCTATAGAAAAAAGTTCAAAGCACATAAATAGGATTTCACAAAGAAGAAATAAAAATGGTAGATAATGATATAAAAATACGCCTAAAATTTAAAAAAATAAGATACCATTTTTATTTTTCAGATTGGTAAAGTGTCGATTTATTTTTCCAGTGATGGTGAGCGTTACAAAAATGAGTCCTCTCTTACGGTCCTGGTAGAAGTCTAACTTGTACATTTAGGGAGGGGAGGCCCCGGGTGGTGCAAAAGGTTAACATGCTCTGCTGCTAACTGGAATGTTGGAGATTTGAGTCCACCCAGAGGTACCTCAGAAGAAAGGCCTGTCACTATACTTCTGAAAAATCAGCCATCAGTTCTACTCTGACACCCACAAGGTCACCATGAGTTGAAATTGACTTGACGGCAGCTGGTTTGGGGGATTATCACAAGCTTTAAAAGAGGCATAAAGTTTTAACAGCTTTACTTCTAGGAGATTATCCTAGTGATATAATTGAACTTCATATTATTTGTTATAATCGCTAAAAGTTGGACAGACTTAATTTTCATTAGTACAGGATTGATTGAATAAATGTGTTAACATCCATATAGCTGTGAAAAAACATTGTTTTTGAAAGAAATCTTAAGTGAGTCTATATTGACATGTGAAGCCCTTGTGGTGCAGTGGTTAAGAGCTTGGCTGCTAACCAAAAGGTCGGCAGTTCAGATCTATCAGGCACTTCTTGGAAAGCTTATGGAGCAGTTCTGCTCTGTTCTGTAGGATCTTTAGGAGTTGGAATCAACTCTACAGCAACAGGTTTGGTTTTTGGTTTTTATATTGACATGGAAAGACATCCCTGATAGAATGGCCAGGATTCAAGTTTGTGCCCCACTTATGACTTATACAACCCTGAACAAATTACTTCACTTCTCTGTGCCCCAGTTTCCTCAGCTGTAAAATGGGGGAAATAATAGTTTAGGAGCCCTGGGAAGCCCTGGTGGCCTAGTAGTCAGCAGCTATGGCTGTTAGACAAAAGGCGAGCAGTTCAAATCCAGCAGACCTTTCTCGAGAACTTTATGGAGACCCTGGTGGCGTAATGGTTAAGTGCCATGGCTGCTAACCAAGAAATCATCAGTTCGAATCTGCCAGGCACTCTTTGGAAACTCTACAGGGCAGTTCTACACTGTCCTACAGGGTCGCTATGAGTCGGGAATCGACTCGACAGCAGTGGGTTTGGTTTGGGTTTGTAGGAGCCCTGGTGGCACAGTGGTTAAAGATCCGCTGCCAACCAAAGGGTTGGTAGTTTGAATCCACCAGCCACTCCTTGGAAACCCTACGGGGCAGTTGTACTCTGTCCTGTAGGGTTGCTCTGAGTCAGAGTTGACTCAACAGCAGTGGGTGAGCTACAGCTGCTAACCAGGAGGTCGGCGGTTTGAATCCACCAGCCACTCCTTGGAAACCCTGTGCAGCAGTTCTACATTGTCCTTTAGGGCCGCTGTGAGTCGGAATTGACTTAATGGCTACAGGTTTGGTTTTTGGATAGGCCGTGCTGTTGGGAAGGTTAAATAAATTATTAGTTGTAAAACGCTAGAACAATGCCAGGCATGTGGTAAGTTCTAGTATATAAGTGTTGGCTATTATTATTTTATTATTAAGAGAAAAAAACAAAGTTATAAAACAATCGCTATAGTATAGTTTTTATTTTTTGAAATATTCATATGTAGAAAATAACAGAACATTTATCAATGTATTAATACTGTTTAAGATGATGACTTATTTTTATGTACTTTTTTATTCTCATGTGATTTTGAAATTCTTAAACTACTTATGTACTTCAAAATGGAAATTTTTTTAATATAAAAATTAATGCATATAATTCTTTCTAATGGTAGTTTTGGAATTATGAAAAAGTTATAGGTTACAGTTTTTAATTTCTCTTTTATTATTATTATTATCATACAGCTGAATTCCATGGCCTTTGTAGTAGTGGAGTAGGTATCACTGTGGATGGAAGAGGTAACTGCATTCAATTCTCAACATTATAATTGTAGTAATTTTATAATTCAAAGACTTACTAGATAATGTTATTAATATAATGATATTATTTAATATAAGAACATATAAGTACAAAATAATAAGATAAATTATCTCCTAAAACACATTATATTCCAGATTATTCTAAGTGGCATATAGATACACATTTTTCATCTTGGGTGAATATTTATCTGTTAAATACGCAGCGTCCAAAATGTCAGTAACACAGAATATCCATGATTTTATGGATACCATTGCTTAAGAGGAGACAAAAGTTGGTATGTCTGTTTAAAGAAAAAAAGTGAGTCAGTCTTAAGAAGAAATCTTAAATAATGATGCAGATATGGTTTAAAAAAAACAACCTTTAAGAAATATTTAATATGGATGAAGTTTAGGAAACACTGCCCTAAGAATAAATTAAGACCGTATTTGCTTAAGAATAATAAAATGTTTCTATGCAGCTAAAGAGGTAAAATTTATTAAAATATTCTTATTTTAAAATTAATATGGTTAAAATTCAAATATGTAATGTTGAACATTTAAGTATATATGTGTCATAATTTTAAATTTCTTTTCAATTTCGTTATACATGTAGGCTTATTTTTTAAATAAAAGTATAGGGTGCTGTTAAGTTTTCACATTGCATATATATATATCTTTCTACTTTTGGGTTTGAGAAGAATTTTAAAAAGTTATAGATCAGTTGTTAATAATGTTGAATCTTTGCAATGAATATTAGGAGCCAGAATTAAAAAAGGAAATTGTCTTTTACAGAGATGCCTTTCCCAAAAATAAAATGAAAAGGCTGGTATTTCTGTAGTATTTAAGAAAGTCTTCCAAACTCTTGAAAATAATGGTATCATCAGAATTTGAGCATAGTGACCAAAATTTGGTTTTTGGCCTACTCCTTTATTCCCTTTCCATATGGCCTTCCCAACGGAGCCAGCTGCCTGTTGCAAACTATTGGCTTCACAAACAGGCACGTCATTCCTCATGTCCCACTGCCCATGGTGACAGAGAGTACTGCAGAGAGTACTCATATTCATTGCTCGTTCTAAAACATCTTGTTCTGAAGCAGCCATGTTTGAACTGTCCTCTCCATTAATGTCGATTCATTAATAATGAGGAGCATTTATTAAATATCATATTACTTAGTCGACTGTTAAAATTGATAATAAAATGGAAACACCCCCTGCCTTCAGGGACCATAAAATTATATAGGCCACACTAATAAATCTCTGTCTTTTAATTAGATAGTCATGAGAGCTATCAAGTTGAGTTTCTCTTTGGATTTTGGGCCAACAGCCTATAAAGTTTCTTCATTAATTTTATCATAAATACAGGCATGTTAAATGGTTCAATTCCTTGAATTTCTGCCAGCACCCTTCTTTTTTTCATTGACTTACTAGTGAAGTGTTCTATTTCTCTCAATTTTACTCTCTTATTCCTGTTTTCATTTCCTTTTCCTTTCTGAAAGGCAGGCAAATTGTAGACTTACAGAGTTAGGTAAACACTTTTTATGTTTAGTCATGTTTATTAGCCCTGCATTTATCAACAGACAGTCAAATGTATGTGTGAGCATTGAATTGTCAACATTTAATGCAGATATCAATGAGTGTGCTTTGGATCCCGATATATGTGCCAATGGAATTTGTGAGAACTTACGCGGTAGTTACCGTTGTAATTGCAACAGTGGCTATGAACCAGATGCCTCTGGAAGAAACTGTATTGGTAAGTTTTTTGTTATATTCATTCAAGAACGTTTTAGTACAGTTTAATCCCATGGGTTATAGCATTAGTCAAAGTACAAATAAATGAGTAAAAAAATCTTAAAGTCCTCATTTCCTTCTTAATACACAGAGTTGTAAAAATACTGGAATCAAATAGATTTTCATTACACAATAACAATCTTCTGTTTGTACAATTTATTTTTAAATCATTCTTTCCACAAATGAATGGACACATATGCTCAATTATTGGCCTGTTGTTTTTCTGTGTCTATCTTAATTATATAAATTTTCACTAAGAAATGGACTTCAGAAATTAATGGGGCAACGTGGATAATGGTAAGTCAAGAAAATAAAGTGTTACAGATTGAGAAAACTTTGAATTCTGTAAAGAAACAACTAGTTGTTACTACATAAGTAAAATGGCATGTTTTCTTTTTGTAATTTATAAGAGAATATTTGAAAAAACTCAAATATGTGATTTAGGTTTAACAAAAGGAAGGGAAGGAGGATGAAGAGGTCTGGCAATGTTGTAATTGTTTTCTGTTAGTTCATCTATTTAAGAAAATAAAATTGCTTTAGTTGCAAAGCATGATGCTGTCGCTAAACTGCACCATTAAAGGGGCCAGATGGGCAAACCTCACCTTTACCACCTTATCAGCATGGATCCAATTCCAACCTGGAAGTGAACCCAGGCTTCACTTTCCCGTATTTTCATTCCCTGTCACCAGCCACTTCTGTTGCACTTGCCTCTCATCCTAACCACCCAGTTAGGTCATCAAATACTAGCTGTAGGCTCAGGAGTCTGCATAACTCCCTGCACTGAGGTTAGCCAGTCTCTCTCTCACACACTCACGCACTCACTCTTTCTCTCTCTCTCAGTCTCTCTCTCTCTCACACTCTCTGTGTCTCTCACTCTCTCTAGCCCTTTGAGGCTAGTTCACAAGCTAGAAGTACTCCATTCTTCTTTATCAGCTGCCCATGCAGCATTTCTCTGTCACCTAGCCACCCAAACATAGTTCTTCACAAGTTAGGACCCCTTCATTCTGACTGCCTGCCCGGCCCTCCTCTGAATTAGCCACCCTGACCTAAGTCAGAATCTCATCGCCTCTTGTGAGTTCCTTAATTCCCTATATTGGCTCACAAAATTCACAGAGACTATTACCTATACTTAGTTACCCATTTATTATAACCAGAAAGAATATAAGTGAAGAGACATATCAAACAAGACCTGGGAGAGTTCCTGGCATGATGCTCCCACTGTCCCCAGGGATGTACCACCCTCTACCTTTCATGTATGTTCTCACCAATCTAGGAAGCACCAAAAGAGAGAGCTCCAAGGTCCAGGGTTCCTTAGTCATTGGGACCTAAATGACTATGCATGACTGGGGCCTTAATGCATAGTTTTGATCAGTCCCATCAATGAATATCCATAACTGCATCATGCCCCCTCTCTTCCTGAGGTTAGTTACCTGAGTGGGGCCTGTTGCCAGGGTAGGGCCTGTATATCCTCTACTTACTTACACATGTTGAAGGGTTGCCTGGCTGTTTTGGAAAGCAAGGAGCACCTCAGTTGCTCAGACTATTCCAGGGTCTATGTTCAGAAACCACAGATAAGGGCCAAACTAAGTTCTCTGTCTTCTCACACACAAAGAATCTAGATTTTCTCACAGAGTGGATTTGAGTTCACTTTTATAAAATGAATGCTATTTGGCCCATCATTGCACATAATAACTTTTACAACTAATCGCTGATGACCCTTACAACCAAGTATTGATGATTGTGGTTTGAAAGTGATACATTTCTCTTCAAAATTTTGATAAAGTACTGGTTTTTATTATTGAATATATCTGACCCTGAGTTGAAGATATACAGATGGACATGTAAAGCTGTTTTATTATTGTTGTTAGGTGTCATCAAGTCAGCCCCTGACTCATGGCAACCCCGTGTGTTACAGAGTAGAACAGCTCCATAGGGTTTTCTTGGCTGTAATTGTGAGACGCAGGGCCAAGCAGTGGTTCTTTCTGCTATACATAGGGTCACTATGAGTTGGAACCAACACAACAGCACCTAAAAACAACAATATTTACAGAAGGAGATCAGTAGGCCTTTTATTCTGAGGAGTCCCTGAGTGGGTTCCAACCACTAATCATTACGTTAGCAGCCATCACAAGCCATTTACGCCACCCAGCCTCCTCATATAAAGCTATACTAAATATTATATATTTACAATAGAATTGATTTTGATGTCTACAAGGAAAGGGGCACCAGCCACACATTTTACTTCCCTAAAAATGTGCAGGAGAGCTTTTATTTATCAGAAGCTAAGTTTTTTCCAGTGACCAGAGCTTCCAAATACACTTTAGAACATGGATACCCTACTGAAAAAAAGATTAAGTGAGCATTCACACACTGAACATGATTATGTAAGTATTTAACTCTTTAAAGTAGGTACACGTATAATTTTGATAAAATTAAAACTAGATTTTAAAAGTAAAAATAAGCCAAATTTCAGGAATGGAGAAATGACTGAGTTAAGCAATCACTTGATACAACATTATACAGTCATGGGGGAGGGAATATCTGGATGGTGCAAATAGTTAAGCACTCGACTACTAGCTGAAAGGCTGACAGTTCAGATACGCCCAGAGACACCTCAGAATCCAGGCCTAGCAGTCTGCTTCCGAAAGATCACCGCCTTGAAAACCCTGTTGAGCAGTTCTACTCTGCACACGTGAGGTCACCATGAGTCAGAATAGACTTCAGGGCAGCTAACAACGACAATCATGGGGGGAAAATGATGGTCATGCCTAAAAATAGAGTATTTTTTTATAAATTAAGATTTAGAATTGGAGTAAAATCATCTAAAGGAAAAAAAAATCAGATAAAACATAAAGATAGTATTATCAGTGGTGATGGAATTATAGGAAATATTTTTCCAATCTCTGTTTTCCAAATTTTGGCCATGCCAGTATGTTCTTTGATGGGCAATTGATATTCACAAGACTCAAAATATAACTTTAAATAAAGGAAATTCTTTACCCCAAGCTACAACTTTTATTTCTATCATTAACCACATGTGCAAAAAATCAGTGTGTGCATATGAAGATAAAACTCAATGTGAGCTTTTTAAACTCAAGATTTCAGTGGTTCTGTAAGCTGTTCTAGACTACTAAAGGAGTACACAAAATACTTCATTCATTTTCCACTAATAACTGTAAGAGTAAAAACAATGGAAAAAGTTTAGTGAATACTTTGGTTTAACTGCTGTTTAGTGCAGTCTTTATGAGAATTTTCATTAGAAAAAACTGAAAAGAAATACCATCTGCTTTTACATTCTGTTACTTTTATTATGGAGCCCTGGTGGCGCAGTGGTTAAGAACTCAGCTGCTAACCAAAAGGTTGGCAGTTTGAACCTAACAGCCACTCCTTGGAAACCCTATGGGGCGGTTCTGCGCTGTCCTGTAGGGTCACTAGGAGTCAGAATGGACGCGACAGCAACGGGTTTGGTGTTTGATTTACTTTTATTATACGTAAGCAAGTATATAGGCAAATGAGTTTCATCTTTTGATATATTTCATGAGTGCTTTGAAATATATCTAATATAGTACCACTGTAGGCAGAAAGCAAATGAAGGAAAACAAAGTTAGTAATGTGCCCTTGGAGGAGCCCTGGTGGCTCAGTGGTTAAGTGCTCAGCTGCTAACAGAAAGGTCAGCAGTTTGAACCCCCCAGCTGCGCTGCAGAAGAAAGTTGTGGCAATCTGTTGCCATAAAGATTACAGCCTTGGAAACCCTATGGGGCAGTTTTACTCTGTCCTGTAGGGTCGCTCGCTATGAGTCAGATTCGACTGGATGGCAATGGGTTTGTTTTTTTTTAATGTGCCCTTTCCGAAGTACTACACACTTCCCAGGGGCTCAGAACTTCTTAAAAGTAGCCACCAGCATAAGATTGTCTTGTCTGAATAAAACCTAATATTCTGTGCTGTGGGTACAGAGAAAGTCACCACTTAGAAGTCAGGGAAGGGATGAAGGAAACCCAAACAGCATGATCAGACATTGTTGGGCACTGTAATATACATTTAAATATGTGTATCTCCTGTCTTCTAATGGTTGCTTTCAGACATTGATGAGTGCCTGGTAAACAGACTACTTTGTGATAATGGACTGTGTCGAAACACACCTGGAAGTTACAGTTGCACATGCCCACCTGGGTATGTATTCAGGACTGAAACAGAGACATGTGAAGGTAAGAACTGTGTTCATTGCGTTAGTTTAGGATAGCAAGTACCGAGATACACATAAACATCAATTACACTGATGCAGCCATCATGATGAAGAAGAGTGTTGGGTGAATATTTCTTTTATTCTATAATCCTTTTCAGCTAATCTGCCTGTTTTAGAAATAGCATATACCCAACCCAATTTAAAAACACTGTCAGCTTTGTTCCACTCAGATAAAATATCAGCAAACATTTGGAAAAAAACATTCTGAAGCATTAAAAAGAAAAAAGTGGAAGGAGCCATATATTGCTTTACTTGCTGAAATAAAATGTCAGATTTTTGTATATTTTGTTTTCCCCTTTTTAAAACCACTGTGACACAATGGCCTGGGAACGTGGATTGTGGTTATGAATTAGTAATGGCAAAGATGGCTCTGAAGCAGTTAACTTATGAAATGATCGGTATGTGTAGAGGCTTGTCCCATAAAATATACAGTTAAACTTTACAGTCTGAGAAAATTGTCCTTTCCATTTGATAATTTAATAGTTGTCATTTGGACCTAAAGATCATAAATCATTGTTTAAAAACATATTCTTTCTCATTTAATCAGATTTGTATGCAGTGAAAGTTACCTGAATGAGTTATGTGCTAAGGGAGGTCCTCACTTTCAGTGAGATAACAGCTAAGCAATGAGTACCTTTAGTTATGTTTTCTTATATGTATCAAAGTACTATGTGTTTCAGAATAACTTCTTGTGTGACTACCAGTCATTGTTCCTCTTAAAATCTCCCTTCGTGGGCCTACAGAAGTGTCACATGTCATTCTCGAATCCATTAACTGCTTCTGAATAGTAATTTTTTTTAAAAGATTTCATCTTTAATTATGGTGAATAGTCTTTTTCTTATGTGTTAAAATATTTGTTTCTTAGTCTATAGCCAAGAAACTGCAACAGTGTAATATTATGCAAAAAGATGTTAACATTCTCTCTTCAGCTGGCTGTTTAACACCAAAGCATTCTTACAAATAGAAGAAGCACGTTAGGACTATTGAACAAGACGCCAGAACACGACTCAGCTGAAGTCAATGAGATGCAATTAGAAAGTGCAAGTCTAAGTTTAGATTGAATTGGAGGGACCACTGAAAAACAGTAATTAGCCCGAAGAAAGAAAACCTTGGCATAAAATCCAGGTTTTCTAAATTTAGATCTGGTAACAACTTTCCTCACTGCCCACCACTTTTGCAGGAACTGCTCGAAGAGAGAAGGAGCATTCATCCTATGACAGTACTTGGAGAATTTTCTCCATGGATGATTAGAGGACACACTAGAAGTTTGGAATATCTTTCTGTAAATTAGGAGTCCCTGGGTGGTAAAAACAATTAATGTACTGGGCTCCTAACTGAAAGCTTGGAGGTTCAGGTCCACTCAAAGGAACCTTGGAAGAAAGGCCTGGCAATCACTGTCTGAAAAAGCAGTCATTGAAAACCCTGTGGAGCACACTTCCACTCTAACACACATCGGGTTACCCTGAGTTGAAATCTCCTCCATGGCAACTGGTTAGAAGAGCTCTTTATAACCCAGCTCAGGCTTCTTAAATGTGTTTGACTAAAGAACCCCTATTTTCTAGCACCCACTTATACCCCGATCTCCGACACCTGTTGTGTCTTCAGAATTTCTCTGAGAAACATGCTTTTTGCAAAGGTATTCATGCCATATTCCTCAGGGATTTTTTGGAGGAGCAAAAGAAGGAATTTCAAAACTTGCTTGTTTTTCCTTATTCTCAACTTTCTAGGCTTTCTTCCCACTGCCCTTATCAGTTTTATTATCGGCTGAAGGTAAGCTTCTGTTAAATCTCAGGAAAACATGAAAGCAAAAACAGCTTAGATATCATCTTGATTTAACTGGGAAGCTGATGACTGTCAAGACCAGTTTCCCCTCGCACAGCAATGATACCCTTTGGTGTTAGTGTGAGAAGGTGTCTTGAATTCAGCATGGTGTGAGTACTGAATTGTCAATGATAATTCGCAGCATATCCTTCTATTTTAACAAGAAGGATTGGAGTTGAAGGGTACTGAAAGCCACAATACTGAAGTAGAAGTCAAGGACTTGTCTGCTTACATGAACAACGGAAGGGGAGCATGAGTGAATCCTGTTAATAGCGTAATGTTGGGTCGTAACCTGAGTGTCACAGTCAGGGAGCAGGGCACACTAATACCATATCAGGCACCGGTGAGAGTTGGAAAGAGTGATCTGCATTTATTTTATCCAAGGGGTGATGGTTGCTGATAAATCTGAGCCTTTTCTTATAATGAAAAATATTTGCATCTGTAATTCATAGGAAAGAAATCTATGTTAGGTAAATAAAGGAGACATGATACAAAAATATTTTGGCAACTGCCTCATGTGCATTGGTGGGTATAAAAATGATTTATTAAGAGAAACCTAATCAAATAACTATTATTTCTGTACTTGCTTCATACTGTCCAGTTATATTTACATTTTATTAGGTGGTTTGCAAAAGGTAGACCTGACGGCCAAGAAACTCTTTCCCTTGGGTTTCCTGCTTATTTCCACCACTGTCTGCCTGAAGCAATTCTCTTCATCCTATTTTTTCTGAGCTAATTTCCAAAGACTAGACAGGGCATTATTAGCAGATTCATGGCAAATTCTAGCTCTCTCTATATGTTTTTGCTGTATGCACTAACTTTTGTTTGTATTCATGTTTTCAATGGTCTATTTTTAAACATATTGTAAATAGCAGTAATAAAGAGAATAGTTTCTCTGATATTTCAGACTGAAGTTACAAAAAATGTAATTTTTTTTTTTTTTTTTTTTTGAGCCCTGAGAGTCTGTGAAAGTTAAAATTTTTACAGCAAGCACTGTGGTTTAGATTGTGTTTCCAGTGACATAACCAGTTAAATGTAAACCAGATGTGCTTTGAAGTTTATTTCCAGGAATGTACAGTGAACTGTTTCAATTCCTGGTTCCATGACATTTATAACATAAAAACATTGTATTTAAAGAAAAATTAAACAATTGGTATTTGTAGCTGTCATTGCATATGCTTATAGTTTTTGAGTTCATAAATGCTTAATTTTAAAAATAAACACATGATATTGGCATTTTTCTTTTTTCAGGATTCTTACAAATGAAATTAATAGGAGAATTATATATGGCCTGTCCTCAGATTAGTTATCTGCTTCCTTTTTGATTATCTGGCTGCATTCTTCTATTGTGTTTTTGCCGAAGGAATTTCAGTACTCAGAAATAAATGTTTTCATCGCAAGTCTATGCTACATTTAAAAACCTGCTCTTTTTTTTTTCTTTTAAGAGACCTTAATACAACCAACCTGAAAGAAGGATACATTCATATTTCCTCAAGTAATTTCTATTTCAAAAATTAAATTAGTACATAATTACTTCTTCAGTAAATCCGAAGTACAAAAAAAACTAAAGTACCTGTTTTCCACAGTGATTTTTAAATTCACGTATCAAGTCCTCTAACTTAGAAATCAGCTGTGATCCCTGCTCTTTCAGGACCAACTTAGTTCATGTTTGACTTGAGACATTGAAGAGTAAGCGTTACAGTCTGCCAGCTATTTGTCTTCATGTTTTTTCTCAACATAGTGGAGTGTTTTATATTAGATTCAAAGAAGTGTTTAGGGGAAAGAAAAAAAAAAAAGGTATCATGGTGGACTCAAACCCAAGTGTTCAACGTAAAATGTATTGAGATACGTTGACCTGTTTCAGATAATTAACCAAGTAGGAAAAGAATTCTGTGTGCCACTTCGTTAAACTAAGTGGCTGAATTTATCCTGAAAGTCAGTCTTTGATATTGTTCCTAGTTACTTTAACTGAAGTTTGTATTTATTTGCAATTAACTCGTGTTAAATCGACTCGACGGCAGTGGGTTTGGTTTTGGTTTTTTGGTTAAACTATTTAACTTTACAGGTTTGACATTTTCTTAGTCACCGCTTGAAAATATAGGCATACTCTAATTCTGTTTATGTCTCACCATCAGCAGAGCTTGCTTGGATGACAGTATATGATTTGATTTAGGACACAAAACAAATTCATATTTGTAGAGGCCTATTTAAGGTGATTACATGTGCTCCATCAAGTTTTTCTAATTTGTATTTTACCAAAATCATCCGTGCTTTAAAAAATTCAGCCCATTAGACATAAAGTGAAAAGAAAGGATGGTAGATAGGGACAGAAGTAGAACACCATACCCAGTATTAAACTTTCAGCTCTGTTTCCTAATTTGTGTCCAGAATTTTGGAATTAAAGCCAGCGTTGTGATAGTCTATTCCTAACAAGGCCTTCTTAATTCTTCTAAAGCCTCCTGGATCCAGAGATGACAGAAACAATCAACCTTTGTGCACAACATGTTGTGCTGGGAATATGTTGCTTTCCGTGGAATCAGATTTTGTATTTCCCTAGGACAATTACATTTTATTATGGGGGAAAAATTAATCCAATTTATGGGAAGTTATAACAGTGTATTGAAGATTCACAACTGAACCCTTTCAAAATCAGCAGATTCCTGTATTCCTACCAAGTCCCCAGTTGGATAGATGTATATTCACACTGCACGTCTCTATTCTTCATTCACTTTATGCCTCATAGATCCATCTTGAAATTGCAAGAGCCAAGTTTACCAGACATTCTGGCATAGCATAGCTTGTTGGAATAATATTTTCCAGAAACACATGGTGGTTCTAACAGAATCTTTTCCTTCTGGAGTGTAGATATAAATGAATGTGAAAGCAACCCATGTGTCAACGGGGCCTGCAGGAACAACCTTGGATCTTTCAATTGTGAATGCTCACCTGGCAGCAAGCTCAGCTCAACAGGATTGATCTGTATTGGTAAGATTCATATGCAGTGCTAATGTTTCCATTTCTTTGCAAAGATACAAGCAGGGACCTAAAACTTTGTTGTGGATAAAAATAAAACATGATTGTAGGAAGCTAATAATTAGGGGTTACAGTAGTTTTCTCTTTGTTACCAAGATAGGAGTAAAACGTGATAGCATAAACTAGTTAGCCTCTTCAATTTAGATTGTTAGATTCTATAAGTATTCTTTTCATATAAATTAGATATGTTATGCTGTAGGTTATAAGCATTTCCTTGCCATATGCCTGTATATTCTTTGGCCTAAGAATGCCTTACACATCAGTACAATCAAATCCTCATTGCATATTTCCTTATAAACACCCCTTGTATGGTAAACAAAAATGTGATGGAATTTGGATTCAGTTAACAGGACAAGAATTTGAAAATTTTAAACATATAGAGGAAATTTATTATTTTTTTCTTCCATCAATTATAAATTCATGGGCTCCAAGGAAGAGAAGATAATTGTTTCTTGCTCTTGGAAGTCTCTGGGGAGAAAGATTCCAAAACTTCCAAACTAATGTCTTTTAATATGTCTCAAAACGGAAACCCTGGTGGTGTAGTGGTTAAGAGCTATGGTTGCTAACCGAAAGGTCAGCAGTTCAGATCCACCAGGCGCTCCTTGGAAACTCTATGGGGTAGCTCTGCTCTGTCCTGTAGGGTCACTGTGAATCGGAATTGACTTGACGGCAGTGGATTATGTCTCAGAACACGTAAAGTCAGTTCTTGAGAATGACAATAGGACATATATAACTAGATGGTCTGATCTATTATTGTAAGGAATAGTTCAGCTCATGTAAGGGGAAAAATGTCTTAGTAGTTTTTTCCTGCTTTTGCTCTCTGTGGTTCTGTTAGGCATTTTCTACAGTTCATGTCATTAGCTAGTATCTACCGTTGAACTAAATATATTTTCAAAATAGTTATGAACATATTTCAGTTTTACATAAAAAAAAATTACATAGTACCCAGTAAATTGGCAGTTTTTATGTTTTCCAGCCAAAATGAATTTTTAATTTAATATATCCCAAAGACAATAGTATTTTCATTATTATGTCTGATGTTAATCATATTTAACGGGGTGCTAGAATATGTGTTTGTTACATAAAGAGAAATGACCAAGCCCAAATTCTCAGTGAAAACCTTCTTTTTTGGAGAGGTCAGCTCTTTATCCCCCACTGATGTACAGCTGGTGAAATTTGAGCCCTGCTCAGCTCTCCATATTAGGAAATAGACTGCCATCTGCCCACGGCTTTTTTTTTTTTTTCTCCTTATAGAGTCCTGGGAGGCTGAACGGTGGAGGGGGGATTGGATTGAGAAATATTGAGAAATATTTTTGCTAAGCCACAATTTCCGACTGAGATGGAGTCATTTTATTATGCAAAGGAAATAAACTCAGCATTAGTCAATTAATGTCTCAGAAAACTAAACCTGTATGCCATTGGAGCATCAAAGACATCTTAGTTTATGCTTTGTTGTGTAGACTTTTATTATTTTGGCACTGAGGTTTCTGGTCCTTAATGAAAAATGAGCAAAAACATTTTACTCCCAGGCCATAACACCATCATATTTTTCTCAGCTAAATGTGTTACCCAGGGTTGCTATGATTTGGAATCAATTCAATGGCAGTGGATTTTTTGGCTTTTAATGTGTTATATGCGTTTTCATTCATTACGATCAAAATTGAGTATACCAGCCTAGAGCTGCCAGGGAGAAATTTAAAAATTTTAGACATTATTTTATCTGCTTTTTTCATTAAAAAAATAGAATTACAGGTTTGAAAAGAAAATCACAATACATATGCATAGAAAAAAATGTATTTTTTTTAATAAAATTGTCAGTGGCTCTAATCAGTGCTTAGCCTGCAGCTTGTTCTTTCACAGAGTCCAAGTTTCTAAATTTAGAACTAAGAAATCCCTGATTTGATTACTAATTTAAAATTAAGTTAAATCATGTATGAATCCATTGGATACTAAAAATATATAGAGATTTAGAATCTATTCTGCAAGCCTTCTAAAAAGAAATAAATCTTAAACTATTCTTCAGACTGTTTAAAAAGACTCTTATTCTGGTTGAAAAATTACAAATATTATAGAACAACAAATGCAATTAATCTCTCCTACATGAATTATAGTGCTCTGGTCTGTTGGCTCTATGTAATCCAGACCATTTTTCCTTATCTTTGGCCTGGATCTGTACTCTGTCCTCTAAACACAGGGATGTGACAAGGGCACCAGGGACTTCCCCATCCACCAGCTCCCCCTAGTCCCCCCGCCCGTTGTTGTCAAATCCAAGGGTCCATTCTTCTTCCTCATTTAAGCCTGTTAGCAGTGTTTGGCATGACCACCAAGAAATTTTTCTTTTTTTGCCTCTCAGGCACAACTTCCTTCTTGTTCTATTATATTTCTTGTTCCTTTTCTGTTTCGTTTGATCTTCCTTTTACCCCTGCCCTCCACTTGAAATGTCTGAAGAGTTAGCCCTTGGACCTCTTTTCTTTCTGTCTGAATTCACTCCTTAGGTGGTCTCTACATCAACTCAAATTTATCTTTCCATCTTCAACTTCTTCCCTGACTTCGGACTTATATTTCCAACTGTCTGCTCAGTGTCTTTACTTTAACGTCTAATAGATATTGCAAGCTTAACATGTCTACAACCAAATTCCTGTCTTCCCTCTTGTATTTCTGTCTTCTAAAATCATTTCCTTTTTGGCAAATGGCAATTCCATCTTCCAGTTACTCTCCCCAGAAACCTTGGAGTCATCCTCAGTGTTTTTCCCTCAAACTCCACATTGAATTGATTAGCAAACCCTGTTAATTCTATTTAAAGTTTATCCGTATTTTAACCATTTCTCACCACCACAACAACCCCCAACCCAAGCCTCCATTTTTTTTCTTGTGTTACTATATCCTCAATCTTATTCCCCCCACCCCACCCCCATACTTGCCACCCTACAGTCTATTTTTCACATAGCCACCAGGTAGAACTTTTAAAACATAAGTCAGAACTTGTCATTTCTTGTCTAGGAACCTTTGTCTGAAAAACAAACAAACAAACAAAAAACAAACCTTGGCTTCTCAGCTTAGAGTAAAAGCTAAAGTCCTTGCCAGGGATCAAATCTAACCCACATAGCTACTGCTATCTCTTCATTGCCCACTGCTCTGCCTCCCACTCATTCCCCTGGAGCCACACTGGCTGACTTGTTGATCATGCATGGCATCTAAAGTCCTTTGTACTTGAGCTCTTTGACTGGAATGTCGCATGCTTTTTTCCCTTTAGGCCTATACTCAACTGTCACATTACAGGTCAAAACTTCTCTGACCACCCTAGATAAAATAAGTCTTTCTCTCCCCCACCCTCAAGCCTGCCTATCCTGCATTGTTTTGTTTTGTGTTTTTTCCCAGAGCTCTTAACCAACCCCTGACTACATATCTCTCTAGCATATATGAGTGTGTGTCTTTCTGTCTCTCTCTCATAGAAAGACATATACAAGAGATAGATAGATATATATAGATTTTATAACTTCTAAGTGTTGATGCAGTACCACCCAAAAAGAACCATGATGCTATGGAAGAATGGGGGCTTTGGAATCAGACTGCATAGGTTTGAATCTTGATTCTGACACTACGCTAGGGTGACCGTTAATAAATTAGTGGACCTCTATGTGCCTCAGAGTTCTCATTGTAAATTGTTCATACTATATAGACTTGTTTTGATGCATAAATTTAATCATTACATGGAAAGCCATTGGAATTGTGCCTATTAGCAATTACTATTATAATTTATCTTACTTAAAATGACTAAGGCCAAGGCAGCAAAGGATTAATTAGTCAGGGTCCTTAAAAGACCATTTAATTACACAGCAGCCTTATGCAAGCATCTGTTTCCCCTGTGCTGTGGAACTTAGAGGTTTTCGCCTACGAATAGCCTGTAATTTGAGGCCTGATACAAATGCTGAGGAGCAAACATTTTATATTTACATTCAGTTTTTACCCAGACTGAATCACTAGACAGAATAAAGCCGAGTGTCAAACGCTTCTCCGTATGCCTTCCCTGTCACTTTTTGTATCCGGTCAAGAACAGAATTGTTTGAACCTCTGTCTCAGTGTAAATATTTGTCACTTAACTGAAATTAACTTCCTCTTACCTGCTGCTGTCAGAAATTATGCCTTCTCTTATAATGGGCTACCATTTTCACCATAATTCATTTCCTTTTGGTGTTTGGGGTTTGGTTTTCTTTCTGCTGTTGAATTTATCAGTAACACTTCGTCAGCTCGTATTATTAAATGAGTTTAAATTAAATACCATAGCTGTCTGCTTTTTCTTTGTTGTTGTCCAGGTCTATGTACTACATTATGCTATCATGGTTTCATTACAAACACTGTGTTTTTACAAATTGCTAAGTACCAGCTGAAAATCTTGGGCAACAGTGACCCTTCCTAGGATACTAGTAGATATAATTGTATTAATTGCCATATTATGTTAGATGTATATAGTAAAATATTTAAGTGTATGTAGTATTTAAATGCATGGGCATGTAAATATATTCAATAGATACTCTATTGAAAGTTATAAAAATGATCATTTTGTTTATTTTTTTAATGCTATGATAAATATTTGATGTACACAGCTGAATTATATTTTCATTAGAGGTAAGAGCTTCCAACCTTCCTCATTCCTTTTCAGACAGCCTGAAAGGGACGTGTTGGCTCAATATCCAGGACAACCGCTGTGAAGTGAATATTAATGGAGCCACTCTGAAATCAGAATGCTGCGCCACCCTCGGGGCTGCCTGGGGGAGCCCCTGTGAGCGCTGTGAGCTAGGTAGGAGCCTGTCCAAGGACCTCTGGATTCCCTCTTTGGAAAGCTTCTTCCTCAACTAAAGAACCTTGTTCATCACGTGTTTCCATAGTGAGGGGGATCATAAGATCATTTACCCTCCCTAAAACTTCTGTTCTGGCAAGATGTATTCAATTCTTGAATCTTTTATTTGGCTTATTCTTTTACTGTATGCAGACCTTCTGAATATTTTAGACAAGGAAAGGAATCAGCTAGAATCTGGCTGCTAGGTAACTCGGAATCCTCCCGTGTCCTTGTTTGGATGCGTTCTGGTAGGAGGTGATACGATGCCTCTGTTGCCTTTAAGTCTTGTGTTTACTTGTAATTCAGTTGAGAGCAAAAAAGGAATTTTAGAAAAAATTATGAAAGTCTCAATATGGATCAACACTGATGGAGTTAACCACGGGTGTTATGTGCTATGCTGAATGTAAGCAGGAACAGCTGGAGCCCTATACCTCCAAAACCCCAGCTTTTTATTTTTGTTTAGTTACATTTAGATTCTGTTATACTGGTGTTGCAAATGGTTAAGTGCTCAGCCCACCAGCAGCTTCATGGAAGAAAAATGTGTCAGTCAGCTTCCATAAAGATTTACAACCTTGGAAACCGTATGGGGCAGATCTATTCTGGCCCTATAGGGTTGCTATGAGTCAGAATTGACTGGACAGCAATGGGTGTGGTTTTGGTTTTCTACCCTGTTTGGGGCTTATTTAAGACAAGTGCGTTTTCTTTTATAATGAAGTAAACACGTGTCCTGTTGGTCTTACAGATACAACTTGCCCAAGAGGGTTTGCCAGAATTAAAGGTGTTAGTTGTGAAGGTGAGTATATTCTTGGATGATATTGTAAATCTATAAAGCAGTATATAAAACTCACATTCACTCCTGTTCAAACCTCAGAGATATTTATCATTTTAAATATCCTTGAAATTGCAAGGATTTAATCAACAAATGTTTAGAATACCAGTCTTAGGAAACAATTTGAGATTTTCCCATTTCTCCTCTTTCTGCAATTGAGTATATTTTCATGAGGACATCACTAGTCTTTAAGGCTCAGAACAGTTGGCAAAATGGCATGGCTGAGCCGTGTTTTATAGATGGGTAAGGCTGTGGTAATTTTCACAGCTGATGTCTAGGAAACTTGGTGACTGGGTTGTACAATATTTCTGTTTAACTCAAGTAATAGCGTTGTATTGCACATTGAATATGCAATAAAGGAAGTAGGATTACACCTGATTTTTCTGTTGGTAACATCTTTCTCCCTCTGATTACTCTGTTTCCCTGCAGATGTTAATGAATGTGAGGTGTTTCCTGGCGTTTGTCCAAATGGACGCTGTGTCAATAGCAAAGGATCTTTTCACTGTGAATGCCCTGAAGGCCTTACATTGGATGGAACTGGCCGTGTGTGTTTGGGTAAGATCCATGCCTCCTTGTATTTTGCACATCATATGCGTGAAATTAGCCAATTATTTTCTTGTCCTTTGGGCAATGACCAGTCCAAAACCATTGGGTCTGTAGGTGGAATTTTTGCTTTTAAAATGAAATTATTTTGGGAGGATCACTAGAGGATATTTTAAAAGTGGATGTATTTAAATGAAATAATTTCTCTTCACAGAAAGTTCATACTACTCAAGAATTTACCTCAAAATTTTTTTAATTTTTTTCATCAGATACTTTATGCAGGCTCAGCCTTAGACACTGAGTCAGTGGAATAAGCAAAGTAAGAGAACTGTATTTTGAACACAGAAGAAAAATTGGGGACTGGTGTTTTTTAAAAGTTAACATTTTTTAACATTTACTAGCCCGTTGCAGCTGCACTCTTAAACAAGACAGTGGGGAAAGTCACAGGCAGACATACACCAATCCTGGTCCTCTACCATCATTAAAGTTTAAATTTTCTTAATGCTTTATTTTTTAAAGATGTGTAATGAAGAAACTCCTTCTTACGACATTATATTATAGGAATGGCGAGTTAGCTTTGTTCTCTATCAGTATCGTATTTGACTGAACTTGAATTACATGATTGAAACAGTAACTTTTATTCTGTATTGTACCTAAACATTTTTTTCATTTATTCAGGAGATTTCTTTTCCTAATGCTATTGAACAGTAAATGTTTAATTTGTAAAATAACTTTACATAGATGTGTATTTTAAATTGAAGCTCTTAGATAAAGCAAGGCATTTAAATATATTTCTTAAATATGTTTTTAGTGATTTTTAAAATTAGGAGTAAGAAGAAAAAGATGCAACACCATACAATTCAGTTGTTACCGTTAACACAGATTTCATAAGTGAATTTTTGATAGCATATTTAAATTGGATAGAAAGTATGATGACTGTATAACCATATAGAATTACTTACAAGGTATATATTTAAAGTCCAATAATATAGAAAAAATTATTTTCAGATTTTAAGTATTTTAAAAATTATTTTAAACCATCTACAAAAATTCGGGAAAACAATGTATCTTTCGAAGAAGATTAAATAGTATCAATATGGTCCAGTGACAAATGAAATCAAGTTGTCTTCAAAAACCAGAGGATATTATATATGAAGGCGTATCATTGACTATAAATTATCACAAGCAAAATAAATTTCCTGTAACATCACTTCAGAATCAAACCATTTGTAATATTCTAAAAGGATATATTGGATTCTTCTTCCTTGTGCTTTGGTTAAATGTTTCTGACGCTACTTGAATTATGCGACCTAGTTCATTCTGGCTGGGGATGCAAGAAAGTTTTGAGAAGAGATTGGCATATGAAAATGTAAAACATTCCAAGAACAAAGTAGTGGTAAGCGGCTGTGATAGAACTCGGTCTAAATCAGAGGTCCCAAACTCAAATGCTTTCAGGGGCCAGGCAGATAACATAAACGAGTGAAATGGTAATAGGGAGCTCTAGGGAAGGCAGCAAACTGTAGGTCACATATACCATCCAGAAGTTGCCAGTGTCAGAATTCAATTCCTGTGCAAGCCAGTCAAAACTTTCATAGGCCTTACATGTGCTGACAGTGTTCCGATTACTTGTGTAAATACTGATTTGGATCTCACAACATTATTCTTCCATGCTTAGTTCAGATGCCTTTTATTATTATTATTATTGTTATTATTATTATTATTCAGTTAATCCCAGAAATGCTTCTTAAGAGAAATTCTTTCATGACCTCAGAAACAGTGTAACTCAGGCCAAAGTTCTCAGGATACTTATACTTAAATAAAGTGTTCACACTTTGTTAAGATCATTGCTGGTGACAGTCTTGTGCAGGGTTGGCTGTAACTGAGACTAGCCCCAGAGTGCCTGTGGGAATGAGACTTATTGGATGGTTGTCACATGTCACAATGGTAAGGAATGTGGCTATTTGGTTAGTGTTACTGCTGATACACAATGCAGAATCACCTACTGTGAATACCGATAGCCAGTCTACCAAGTCAGTATGAAAATTTACAAGTTACTATTTCTTTAAAAATAAGTTGTCATCATCAAGTCGACTCCAACACCTGGCAACCCCGTATGTGTCAGAGTGGAACTGTGCTCCATAAGGTTTTCAATGACTGATCTTTTGGATGTAGATCAGCAGGCCTTTCTTCCAAGGCACTTTTGGATGCATTTGAACCTCTAACCTTTCAGTCAGCAACCAGGTGCATTAACCGTTTGCACTACCCAAGACTCCTTCTTTAAAAACAGGACTTTTTAATTACATTAATTGGAAATGGTAGTAACTCTAGGCTAAAGAGTAGGGAAGGATTTGAAGTCTTGAAATGTTCGTATCAAATAAAACATTTTTTATTTGATTTAGTAATACCTTCTATGAACTCATTATCCATTTTTATAATTAAATACCCAAGTGTTTATAACTACAACTCTGTTGGCTAACAGGTGAATCATATTACTTATATACCATGCTGTTTTACCCTATATTTTGACTGTTGATTCATCTTCTCAGGCCCCGGCTAGCATGGGTTCTGCGTTGAAACTTTGGTATGTTTCAAAGAGAAGGGGAATTGTGACATTTAAACAAATAAATTGTCCCTTTAAGAGAGCAGATTTAAATAATCCAGGGCAAAAGCCTTGACGGAAAAGGTAGATTTGGGGGAGGGGGGAGAGAAACAACTTTAAATACAATAACAGTCTTTTTACTTTGCAAAGTAATTTCAGTAGTTGCAACAAATCAGCAAAAAGTCTACAATTGTTTATAACCAGGATCTGACAAACTGAATGCTTACAAGTCACTTTAAGCAATTCTGTGAAAAATGAAGATCTTTCACTAAAATTATTTCCTTAATTCTGAAATCAGCAGTCCAAACGATAGATCATATGTGAAGGAGTCATATCATGAGGGAAACTTTTCTTTCTGAAGGTTTCTTGTGAGAATGAAGTAATACTGAAGGGCACATCTTGACCAAAGTAAATGAAGATACTAAGAAGTATGTAAGAATAAGGGATGATTTCAGTAAATGCTATAACATATACAGTTTTACAACAATGGTAATAACCAAAAAATACGAGTGTGGTTACATAGGTAGATAAGTATGGATAAATGTGTATAGGAAGGCATATGAGTACATGCATATGCATGTATAGGTGTATCTGTAGGCATATGTACGTACATGTTTATGTATGCGGCATATAGATTCATATATATAATAAACCACATAGGGAGCACAGTTATGAAGACTTCCTAGACATATCCAAATACCTTTCAGCATTGCTTTGTTGGGTTAACAGGCTTAGGACCATAGTCTCGTGGGACAGCTCAATCAGTTGGCATAACATAGTTCATAAAGATAATGTTCTACATCCTAGTTGGGCGAGTAGTGTCTGGGATGGTAAAAGCTTACAAGAGACCACCTGAGATAGAACTATTGGTCTCTACTTGTATGGAGCAAAAGAGAGTAAAGGAAACCAAAGTTTCAAAGAAGAAACTAGCTTACAGGACTAATAGCACACACAAACCACAGCCTCTTCTAACCTGAGACCAGAAGAACTAGAAGATGCCCGGCCACTACTGACCATTCTGACCAGGGACACAACAGAAGGTCCCAGATAGATTTAGAAGAAAAATGTAGAACAAAATTCAAATTCCAAATAAGTCCAGACTTACTGGCTCAATAGAGACTGGAGGAACCCCAAGACTATCACCCTAAGATACCCTATGAATTTGGAACTGGAGTCACTCCAGAGGTCACCTTTCAGCCAGATAGTAGATTGGCTTATAAAATAAATAGTATCAGTGGTGAGTAATCACCTATTTGAGGTCAAATGGCCAACATTTACCCAAAAGCAAAGATGAGAAGACAAGGAGGGGAAAGGAAGCTAGAACAAACAGAATGGAAATAATGAGAATGCTATAACATTGTGAAAATTGTAGCCGGTGTCACAGAACAATTTGTATAAAAACTGTTAAATGGGAACTTAGTTTGCTGTGTAAACTTTCACCTAAAATACAATATTAAAAAAAAAAATACTGAAGGGAAACCAACCCCAGCTCTCCTGAGATGACGGTCATAATCGAGTTAGTCTAGGAGGCCAGGGACCACGGCTCTTGCCCACCAGTGTATCTCCGGGCCTGGCATCATGCCTGCCACCAAGTGAAACCCAGCGCTGTCAAGTCGTTTCCGACTCATAGCGACCCTATAGGACAGAGTAGAACTGCCCCATATGCCACTAAGTAGGTACTTGATATATATTCACTGAATAAATGTTTCACTTAATGTCAAACTGATTTCACTCTCGGTGTAGATGTCCGTATGGAGCAGTGTTACCTGAGGTGGGATGAAGATGAATGTGTCCATCCTGTGCCGGGAAAGTTCCGCATGGACGCCTGCTGCTGTGCAGTCGGAGCGGCTTGGGGCACTGAGTGTGAGGAATGTCCCAAGCCTGGCACCAAGGAGTACGAGACCCTGTGCCCCCGGGGGCCTGGCTTTGCCAACAGAGGGGATGTTCTGACTGGGCGGCCTTTTTATAAAGGTAACGGGCAGGAGGTCTTTGCTTTCTCTGCACTAAACAGGTCTCCTTCCTTCCCCATTCTCTGAGACGGTGTCAAGGTTTTACTTTCTAATTTCTCCCTTTATTTTCTTTGCTAAATGTGATTTATTGCCAATCTTATGGCCCAAGAGTATAAGTCACCTACATAAGATGGAATCCAAGTAAAGACATTAGAACAAACTGCTAATCCGGCTCTTCTTCTTACATCCTTTTATTCTACTTCTCCTTCCCTTACAACAGCTGGAATAGATGCAGCCATGATTTAGTGAAAAGTTCTCCATCCCCAGTAAACTTTACAAAACAAATTGTCAGAAATAAAGGGATCAGAACTCTTCATTTAGAATATAGAACTTTGGTCACAGATGAAACCTTTTGTGTGATCATTGAACATTTTGGTTTCCCCCCATTTATATTCATATTTTCCATCATGATAGATTTTTAATTTAAAGTGATGGACCTACTCTTTTGTATTAGCCAGCTCTACATTCTGGCTTTACTCTTTTAGATATCAATGAATGCAAAGCATTCCCTGGGATGTGTACCCACGGGAAGTGCAGAAATACGATTGGAAGTTTCAAGTGCCGTTGCAATAGTGGCTTCGCCTTAGACATGGAGGAGAGAAACTGCACAGGTAAGACTGCTCTTTTGTTTTGTTGATAAACTCCAGCCCACTTTCTTTTGCTCTATTTCTAAGTATTGCCATCAAAAGCCATAGACGTCACTGAGAACATGTAAATTTTTTTTCCTGTATTTAACCAGTTCTTAAATAAACTTCTCATGAGAGAGATGCCAAACAGCATGAAGGTGCTATTCTTTATGAACAGGAATATCATATAAATATGATTTTCTAAATATAAATGTTAAAAAGCACAGCCATTGAATCAGTAAAAATTGTATAAACTTATATAGAATACTATTAAAAATCTTAACATTTTCTTATAGAGAAATTATGATTTTTTTCTTCATCTTTGAGCAGAATACTTAACAATATGCTTCAGTCACCTTCCAAGTCTAGATCCATACCCATTCCCTTTAGTTTAAAAAAAAAAAAAATGAAATCCCAACCTTTTTTATTAAATAATATAACAAATTATTCCAAACACTTATAATGTATCTCCAAGATCTTATTCTCAGAACTCTTTTTTCTTAACCTCTTTGGCATTTTCCATTTTCTCCCTCCCTCACACCTGCTAAACTTCCTCCTGACCTGCAATGAAACGTCTCTCTTGATTCCTTTCTAATCCCACACGGTGCCACTGCGTTTACTTATTCCATGCCAGTGCCACCGTGTTCAGCTGTTCCACGCAGTGCCACCGCTTTCACCTATTCCATGCAGAGCCACTGCATTTACCTGTTCCGTGCAAAGCCACCACATTCACCTATTCCAGGCAGTGCCACTGCGTTCACCTATTCCATGCAGTGCCACCATGTTCACCTATTCCATGCAGTGCCACCATGTTCACCTATTCCATGCAGTACCACCATGTTCACCTATTCCATGCAGTGCCACCATGTTCACCTATTCCTTGCGGTGCCACCGCATTTGCTTATGTACCTACCCAGCCTACCCTATCCCAAAAGTATTTTAAAGCTGTCCATCTGGTCTTCTGAAGTTCCCCATGTCCTTCCTAATCCCCTCACCATTGCTCTCTCCACTTCTGGGCTGCTGAACTTCACTGGGAAGAGTCAGAGGAGCTGACTAGATTCCCGCATTCAGCTTCAGCCAAGCCCTTGCAGCTGTCTAGCCACACTTTTACTCACCTCTTCTCCGCCACTTACTGCATTCCTCTCCGCACTGCTTTCAAAACCCCTCCCCCTGACCTACACACCCACTCATACCCTTTTTTCTTCCCTTTCTCTTTATCGAGATCAAAGCTCCCAAATATGATTGTCGGTGCCTTTCTTGCACACCCTCCTTGATAATAGAATTTTCTTTTCCTCTCGTATTCTCTTTTCTTCTTGGGGTTCAGAGAATGGGAGGTGATGGGTGTCCTCGATTTTGCAATTAGCTCCTCTGCTTTCTCAACAGCAGGGCTGACTCCTCTTTCTCGAGCATTTCTTTCTCTTCACTGGTGTCTTCTCCTAGACTTAGGACCAAGTTCAGAGTGTCTACTCAGCCCTTCTTTTCTCTCAAGCTGTCATCTTGCTTTCCTACTTTTACCCCTCTCTTAAAGTAAAAAAATCTTTTTCTAAGTGCGTATCCTTCTTGACTCTGCTGCCTGAGATTTCCTTCCCTTTGTTTCCCTGGTGCTTTCCTGTCTCAGTTGTCCTTCTAGGCGTATGATGTTTCTTCTCCAACCTTTACACATCCTCTTGCCTTCCCATCCCTTGGGTGCTTGCCAGAGTTCTCTGCTCTCTTGACACTCTGGCCCTTGGAGTTTCATCTACCCTCATGGCTTCTGGATGGTCTCCACTGAGCTGACCCCAGATGCTATCGTGCGCTCTACTCATTCCTGAGCTTCACTCCCACGTTTCAAACTTCTATCTGGACAGTTTCTCTTTAGTCTTCCTTTGTTCCACCCAGCCTTATTTCCTCCCCCTAGGGACTTTTCCTGTATGCGTTAACGGTATAATTTCTCTCAAGACTGAAGCCTCACACTTAATTTTGGCATGTCTCTTTCCTGGTGGACAAGTGAAAAATTATGTAAATTCTTACATTGAAATGGCTCTTTCAGGGACTTCTGATATTTATTCTAGACTACTGCTGGCACAGGTTGGGCCTCAGGTTCTGAGGCAGGAGAGTTTAGCATGCAGGAAGTTATTAGGGAGTGTCCTTGGGATTAACAACTAGGGAAGGGAAGAAAACAGAAGTAGGAAGAGGGAGAAGTTGGGCTGTGATATAGTCCCAGCGAAATCTTCAGCAGAGTCTACAGGGGCACTGGAGCCGGGACAGCCCTTCAGTGTTGTCTTGAGTTGAGGCAAGGGAGCAAGGCCTTTATATATATATACCAGTACACTTGGTTAGTCTTTGGATATGGCTGCCCAGGGAATGGGTATGACTAGGAGGAAATGGCCCTCTTCAGCTGAGCCAATCCCTGAAGATAGTTTGGATCTGAGGGCATCCTTCCAGCAACACTTCCAGCAGCTGGGGAATACGTCTTCATTCCTGAAGGGGCATCTGGGCAGCATATACCATGCTGTACCACTGTGTAGTAGATATTGCAGAATCTACTACATTGCAGATTCCTCAAGTTCTTCCATCCTGTTCGTCCAGTTTTCCACAGTCAGATCCTTCATTTTCACAACCACCAGGCTAATCATCGTAAAGCAGGGCTTAGATTGTGTAACCTTACACAAAACAACTTCCATTGACTGCATATATGTAATAAAGTCTAAATAATCACGGACTTCATAAAGAAACTCTGTATTCTTCCAGTTCTGGCTTCACCTTTTATTTTTGGCATGAAATTAGCCGAGTACCTTAATGGCTCTGATACTCTCCCTCTGTCACTGTGCAAGAGATGTAATTGTTGACAGCACTGCAGTGTTTCGGTTATAATGCGAAAGTACAGCAGAAAACTGTTGTCTGCCATTCTTTACGGAAAAACTGGTGGCGTAGTGGTTAAGGGCTATGGTTGCTAACCAAAAGGTCGGCAGTTCGAATCCACCAGGTGCTCCTTGGAAACCACATGGGCCAGTTCTACTCTGTCCTATAGGGTTGCTATGAGTCAGAATCGACTCAATGGCGATGGATTACCATTCTTTATAGCATTTAAGTCTAATCTTCTGCTCCCTGTGTTTAGCACCCCCAATAATCATACCTTATCCTACATCTAAACTGAAATCCAAAGCAGTTGCCATCGAGTCAATTCTGACTCATAGCAACCCTCTAGAACAGAGTAGAACTGCCCCATAGAGCTTCCAAGGAGCGACTGGTGGATTTGAACGGCTGACCTTTTGGTTAACAGCCAAGCTCTTAACTATTGCACCACCAGGGCTCCCACCCTACCTCTACTTAAACTAATTATCAACATTTACATTCCAGCCACTATAACGTCTTACTATTTCCAGAAGTGTGTTATTTTTTCTTTACTTATGTGCTTTTTCTCTTGCTCCTCTGTTTATTCCACCTCTTTATTAAAGTTTGAATTTCTACACATCCTTCAAGGCCCAGTTCAAAATCCACTTCCTTCAAAATACCTATTCTAATCACAGAATAGCTAATATATGACACTTTCTAAGAAACAGTGCTTAATATTGATTGACTTAATCCCATGAGGCAGGTTCTACTGTAATCCCCGTATTATACACAAGGAAACTGAGGCATAGAGAAGTTAAATGAGTTGCCTGAGGTCCTACAGAACTGGCTTTTTACCCAGGCCGTCTGGTTCTGGAGTCCATACGCTTTACATTGTGCAACTTACGCAGCATCACTTCAGCCAGAACTTGTCTCTGCTTCATGACAGGACTCGCTCTGTTCTTCTAATGGCTCTTACTTCCCAGTTCCCAGAGCCTGATAGACAAAAAGTAAGAGAATTAGTATGCATATTATTAGCTGCTTAATTGAATCAGTTAATTTTTTTAATCAATTCTTTTTAAGAATAATTTTGTTTAAAAGACATTGTTTGCATTTTTCAGTGTCCCCTGTCATTAGGGAAATAGGGAAGCCCGAAAGCAGAGACTGAGACCCCAAGAGAATGCCCACAAGTTATCCACTGACTAAATCCTATGATATCAAAACTTCCAAATTGAAATTCATCAAAATAATGAAGAAAAACTGGCAGAAACATTGTTTTCCCCACTGTGACAAATTTTTAAAAAATGGGTCATGTTTTCTTTCTCCTTAATCATATCTTATAAACTTGACTTCTCTATTGAAAAATCCTAGTAGATCTTAGCTATAGGCCTGGGAGATTTCCCAGAGAAGGCTGTTTTTGAAAATATAAACCCTGTTATTGAAAATTCTTACTTAGCATATAAAAAATGACAAACACATCATTTTCCGTTATGGTATTTTATAAAATCAGTAGGGTCTTCACATCTGAGTGTGACACACAAGAAGACTGGAATGTACTCCGTGGCCCTGCCCAGATATGTGTACTCTCTGGTTCGAGGCTAGTTTATTGCATCTCCCTCTGAGGCTGTCTGTCTCTGGCCAGCCAGCCACTCCCACTCAGAGGCAGTGGCCCTGTCTTCTGTGGTGTAGCAGAACTGGCATGGTCTCCTTGCCATTTGTGAGGCTTCATTTTCATTTACCACCTGCTTCATTCATCTCATATTGCAGCCACAAAGAGAAATCCACAGTTTCAGAATTCTTAAGGGTAAAAAGCTACTACCTGCCCGTTGGTCATGACAGTTTTGGCAGTTGGAGAAAGGAATGCACCTAAGGCCCGGTTCCCTTCTGTCCGATCCACTAAAAACATTACCTTCATTCTCTTAGCCACTGATTTCTCCAACATTTCAAATGTGCTACACCTTCACTTGAGGGTAAAATCCCTCCCCTGGCCTTTAACTCCTTCTGTTTTTGTGTATTTTTTTTAAACGGCGTTAATTAGACATCGACGAGTGCAGGATTTCTCCTGACCTCTGTGGAAGTGGAGTCTGTGTCAATACCCCAGGCAGCTTTGAGTGCGAGTGCTTCGAAGGCTACGAGAGTGGGTTCATGATGATGAAGAACTGCATGGGTAAGCATGGCTAGCTCTTCCACTCCAGTCTTGAAACCAGACGAGCACAGACTCATCATCTCAACCCTCACTTGTCTTTGGAGCTGTTAACAGCATGCTTGCAAGGAGCTGTGGTGAAAGAGAGAACAGATTAAAATGTCAGACAGGAAGTCTGTTCCTGGATAGCTCTTGGGAAGCCCCAATGTCTTGGCACCTTAATGGCAGTGATGTATTGAGACTGGATTCTGTTTATTCATAGAATCTAAAATGAAAACATAGACTAATTACTCAGGAGAGATTCAGTTAAAATGTGGTGGCCTCAAAATTTATATTGAGTCATGCTAATCCCATGCTATTTCCTTTAATTGTCTGTTGTTACAAACTCTTTGGTTATCAACAACCTTTTAGCCTGCTATTTCATTTTCAGGACTTAGCTCAAAGAACTTAGCAAGCTATCATACTAAGTAGGCTCTTACCTAAGATTTTTCTTTCATTTTGATTAGAGAAATAGACACCAGAATAACTGACAGCAATATATGGTGTCTTGCATGTGGGGTGATATAAAGCACCATTGTTTCTTTTTATTTCTTGCAAGTAAATTTCTTGATAGCTTACTATCTGCCATTTATCTACGGGTAGTGGAAAAAGTAAGGAGAGCATTATCTTCTATTAAACACATACCTCAGATAATATTCTTTCTCCCATGCTGTATGTGTGAATTTTTCTCCCCTCAGTGTTCTTTAATGGATCTCACGTTTTTACCTTTCAGACATTGACGAATGTGAACGTAACCCTCTCCTTTGTAGGGGTGGCACCTGTGTGAACACTGAGGGCAGCTTTCAGTGTGACTGCCCACTGGGACACGAGCTGTCACCATCGCGTGAGGACTGTGTGGGTGAGTTTGTCTCCTCAGCACATAAACCCATCAGGCATCACTAGTAAAGACTGAAAGTAGATTTTAATAAACCTCTGTTGTTTTTGGTATGTAAAATCTAGCTGATTAAAATTTGAAGATTTAGGTTCCCTGCATTTGGTTTCAGGCTATGTCTTTAAAGAATGACACACTTAGTGACACACTCAAATGAGCTGGCATTGTGGTTATCATCATCTTTTTATTACAAACACACTCAAGTGATCCCTGTGTAAGGGGACCTGTGTAAGGCCATGAAGTTCCACATCCTCCAGGTAGGGTGGAATGGGAAAACTGCTCCCGTTTAGAAGGGCTGCAGGCTGATTGCTGACCTGTGTAAGCCTGTGACTTCTCTGTCCAACATCCCCGTTCCCTCAGGCTGAGTCTGCCCTGCATCCCTGTGTCTGTCGTGTTGGGATCTACTCGCTTTTATGTGAGCACAGGTGTGCTCCCTCAACCCCCAGTTTCACAGGAGCCCTGTGGTCTCTTCACTGTCCTGAATTCAGTAGGGATGGCAAAGAATGGCCCAGTCTTTCAGCAGTCCATCCATTTGCTTTTGTAAATATATAAGACCTCTGTGTTCTAGCATAAGGGCTTTAAAACTTTGATTTAGTCTGGAAACAGTTTCTTCACAGGAAGTAGTTCTGGAAAGTATAAACAAATAAAATAGTTCAAAATAGAACAGATCACGCAGCCCATTTAAAAAAATTCGAGCACACCTACTCACTATGCATATAGTTATTTATAAGCTATGCATATAGTTATTTATAAGCTATATATATATATAGTTATATATATATATATATATTCTTTATTATATCGTTGGGAAACCCTGGTGGCGTAGTGGTTAAGTGCTATGGCTGCTGACCAAGAGGTCGACAGTTCACATCCGCCAGGCGCTCCTTGGAAACTCTATGGTGCAGTTCTACTCTGTCCTATAGGGTCACTATGAGCCAGAATCGACTCGACGGCAGTGGGTTTTTTTTTGGGGGGGGGTTTATATATATCGTTATGCTAATATGTGAGGTGACTGTTAAATCATGGACAAAACAGATGTTTTAAAAGGATGAATTAAAACATTTTAAATATTTTTATTTCGTTTCTTGTTATATCTGATTAGGTTGACATCGTTTTTACCTTGTATCTGACAAATACCTTGTACAAGGAAAAGTATCACTCCACCATTTTCTTACTGTTCCCCTGGAATTGCATTATTGCTACTAGTTTTTACTCTACAGTTCTTTGCAGGAGATAAGAGTTAATTTATTTTAAATAAGTAATATAATCTGGAAATTTACCTATACAGGTGCACTAAACACAATACTATAAAAACAAGTAAGAGCCCCGCTCTTAATGCATTCATTTTTGTGGAACCAGCAGTCTTATCGGGATATTTCAAGTTATGTAGGTAAAACACTTGACCATCAAATAAAGGCCAAGTGAGCATGTCAGTATAAATACATGTATTGAACCTTAGTAAGCTTCATTTCTGGCATGTTCTGTATCTGCACCGTCTAATGTGGTAGTCACTAGCCTCATGTGGCTATTTGACTTATATTTAATTAAAATGAAGTAAAATTCAGTGTCTCAGCTTTTCCAGACACATTTTTCAAGTGTCTCAGTAGCACATGCGGCTACATATTGGACAGCATAGTTATGGAATAGTTCTGTTGTTGTAGAAGCTTCTACGGGGAAGGGTAGTTCTAGAAAGAAATAAATAGAAAGAGAAATCCAGATTCCAGTATTCCCACAGATTATCTTGCTTCCCCTGAAGTGCACACAGGAGACCACTGCCCAGCAGAGCATGTGCTTGATTGCTTTAGTGATGGGGTTATTACATAAAACATTAATTCTGTGCGTCTTTTCTAGATATTAATGAATGCTCCTTGAGCGACAATCTCTGTAGAAATGGAAAATGTGTGAACATGATTGGGACCTATCAGTGTTCTTGTAACCCCGGGTACCAGGCCACTCCTGACCGCCAGGGCTGTACAGGTAAGGGTGGGCCGAGCAGGTCAGAGATGTGTCCCTCTCAAATCAGACTAGGGAACTTTTGACACTAAATATATAATATAGTTGATCAGAGTCCTTTGCCCCGAAAGTGAATCTAAGAATGGGGGCAGATCTCTAAAATGTCTTGGTTTGGTGGTTTTGCAAAGCAGTTACTAGTCTTATGATAGAAAATTTTCTAAAATCCATAGTTTTCACGTTTCTGAGTTCTCCATTCTTGGAGCCCTGGTGGCACAGCAGTTAGCAGTTTAGCTGCTGAACAAAAGGTCAACAATTTGAATCCACCACCCGTTCCTTGGAACCCCTATGGGGCAGTTCTGTTATCTTAGGGTATTGAAATTAGATGTCAAATGGAATGCTGTCTAAATGGAAGTATAAAGAACTAAGACTAATGGCATAATGATAAATCAACACAAATGATGGGGAAAAATCCAAAGCCATTTAAGCATTATGTTTAAAAATAAGTGAAAAAAAAAACTCCTTATTGCCTTTTTTTCTAAGGAAGTAAACCTTAACAAGTAATCAAGTAATGAGGCTGGAATGTTCTTTTCACAGATATTGATGAGTGTACGATAATGAACGGAGGCTGTGACACCCGGTGCACTAATTCAGATGGAAGCTATGAATGTAGTTGCAGTGAAGGCTATGCCCTAATGCCAGATGGGAGATCATGTGCAGGTACCGAGAGAAAAATACACATACTTTGTGTATTTAATTAATTGTATTTTCCACATCTATCTCTAGATATCCCTTTCATGACCGGAGATATGTATGTCCCACCTACATTTTCCACCTGTTGGGTTTATTGGGAAGCTGCTTTCCCACGTATAGTACATGCAGCCATCAGAAGGGGACCTATATAACTGTGTGAAGTGGAAGAAAGGGGCACGTGCCGCAAATTGCTGCTTTTACAGAGTATTGTATAAGGTGTTGCATCCTGTAGGGGCGTATGTGTCCCATCAAACCTTTATATGGGTCCACAGGGACATGTGTGTCCCAGAGTCCAATGGAACATATGCATCCCACCAATCCTACTCCCCCTAGAGTCCACAGGGACACATGCATCTACCCCAGATTCCAGAGGGACATATGTGTCCCACTATTCATGCCCCCAGAGGCCAGAGGGACACACTCAATTCAGACACACTCGGTGATTCAGTATGCATTCCACTAATGAGAAAAAAAATTTATCAACAAAAAAAATTTTTTTTTAATTCGATCATTAACGGGATATTGTTGAGTGAAACTGGACAGAAAAAAATTTGATATTAATGAAAGTTAAGTTTGTTTTCATTTGATGTTAATTTTGTTTGATCAGATATTGATGAATGTGAAAATAACCCCGACATCTGCGATGGTGGCCAGTGCACCAACATTCCCGGAGAGTATCGCTGCCTGTGTTATGATGGCTTCATGGCTTCAATGGACATGAAAACATGCATTGGTGTGTACCATAAGAACAGGATAAATATTTATGCAAACACATGTATGTGCATATATACACACATATAAAAACCCAAGAATAGGTTTTCGTAGTCATTATTTTAAAAATTCAGATCATTGTATCTGAAGCTATAAAAGCTAGAAAGGAATGACTATTTTAGGGAAAAAGCCTTAAAGATGGGTAATGTATTATCAGCACTGTTAGGTCTTGCAAAATGATTATATTTTAAGTTTTATCTGTATCTTTCCGTATCATCCTATTCTGCTTAAAAGATAGCTCATAAATTACTAATTAACCAAGGAATTGAAACTGAATTTTCTAGACGTGAATGAGTGTGACTTAAATGCAAACATCTGCATGTTTGGGGAATGTGAGAACACCAAGGGATCCTTCATCTGCCACTGCCAGCTGGGCTACTCGGTGAAGAAGGGGACCACGGGGTGCACAGGTAGGGTTCAAGCTTGCATACTTTGTGCTTCACCTTCGGTTTCAGAGGCAGCCTTCAACGTCATTTGTTCCTTGCTCTGTTAGTCCGATTACCCACAGTCAGGCTGTGACTGACTGTGTGCCTGGTGAGTAACTGAACCACCGCACGTGTGACGCTTTTAGCTCATCTCTGTGGCAGCACATTGTCTCCATCACTCCCACTGCTGAGCTGGCTGTGGGTGCCAACAGAGAGTGAGTGTGTGGCTGTGTGGGTGTGTGGAGTCTGGTTCCCGTGGTTCAAATGTGCTCCTGGTGGCTCTTTCAGCCATATTTACTTTCTAAGTATGACTGTTGTCCAAATAAGAAACATGCATAAAGGAGCATCAAGAGAACTGGAGAGATGACAGTTTTTTGTTTTTGCAGCTCTTCAAAACGAATGAAAATTAATCTGTGGTTCTGTTTAGATCCCTTTTCTTCTTTCCTTTCCCCCATATTTTCCTCTCTCTCTTTCTCTTCCCTCTCATTCTTCACTCTCCAATTGCTTTTGCCCTCTTTTCTGCCCCAATTGCTTCTCTTCTCTCTCTTCACTTTCTTTCATTGCTCATCCCGTTCATTTTAGCTCTTCTTTCCCTCTTCCACAAGTTTTAGCCTTTTGCATACAGGTGGGGCTAGGAAATCCCAAGATTTTGGACTAGGTGTTCTTCATTGCTGAATTTATGGCCCATGTATGGCATTTTGCTTAAGGTAGATGGTGGGTGGCTTAGACTGCAGCCTGGCCGTTTAGCTGACGCCTCCAGGAAAGGGCAAGTAATGAAAGAAGGTGTGCTCTGCAGGTTCCCCACCAGCTGGGTAGATGTGAAGTCAGTAGTTCTGTGTGTGCATATGATTTCAGCATCTATAATATATAGTCATTGACCTAGAGAGAGGAACAAAATCTACGTGTTTATACACACAGGGACACACTCTGGTAAAGTATCTTGTCACTCTCCAGGTGATACTTCCAGTGTACATTTTTCTTTTTTCTCAAATAAATAAAACAAAAATGTTCACCAAAATGATAGATTTTGAGAACACTATAAAGGCTTGTATTAATTCTAAAAACAAGACCATGTAATTTTAAGAAGAGAATGCACTATTAAACCAGTTGCCATGGAGTTGATTCTGACTCATGGTGACCCCATGTGTGTCAGAGTAGAACCATGTTCAGTGACTGATTTCTAAGAAGTAGATTGCTGGGCCTTTCTTCTGAGGTACCTCTAGGTGGACTCAAACCAGCTGAGTGTGTTAACCATTTGCACAACCCAGGGACTAATGCCCTATTACTTACCTTTAAAAAAAAAATTAAAATTCTTACCGTCATGAAAAAAAATGTAACAAATATTAATAGGAAGGAAAGCAGAGTCTCCTTTTGGAAATAGTATTTCTCTTGACACTTATCATCTGATACCCTCTACATGGAGTTTTGCCTGGCAGGGAGAAGGCCTCTGGGATAGATAGGGGATGGCACACGTGCCTGCTGGCTAATACCTGCTAGGTGGCATCAAGCTGTTGTGTCTCACTCCTTCCACAAAGTGGCTGGCAGTTTCCTCCAGGGAAGGGCTTGTTTAATTTGTGTCTTGAACTTCCAAATCTCATTGGTGTCTCCGGAAATTACAAATAGATGTGATGTTATTGTTTTCTCTCTACAATTTTAGATATTTCTATATATATAGTAATATTTTACATGTACAGAAATAGGAAACCCTGGTGGCATAGTAGTTAAGTGCTATGGCTGCTAACCAAGAGGTTGGTGGTTCAAATCTGCCAGGCTCTCCTTGTAAACTCTATGGGGCAGTTCTACTCTGTCCTATAGGGTTGCTGTGAGTCAGAATCGACTCTATGGCAGGGGTTTTTTTGGTTGTTGTACAGAAATATACTTGGAAGTAGAATCAAGTAGCTTGTATTTTATCTTTTTCATATTAACCATGATTTTTTTTAGATGTGGATGAGTGTGAAATTGGTGCCCACAACTGCGACATGCATGCTTCATGTCTAAATGTCCCAGGAAGCTTCAAATGTAGCTGCAGAGAAGGCTGGGTTGGAAATGGCATCAAATGTATTGGTGAGTTTTCAAACATAAGTCTCATTTGCCAAGACAAAATTCTTAGAGGCACCTCTTCTGTACAGTTGTTAGTTAACGCACACATTTGAATAGGAATGAACAAGGTGTTCACTTTCATTTATTTTCTTGTAAATGAAAGCCTGTCTTTCATTGCAAGTTAATCCCTGCCTAAGAGTTTCCTTTAACCTTAGTATAAATGATCAAATTACAACAATATGCCTTGGCATCTGTTTTTTAATGCATTGTTCAGTAAAAATCATTTGATGTGCAGCCAGTAGTTCAGACAGCTGTATGATGAAAAATGACTCATATACTTTTCCAGTTTTTTCATAGTTATCAGTGAGATTTAAAATCCAATGAAATAAATAGGAAATGAAAAGGTTTTGCCAGATAACATAAGTTTGTAGTAAGTGGTCAATACCTACTTCCTCTTAGAAAACAAAATTAATTCTTACAGGCAAATCTAGATGTTTTGTGGGACTCAAAGAGGTCTGATTTGAAGGAAAGAGAAGAATGGGAAGGCAGTTGCCGTTCTCCAAGTTTTGTAGTTCCTGAGCCAGCATCTAATAAGTCTTTTATAGCCCTGAGGCATTCACAGTGTGGCCTCAGTGTTTTGCATGCCTGAACAATAAAGCATTTTTCCAGCTGGTAAGAACAATCTAGATCAATTTAAACTAGAAAAGAAAGCTAGCTGAACTGGCCTCCCCGTGATGACTCATTAAAAGCTAATAGGTCTGTAGTAAGGATTGAAGAATAACCTTAAGATCTCTTCCCAATAATATAAACTAATATGAATATATTTTCCTATTCATTCAAACATTTTATACTTATCAAATGTTTATGAGGTGACTATAGAATTTAACTTATCGTAATTTCCAAATAACTTTGCTAAGTAGCATAGTAGTGTTCTATGATGGCTCCATTACATTCACTAGCTTCCCACTTGTCCAGCCAACTCTCTATCATTAATTTCACTACTTTTCAGCCACATCCTCAGTCACATTGTCCTAGTCCCATTTGTCTATTGTTTTCTCTCATATCTAACTTTCCTTTTATTTTTTCTGTCTTCTAGCTTCCCTTTTTTATGCCTCTATCACTCTGGCCAACTGTGGCAAGATCGCCTGCCTTCAATACAAGGGATTCAACAGTTTTGAGTCCGCCCTACTCCAGATATCATCCATCCACCCCTTTCTGTCATCATTCCTCTACTCTAGTCTGTGTGTGTCTGTTTCTTTCTCGCCTTCTCTCCTGAGCCCTCCCTAAAAGAGCCTCCTCCCTCTTTGGACCTCTGCAGTCCATTCTGTACTTCACCACCAGAGTGATCTTTTAAATCATGGACCTGATCTCTTCACTGTCCTCATTTTAGCACATGAAATTTAGGATAAAATCCAGCCTTCTTGTGGTTTAAAAGGCCCTACGGCATCTATTCATTGACTCTCCCTCCAGCTTCATCTTCTGTCCCCCTCCATCTCATACCACTCTGACATCCTTTAATTTCTTTAGTCACACCAAGTTCTTCCCCTTCTCAGTGTTTTTATATGTGCTGTTCCCTCTGCAAGAAATACCCCTTCCTGTTTCTATTCAGTGGGCTAACTCTTGGTCACCTTTTCAGTCTGAATGTAATTAAATATGTCCCCAGTGGGGCCTTCCTTGATCCTGCAGTTCAAATTTGATGTCCCCTTAATTCTTCAATTCTACCATGTAACTTTTCTTCATGGTACATTTTACAGTATTCAGTTATATTTATTTCTGAGTTTAACATCTGTCTATTCTACTAGGTTGGGCTCCATGAGGTCAAGAATCATTTCTCAGTTTCTTCAACTATAAAATGGACTTGGAAATTCTATGATAAATTTCCTGCTCTGGAATTCAGGGCTATCTTAGAAATGGACCCTTTTTTAGTGATAAAATATGCCTTCAATATGAGTTAGAAAGAAACCTAACCCTGGTTTTCTTTTAACCATTACCTTTTATTTGACTAGATATCACTCAGAATGTGTAAATTGTCATTTTGACCCATTTTATGATGTGAACATTTTGGCTTATATCTGAGAGCTTAGAGAGTTAGAACTGTAACCCTACAAACTAAAACACATTCCATTCATCCAGTTTACATTTAAATGAAGACAGATTAAAATCTTTTTGTGTTTCACTGTTCCATTTTCCTTTGCGAGTTGTATTGTGTCCTCTTTCTGTGCAGATCTGGATGAGTGTTCTAATGGGACCCACCACTGCAGCATAAATGCTCAGTGTGTAAATACCCCAGGCTCCTACCGATGTGCTTGCTCCGAAGGGTTCACTGGAGATGGATTTACCTGCTCAGGTGGGTGAGCATCCTGAGGTGTGTTGTGATGTGATTTTCATGGAACACTCTGTGTTTCTTATTTGAAGAAAGCCACAGTTAAAGGAAGCTGACATAAATACCTCCATTTTTATACTTGACGTACAGGTTACGGTGTGTCTTTATCTTACATTGAACACAAAAATGAACAGTTTTCCAAAATACTGGAGCAGACCATCTGGATTCAAATCTTGATTATACTGCTTATTGGCTGCATAACCTTAAGCAAATTACTTAACTTCTCTGACCTTAGTTTTCCCTGTTTTAAAATGGGTGTAGAAATAATAATAATGATCAAATACCTTTTTTTTTCTATTTCTTATCACTAAATGAATAACATGTGGAAAAACTATTCCAGCTTTTTAAGACATGATATATGACCTGTTCCAATCACTGCTATTTAATGTATTTATCAAAATCTCAGTAGCTTAGTATGTAGTATTGAGAGGATTAAATGGACTAATAAAAGTCAGGGGCTTAGAAAAATACATATACTAAGAAATAAAAAAATCTTAGCTGCTATTTGTCTCATATTCCTTGAGGATAAAACATTCATTTATACACATATATATGACACTGGGTCATTTTGCTGGATATAAAGTCTGATACTTTTCAGTTTAGAAGGTAGATGTTTCTCAGTTGATTTTCAGTACACAAGTTAAACCCATAATTAAAAGATAGAAAGGCTCTTAAGTTTTTTCTAATTATTGACATAAAAACATACTCTAGTCATTTTCAAATGCCTTTTTTATGAAAACATGTTTATTCCATTTTAAAGCGTTAATTACTTTTCAACTTTGCGTATTGTGTTTTCCCTAGCATTCCCTTGCACCATCTAGTGTAGGAAGGGATATGGCTTTGGTGCCAGACACATCTGTAAATCAGATCCAGGCTCTGTCACGTATTAGCTCTGTGTGACACTGGCAGCTCACTTGGATACTCTTAGCCTGGGGTTCTTCCTCTTGTAAACCTCACAGGATTGGTGGACTAAACAACAAAAAAAAAATGCATGTCGGGTAACTAAGCACACTACCAGGCGAATATTAGACACTCAGTAAACATTGGTTCCCCCCACATACACTTTTTTTCCATTTAAGAGAATTAAATAAACCACCTTTCAGTCTATGGGTAATGCCTGTTTGCTTAAGATCAGAATATTTAATAAGATGGTAATAACGTTAAAGAAACTTTCTCCATTTCTACATGTTGGCACTAATTTACTTAAAATGCTTGTACTAGTGAAAGAAACGAGTTGTTTATTCTAATACTATAATGTTTTCAAATGAATTAACATCATTTTAAGATTAATTGTAGACTTCTTTTTTTTTGGTCCTGTCTAAATGATGTTGGTGTAATATTGATGCATCAAATTGGCATTCAAGAAAATGAAAATAAATTTGTAAGACACAAACATTCTTCCTATTAATCATATTAGAATTGAATGACAGGTTGTATGTTAATTAGTTCCACTATCAAGTTGTATACCCTTATTTAGAATATGATTAATTGTGTTTCATGTTAATGAACATTAACTCAAGCCAGTAGAGGTGATTTAGTTGTAGAGCAAGGGAAAAAATACATCAGGAAATTTAGAACTTTCTTAATAGAGATGTCATCTGCTTTTCCCACAGATGTTGATGAGTGTGCAGAAAACATCAACCTCTGTGAGAACGGACAGTGCCTCAACGTCCCGGGTGCCTATCGCTGCGAGTGTGAGATGGGCTTCACTCCAGCCTCAGACAGCAGATCCTGCCAAGGTGGGTCACCGGGATTCTAACTCATTTTCAAGTTGGATCAGCTACAGCAAATGAAACCACAAAAAGGGCTGGAACAGGCTCCACCTGGAAGCAGAATACACAGCACATGCTGCACATATAAAAGTCATTCGTTTAAGCACAGATTATTTTGCCGAATGAATAATGATGAAGGTGGCTTTCATCTCTTATGAAGTTTTCCTGGCCAAGAGCCAATAGTTGGAAGTTCTTGGCTCATTTTTTTAATCCATTTCTTTTTTCTTTTTCTTTTTTCTGTCACAAAATGACATGTGGAAAAACTATTCAGCTTTTTAAGATATGATGTATGGCCTACCCCGATCATTGCTATTTAATGTGTTTATCAAATCTCAGCTATTTTTGGCATTTACCTTGACGAAGTGTGCTATCTATATGTACGGGGTTGGAAGACATCTTCAGGGACTCATCTTTAGGTCCCCTGTGCATAACGGTAGCGTTTCCTTCCTCTAACTTATGATGTCATCCACCATCTCCTGGAAATGGGGCTCTGTGTCTGGAGAGATTTTTCCTAGAAGTGGAATTTGGATGTTCTCTTAAATTACAGACTCAATTCACCTTTCACAGACTTTGGGCCATCATTGTGGTTCATAGGATTTACATGAAAATATAAATGAAGAAAAGAAAGGTAGAAAACTTTTTATATGCCGTTAAGCTTTAACAAAATTAATGATTCAGAGAAAAATATTATCTGCCCCCCTCCCCCCCAAAAAATAACTCAAACTAACTACTGGGTGAAGATTATAAACTAAAGCCAGATTAAAGACTCTCTTTCCATTAGTGTCTAATCAAAGGAACAGAAATAGTAAATACTAGCACACATGTGCGTACACACATAATTCACCAGTAGCAACCAAACAAACAAAAATTATCCAATCTAGGGTGGCTCAGAGTAGACCTTTACTCTGCTCCATCACCAGAATGGCACTGAAGAAAGAAGGTGTGCTGAAAAGATCATGGAATTTTCTACAAATATCCACCAATTTGGAGAAAATCAGAACAAGGGGATGAGTAGTAGGCCCTAGAGAAGATGATCTTAAAAACCACAAGCACTGACATTTCTACAATTAACCCACTAAGTTGTGCAGAACCTGATGCATTTTACACAAGGAAACTGTAGATTGAGCTTCAGTTCTCCAGTTCTTGTTTCTTCTAAGCACTAAAGCCAATTAGTAGAAAATGTGAGTCAATGTGGATGTAGAATTACATGATTTATTACCAACATTAGCTTGACGAGAGTTAGTGGAAAAGGAACAAGTCAGCAGTAGCCAAACGTTTTCTCCAATGTAAAATTTCAAGTTAATTCTTTATACATAAGGCAGAATCTCCCCTTTGTGATCCTTCTATATCTCTGGCATAGGCCTTTCTAAAACTTCTCCTCAGGTCCACCCCCAAAGCGATGCTAAAAAATTACTATTTACTTCCTTTGCAATGGAATAGTTTGCAACCTCAAAAGAAACAAAAACTGGGAACCTATACAGTAAAATTAGAAAACAATTAAATAGAAACAGAAGAGACAGAGATGAAAAGGCAATTACTAGCATACAGCATGGGCTTGAGATAATCACAGTGAACAAGAAAGAGAAAGAAATTAACATTATTAGATAAAGGATAATCTGTAGAGTACAGACAAAGATGATACACTTAAGTATAATTGGTGTCTGTGAAGTGGAGAGCCAAAAATATTACAAAGAAAGAGTATTAAATAACCTAACATTTCCCTAAAGTAAAAGAAGAAACCAAATCTGCAGAAAAAGGTCAAATTGTAAATCAAAGACTTAGCTTTATTACATTTGTCAACTTCAGTCCTAGAGCAAATTCTTCAAGAATCCAGATAGAAAAGGCAGGTCATGAGGAAATTGGAAACATTCAGTACCAGAAGACATTACAGCAATATCAACAAGGTTCTGAAGAAACCCATGACTGAAGAATATTATGCCTAGGCAATTAGTTAATTATAAAGACAATAGACATATTCTCACACCTGAGATTATTTCTAGGAGAAAACATCTATGGAGCTTTCTTGGAAAAAATAAATCGGCATTGATCACAGCCAATCAAAAAATGAATGGAAAAATTATAGTAAAAACACAGTTGAGCCTTTAAGTACAGAATTAATACTCAACACTGTGGAGGTTATGGTAAATGCCATAAATACTGAAAAAGTGAAAATAACAAAAAAGGAGTGGGAAGGAAATAGGAGTCCTAATTTTCTTACCGTTCATTGTACAGAGTCTATTAATACTGTCTAAAAATTATATTTCAACTTTATGATAAAGCCAAAAAGCTACAATGACTTTGTTTTTTTGTAATTTCTTAACATTAAGAAAGTATTTTAGAAATTGTCAGGATAAAGAAAAATTGATCTGATGCATAGAAATTGTTTGTTTCACTATCATTATATCTGTGAATATGCACAGAGATATATTGGGAGTGGTGTGTCCACGCAATGATAATTCTTTCTGGTTGGAAACATTTTTGAGTTTTTTTTTTCTTGTCTTTTCTGTTTTGCTAACAGTACTCTTTTTTTTTTTTTACCGTATTGTTTGATTTTTTTTTTAGTACATTTTAATTTTATTAAAAACAAGGCAGTATTCTTACAAAATATCTTACTGTATACAAGTATTATGTTATCTAAATGGAATGTATTTCTAATAAAGTTAATTTAAAAGAATAAACTGCGTACTGAGCAGGCTAATAATGGAATTCCATTTTCACTTATAGATTAATACAATTCACTTACAAGAAAGCCTGAGTCTTTGTTCTTTGTTTCTTGCCACATAGTAGAAAAGAAATCCATTGCCCATTAATCGAACTTTTAAATACAATTTGAATCATACCTTAAATATAAGGTAGTTGAAAAGCATTACTTTGACTACCATGAATGACCAGAAGACCCTTTTAGACTTAAGATATAACCATCTCATGACAGTAGTTTAGGATGACTTGTCTAGCCTAGCCTAAAATGATACGCCTGACCTACATTCTTAGAATATTAGGTAATTTGTGTCCAAAATGCCCATTCTCTTCCTCTGAGTAAAAATGCAGATCATTTCAACAGCTGTACACACACATATGTGCCTTCATTTTCAAAAGTGAGGAATGATAACTTATAATTTATTGATCTTGATTCAGAGTCTCATGGAAGAGTTTTTAGCTTGAATTCAATAGAGATATTTTAATGAAATTTGTAAGAATGTGTGGATGTTCTTATTACATGACATCAGGGAGAAATAAGTTTAAAAAAAAGACAAACTTAAAAATAATTTTAATGATATTTTTAATATTTAAAAGATTATATTGTATTTGTTTTTTAATTTATCAATTATAAAGCATCTGCTCTTGCACTATCTTATTAGAAGCTTTGAATTTTTTTTAATTTTTTATATTTTCATTCCTTTTGATACATTTCATATTTAATTTTTGTATTTGTTATTTTTTGTTTTAAACCAACTCTTTAAGTATATTATACCTACAAAGAGACTTAAATACTGGACATGTATTTTACCAGTAAAATAATGTTTCTTTTATATCTTAGTTAAAATAAATAAACTTGATAATCATTAATTTCTTGCCATGTAGGTGACTTGCCTAGCCAAAAAAATAATTTTACTGCTTGAAAACATCTGAGGCGATAGAAGAGTTCATTAATACTATTATCCAGTAAAGCAAACTTTTAAAATTATCCTAATAAACAAGAGACTATTCTTTTTTATTCTACAGATATTGATGAATGCTCCTTCCAGAATATTTGTGTCTTCGGAACGTGTAATAATTTACCTGGAATGTTTCATTGTATCTGCGATGATGGCTATGAATTGGACAGAACAGGAGGGAACTGCACAGGTATGGCCATTAAGCGCGTAACTGTATTCTGATTAGCTGAAGTGAATATTCTGTTCTAGGTATGAAAAGTGCTCAGATCTTTGCTTAGCTAAACAGTGTGTTGTGTTACACATTTTTCTGAGAAAGAAAATTATATTCTTGTTTATTCTTAATCATGGAATTGATCTCGATTAACATTTAATCAGTTTCTTTGTAAACAAGTTAATAGTATCTGACATGAAACTAGGAAATTACCTCTTCATATATGTATGTGCGTGCGTATGTACATATATACATATACAGTCATGCGTGGCTTAACATCACGATATGTTTTGTGAAATAGGGTGTTACGTGATTTGGACATTGTGGGAAAACCATATTATAGATGAAGGTCCTTTCAGGTATTCCGGATAAGGAGGTTTCATCCGTATTAAAAATTTGCTGGGGCAAATAACCTCCCTCTTCAATTAGTTTATCCAAGGTTTCAACTTCGTGCCTTGGCAGTGATTGTCAGGATGCCGAGAGGAATTCACTGTTGTGTTTGGTCCTCAGTCCATGTCATTAACAATTTCTCTACATCGTTAGCCTTGGGGCTTTCAGTGGAGCAGATCTTTTAACAGCCTGGAGAATTTTTTCTTTGTTTTTGAGGTTCGTCATGATTGTTGAGTGCACCGTGCTTAAATCCGCTATGTCCAGTTCTCCAATCGGCATTTCTGAACTCTGTTAAAACCTTATGGGACCATGGATGTATATCGGTCAGACGTTGCCTGAACAGACTTTATGTGGCGCGTGACTGTATATGCATACATATGTAATTTTAGTTAAGCAAATAGTGATGTAATATTTTCCTCAGAATTCTACCACTTAATTATTTATTAAGCATATTAAATAACCTTATCATAGTAACTGTGTGCTTGATCTATGAAGCTTATTCGGGGTATATATAAGGATTTAAAGTCTTCATTTCATTTTGATCGTGCTGAGTCATTTTTAATAGTCTTTCACTACTAACTTGCAAAAAGTTCACCAAATCCTTAAGAATCACAGTATGCGTGGGGAAATAAAGTATGCTAATGTGGGCATCTTAAATGTTTTTCCTAGATATTGATGAGTGTGCAGATCCCATAAACTGTGTAAATGGTCTGTGTGTCAACACGCCTGGTCGCTATGAATGTAACTGCCCACCCGACTTCCAGCTGAACCCCACTGGCGTGGGCTGTGTGGGTAAGTAAAACTATGTGAAACAAATAAATAGAATTAGAGTTGAATATTCAAACTCTCTTGGAAACAAACTGTGATGAATGTTTGCTACATTTGAAAACAAAGTCCTTTGTTTTCAAAGGACTAGGAAAGATACAGTATTGAAATAAATGTCACTGTTACATCACGCTTCAGTTTTCTTTCTGCCTTGCCCAAAGAATTGTATTGTCTCTAAAGGTTATATACAAGAAGACTGGAGACAATGTATTTGGAATTTTCTTTTAGCGTTCATTGAGAATTGAGAATGCTTAATTTTTCTCTTTCTGGCCGTAATGACAGAAGAAAATTGATGGTGGAAAATATTTCACAATTACTAGATCAACCAGAAGGTGCCTACACTTAAAAGATGGTGGTGAGATTGATTTTATAAGCAAAATCCCAGACTGTCAGTCTTCAGATGCCAACATCCTAGATGAATTTTCTCAAACTCAGTACTCAGTGAATAATATATTTCTATAGACAAAGGAGACATGGTATTCTCATCTACTTAGTCAACAGGACATGCAATTTTTTGGCAGCAAGAACCTAGATCATTTCAGGCTCTTATAATCTTCCATTGTGTGTGGTGTTTGTATGCCAAAATTTAGTTGATATGGTTTTGTAAGTGGACAAATGATGAAGGTAGGTTTGTATACAAAGGACATAGGAATGAAATAGAAATAAAAGAAAATTGTTGGATTAATCATTCTGATGCTGTCGTGGTTGTTATTGGTCATCAGGTGATTCCAATTCATGGTGACTCCATGTGTGCAGAGTAGAACTGCTCCGTAGGGTTTTCAAGGCTGTGACCTTTCAGAAGCAGATCACCTCATGGTCCCTGGGAGGATTCAAACCACCCACCTTTCAACTAGTAGTCAAGCGCTTAACCATTTGCATTGCTCAGGAAGTCCTAATCATTAAGGTGTTGATAAATCTAAAAATGAAAACATATTCTATTTGTGTAGCAAAGAAAATGGTTGTCCTCTCTTCAGCAAAATTATGAGCCATAAAAGTTTTCTATAAATTCTTCAGGTATTGTGTTTTGATGATGCAGGTACAAGAAGAACTAGAAGCAATGATGAACTAGAACCTACTAGAGATGTGTTTGAAATCTGGAATCAGTTTTTACAAAAAAGATACGTTCTAGGTTTATACATAAGACAGCTGCTGCTGAGCAGTTAATTGCATTCAGAGAGCCATTTTGGGTATATATACCTTAAAAACTTGGACAATATGGAATAAAATTTGGGTTAACTATAATTTTTATTAAAATTTATGATACCGTTACAGTTTTCCTTATACCCTTATTCTTTTTTCTGTATATTATAATGCAAAATGACTTAAAAATATAAAATCTTCTAAATGTTCGTTTAATGCAGATGGTAAATGATGTTCCTGGGTGGTACAGACAGTTCAGTGCCGGGCTACTAACCCACAGGTTGGCAGTTCGAACCTACCCAGAGGCATCTCAGAAGAAAAATGTGGTGATCTACTTCTGAAAGATCACAGCCATTGAAAACCCAGTGGAGCACAGTTCTGCTCTGATACACATGGGGTTGCCATGAGTTAGAATTGATTGGACAGCAACAAGTTTGGTGGTATTAATTTGTCCTAAGTATATGAAAACTCTGTGAACCAGCAATTACTCCCCTTGCTCTGTATGCCCAGCACAGAACTCAGAGGCCCATACAGAGACATGTGTAAGGATGTTTATTGCAGCATTATTTGTGATGGCAGGGATTTAGAAACCATTTTCAAAGAGTGGGAAACAAAACAAAACAAAAAAATGGCAGTGGCACACCATGAAGTTGACAGATTGGATGTTCCCAAAGCAGCATGACTAGAAAAAGTGATAAAAATGGAATGAGATAAAATGTACACATGAAAACAAAATTACTTCTTTTCCAAGAACACGTGCCAGAAAAAACGATAACATTCTAATTGTTCAGAAGGGGAGAGGAATGGGGATAGGATATTGAGATAAAAGAGGGAGGAGGGAAGGAAAGATGAATGAATACAGACCTAGTAAGAGAGGGACCATGAGTGAAGGAATATAATTAACTCAATTCTTTGCACTAGAGTTTCAGCAACAAAAACAAAATGAAAAAAAGCAATAACAGCAGTCCATGTGATTCTGTTGTGCAGCCAGGGATGAAAACAACTTTGTAGAAAGTGGTAAAGACTTTGAATTTTACTCTGATTGAGCTGGGAGGCCATTGGAGTTAGCCTAATCTAAGGTAATGCCTCTAAAGGATTACTCTGGCTAAACTGAAAACCAAACCTGCTGCCGTCGAGTTGATTCTGACTCATAGCGACCGTATAGGCCAGAGTAGAACGGCCCCCATAGGGTTTCCAAGGAGAGCCTGGTGGATCTGAACTGCTGACCTTTTTATTAGCAGCCGTAGCTCTTAACCTTTATGCCACCAGGGTTTCCTTACTCTGGCCATGGTGGAGACAATAGACCACGGTTAGGTCAAGGATAGCAGTCAAGAGACAAGTTAAGAGGCCACTGCAATAGTCCAGGTAAGGAATGATGGCAGCTTGAATTCATATTGTAGTGATGGATATTGTGGTAAGTAATCAGATTATGGATACATTTTAAAGGTAGAATTGACAGACTTTATTACTATATTGAATATGGGTTGATAGTAAGGAGTCAAAAATGTCTTTTAGGTTTAGGGCTTGAGTAACAGAAAAAGTGGAGTTTCCATTTACTGAACATGCAAATGACTGAGAGATGAGTGGCTTTGTATGTGAATGAAAAACTGTCAAGAGTTTGGTTTTAGATGCATTAACTTTGAGGTAACTGTTAGATGTCTAATATGAGAAGTCACATAGGCAGTTGGCAAAAGAGTCTAGAATTCAAGGGAGAGGCCAGAGATGAAACCATAAATTTAAGAGTTCTCAGCAGAAAGTTTGTATTTGAAGCTATGGACTAAGTGAGATGATCTAGATGGTAATTGTAGATTGTTGCTGTTTGTCTTTGCTACTGTCAGGTCACTCCCAACTCATGGCGACCCACTGTGTGCAGAGTAGAACTGCTGCATAGGAAGCAGATCACCAGGCCAGTCCTCTGAGGTGCCTCTGGTTGGGTTTGAACTGCCACACTTTTGGATGGTAGTCAAGTGCTTACCCATCTGCACCACTCAGGAACTCTAAATGTCTGAGATTCATTGATCTCTCAAATATCCTCTCTAAAGTTGTTTCAGACTGTCTTCCCAAAAACCTGCAGAGTTCACTGTGTAAATTAAAACCCATGGGAGACAAGATGATGGAAAGGAGATGGGGTTATCAACATTCCTTTGATACGATTCAGTTTGCCTAGCTTTAAATGAACTTATGGTAGATATTTTCCCTTTATTCACAAACTTACGATACAGAGAGATTATTTGGTTCAGAATGTTCCAAATATGCCATTTCTTAATACCTTGTTTATTCCATGAATATATGGAAATACCTTTTATATGGATCTCTAAATTTAGGTAAGTCTGTCTTCATTTATTTACTTTGTACAGTGTAATCTTGAAAAAGTTTAAAGCAGCTGATTGCTTTATACTCAGGATAAAAAGTGAGCTTTTCCTATCAGTCTGCAGAATTTGAATTTTATCATTTCAGTGACTCTTCTCTAATTTTAATTTTAAAAAAGAATTGTTACTATGGCAACAACAATTTAAAGCTCCTGTGTTGTTCTACAGACAACCGCGTGGGCAACTGCTACCTGAAGTTTGGTCCTCGAGGCGATGGGAGTCTGTCTTGCAACACCGAGATTGGGGTGGGCGTCAGTCGCTCCTCCTGTTGCTGCTCTCTGGGGAAGGCCTGGGGAAATCCCTGTGAGACGTGCCCCCCTGTCAATAGCAGTAAGTATAGAGGTTGAAAAGGGAGCAAACTCTGGGATCTAAAGACTAGTTGTCATTTTATTCCTGTGCTGGAGGAGGGCTGGGGAAGTAATGAGGGTAAAAAATTAAACTTGGGCCATTTTCAATGACTACACTGAAACCAGCCAAGAGTGTTTTATATAAAAGGAATTTTCATTCCTGTCTTCTTGTTTTTCATGATATGACAAAAAAAAAAAAAAAAATTTCAACCTCAATCCAATCTGCATGATAGTAATATCAGTTCTCCATGGTATCATAGATAAAGGCCATTCCAGATTCTTCTCAGGCTGTTCCGTTCAGGCTCATAGGTGTGTTGTGTTCCTGGAGTCAGTCATAGAATGCCTTAATCTGAAACATCATTACCTTCTGATATGGACATAGATCAACCTTTGGACTGAAGAGCACTTACTTTTTACTTGCTAGCCAAAAGGTTATGAAATAAATTTTCTGTGAGGAATTTTTTCTTTAATTGAAAACAAATGGTCTTTGGTATTCTACTGTGTATATAATTTATGAAAAAGTGATCTTATTTCAAGTAAAATGTTATAAATATTACTTTAAATATATTTGAAAAGGCACTAAGGAAAATGTGGATATACCCCTCGGGGTGTGTGTTTTGATCCTGGCAGTTGCTAAATTCTTGCTCCTTGTCCCAGACATTCAGACATGAGTATCAAATCTCTTGATTTCTCTTCTTTTGTAGCTGAATATTACACCCTGTGTCCTGGAGGTGAAGGCTTCAGACCTAACCCCATTACAATCATCTTAGAAGGTGAGCTTACCCTGTCACCCATATTTAAACAAGGTTTTTTTTTTAAAGAGTCTACATTAGAGAAAAGCTGATAGAAAAGCTAGTGTGGAACAACCCCAACAAGATGATTTAGCAGAATAGCAGATGGCCAATCAGTTTCCATGATGCTAAACAACCACTTTTATCAGAAGGTGATAATCCATTGCAGTGATCTCTCATGTCTGATTGTTCTGCAGAGAAACACTCTTTACCATTATCCCCCAAGTTGAATCATCCTATTCTTGAGTTATGGCAGATCTCCAATACAAAGCCAAGAAAATCCACGGTGTATACGGATGAAATAGTATCAAGAGTTTGGTTTTAGATGTGTTAACTTTGAGATAACTATTAGATACCCAAAAGGGGAAATCAAATAGGCTGAAGGGTCTAGAGTTCAGGGCAGAGGTCAATGGTGAAGCCATAAATTTGAGAGTTCTCAGCAAAAAGATGGTATTTAAAGCCATGTACTAAAAGAGGTGATCTAGATGGTAATTGGAAATTGTTGTAGCTGTTAGAATAAACAATTCACTTGGATGCATGGAAGTCTGTGGGTCTAACAAGATTGCTGGTATCACTAGTGTTGGTGTCACCCAGTGCAGTAACTCATGGTGTCTCACCCCCCGCCGCCCCATCCCATGGACCTTCTCCCATACCAGACCATACAGAACCCTTAGTAATGTTTATTATCAATTTTAATTGTAGAATAATAAGTGATAAATATAGCTGTAAATAGCTTAAATGTAATATTTCTTCAATTATATGAATACCAAGAACAAAATTGTCTTGTAAAATCTTTCTACATTGAATTACAACATTATTAACTCAGGGGAAGCCTTTTTTTTTTTTTCTCTCTGGTTAATTTCTACTTCATTCTCAAAAAAGTTACTGATACGGTTCACAAATACTAATTACCAAAATACTGTAGCTAAAACACCAGCAGCAATGAAAACAACAGTTTGTGCTTGTAGCATATACAGATGAAACCACGTGATTCAGAGTGTCATTGTAATTGGGTCATAGGGACAGCTCTGACCAGAGCACATTAGAGGATTCAAAAAGTAAATTAATATAGTGTAGCTATCTTGATTCATGTAAGCTGAACTTACGAAAAATGCTTTTGTTGTTATAACCACGAGGATATTTTTATTTAAAAAAATTTCTGCTGAAACAGTGCACAAAATTTTATAGACAGTCATTTTGGTGTCACCCTCTGACAGTGTCACCCAGTGTGGTCTGCACCCCCCTAGTGATGGCACTGTACAAGGTCACATATGCAAAAGTACTAATAGTAACTCTCCTCTGTCATGGGGATACTTGTTGTAAGTAAGCTTGTCTCACCTTTTGTAGACATTGACGAATGCCAAGAGTTACCTGGTCTCTGCCAGGGTGGAAACTGCATCAACACTTTTGGAAGCTTCCAGTGTGAGTGCCCACAAGGCTACTACCTCAGCGAGGAAACCCGCATCTGTGAAGGTGAGGGGAATGCTTCCCTAAAAATTATTAACACTGTTTAAAACAAAAGTACTGGTCGGGTGAGTAACACCTAGGTTCTTAAAGCTTACGAGCGGCCATCTGAGATACAACGATTGGTCTTTTTCTATCCGGAGCAAGAGAGAGTAAAGAAGACCAAAGACTCAAGGAAACAATTAGTCAAAGGACTAATGGACTACAGAAACCACAGCCTCCACTAGCCTGAGACCAGAAGAGCTAGATGGTGCCCAGCTACCACTACCAATTGCTCTGACCAGGATTACAATAGAAGGTCCTGGTTAGAGTGAGAAAAAAATGTAGGACAAAGTTCAAATTCATAAAAAAAAATACCAGATTTACTGGTCTGAGAGACACTGGGGGAACCTCCAAGATGATAGTCCTTAGATACCCTTCTAACTTAAAACTGAAGCCATTCCCAGAGATCACCTTTCAGCCAAATAATAGGCCTTTGAAATAAACAATAACACCCGGGAAGAATGTGCTCCTTAGAGCAATCATCTGTATGAGACCAAAAAAGGCAACATCTGCCCAAAAGCGATGACAAGAAGGCAGGAAGGGGCAGGAACACTAAATGAATGGAAATGGGGAACTCAGGGTGGTAATGGGGAGAGTTCTGACACAATGTGAGGATTGCAAACAGTGTCATGGAACAATTTGTGTATAAACTATTGAATGAGAAACTGATTTGCTCTGTAAACCTTCACCTAAAGCACAACAGTAAAAAATGTATGTATATCACATTTCTATATGCTAGCAATAAAAAAATTGAAAAACTAACAGCAACAACAAAAAAAGTACCGATCAGGCCTGGAGAAAAGGCCCTGAACTATGAAATTCTGTCAAAGGATCATTTGACACTACTAGCTCATCACTGTTTTCATGTCCACACTCTTCAGTTATATGATGATGGAGAAATTATTTACAACTCAGTTGCTGTAATTTACTGTAAGTTTGCTCCGAGTAAATGGGTTGATTAAAAACAAATGGAGAAAAATTGGAGTACTATGAAACCATACACTATCAAATAAGTTAGTTCAAATATTGGTAAGAATTATATTTTGCATAAGACAATAAGATTAAATGCAACTATTAAGTTAATATTGTAACAATTTTTAAAGGTTAGACTACATAGTATGAAGTTCAAAGGTTATGTGAACCCCTTTTTGTTTCCATTCCCCCCCCCCCCTTCGCTTATCAGCTGACATTATAATCATCCTTTTAGGAACCTGTCTACCCACTAGACTGGGAGCTTCTTTAGGCAAGGTTCATATTTTTATAGCTGTAAGTTCTAGCGTACAGAAGATTCTCAATATTTACTTAATGATTGAATGAACAAATACTTCTAAAATTGAACACTAAACATATAACAATTATTTCCATTATAACCTTTCTTTTAGAACATCTTAAGATAAATGCGCCTGGAAGAAATGAGATTTATTAAGAGAACAAACAGCAGCTGTGCTGTTTCTAGAATCTCTTGAGTGGGGACTAATTTGAAAAGAACTACAAAGACAGAGGCTCTTCTAACCTGTGACCACTCTAAAGTTGGCATTAAAATGTGGCTTAAATGACATGAAGAAAGATTGAAGGCAATTTTAAGAGTATGAAGTTTCAGTAAAAATTATAGGTGACATTTAAGTTATGTTTTGCCACTTTGGAATACTTTCTTTTGATCATTTATATTTTGGAATATTGGGAATTTTTTTCTCTTTTAAAGAAAGACAAGACCTATGCTATATAAATACAGATTTGGGGACATTTTATATGATTGCTTAAAATTATAAATTTTATATAAATAGCATGAATTTGGGAAATCACCCTTGACACTTTGTTCAGCAATTTAAATGATATGACCTCATTGAAAAATGTCTTTTTTAATTAATGAATGTCTTTGCCTACCTTAGATATTGATGAGTGTTTTGCACATCCTGGCGTGTGTGGGCCAGGGACCTGCTACAACACCCTGGGAAATTATACCTGCATTTGCCCACCCGAATACATGCAGGTCAACGGAGGCCACAACTGCATGGGTAGGTGACAGTCTCTGAGATTATGTCTGAGATATTTGAATTATCACCTAAGGCATGTGATCTTGGAATTACTGTTGAGAATGTTTGGAAATTAAATATTCATGGCTGATGAAGAATTTCAGACCTTTATAAACTTTGGGATAGGTATCATGTTTTTAAACTTTGGCTATATACTTGCAGCATTTCAAAAAGCATGAATCTGAAGTAGAAAATTTAATCAACTCTTACAATTATATTTTCTTAAACTTTTGTTTTCCATTTATACAAAGTGCTATTATTAGAACATCTAAATTTTATACTTAATACTTTGTAAATTGAGTAAATGCATTTGAGTAGAGAAATATATATGAGCTTTGTTTGCCAAGAAAACTGTAAATGACATTTCTTATCTAAAAACAGAAGAGATGTTCATCTAAAAGTGAGTTAGATTTAATTAAAAGGCCTTCAAATGACTCAGAGTTGTGTTAATTACAAAGTTTGGTGTCTACAGGTATGTGGGCTTCCTTATTAGCCATGTACTGATGTGACTGGTTAGCTTGTTTGTTTTCCTCCATGTAGACATGAGAAAAAGCTTTTGCTACAGAAGCTATAATGGAACCACTTGTGAGAATGAGTTGCCATTTAATGTGACAAAGAGAATGTGCTGCTGCACGTATAATGTGGGCAAAGCCTGGAACAAACCTTGTGAACCGTGTCCAACACCAGGAACAGGTAAGCACACAGTTCATAAGTGATGTGCACAGATGTACGTGTATGTATAGATATATGTGGGTGTATGTGTGTAGGGATCTATATACGTATACATACAAGAAACCACTAAATTGGGCTACAGATACTTACTGAGCGCCCACTGTGTGCCTTCCTATCTGTTCCGGATGCTTGGTGCATAATTGATAAATGAAATATACAAAGCCCCTGCCCTCCTAAGTGCTCTGAGTGTAGTAGCCAATACTGTTTTCGGGGGTTTTACTCATGTGTGTAACAGTTGGCATCAAAAGCTACTATTTTTAGAATTCTTTATAATTTCCATTGGTTTGGTGAATTGTATTTAGGCAGTAGTAACTGTCACAGTCTGTGTTTTACTCTATGATGCACTGTTTTGAATGCCTCAAATTTCACATCCCCACTAACAAATAGAATTGTAGTAAAGACAAAATTTACCTCTTCTTCATTATTCATTGTTAACCTGCTTTGCACTATGAAATTATTTTTACATGCATATGCCTTTGTGCAATCCAGGATCCGTTTTTAAATTTGTTCTCTAGTCTGCTTTTTCAGTCTACTTAAGTTAGACCATTTTAAGTCTTGCACACCAAAAAAAATTTTAATGCCTAAGTAGACATCTTGACCCTTGTAATGATTTACTTACCTTCTAATGTCAGAACATTAAAAAGTTAATAATAATAATAATCAATGCCTAGATCTACTCTTGGCAGAAGCTGGCATTGTTATCAAATAAATAGAATCAAAATTAAAATTTAATATAGAATCTATTTGTCAGCAGAAATACTACTCTATCAAATGCCATTTGATGGGTTTGAGAATTTTAAAAGTGCGTTTGCTTTGTTTATTTTAAAGCTGACTTTAAAACCATATGTGGAAATATTCCTGGATTCACCTTTGACATTCACACAGGAAAAGCTGTTGGTGAGTTTTTGCAGATTGTGTATTTTAATGCTTATATGAGGCATTTTGTAAAAATCTATTCAGTGTTTTTAAAGTGCTGGAGTACTAAAAAAATATTAATCTGAATTTCAGTCTAATATAATTAGAGAGAAATAAGACACTTAAGATTCTAACCAAGTGTTAATAGTAGTATTGTTCATTAGCCTAGTCTGGTGATTGAATTATGATAGTTGCATGACAATGTCAAGATTTTATACATGTACCGAGCTAAAACCTTAGTTTTCTTTTTCATGCATATTGTTATTACGGGACTAAAAAATCCACTTTATTTTAACCTTTAGTTGCTACTCTTGTAAGTATATTTTTTAAGTCTTCAGTGTATTTTTGCAGGATCCTTTTCTACTGGTCCAATTACGAACTTTCAGAATTATTATTCGTATGACTTACTTCCTTCTGGATGTACATGTTATTATTCACCCTACTTGTTTCTCACTCAGTCAGTAAGCAATATAATTTTAAGTCTCTAATTATCCATGCATGTGTAATAAAATATATAAAATTAAGAAAACATAGCTGTCATTATCAGATGAATAGCAGCAAATGGTAGCCTTAGCAGGTAACTCAACAGGAGGCTTGATTCCCTAGGAAGTTTATTTGCTATATTGACACTTAAATCACTTGATATAGTTTATTGGCCACTTAAATTTTTCTGTCACCGGAGAGAGGAAATAATCTATGGTCTGTATGCTTCCGTAAACAACCGAATCATTTATACCAGTTTATAATTGATTTTTGTGGCACAGAATGTGTGTTCTCATTCCGGTGTACACACAGAATTACTCAGGGTTATATGGTAAATGGAAACCCTGGTGGCGTAGTGGTTAACTGCTGCGGCTGCTAACCAAAGGATCGGCAGTTCAAATGCACCAGGCGCTCCTTGGAAACCCTGTGGGGCAGTTCTACTCTGTCCTATAGGGTCGCTATGAGTGGGAATCGACTCGATGGTACTGGGTTTGGTTTTTGGGGGTTTCTATATTGTAAATACATTAAGCAGAACCACATGCATTTGACCAAATCTGTTCACTTTCAGACATTGATGAATGTAAAGAGATTCCAGGTATTTGTGCAAACGGTGTGTGCATCAACCAGATCGGCAGTTTCCGCTGTGAATGCCCTACAGGATTCAGTTACAATGACTTGCTCTTAGTCTGTGAAGGTAATCTGAATCATGGATGTCCCTCCGTAAATCGATTCGAGACTATTTTTGATGTTTACAATTTAGGATTCGATCATCCAAGTGAGTAAGCAAATGTAATCCTAATGCAATAATGAAAGGCTGTTAAGAATTTAATTGCCACTTTTTCAGACATTGATGAGTGCAGCAATGGTGATAATCTCTGCCAGCGAAACGCAGACTGCATCAATAGCCCCGGCAGTTACCGATGCGAATGTGCCGCAGGTTTCAAGCTCTCACCCAACGGGGCCTGTGTAGGTAAGAAATAGACCAACTCATTCTTTGGCACTGAGCGCAAGCTTCTTTAGATTTCCTAGGTGTCTACGCAAATGTTGTGTTATATATATTTTTACAACAATAAAAATGAAGACATGCTTTATCAAAAATTATTTTCAAAATATAATTTGAAAAAGTTTTCTAACAAAATCCATTCATTCGTATTGAACCTATTTCAAGACATATTTTAGACTATTTTGTTTAAAAAATGAGGTCTCTTAAGTGGATTTTTTTCGAATTGGACCTAAGATAAATACTATCCTTGAGATAGCAGTCAATACATACAAATTGCATGACTTCTAAAAAGAGGCTTAGATACTTTAGAGCCTTGCTTATTTTGATTCAGCTGTTGTTATGGTTCATTTTCAGACTGTAATAATTAATAGCAGATTATAGAAACATGCCTGTGAAAAAATGAAGGAATCTTAATAAAAATCAGCTATGTGTAACATGTTTTATTTTTTGCTTTAGATCGCAACGAATGTTTAGAAATTCCTAATGTTTGCAGTCATGGCCTGTGTGTTGATTTGCAAGGAAGTTACCAGTGCATCTGCCACAACGGGTTTAAGGCTTCCCAGGACCAGACCATGTGCATGGGTAAGGACATTCAATTCCAGGGACTGAAATGGAGCTGAGACTCCAGAATAGATTCATCTGGTCATGTGTCATAAGTAACTACCATGCTACCATGTCTCTGTCAGAAACAATCTTGCAAAAAATTAACCGTGTTAAACCGTGTAAGGTGTTATTCAAAGCAAAATTTGCAAGCAGGAACATACCACGTTATGGTCTTCAGTGTAGAGATTCCCAGATTTTTCCCCAAATGACTTTCACATGTTTGAAACGTACTCTGGGACACTCAGGGTTATGTGGAATTCACCACAGTACCAGCTGCCCTCTACCTTTTTATGTCCCCATTTAAGACAGCATTTTGTAATGCAGGGTAGTAGTAAGAATGATAGTACTGAAATGACTATACACATACACACATTTTTTACACAAATCATTGAATACATAGCATTTATCTGTATCTTTAGTGTCTTATCTATTAAAAATAATTAGAAGCAAATATGGTAAAACTCTTTAAAAATTTACAGTAATATGTAGGTTAACCTTAACCCATTGCCGTCGAGTCAACTCCAACTCATAGCGACCCTATAGGACAGAGTAGAACTTCCCCATATGATTTCCAAGGAGCACCTGGTGGATTCGAACTGCTAGCCTTTTGGTTAGCGGCCATAGGTCTTAACCACTACACCACCATGGTTTCCAATGTGATGGTTAGTAAGCAATAATAAACCAGTAATCAGTTGCCATTTGAGTCAATTCCGACTCATGGTGACCTCATGTGTCTCAGAGTAGAACTACACTACATCCCATAGGGTTTTCAGTGGCTGATTTTAAGGAAGTAGATCACCAGGCCTTGCTTGTGAGGCACCTCTGGGTGGACTTGAACTTCCAGCCTTTCAGTTAGCAGCCAAGAGTGCTGTTTTCACCACTCAGGGACTTAAGCAATAACAGCAGACTCGTTGCCATCAAGTTAATTCCAACTCCTGGAAACCACATGTGTTGCAGAGCAGAACTGCCCCATAGGGTTTTCTTGGCTGTCATCTTTATGCAAGCAGATTGCCAGGTCTTTCTTCCGAGTTACCACTGGGTCAATTCAAACCACAATCCTTTAGGTTAGTGTTCGCACCACCCAGGCCCTTTTTTAAGTGTTCATAGTGCTCCTCCAATACTTTGATAACATTTTCAAGGCAGATGGGTTTGGGACTGGGACTGAGCATGACTTCTTAAATCTGATGTCAGCAATTAGCTCTGCCTCTGCCGAGGGAGTTCTCAGTGTAGAAAACAGTAGGGTGGTGCATCTACCTTTTTTTGTTGTTGCACTCACCAACAGCAATATATCAAAAACATTTTTTACAGAATAAACCTTACATGTAATTTCTTCCTACATGTTTCATGTTGCATGTTGACTTTGGGGGAAAAAAAAACAATAGATAATACGAACAATGAAAACTTTTTAAACTACCCCCACTCAAAAATAAGCATCATTGAGTTTTTGGCTAAAATCCTTCCAAGCCACTTTTATTAATAGCTTTTTATTCAGTTATGCAGAAATAAAGTATAAAATGTGTAACTGCCTATTGGGGTCTGGTTGTTACTAATGTCTAAATACTTGAATTATATAACTTGTCATTGGAAGGTTTTTTTAGTGCTGGTGTTTATTAGTTCTGATTAGTCAGTTTATGATGTAAATTTTAAGCAATTCCTTTGAAATCTTAAGAATGTTTCACAGATATTCATTTATTTTTTATTCTTTCTACTCACCCCAGCTCATATTTTATTCTTATAAACCAGAACAAATATTAATAAAAATATGAAAACCACACATAGTAGCTTAGAGTTTGACATTCTTATAACTCAATGAACAGGGCAGTATTTATATACATGTAAATATAGTACATATTGAAAATTGGTAATATGTTAAGTTTAACAAAAATCAGCTAACTTAAAGCAAAAGCCTTTTTGATTGATCCCCAAACTTATGTGAAAATCCAAGTCCGAACTCAGTGGGTGGTAGATACTAGGATTTAAATGCTCTTATTTTTACAAACATTAATTGTCTAGTTCTTTAAATCTCTGGAGGTGGGGGGATTCAAATGGCATTCAAGACACTAGTTCTATGAATATTAAAGTCACATTTCAGTACTACAGAACTAGTCTCCATTTTGGCATGTCCCTACAACAAGGAGACCTAGAGAACTTCCCCATTGACTCTTCCCTAAGAGCTTCCCCCATTGACTTCTGCCATTTGATGGGGAAATTGTCTAGTTAAGGCTTGTGGGAAAGAAAAATAGAGGAGCTGACACTATTCATATGAACTTTCTGAGAAGTCTTGCTTATACATGCTTCTCTTTTCTATCCTGAGATACAGAGTATGACTTGTTAAAAAAAAAAAAAATGAGACTTATGATTCAGAAATTCATATGAAGAAAATCTACCCCAATCATAGCAATTCTTCCATGATAACAGTCAGATTTTATGATAACACCTCTCTTAAACAGAGCTTCCTTTCTAAGGAACAGTCTTTTTTTTTTTTTGCACAGTATAGTTTCAGCAGCTTGCAGATCATAGTTTATGGAGTCTGCTCTCTTATATGATGAATAGCCTTTCTACATATTTTCTTAATTCAGTTTTTTTTGCGGGGGAGCAGGAAGGCTAATAATATTGAGTTCTAACAGACTTCTTCACTTGGATTCCACTAATCTATAACATTAAGAAAACTAAAATTTATCTTTGTTTTGGTAATCAAATTAATGTAGGTAAATTTCTAAAGGAGTGTCTATAATGCTTAATAGAAAAAATTATTTTAGTATCTTAAAAGATTGGTTTACATACAGTTGACAAGGGAATCTATTCATTAAAACATCACCTCTAAGGTGATAGTCGCTTAGCTTTGTTCAGAATACTGTGTTGTACATGCCTATAAGTAAGCTGCACTTTTCTCTTATAATTGTTTAATTTGAATATTTTACTACCTTATAATTACTTTCCTCAAATAAATATGGATTTCTAGAATTCCACAAGAAAAATCTTTGTCAGTAGTTTAAAAAAAAAAAGTGAAAGGTTAATAGGATTTTTTTTTTTCTAGTTAAAAAATTAAGCCCTCTGAGTCAATGTTTCTTTATAGATGTTGATGAGTGTGAAAGGCATCCATGTGGAAATGGAACTTGTAAGAACACAGTCGGATCCTATAACTGTCTCTGCTACCCAGGGTTTGAACTCACTCATAATAATGATTGCCTGGGTAAGTACTTCAGTCAGTTCCTTGTTATTTCTATTTCATTTCCACACAATATACTGAAATAAAAAATAAAACCAAAGAATAAAAAATATTTCTTAGTAAACTTAAAACTGCTGTAAAAAATTCTTTAAAATTGTTTCATTTTTATTGTTCAAATTGCAAGTATGACAAAAGGTATGCTGTAGCATTGATTAATGTCTAGTTAATTAAAGCCATAGTATTGGACTACCAGATAATAGTAAATGTATTGAGACTGCTTTATGGTTTTGGGTATTTTTACCCCTTAGATGGAATCAAAGATAGGTCTGTCATTGTTTCAGTGTTATTACAAGTATTTCATATAAATTCATTCTTGTTTTATTTTCAAACACTGCAAGTCTTCAACTTATAAATGTGTTGTGTCTTGAAAATTCATTATAAGGCAGGTTTTGGAGCCAGGGATGCCTTTTCCCCCAGAAACTATGTATAGGTAACCAGGTTTCCAAGTCTGCCCTGAGGACAGTGTTTGTGAACAACTATAAATTGCAATGGAAAATAAAACTGTCCATGAATCATACAGGATTTTAACTTTTGCCCTGCACTAACACACAAATGACTGAAATTAGAATTGATAGTGAATGGGAGAGGTTCCCGATGTTGGTAGCACGTTCACAGTTATTTCTTGTTTCCAACCTGCTAGGCACTGCTAGGTGCTTTACAGCTATAACTTATTTTACTCCACCTGACCCTGTAAGTTATATGAAGGTAACACAGGCTTTCTGCCATTATGGGACCTTCACAGCCACACCACTGTCTAATTCAGTCTGACAGATGTTCCTCTCAGTAGTCTTTATTCTTCAAAGTTCTGTAAATGTGAAAATTTTTCAGATCTAATTGGACACTTTATTCAATTCTCACTTTGTTGACTATAGTTTCTCAGAAGCTTTGTAGAGACAGATACGAATACACTTCCCATCAAAATACAATCTTCAAACAACTCAGAAAATTTTGTTGTTGTTAGGTGCCATTGAACCTGTTCCCACTCATAACAACCCTGTGTACAACAAAAGGAAACACTGCCCAGTACCACGCCATCCTCACAGTCATTGCTCTGTTTGAGCCTACTGTCATGCTCACTGTGTCAGTTCATCTCGTTGAGGGTCTTCCTCTTTTTCACTGACCCTCTTCTTTACCAAGCATGATGTCCTTTCTCCAGAGACTGATCCTTCCTGATAACATGTCCAAAGTAAGTGAGATGAAGTCTTGTCATCCTCGCTTCTAAGGAGCACCTTGGCTGTACTTCTTCCAAGACAGATTTGTTCATTCTTCTGGCAGGCAGTCCATGGCATATTCAGTATTCTTTGCCAACAGTGTAATTCAAATGTATCAATTCTTCTTCCGTCTTCCTTGTTCATTGTCCAGCTTTCACAATGACCCTGTAAGTTATATGAAAGTAACTCAGGCTTTCCACCATTGTGAAGCCTTTACAGCCACTCCACCTTCTAATTTAATCCGACAGGTCTTCCTCTCAGTATTCTTTATTCTTCAAGATTCTGCACATGTGAAAAATTTTCAGAGCTAATTGGACACTTTATTCAAATATCACCTTGTTGACAGTTTCTCAGATGCTTTGTACTGCCAGTTACAAATACACCTCTCATCCAAGTAGAATCTTCAGACAACCCAGAAAATGACTCAAATGTAGTCCATCCTAAGCTTAGCTGAACATCTAATGCTTAATCCCTTTTTTCAAACCTGTATTATGTCAGCAAAATATAAATCTAGAAAGTTTTCAATATAATTGATTTTTCTGTTTTTAATATTCTCAGTTTTCCTTTGAACATATTCAGTTTATCTCCAGGTAATCTGCAAACTAGGCAAAAAAAAAAAAAATCCCGTATATCCCCTTGCCTCTGGGAAAAGAGAGATTTTCACTTGGGAGAAATGCAGAACATTACCTTAAACCTTCAACTTTATTTGGTTATAAATGTATGAGTTATATTAATATCAAAAGTGTATTTGAAATACAGTAGGGATCTAGGTGACTGTACTAGTCACATGATCCTCACGATGTGGGCCATTTCTCTCCACATTGATGAGGAATTGTAACATACGGTTTTTGTAAATGTATACCAGTAAATATGTTTTTATGTTGTAATTTATGAAGCAGTGTGCATTTAAGAGCTCTCTCTGAAAAGCTAACTCTTTTTTTCTCACAGATATAGATGAGTGCAGTTCCTTTTTTGGTCAGGTGTGCAGAAATGGGCGGTGTTTTAATGAAATTGGCTCTTTCAAGTGTTTATGTAACGAAGGTTATGAACTTACTCCAGATGGCAAAAACTGTATAGGTAAGTATCTCGGTAAGAAACTGTTGACTGGAAGAATCCGTGTATGTGTATGGGGGAGGCAGTTATTGTTTGGTTTGGTTTCATAAAATAGTGATATGAGTCTTCCCTTTAGGGACTCATTCAATTCATTTGGTCATGACCAAGACAAGATTTGAGGGGGAATTTTGGTATAAGGTATACTTCATAAGCCAGCATTTGGGGTGACGCAGAGGTATGTTTCTACTAGGGACAGAGCTCAAGTCTATTCATATCTCAGCAAAAGTAGACAAAGGACACAAATCAAGAAAATTAACCTCTTGAGAAATGAAAAATACCTAAGATGTAAGAAGAGTGTATCAGTGTGTATTTGTCTATAATGACCCATGACCCAGCATATCACAGGGCCTGAGTTGAATTCCTATTATTTGGCAGACAGGTGCAGCTATGCAACAATTATCTCAAGTTTGAATTTTTTTTTTCTCCCTCTCTCTTTTTTCTATTGTAAGATACTAATGAATGTGTTGCCCTTCCTGGCTCTTGCTCTCCTGGTACCTGTCAGAATTTGGAAGGATCCTTCAGATGCATCTGTCCGCCGGGGTATGAAGTAAAAAGCGAGAATTGCATAGGTAAGGCTCGTATTTATTATGAGATCCCTGAGCTGTTCGATATAATATAAAACTTGCTCCATACTCTTTGGAAAGCAGCTAAATCCCAACTACTGCAAGCGTGCTGACCCATGGGATTATGCATATAACTGCCTACGTCTGTTTTATCGAGCCATCAGAATTTGAAGGTGGAATGGTGGGAATAAAGAACTTAAAGATGTGGGATTTTTTCATTAACAGAAATCTTATGCTACTCAAACTCAAAGAATTTTCAGGGTACTCTAATCTTTTTTCCAAATGTCAACAGAGACTTTCTACTGAATTTAGAGAGTGTCTACAAAAATTGTAATCTTTGGCAACCAATTTTAAAACAGCTATTAAAGGTGTCTAGAGTCCCAGAAATGTGAAGCAGAAAATCTTGACAATGCTGTTGAGATATTTTTTTTTGCCTATGAAGCCCTCATGTCAAAACAGAAAATATTAATCTATTTGTCGTAGCAGATGTTTTTCTGCTGAAACTCTTCCAGCCCACAAGAACACTGTAACCACATCAAAAGTGGGTTCCAAAATTGCCTGGTGGACATGATGAAGGCAGACCTTTTTACATTTCACTTTATTTCAATTTCATACAAACTATTTTTTACAGCCTTGTTGAAATTCAGAAGCACCACCATCTTAGTGTGGTTTTTCCAACGTGAAAGGATTTGCCTTTGAGTGCTCCAATTTTTTTTTTTTTAATTCTATTTCCTTTGGCCAGATTCCACCTAAGTATGTAGCTCTTCTGTTCACGTTTGAGAGAGCTGGAGTTAAATAGACAGGGTTGAGGAAACTGTTTACTTCTTAGAATTTTTAATTCTTTTTCAGACCATAAAAAATTGGATATTACGGCTATCCCTAGTCATTTTGATTTGATTTTAATATTTTTCCCTTTTTGTGATTTATATGATTCATTGTAAGGTTGCATAGTGTTTTTTATACTAAAAAAATAAATAATAGTACTAGATTCATCTTGGTAAGAAGTTTCTTGAAAAGTTTAAGGCTCTATCTTACATTTTCTTTCTCCACCTTTAATCTTGATGCCTCATTATCTCCGTGATCCATCCCTTTAGGGAGCAGTGATAGCACTGATGCATTCATCTAAGAAATAGAAATACATACGCATCTTTGTATCAGATAGTCTCAGCTACCTTTTTCCTTAGTGAAAGAATCTATGGCTTTAGTTTTAATAAATTTCAGATTATTTTATTTTCTTTACTATTGTTAGCAATGCCACTGTCTTACTCCTCTTAAAATCTGATTTTTAATTAACTTCACTATAGGAATATTTCCTTCAGACAAGTCTCTTCTACCACTTTTTCTCAGATGAAATGCTTCCTAACATGGCCATACACACACTGACTCACAAGCATTTACATGTGTGCACACATGCATGCGTGAATTCATCACTGCATACAGTGGTCATTACAGTGAATACCTGGCACCTTCCTAGGTACTGGAAGTCCAAAATTCCAGTCTCAACTTCAGGTAACTTAACTACTAAATGGGAGAGACTTATTGTAAGTAACATGTTTTATAAAGATACCCTTGCAATACAGCGTGATAAACATTGTAATGGAGGTATGGTCAGGATGTGAGAGCAGAGTAAAAAAAAAAAAAAAAAAAACCCATTGCTGCCGAGTCCATTACAACTCCTAATGACCCTATAGGACAGAGTAGAACTGCCCAGTAGGGTTTTCAGGGAGCAGCTTGTGGATATGAACTGCCGACCTTTTGGTTAGCAGCCGAACTCTTAACTGCTGCACAGCACCCCTAGGGCTCGATCATGATTGTGAGGGGGTGGCATGTCAAAGAGGTGACCACAATGGATTGTGACATTCCAGGTGGCTCTCCCTGGAGGCATGGTGGTTATGCGCTCGGCTGCCAACTCAAAGGTCAGCACTTCAAACCTCCCAGCCGTTCCATCAGAGAAAGAGGTGGTACTTTGCTCCCTTAAATATTACAGCCTTGGAAACCCTGTGGGGCAGTTCTTCTCTGTCATATAGGGTCCCTATGAGTCAGAATCAACTCAGTGACAATGGGTTTAGGTGGCTTTCAAATGTTGGATAGGAAGTTACTGGTCAAAGGACAGGGAACAGAGAGAGACCCTTGGAAACACGAGCATGGCGAGGGGCACTGAATGACCTGAAGGCTGTGCGGAGCCATTGCAGGTGTTCTAAGAAGTGATGTGATAAGACTCATTCATCAAAATCCTGCAGGTATAAATTCAGAACTTAGTATGTGCCAGAGCTGAGGGCAGGCAGCAGTGAACTAGACAGCCCAACGTGTCCTGTCCTCATGGAGCTTACTTCTAATGTGCCTGTAACTGATTCTGTTGTCAAAAAGATTATAAAACTAGTGATGTGTTTTCCCTTCATTAAAAATAACCCATTATATAAGTACTTCCCATGAAAAATGGCCAAGAGTCACTGCCCTTATTAATTACTAAATCCTTATTAATTTCAAGGAACCATTCTGGGGTGGAGAAAGAGCAACAGTAAAATTCTCAAAATATGTCTGAGTCCTCCTAGCTCCATAGACACAGATTTTAAGTAGTTATGATCAGATGTGTATTTTAGAAAGACAACCCTGGTAGCAGTGTGGAAAGAAGTGAGGGGAGATGCAGACCCTGGTTAGGAGACTTTAAGCAACCCAGGCGATAAATTAGGGTGGGTATCGAAGGTACTGAGGTGGAATGGACAGGCTACGTGGCTGCTTGGATATGAAAGTTAAGGGGGGAGGGTGAGATAAGGGAGACTCCAGGACCCCACCTTGGAGTTCTGAGAGGGGCATGAGAAGAGGGAGTTTGGCCATGTTGAGGCTGTGAAGTTTGTGAGATACAGAGCTGGTTCTGTCCACTAGGCAGGTGGACATACAACCCAACTGATCAAGCTTAGGAAGTGGCAGATAAACTAGGGAGTCTTGGTATATGGTTATTGGTTGAAAGTGAATATAATCTCTGAATTCTGAAGCAGTAATTTATTTCTAAACAATAAATTAAACAAATATCCTAATGTAGTTTGTTTCATTTTAAATATTTATCTTAAATATTTATCTTTTGGCTTAATGGACTCTATAATAGTATGGACAGTTATGAATTTTTTCATATATTGAATACTTTATTGACTTGTCTAAATTAACAAATGCTCCTGCTGCTCTGCAGATATAAATGAATGTGATGAGGATCCCAACATCTGTCTTTTTGGTTCCTGCACCAATACTCCAGGGGGCTTCCAGTGCATCTGTCCACCTGGCTTTGTCCTGTCTGATAATGGACGGAGATGCTTTGGTAAGCTTTGGAATGCCAATCCTTCCTCCTTGTTGGCCCTTAGAAACTTCAGAGCTGAATGGTAAGGCCATCATGTTGATGGTTGTCACTACAAAATACAAGTCTGTAGTAAATATATCATCTGTAAACTTAAAATACAGGTCTCAAATGTGTATGCACTGGATATTTTTTTAAGGTACTTTGAATTATTAGCATTGTTTTTACAATTTAAGTGTTATCCTGGTTTGCCATTTTCATTTCATTACTGGCATTATATATATTTCATACATTGGTATATGAGTTGCTATTGGGAATTACCGAGAGTTTTGTTTTCTTTAAGCTGCAATGTAACAATGAAAAAGGAAATTTCTGTATGGGATTCGCTTTGATTTCAGGCCTGGTTTCTCAGGTTTCCTAAGTGTGTTATAAAAATTATTTTTAAACACTTTAGTCAAAACTTTATAGACAGGTCAATTTAAGTTAGCAAATGAAATCAACAATTGGGGATTTTCAGACTGCTAGTCTAATCTCCAGGTCATGTTCTGCCCGTGAGAACTTTTCTGTTGGAAACAGGAAGTTATATACCGATTATTTGTTTTAAACGATCAGTAAGAAGCCCTACAACGTTTGCTTTCTTGATCAGATACTCGCCAGAGCTTCTGCTTTACAAATTTTGAAAACGGAAAGTGTTCTGTGCCCAAAGCTTTCAACACCACAAAAGCAAAGTGCTGTTGCAGTAAGATGCCAGGAGAGGGCTGGGGCGACCCCTGTGAGCTGTGCCCCAAAGACGATGAAGGTAGGAGCAGCGACATTAAACACCTCTCTGTACCACTTTTTGAATATTTGCCAGAAGTCCATTTGACCATGTGGTTTATGAATATTTTGAGAGTGAATTAATCCCCTCAGGTATAAGGTTTGATGTTTCAGTGAGCAGCTGACTTTGAGGAACTCTTTTCAACTTTCGTATTTGACATGTGTAAGTGCAAGTAGGGGTTTCCCTGTTATTTCAGGTTTTTTCCAAGGTTGGTACACTTGCTTTCTAAAGAATGAATTTGAGAGGTGCAGGGCAGGAGATACAAGGAGGGGGTGAAAATTATACTCCAAATTGCTACAGGAGTCCCACGTGGGTATTGTATCACAGGCTGTGGCTCTCAGAATATTATATAAGATTCTGAGAAGCTGAGTCCGCACACACAATGGCTGTTTTCAGCAGGGGACCGACAGCCTCACCAGTCCTGTTATAGCAGAAAAAGACAGCACAGGTGAATTGTAGGTTAGTTCCTAGCAAGCTGGCAGTCGGGGGTCCATCTGGCTACTCAGTGTTAATGGAGCAAACAGAAGAAGCAGGCACTCTCAGCAGGTGGCATCCTGGACAGAGCCCGCTGAGCTCAGGTGGCCTTCTTGAGATAATGCTCAAGTGTTGCTTTTAAAGTAAATCATAAAAATAAAGACTCTTGTTAAAGACAGATTTGTAGAGGAAAAATAATTAAGCACAATTTTACGTATACTGTAATCTCTTGAACTCTTTGATAGTTTAGACTCTCCAGTGATGCAGGATTTGTGTTTTTCTCTGTAGTTGCCTTCCAGGATCTGTGTCCATATGGCCATGGAACGGTCCCTAGTCTTCATGATACACGTGAAGGTGTGGTTTGATATATTCTTTTCCTGTATTCTTTTTTATGTGCATATATGTTTATTTTATAAATCATGCTGTTTGTACTATATTGTATTTAATATATACAATATATATTGTATCTCATGTATTAAATTTATCATAAGATATATTGCGATATGAGATAATATGTCTTTCTCTGGTAAAAGAAATGTTTACATGTTTTAGAAACTTTAGTCTGTGTCGAATGATATATACAGTATTGGCATCAATTTTTATATGTGGAAGTTCATGAGCAACCCTATTGTTTTAGATGTCAATGAATGTCTTGAGAGTCCAGGCATTTGTTCCAATGGTCAGTGTATCAACACAGATGGATCTTTTCGCTGTGAGTGCCCCATGGGTTACAACCTTGATTACACGGGAGTGCGCTGTGTAGGTGAGTATTGGCTCCACGTTACACAGTTGGAAAGTCCTATTTTATTTTTCATATTCAGCAAAAGATCTCTCAGATACCTTGGGTGGTCGTGGAATTTACAAAGCCAGGATAAGTAACTAGTAGTAACATTTTTCAGTCTGACCCGGTTTATGTGAAGATGGAAAGAGTTGCCCCACCTCTGCTTTCTAACAGATACACAGACGCTGATATGTCTAGAGACTCAGAAACACCAAAATCCACTGACTGGGGGAGAGAGCAGTTTTACTTCATGGCTTTCCATGCTGCCCTTATAGCGGAGGACCACTTCCCTTTTCTGGACTTGTGGTCTGTAGGACAGCATGGCTGTCCAGTGCTCCGAGCATTGCACACTGGATCCTTCAGGGTCTGCACTGTGTAAGGGCCGGCCAGCCAGGAAAGGTGTGAGGGCGAGTGTGAGTATTCATGGGCATACACCTGTGAAAGCAAAAGTTCTCCTAACTTTGTGGCACTTGCTTGTTCTTTTTCAGATACTGATGAATGTTCAATTGGCAATCCATGTGGAAATGGTACATGTACCAATGTTATTGGAAGTTTTGAATGTAATTGCAATGATGGCTTCGAGCCTGGGCCCATGATGAATTGTGAAGGCAAGTGATCCTTTACTTAAGTATTATCACTTCTAGATACAGTTTTTTTTTTTTAATATCTCAATCTTTATATTGTTCTGTTGTTCTGCAGACAGTCATATTGTTTGAGTGTGTTTTCCTTTTTTATATTGTTCTGTTGTTCTGCAGACAGTCATATTGTTTGTGAGTGTGTTTTCCTTTCCTCAGTGAGCATAGTTACAGTAGCTGCCTTAAACCGTTGTCTAATTAAGCATCTAGGTCATTTTGGGTTAGAAACTGTTGGTTGTCTTTTCCTTAGAGATGGGGTCACATTTTCCTGTCTCTTCAGTATGTTGGTTAATTTTGGATTAAACCCTAGATATTGTGAATGATATTCTCTGGAGTCAGTTATAGTATTCCAAAGAATGTTGGTGCCCTTTTTTTTTTTTGCAGGCAGTTAACTCGGGTAGACTCAAATAGTAGACTGTCACGCCTGTGGTGGGATGTGGCTCAGATTTCAGTTCTGTTTTTTAAACTTCAGTTGCCAGCTTCTTTGATTTTGCCCTGTAGATGCATGGTGCAACCAGCAGTTTATGCAAAAAAGTAGCATTTCTCCTTCTCTGGCCCTCTCCTTTCCAGAGGGTTTCCCCTCCCACTCTAGTGGCCCTGGTTACACCCAAGACTCCTTCCCTCAGGTTCCTCTGGACAGAAGATGGGAAGGATTTCTATCAGATATTTAGCTGCCAAGTACTGCTGCCGCCCTCAGGCTGATATTAAAAAAAAAAAAAAAAACGGGGAACTTCTTGCTAGTTGCTTACCCCATTTCAACTCACCAGTAAAAACTGCCTGCTTTTGTTCAGTCTCCAGAGTTTATAGCTGTTATTTGTGGTAGAACAGGTTTGTTAGGCACTCAATCTTCCATATACCAGAAGCTCTGTTATCATATTGCTTTCTGTATGACCTCCAGGTAAGATTATGGGTGATTATTTAAACAAATAATTAGAACTCTAGGCTGAGCATATGCCTGCCCATTGTTTTTGACCAGACATCAATGAGTGTGCCCAGAACCCGCTGCTCTGTGCTTTTCGCTGCATGAACACCTTCGGGTCCTACGAATGCACGTGCCCCATTGGCTATGCCCTAAGGGAAGACCAGAAGATGTGCAAAGGTAAGGCCATTCAGATGAGAAAATCAAAACTTCATTGCCACGCTAGAAACATACTTTATAGTCCTTAGCTATCTTCTTCTAGAAATTTACAGAATGACAGCATCTTGCCAGCAGATTTCCACACCCAGGTATCATGACACTTGATGGTCCATCCAACCAGGTCAAAGACAAAACAGGTTGAAGACCTCACCATTGTCATACTCTTAGGCTCTTACTAAAGCAGAGATTTCCTATAGGGTCTCTATGAGCTGGAATCAACTCAACGACAACAGCTTTGGGTTTTGGGTTGCAATTTCTTGAAACTTGTATAAATCTGGAAATACAGCCAACAACTGAAAAAGGCTGGCTCCTCCTTTTCCTGTCACACAAATGGGTTTCATCTTAAGAGCAAGAAGACTGAAAATATGACTTAAAGTATTAAACAGGGAAAAAGATGTGGCAGTCTGCCTCTGTAAAGATTACAGCCTTGGAAACCCTATGGGGCAGTTCTACTCTGTTCTATAAGGTTCACTATGAGTCAGAATCAACTTAATGGGAACAGGTTTGTTTTTTGGGTTTTCTTTTTTTGTAAAGTACTAAACTGTAGCCTGCCCCTTAGAAGTTCCTATTTTTATTTTTTTCCTTTTAAAAATATTTTATAGATCTAGATGAATGTGCAGAAGGATTACATGACTGTGAATCTAGAGGCATGATGTGTAAGAACCTGATCGGCACGTTCATGTGCATCTGCCCACCGGGAATGGCCCGAAAGCCTGATGGAGAAGGCTGTGTAGGTAAGGCACATATGCAAGTAGACACAGAGGAAAAGGTTTAGCAAGATAAACTGCCGTTAATAGAAGAAACTAATGCCAGGGAAAGTATTGAGATTAGAGGTTAGTGGCCTAAAGTGAATGTAACCTTATCTGTAAATTATATACTTTTACAAAAGAGCAAATTCCTACATGTGTAATAAAAATTCACTTTAAAATGCATACATAACCCATCAGAGTATGATTGAATTTTTGTATTTTCTTTAAACCTATTAGATGTTTCATTGAGAAACTCTGCTTAGTAAAGTTATAATAGGCCAGCGTCATAGATTTAATTCTATAATGGGTCTTTTAAAAGCATTATTCCTTCAAATCACACAAACCAGAAAGTTAACCTAAATCATGTTTGCAGAATGATACCTGTTCTTCAGAATTTAGCATGAGGCAACTATGTATAAAAAAAATTGTATAGAAGTATGGAAATAGACATTGGAAACCATCCTGTCATCTCATTGTACATGAGATTCATTTCATTTCTTTCTGTTGTTTTATTTATTTATGTGTGTGCGTTCAAATTTCATCTAGCTAAAGTACTTAGAAATGTGTTTTAACTTTTATGCATGGAAAGTTTATTTTGTAACTAGCTCAATTTTACATTGTCCTGTTACTACATTTATATGTATATCTGCTTGGAAGAGGGGATAGACAGCATACTTGGATTAAGAGCCCAGGTTTTTGGACCTGGATCTGCCATATGTAAGGAGCTGGAAGACCTGAAAGTGGCTTAATTCTCTGTGCCTCACTTTGTTCATCTATACAGTAAGAAGCTTAGTCTACACGATTTGGGGATGAAAGAAGGTACCCGTTCTAGCTCTAATAGTCTATGATCCTCTGAACTTAACTTTTGAAAGAAAAGACCCAGGGAAGCATTATATACATTTTCATTTTTTAAAAAGATGCTACAAAAGATACAGGTTCTGAAATTTTTCTGATTCTCAAGCTTTTCATTATTCGATGCTGATAGCTGAAACTTCTGCAGAACTTTTTTGATCAACAGAAAACTTAATACAGAAGTTCCATTTTTTGTACTAAACATGTTTTTACAGTTAAAAATTGGATAATACACAGCCAAAATATTATTATAAATTGTGTTTATGAATTTTAGGATGAAACATAAAGCCACAAAAAAAAAAAATCAGTAAAAATGCTGAATACTGGAAATTGGAATCTTAACAAAATTACAAAAAAATGTCACTTGCAATAGAAACTAAAAGTATTAAAGGCTAGGAGATTAAAATTATGCATGAAATCTAAAAACCTCTGTAAAATAACTTGTAAACTTAATCAAAGATGGAGACTTGACTATACAATATTTTACCCTAGTAGTTATTTGTTAAGTAATCAAATAAATGAATGGAGAAACCTACTAAATATAAAAACATTGCCAAGATCATTAATGAAAATGCCAACCTTTTTAGATTCACTAAAATTTCTAAATGTAATTAAGGGGAAAGGAAGGCTTGTTTTTGGAAATGATATAGTAGTGTTACCTCAGTCCCATCCCTTGAAGATTTTAGAAGTATACAGGTGTAAAGAGACTGTCTTAGTTTAAACAAGGACATGATCACTACTACAGATTCTGAAGACTATCTGTCAAATACTATAGAAGTGTCAACCAAAAACATGCAAGACGTGGAAAACTAGCATACTCTTCTTTAGACTTTGGCAGAGTAAAGATTTCTCTAAAAGCAACTGTCCCAATTTAGAAAGACTGTCCAGTGATCTTTGATTAGATGAATAAGGACATAGGTAGTCAATGGGAGAACTGTGCGTGTTTTTGTACAGGCCCAGCTCTATACAGCAATGTCAAGAAAGGTAGAGAAAAGGAAAAAATACAGTAACATGCTATTATAATTATGAACAAACTAGTTTCTGGGTGTGGAGGCTGCTGCAGGTAAGATAGGAAGCTGACAGGGAAGAAGGAATTATTAGAGATTCTAAAACTTAAAGAACATTACTCAGAGCCACATTGACCTAAATAACCTGAAAACCTGAGAGTACATGTTCAGAGGTCAGAGAGCATAACAGATTTGTTGGGAGAATATTCATACAATAAACATGAATTGAAAATGTAAACTATGCCCAGGTCAGCACCACTGACCTTCTTCTACACTAACAGCAAATAGCTGAACTAAAGAAGCTGCTCAAAGAGGCATAATGACACAAGTCTGCAACTAATGTATACATGATGAGGAAAGAAAGAAAAATAAACAAGAAACAGATTAAACACCTCAGGAAATGGCAGAACAGTTTAGAAAAATAGTTTTCATAATACGCACAAGATCTCACTAGATAAAAATTCAAAGAGATACAAGAGATTGAAAAAGAGAAGGTAAGACAGTGTGCCATGAGACAATGAATTAGCAGAGCTCAGGAAAATCAGTCAATAAATAAAATTACCATAGAAATTAAAGTGACAGTAGAAAGTCTAATAAAACGTAGAAAGGGGCAAGAACACAATTAGGTATATGGATATGGAAGTGATTAACGAGAAGATAACAGGTGGGGAAGCCAAAGAAGATATGTGTACATAATTGAAGTCCCTGAAAAAGAAAACTGAACAGAAAAAATATTCAAATATATTTGAGTAATTGCATTAGAAACCTTGTAGAAACTATTTAAATCTGCATTTCAAAAGAGCGTACTACCCCATAAGAAACTGTTTCACAACAGTTGTTCATTTATTCATTTACGTTTATTAAACACTTGCCATCATCTGGTTGCTGAAGACACAGTAATAAACTAGATAGACAAGTCCCTTGCTCTCAAGTAGTGTACATTCTGGTGGATGAGAAACAGTAAGTAAATCAACATGAAGATTTCATATAGTGATTGGGTGGGAGCTACTTAAGAATATAGGTTCAAGGAAGCTTTCTCTGATAAGGTGACATCTGAGCTGAGAACCAGAAATGAGAAATAAGGAAAAAGCAAGAACAAAGACCCCTAAGATAGGAATGAAGACCAGTGTAACTGGAGTTTGTTCCAGGAGGAGAGCGGCAAGAATTGAGGTCCAAAGATAGGCAAAGGCATTGTAGACCCTGGTAAGGAATTTGGTTTTATGCTAAGTACACATGGCAGAGTGATTCAGAGTGTGGGGCCTTGAGATGGGCTGTGAATATGAGAAATCTAGTTTCAGATTTACTAGCTCTATGACCTTGAATAGGTGGGCTTACTACCTCAAATTCCTCTTCTAAAAACAAATAGGGATAATAAGAGCACTTAGAGGGTTGTTGTAAGGATTAAATTAGTGAGTTCATATAAAGCCCTTATATGCTTGACATACCATAAAACCCCAATTAAGTGTTAGTTGTTATTACTAATTTATATCTTAAAAGACTCTGCCTGCTGTGTAGGTAATAAATTTTAGGAGGAGAGAAGCAGAAACTGGGATTTCATTTAGGTGGCTTTTGTAATCATCAGATGAGAAACAAGGAGGTTTAGACTAGGACTATAGCATTGTGGAAGAAGAGTGAAGATTCAGAATATATTTTGGAGATCATCATCAGAACATGCTGATGGACTGATTCAATATGGTAGATGAAAGAAGAGAGACATAAACTGTGACTTCTAGGATTTTTACTTGAATAGTTGGTTAGATGATGCTATTATTTACTGATATGGAAAAAACTGAAAGAAACAGGTTTGGTGGGGAGAACAGAAGAATAATGTTCTCTCTTGAACATGTTAAGTGTCAGACATGTCTCAGCTTTCTAAGTGGTGGACAGATGTACTTACGAGCTATACACTAAAAAAAGGATAGCCAGCAAGATAGGAAATTATCCAAGAGAATGTGGTATCATGAGAGTCAAAGGAATGTATTATTCAAGAAGTGAGGGAGTGGTTGGTTGTGTATAATGCTGTTGAAATGTAGAGAATAGAGAATGAATAATTAAATTTGGTGACCTTGTCAGGAGCAGTTTCAGTGAAGGGGTAGAGCAAGTGGTTAAAGAATCAGAGATGAGATAGTGGAGACTACAACCATACATCATTCTTTCATCAAGAAATTTTGCTCTGAAGGGGAACAAAGAAATGTGGCAGTGGCTGGAGGAGTAATATGTAGTTAAGAGAGAGGATTTTTTTTTTTTTAAAAGATGGAAGTTACTAGACAATGTATACTGAGGAGCACAACCGATTGAAAAAGGCTGAGGAGAAATAAGGGATAATTCTGAGATCCTAGAAGACATTCCAGAGCACAAGTGTGTAGAAGGGCTGCCTTTGAGAAAAACCACAGATACTTCATCCACTGAAAGAGAATTAAAGGTCGAAAGTGGTTAATAGTGGAAAGATGAAGGAGTCTTGTCTTAAGAAAGAAAGATGAAGAAATTAGGAGCATGAACATGCTAGGAAGCACAGTAGGATTGTCAGGGGAGTGTTGAATACCCATTTGAGATTTGAATCATGAATTAAAATGAGACCTGTCCTGGTGATATGTTTTATTTTAGCGTGCCATTCTGCATAGGATAGGAATGGAGTAGGATGAGGGAAGTGAGGATTTGACAGGAGTGATGTACAATGAAAAAGTCAGTACTTGAAGGTTTTAATAGTTTATAGGAAGTAGAGTGCTTGAAATCAAAATTTAATAGGTGGTGGCACATCCCACCAAGATAATACCCTCATAAAGTTATGAATTTCAACAACAACAAAAAGAAAGAAAAACATTCTGGAGGCATCCAGGCAGAAAAGAATGTTACTTGCAAATTAAAAAAAAAAAAACCTCAGGCTTTTTTTCCAGCTACTTTCAGTAATTCTCAGTGCTAAAGACAGTAAAGCAAAAGTAATTAAGAATTTGATGCACATCAAGCCATCTTTCAAATACAAAAGTGACGTTATACATCATTAAACGTGAAGAACACTAGCAGTATATCCAGTAATAGCCCTTTTTGAAAAAAAAATACTTTGTATTTCAGTTGTCTGAATTTAAGTAAAATAAAAGCAAATGATGTTAGGCATAGGATTAGATCAAGATGGCAGACCTCGTACCATCAGATTCTAGAAATAACAGAAACTATACAATTTTTTAAAATTCAGTTTTTAAAAACCTTAACTCATTATCCTTGTGCATGTTTTAAATTTAACAAGTGTTTGTTTTAATCTAAGCAGTTAAAAATACATACAACAAGACACCTCATGGTGAATTTCAGAACACTTAAGAGCAAAGTGAAAACCCTTAAAGCTTTCAGAGACAGAAGCCAGATTGCCTGTAAACAAACAGTAACACTGAAGAAGAAAACAATGCAGCAATATTTTCAAAATATTCTAAAGGACAAAAATCTTAAACTTTAAGTCCTACACCCAATCGATTGTGAAAAAACAAAAAAAGACATTGTCAGAAATGAAAATGTTATCTGCCACCCACATACCCTCTGAAATAATTACCATAATTACCACGTGGTGTATTCTAATATATTTTTGTAATTTAAATAGATGTTGATAGTAAACAAAAAATATAACAATGAAAATTTCTAGATCACATCAACACGAGAGGTAGTACTGGGAGACAGCAAAGAGAAGTAAATTAATGCCAAGGTCCTTGATACAGGCAACAAATTAGATAATCTAACTGGCAAATTCCTAGAAATACCTAAACTGACTCCAAAAGAAATAGAAAATCTCAATAGACCTATAACAAGTAAAGACATTGGATCAGTAATCAAAAACTCCCGTCTACCCCTCAAAAAAAGCCCAGAATCAGATGACTTCCCCTGGTAAATTCTACCATTTAAAGAAATATCAACACCATTTCTTCTTAAACTCTTCAAAATATAGAAAATATAGAAGAGACCAGCATTACCCTAATACCAAAGCCAAATAAAGATACCACAAGGAAAGAAAGTTATAGACTCACATCCTTCATAAATACAAATGTAAAAATCCTCAACAAAATACTAGCAAACCAAATCTAACAGCATATTAAAAGGATTATACACCATGGCAGGTGGGATTCTTCCCAAGAATTCAAGTGTGATTGAACATAAGAAAATCAACCAATGCAATACAATGGAAAAAAAAAAAATTCATTTGATGCAGAAATGGCTTTTGACAAAACCCCAACCCTCTTTCTTCATAAAAACACTCAGGAAACTAGGAATGGAAGGTTACTTCCTCAACATGATGGAACATGTATGAAAAATCCACATCTAACCACAATGAGATACCACCTCACCCTCATTCAAATGGAAATGATTTTAAAAAGGGGGGCAGGAACTACAGGTTTGGTGAGGCTGTAGAAAAACTGGAACCCTCTTCCATTATTGGTGGGAATGTAAAATGGTACAGCCACTGTGGAAAACAGTTTGGCGCTTCCTCAAAAAGTTGGACATAAAACTACTTTATAACAAAGCAATCACAATTCGAGGTATACACCCAGAAGTTGTGAAAGCAGGAATGCAAACCGAAACCTGTACACCAATGTTCACTGCAGCACTTTTTATGTTAGCCAAAACAAGGAAACAACCGAAATGTATATCAGCAGATGAATGGTTCAATAAAATGTGGTATATACATAAAATGGAATATCAGCCATAAAGAGAAATGAAGTGCTGATACATGCAAGAACATGAATGAACCTTGGAAGCATTATGCTGAGTGAAATTAGTCACAAAGGACAAATACTGTTATGATCTCACTTATAAGAAATACATATATAAAAACTAAAGATTATTAGTGGTTACCAGGGGAAAACCCTGGTGGTATAGTGGTTAAGAACTACGGCTGCTAATCAAAATCTTGGCAGTTCAGAATCTACCAGGCGCTCCTTGGAAACCCTATGGGGTAGTTCTGCTCTGTCCTGTTGGGTTACTATGAGTCAGAATCAACTTGATGGCAATGAGTTTGGTTTTGGTTTTATGGGGTAGGCGGGAAGGGAGAGAGAGTTTTTGCTTAGAGGGCGTTGAGTTTATGTTAATGGTGGTAGAATAAGTTGGAAAAGGAAAGCGATAATGGTTGTATAACATGAAGAATATAATCAGCGTCATTGAGTTATATATGTAGAAACTGTTGACTTGGTGAATGTTTTCTTGTGTGTATTTTTACCACAAAAAAAAAAAAAAAAAACCACACAGCTAATACCATACTTAATGGTTAAAGACTGGAAGCATTCCCCCTACAGTGAGGAACAAGACAGGAATGCCTGCTTTCACCATAGCTAGTCAACACTGTACTGGAAGCCCTAGCCAGAGCAATTAGGCAAGGAAGAGAAATAAAAGGCGTTTATATTGGAAAAGAAGAAGTAAGTCTACCTTTATTCACAAATGACATTGATTCTATATATAAAATATCCCACAGAATCAAGAAGAAAAATACTAGAGCTAATAAATTCGACAAAGTTGCAGGGTACAAAAATAAACACATACAAAAATCAGTTGTCTTTCTATATACTAACAATGAATAACCCAAAAATGAAATTAAAAAACAATTCCAATTACAGTAGTATCTAAAAGAATAAAATGCCTAGGAATAACTTTTAAGTCTTGTACAAGACAACTACAAAACATTGCTGAAAGAAACTGATGAATACCAAGGATTCGAAGACTTAATATTGTTAAGATGTCAGTATAATCCAAAGTATTCTACAGATTTAATGCAATCCCTATCAAAATTCCAACAGTCTTTTTTGCCAAAATGGAAAAGCTGACCCTCAAATTCGTATGAATTGAAACAGGCCCTAAACAGTCAAAACTATCTTGAAAAAGAACACAACGTTGAAGGATCCACACTTCCCAATTTCAAAACTTATTATAAGGCTACGGTAGTCAAAATAGTGTAGTACTAACATAAGGATAGACATAGAGACAAATGAAAGAAATGTGAGTTAAGAAATAAGGCCATTCATCTATGGCCAGTTTATTTTTTAAAAGGGTGCCTAGTCCATTCAATGGGGAAAGAGTAGTTTAACAAATGCTGTTGGAACAACTAATTTCCATGCACAAAAGAATAAAGTTTGACTCCTGCCTCACACCATATATAAAAATTAACTCGATGGAACAACATCCTAACTATAAGAGCTAAAGCCATAAAACTAATAGAAGAAAGCACAGAATTAAATCTTCATGGGCTTGAGTTTAGCAATGGATTCTCACATATGACACTAAAAAGCACAAGCAACAAAAGAAAACAACTTCAACTTTATCAGAATTAAAAAACTTTTTTTGCATCAAAGGACATTATCAGGAAAGTGAAAAGAGAACCCACAGAATGGGAGGAACTATTTGTAAATCATATTAACATAATAGTTTAATATCCAGAATATATATGGAAGTCCTACAACTCAGTAATAAAAATACAAAGAACTCAATTAAAAAATGAGCAAAGGACTTGAATAGACATTTCTCCAGAGAAGATACAGAAATGGCCAATTAGCACATGAAAAGATGTCCAAGAGCATTAGTCATTAAAAAAAAAAAATTTTTTTTAGTCATTAGGGAAATACAAATCAAAACCACAATGAGATACCACTTCACACCCACTAGGATAGCTATTATCCAAATAATGAAAAATAACAAGTGTTGGTGAGGATGTGGGGAAATTGGAACCCTTGTGCTTTAAGAGTGGAAATTGTAAAATGGTGCAGCCGCTATGGAAAACAGTGTGTCGGTTCCTCAGAAGTTAAACAGAATAAACATATGACCCAGCAATTCCACTCTTAGGTATATTTCCAGAAGAATTGAAAGCAGGCACTCAGATACTTGTACACTGATATTCATAGCAGCGTTATTCACAATAGCCAAAAGGTAAAAACAACACAACTGTCCGTCAACAGATGAATGGATAGGCAAAATGTGGCATATACATACTACAACACAATATTACTCAGCCTTAAAAAGGGATAAGGTTTTAATATATGTTGCAACATGGATGAACCTTGAAAACGTTATGCTAAGTAAAGCAAGCCAGACATAAAAGTATAAATATATTACCTCATTTATATGAAATATGTAGAATAGGCCAATTCATAGAGACAGAAAATAGGTTAGAGGTTACGGGATGGGGATGGAGAGTTACTGCTTAGTGGGAAAGAAGTTTCTGTTGGGGTAGAAAAAAAGTTTTGGAAATAGATAGTGGTGATGATATACACATGGTAAATATAATTGATATCACTGAATTGCACACTTAAAAATGATTAACATGGCACATTTTGTTGCATATATTTTACTAGAGTAAAAGGTCCAAAAACAATTGTGTGATGGTTACTACTAGAAGAATAAAAAGAGGTTGTATAACTTCCAGACATGAGTTGGGGCAGGAAGGGGGCAGAGGAAACTAGGCTGATCTAAGAAATGTCAAGAGATGGGGGAAAATAGCTTAGTAATTATGACAAGATGTAAATGGGCAGGTGAGAATCCAAACATCAGTAATCCTAATAAATAGTTTAAATTGTGGGTTAAAAGACAAATGTATTTTTATCTTTTTAAATCCAGCTCTGTGTGCTTTTTTACGAGAAATGCATCTACATCAAAATATGAAATAGGGTGAAAATAAAGAATTAGAAAAAGATATTCAGGGAAAATGCTAATTGAAAGAAAGCATGTGCAGTAAAATAAATGTCAGTAAAATTGAAGTTTAAAAATTTTGAAAGTATAAGGATAAAAGGAACAACATAAGAGAGCTCGTCATGAGCTCTCTTATGCACCTAACAAGATGGCTTCAAAAAACCTCAAAGTTTTTTATACAATATCAGACACAATAAGGATATAGGTTTAAAGCTTGTCTAGGAGCTGGTCCCTTATCCCAGGTCTGTGTGGCTTTTACTCTTCTCTCCTTCCCTCCCCAACATCTGCCACCCCTCCGCCCCCAGCCTCGCTCTCATATCACATAAACTAACACCTTCTTCCCCAGAGTCCTTCCTCTCCTTGTCTGGCCTCTCAGGTTAAATCTGTCCCTTTTTCGAGACCTATTTCCCAATTCTTTATCAAGCACCATGCCTTCCTCACAGAACAGAAAGAGAGAGGCTATGTTTACAAAGATCCCACCTGGAAGGATGAGAACCTGCTGCCGTTGAGTCGATTCCAACTCATAGAATTTTTTTTTTTTTTTTTAGCAACCCTATAGGGCAGAGTAGAACTGTCCCATAGGAAGGATGAGGGAAAAGTTAAAAATCAATCAGTACTCACATGTGACTAGTTTCTAGCCCATCACATTAGTGTTTTGGTGAAGATCGTTTTAAATAAGATATCATCCATTAGAAGATAATTTGTAGTTTATAATTTTTACAATCTGCCCGTTATTCCCACCATTTGTTTTTCTAAAGATGAAAATGAATGCAGGACCAAGCCAGGAATCTGCGAAAATGGGCGTTGTACTAACATTATTGGAAGCTATAGGTGCGAGTGTAATGAAGGGTTCCAGTTGAGTTCCTCGGGCACTGAATGTCTTGGTAAGTTGACATACAAGTATATTTTACTTGATAAATTAAACATCTGCTTTATGATATCACAGAAGAGTTCTATGTTTACATCCTCTTCTGCTAAAAAGGTCCCTCAATCTGAGTAATTCCCATACCTCTTCCTAAAGGGACACACCTATTAAAACGAAGTATTTGAATATGCGTGTGCTGTGCGCATACCTATGTGTAATGTAAATAATGACCTCAAAATTAAGATTAATTAAGCCTGATGGAAAATGTGACTTTAGTGAGTCAATAAAACTTACATCAGGGGATGATTTAATTCCAAAAGAAAATATTTGCCATGTGAGGTAAGCTCTGCTGATATTAATGCAAAGTAAGTGCAACATTTAAAAGATGCATTGCTTAGTTTTTATCTTGTGATACTGAAAATGCTGTACAAATATCTTGTAGAAAATACAAATCTCAGAAATTGTATTTTAATACTAATGTGTATTGAATATACCCTCTTAGTTATGAGTAGGTGTACAATTATGGACTAGTAAAACTTAAGGGAAATAAAGAGAAAAAGAGCACTTCATAAACTGTTGGACTCATCACTTGATTTGGCAAAAAAATCACGTTTCAAGTATATTAGATTTTTTTTTTTCAGGATGACATCATGTGCTTTAAATCCTAGGAAATTTTTAGTCAAAATATACTTTGCTTATTGTTGCCTTCAATCTAGACCTTTACTAACAATCTTGTAGGAAACAGAAAAGATAACCTACATGGAAAGTATACTTCTGTGTTTATATTACTGTATTTTGCTACTGTGGTTGATAAAATATAGAGAGAGGATTTCTTATTTTCATCAGAGAAGCACCTTTAGATATTTGCTTAGTATAAGTGTTTGAACTATCTCTTAAATGTAGAAAGTAGGAAAGATTAGGTTGAATACCTAGCTCATAACTCTAGAATTTGCTTTTTTAAAAACAAATCTTTATACTCATTTGTTTATTTAAAGGGAAATAATTTTTTTTTCCCTTTCATTTTAATTTTCCACGGTGGTAGTTTACTATCACTTAGCTGCCAATGGATTGAAGAAAACAAAACAAAATGTCCTCAGTAAAGTATCACTGTCAAATCTATTAAACTACTTATAGTCAAAGATTTATGTGTTTACCTCCATCAAGACGTCGTAATCATTAAGCTATATTAAGTGGTTGTCTATCCATAGAGAATACCTATTTTAACTTATTGCTAAGAAGAAAAGCATTGACTGTCCTGTTTCATTTGAAAATCAAGATAATGAAAAGTGTTTCAGTTCCATGACATTTATGCGTATTTTCTACTTTGTCATTTCAGACAATCGACAGGGACTCTGTTTTGCAGAGGTATTGCAGACCATGTGTCAGATGGCGTCCAGCAGCCGCAATCTTGTCACAAAGTCAGAATGCTGCTGTGATGGTGGACGAGGCTGGGGCCACCAGTGTGAACTTTGCCCACTGCCTGGAACTGCCCAGTACAAAAAAATTTGTCCTCATGGCCCAGGATACACCACTGATGGAAGAGGTAAGGAATGGCGGAAACTCATGCATATTATCAATTTGATGCATTTAATTAATTTAGATTAATATGAAGGAAAAATGGTAAAATGATAATAGCTGAAATACCCTGGCGGAGTGGCTGATAGTATGTATGTGTGTATTTGTGCATATATAGAAAAAAATATGTTTTTGTACTGCTTTTTTTTAGGAGATTTAATATTGACATCAAACCTAAGAGATAGAATCTATTATTATTCTCATTTAACAGGTGAGGAAATTGAAGTACAAGGCTAAGATTAGAATATGTAATTTGCTCAAGGTCACCCTCTTTAAGGGACAGACCCAGGAATGGAGCAGATCTGTCTGATCCCAAAGGCCATGCTTGTAACCTTTAAAGTATACTTGCTTTATTTAAATGGTATTTGTTTTGAATGTGCACAGGAACTTATTCTGTTTGTAACGTATTTATGAGTTAGCAAGTCTCAACTGACTACTGGTTTACATTTTTTGTGCAGCTAATTAATATACTATAATGTCTTAAAAAGTAGCATTTTCTTCATTACTACATAGATTCCCCATCCTACGCATGATTGTTTTGCTGTTGAAATCCTTTCTTCAGAGTCCAATACAAGTGTGAATTTGAGGCCAATCTATAGAAAATTATCACAAATTCCAAATTAGTTGAACTATAGAAAACTAGTTTTCTATATCTCAAAAGTAATTCATGCTTAGATTGCAAAGTTCGCCTTAAATAGAACTTGCAACACACCCTTCCTTTATTGTTTCCCATCACTGCAAATTGTTTCTCTTTCCCTTTTATGCTGGCTATTTTTCCAAGTGATGAAAGGTACTCTATCACTATTACGAATGCTGATTGTTCTTCAGCTCATCTCAGTTAATTTCTCTTGGTTTCTAAGCTGCTTGACCCTGGAAATATAGACACTTCCATTTAGTTTTTTTTTGGTCTGCAGATATTGATGAATGTAAAGTCATGCCAAACCTCTGCACAAACGGTCAGTGCATCAACACTATGGGCTCATTCCGATGCTTCTGCAAGGTCGGCTACACCACAGACATCGGTGGAACCTCTTGTGTAGGTAAGGCTACACCTCAACATCTAGGGGGTTGTCAACCATTGTTTCCTACAAGTCACTTACTGTTAGCAGAGTGTCTTTATTATGCAGCTTTGGAATGTGCATTGTATTAAAATGATGCAATTCCTCTCAATAATGTGGTTCTTAGTGTCACTGCCCCTTGTCAAACATTGTGGGAAACAGACTATTCAATTAATCAAAAAAGTCCCTTTGAGCGGAGAAACTTCGAAGTTAAAATATAAAAATTTACAAGCATATAATTTTTATAAAAGACATAAATCCACATTTATTTGACATCTTTTTGATGAACAAGAACTTCTGATTATGGATTTGTGTGGTTGAGCATATAGAAAAAATGGTTTTGGTTTGTTCCACATCAATTTTCTTCTTTGCCTAAAATATACTAATTAAGTATCATCTAAAATTTCTATTTGCAAAGCCATCTTAGTACAAAATTCTTCTAAATTCTTCCAATTTCTTTTTCTAATTTTTTTATTGTCTCACTTACACCATTCTGTGACACCTTGGTGGGCATTAGGAGAGGAGGACTTGCTTTTCTTGAGTCTTTCCAAAGCATTCAACTTATTTTTTTAAAGAAAAAAATATTTTCTCCCTCGTATTTCATCAGCTTATGTGATATCCCATTACACCCAAAACCCATTAAGTAATTTTAATAACAAGCACACCTGGCATAAAATGGTTAGAACAATCATACTGACTCTTAGTAAGCATACTACTCACTTGGTGAAATAGAAGGGCATGGGAATCATACAGAGTGGCCTGTCAGTCATGAGCTTGCAGCATTCTGTTGGCACCTTTTGGTATGTTTTACAGAGGAAATGGAGATTGTCTGCTATCAGAGTCCTAGCAGGAAAGAGGTGTCACATTCAAATGAGGATAATTCAAGGAGGGCTTAACAAAGAGCCTCTCTATAAAGGCTTGGGCAGAGTGTAGAGAAACCACAAGGGATGGTGCTGTATGCTGGGACTATTACCACCCTTGGGTTAAAAGAAAAATTATTTTAGGTGCTGTTGAATACATTCCGACTCATAGCGGCCTTATATACAAAAGAATGGAACACTGCCGAGTCCTGCGCCATCCTCACAACCTATTTTGAGTGCCTTCCAAACTGAAGGGCTCATCTTCCAGCACTATATCAGACAGTGTTCCATTGCTATCCGTAAGGATTTCAGTGGCTAATTTTTTTCAGAAGTAGATCACCAGGTCCTTCTTCCCAGTCTGTCTTAATCTGGAAGCTCCGCTGAAACCTGTCCACCATGGGTGACCCTGCTGGTATTTGAAATACCTGTGGCATAGCTTCCAGCATCATAGCAATACACAAGCCACCACAGTACAACAAACTGAGAGCAAGTGAAGATATTGAGTGAGATTTCCCTGCTAATCTGGAATAGGTGATTAGAAAAGAGGGAGGGGTTACTGAAACCTGGAAGCAGAAAGCTGTATACAGAGGGCTGCCTTGAGAGGAGCTGTGATCTCTGGTCAAAGGACAACCAGCCTGTATACATCTAACAGGGAGGGATTTGAGGAAATAAGGACCAAGGCAGAGGGCAAGAGCTTGCTGATGGAATCCATACTGGTTAGCCTCCTGGTCTATGAACAGAGTGGAGGGGAACAAGGGATGGATCTGGAGGGGCAAGTGGGAGATTTCCAGCACAATCTGTCATCCAGCAAGATGGTTAGGGGAACATCAGTTAAGAAGGCTATTAAAAGAATATCTACCCCATCTGTGTATCAAATAAATGAGTAAGTTTAGTAGGAGTCCCTGGGTGGCGCAAACAGTTAACACACTCAGCTACTAATGAAAACATTGGCAGTTCAAATCCACCCAGAAAGGCCATGGAAGAAAGGCCTGGGGATCTACTTCCAAAAGATCACAGCCACTGAAAACCTTATGGAGCTCAGTTCTGCTCTGAAATACGTGGGGTTGCCATGAGTCGGAGTTGACTCGATGGCAACAGAGTATTTTAAGTTTAGTTGGTGATTCTGAACTTGTAAACCAAAGGTCATTAATGTAAAGAATTCAGTGGGGGCTTTTTTGAGCCAGAAGTTTGTCTAGATATTATAATATTTATACTAGGACCAGAGACTGATCTATAAAGTAAATGAGTATATTTACTTTAGAGAAAAATTCTGTGCATCACTTCTCTCTGATTGCTTTCCATTTTTTAAGTTGAAGAGGAAAAGCAAAAGGAATTAAGTGCTGAGACTATGGAGGGAGGAAAGAGGCTGATTATTTCTTTTAACCAGGAAATTAATCTTCACATCACTTTGGCTTAGATCTTGATGAATGTTCCCAGTCCCCGAAACCATGCAACTTCATCTGCAAGAACACTGAAGGGAGTTACCAGTGCTCTTGTCCAAGGGGCTATGTTCTGCAAGAGGATGGAAAAACATGCAAAGGTGAGTGAAGCGTCTGGCAATTGTGCCTAACTCTCTTCTCTCAGCCTCAAACATTAGAGAATCAGGGATTGTAGCATTTGTATCACCTTCATTAAAATACATCTTCCTAGTGGCCATTTCATATAGAAAATTCTACCAAATGACCAATGGTATGAGGCGGAGAGAATTAAAACCCAAGTTGCCATAGTTTGCTTTCTATAGCAAACAGCACAATTTTTTTTAAATAAAATGAAGCCAAACAAAGCAAACTTTTGATGAGGGAAGAGTTACTGAAAAAAAAATAAATAAAATCAGGTTTTTTGGTTGCTTACCTGAGACAACAACAGAGTATCTTTATTATGCATTTACTGCAGAAAATAAATGGGTAAATTAAATTTTTTGCCTATATAGTGTTAAAATAAATTATTTACCAAGCTAAATTAGATACTAAACTAGCTTCAATACCATACTCATATTCAGTTTTATAGTAAACCTCATCAGTGTGAAATTTGTAGACTAAAGAAATTCCTAACTATATTTTTGAAATATATTCTCAATAAAATGAGGTTTTGTTTCCAAGAAATGGGTAAAATTAAGCTAGTAACAAATAGAGCTGTTCCCTTGGACCTGATCGGTGAACAAATAGGAGTTAATTTAGCACATTGTTTATAAATGAGTTCAACTAAAGTGTGTTTTTTCAGCTATACCATAACAAATTAGCCTTGTCTGTATCTTATTTTGCTTGGTAAATTTATTTTCAATGCACTTTCCCAACGTAAGTTTCAATAGGACACAAATCAGATTTTGAATTTCTATTAGTAGAGGCCAAAATTAATACCATTTACGACTAGAAGTATAGATGCTATGTTTTTGGTTCCTCGGGCATTAATAGTGGTGTTTTCATTTGGATGTGAAGACTCTGATTCAGTGTTTGTGTTAGGACCTTTGTCAACACCCATATTCTCTTTGATTTTTATTTACAGTCTCCTTTAATAGGACTGGAAACCCTGGTGGTATAGTGGTTAAGTGGTATGGCTGCTAACCAAAAGGTCAGCAGTTCAAATCCACCAGGTGCTCCTTGGAAACTCTATGGGGCAGTTGTACCCTGACCTATAAGGTTGCTATGAGTCAGAATTGACTCAATGGCAACGGGTTTTGGTTTTTTAATAGGACTGAATAACTGGCCATGTGCACAACTTCATTATTTGCAAGAACTATAACCTTTGGATATTAGCGTTGAGAACATTTTGTGGAAACCACTGTGATTCAGCTATTCAGTGTTTTAAAAACCTGTGTGTTATGTGTGGCCTGAGCCATCCTATCAGAGTAGCCACAGTGTTTGTGAAAAGAAACCACTTGCCAAATGTTTATGGAAAGCTATAATGCTTTCAGCAAAAATCTAGACGAAATACTCCCAGTAGCAAAATTTTTTTGTGGCTTCATAAGAATGGATACAGGGACAGATAACTCTGCTCTGATTTTCGTTGGCTTCTCTTTAATTTCAGACCTTGATGAATGTCAAACCAAACAACACAACTGCCAGTTCCTCTGTGTCAACACCCTGGGGGGATTTACCTGTAAATGTCCACCTGGTTTTACACAACATCACACAGCTTGTATTGGTAAGTCAAAATTACAAATGAGAATTGTACAGACTTTTGGTAGATTCAGAAAAATTGTATTTAAAATGATATACAGAATAATGTCCCATTACTAGGGAGAAGGGCCTGGTGATCTACTTCTGAAAATTAGCCAATGAAAACCTTATGGAGCACAACAAAATACTGTCCAACATAGTGCTGGAAGATGAGCTCCCTGGGTTGAAGGAAACTACACAGTAGCCATAACAATGGACTCAAACATGCCAACAATCATGCAGATGGCGCAGGACCAGGCGACATTTCATTGTGTTATACATAATAAGGTTGTCATGAGTCAGAGCCAACTCAGTGGCAACTAACAACAACAAAAACCTATATTTAAAACCACTACCTCATAATTAGTGATCCAGAAAAGTTGCTGACAACATAGACGTATTGCACTGTTTCAGTATTTTAGACTTTTTTTTTAAAAAGGGCAATATCCAAACGAAAGAGAGATTATGTATAATCCAAGCATATGCACAGTAGGCATATTCCTTTATGTTGCATTCTAAATATAACCAGCTGTGTGCAGATAAAATACTATTAAAGGCTTGCCGTAATTTAGAACATGCCAACCTGTTGGAGACGACATACATATTAGGAGTCTTTCAGTTTGCATTATCTAAAATCACGTCCATAGTTGCCCCAACATATGTCCTAACTTGAAACCTCTTAAAATTTTCTTTTTCTTTCCTCTTTTGCTCTTAATGTGACTGTGAATTCTAGCATGAACTTCCCTAAAATGTTATTTTCACATCATGAAAATTAGGCTTTCATACTTCAGTTTTTACTTCATGCAGTGAAATTAAAGCCATGTGGTAATTGGAAAGTTTGACACTCTCCTTCCTTCATCCTGCCGTAGACAACAATGAATGTGGGTCTCAGCCTTCACTTTGTGGAGCAAAGGGAATCTGTCAAAACACCCCTGGAAGTTTCAGCTGTGAATGCCAAAGAGGGTTCTCTCTTGATGCCACCGGACTGAACTGTGAAGGTGAGTTTATTTCTCAAAAATCTTTAACAAGGCTAACTAAATTTCTTAAATGCCTAAACCACTAAATGAGAAACTGAGATCATCTCCAAAAAACGTATTTGATAAAATATGACCAAGCCAGTGGTTTTTATTCTTAAATTTTCATATATCATTTTGGAGGCATCATTTAGTGATGAGATAAAAATTCTGTCATTATCAATGAAGTGAAAAGAAAATCTGCAGATTGGGAAAAATATTGGAGAACCGTAAATCAGAAAAAGGCTGAATATCCAAAATATATACAAAAGTTCTACAACTTAACAACAAAGAGACAAACAACCCAATCAAAAAATGAGTAAGGCAACTGGACAGTCCACAAAGAGGATATTCAGGTGGTTCAGTGTCATTAGCCATTGTTGTTGTGTGCTGTTGAGTTGATTCTGAGTCACAGTGACCCTGTAGGACAGAGTAGAACTGCCCCGTAGGGTTTCCTATGCCGTAGTCTTTACAGGAGCGTATTGCCAGGTCTTTTCTCCTGCAGAGCTGCTGGTGGGTTTGAACCGCCAACCTTTGAGTTAGGAGCTGAGCACTTAACCACTGCACCACCAGGGCTCCCCACTAGGGAGATGCAAATAAAAACCACAATGAGATACCACTTCACCCCCATTAGAATGGCAATGCACAGAAAACAAATGTTGGCAAGTTTGTGGAGAAGCTGGACCCCTCATCCATTGCTGGTGGGGCTGTAAAATGGTACAGCCTGTGGAAAACAGATGGTGGCTACTCAAAATGTTGCACATAGGATTACCATATGACCCAGAACATACCACAACATGGATGAACCGTGAAAGCATTATGCTGAGTGAAATAAGTCAATCACAAAAGGACAAATACTGTATAAATCTCACTTGTATGAAATAAGCAAATACATAGAAACCAAAGATTATGATGGTTACGTAAAGCAGGAGGGAGCAGGAAATGGGGAGGTTTTTTTGGGGGGGAGGATATTGAGTTTGTTAATGGTGGTGGGATATTTTAGATGAAGGTAGTAATAATTGTGGCACAACATGAAAAATGTAATCAGTGTCACTGAGTTGTGAATGTAGAAGTTGTGTTTCTGGATGTTGTGGTGTGCATATTTACACCACAATAGAAAAAAATTATGATTACGAGTTAACTTTTACAGTAACAGAACCGTTTACCTAATTACTGATCTGGAAAAAAAAATTGAGATTGAAAAAGAATTCTGTGCCTAATATGGTTTACAGAAGCATACAAGTATACCTGGAAAAAAAAAATTGGATTTTTGATCCATATCTAAATATGTAAAAATTAAGTAGAAAAAGAGAACCTATCATTTTGGAGAAATGGTGAAAACTGATGGCCGTTTCCATTATATGTGGGCCAAGGCTCCTGCTTCACTCTCTTCCCTCTTATTGGTATTTCCTATAATGTCTCCCCTGCAAGAGATATTTCCTGTGAAGTCCAAAGGAAATGTAAGTGGGAACAAAATAAGAATCTGCCTGAAACTGATAAAATATTATATGGTTCTTCAGTATTTATACTGCAAATGCTAGCATATGATAAGATAAATAAATGTTTTAGGATTTGTATGTTTTACAACAAACTATGCATGGCAGAGATTGACTATATACATTTCCTTTATATTTTTATATGGTCTTGCGGTTTGTATTTTTAGTGCTTTTTAGTCACCTTTCCTTACTTATTCTTAGACTGGATTCTTTAGAATCATATAGTTCTAATTCTAAAACAATATTTAATATGTTCTTCATAGGAATTATGAGACTTTTATACATATCTCTTTTCAGCTAAGAAAAAACTGATGTAAAATTTAATTTTTATATCATATTTGATGTTACTGAGACCTTCAAAGTACTCTGAGCCTACAGCTGCTTGCCATGTGTGAGTTCAGCTCATGACATCCACATAAGATGCCATGTATTAATTGTCCATATAAATGTGGTACACATGCATCAGACATGCCAATTTTATTTCACTCCTTATGGGTAGATTTCAAAGCCTCAGTTTTCATTCCAAAAGAGCATGCATGTATGAACAAAGAAATTATTCCATATGTGTAACAATAGTACATCTTGTCTAAAAATAACATTTTCAAATACTTAAAAGGAATTTGCATCTAATTATTCTTGAGTGGTAATAAAAAAAATTTGCGTGCAAAACAATTGTAAACTTAGGTATCTGTTTGTATACTTGTATCTTCCCCAACTCAAGGACTGCATGTCAATCACTTTTGAATCTCTGAAATAGGTAATACAAATATATTTGTATCACTTACCAAATAAAGGATATCATATGCAGTCAATCAACCCAAAATGCACAACATTAGTGGTTGCTGCTATGGTTGATTTGCTGAAATTAAGATGTTATTTAGAGCACTGACATGGCGTGGTCTGTTGGACAGTACAAGAATGAGGTGGTTTCTTATCTCAGAACAACTCTTTACACCACCACTAGCTAATAACCATGTGACTTGGAAAAATCACAACATCTGTGTGTGTGTTTGTTCCCCTGATAATAGCTACCCTAAGCTGTACTTGAAATGCATTTAAGTAGAGGAAAGGTTACATAAGGTTTTTGCTGGGCTTGTTTTTGCAGATGTTGATGAATGTGATGGAAACCATAGATGCCAACACGGCTGCCAAAACATCCTGGGAAGCTACAGATGTGGTTGCCCTCAAGGATATATTCAGCATTACCAGTGGAATCAGTGTGTTGGTGAGAACTATGTAGAGGCCGCTTTTCTGAACTTAAAGTATCTCTGGGTAAAAAGAACAAATAATAAAGGTTGAACTTTCAACTTTTTAAGTTCAGAATTCTAGAACTTAAATCCAGTGCTTAAGATTGACGCATGGGGACCCATGTGCTACACTAGTCTACTCACTTGTGTGGTTTGAAAATACACGATGATAAGAAAAGTCTAAGTACCAAAAAGGTACTTTCACTATAGCTTTTATAATTTTAGATTTCTGCTACCTGTAATTTTTAAGTTTCTGAAGATGATGTCAAGAATCATCATTTCCATTTGTCAAGGTCAGCCACTTTTTAGCAGTAACGTGAGATCATTAGATTTGGAGTTGAAGGGTTACCCATCCATCCCCTCATACAAACCTAAAAGGAATTCAGATCAACTTAATGAGAACAGTCCATCTCTGCTCTCCAGTCACAGATTTAATGAAGGATGTGAAATGTTTTAAGGTAGAAAAAGTACCTAATTACAGCAAATACTGTTGACAACTCTAGACAGTAATAAGATACATAGGAATTCACTTCTGTTCCTTGCATTGATAATATCCATGAAATTCTCCCTCGAAGGAGATATGGATCAGAAAGAACACTATTCTCTACTTGAATAGCCAGCTGACTTATTTAGCATATGTCCAGTTTCTCAGCTCCATCTGAATCCACTTCACAGACACACCATCTAACACATTGTGATGTTAGACACTGGCATATCTGAGGGAGAGGGGGACAGTGGTCCTGCAGAGACATGGCAAGGTGCTTCCTGTTTCTCTGCAGAGATTTAAATCACACCACACATCATTCATATATTTTGCTGTGAGTGATCCACTACTTAATTTTATCTTTTGTGGCCTTCTCGAAAGAAAATTCTAATGCCGTTAGTGTATTGAGAAGAAAATCAAGTTCAATTTCAAAGGAGAGAAACTCATTTTGTGAAGCTCACAACAGTGCTGTGGCCTTGTTCCAGGTCACGGACGGATGCTTTAACACACACATGGTGGGGAAATGTAAAAACCATAAGTAAGCATGAAGAACAAAGTTTTAAGGAATTATCAAAATGATGAGTTAGGCAGTCAAAATAATTCCATAAGTTTAATTTACTTCTTTTTCTCTTCACAGAAACAAAATGTTGCAAAACTCCTAAGGCCCTGATTTATGGATTCATAAACAGAGGCAAAGTGTGGGAACACACTTTAGACTACTGGCAATCGTATTTCACAAATAGCTGTTAAAATAACGTGAAACAACTTTGTATAAATATAATGCAATGTTTGTAAAATATGAGGCCCACTACTTTGCTTAGTGGACTTCTTGTTTTTGAATACTATGGAACTTAAAGCAAAAGACTAATTCTCTAATATTTCACATTGTTTCAGATCAAAATAGAATTCTTTTTAAAGTGATCGTAGGTGGAAATGGGAATATGTTGGGAGTATCGACTGAATTTCCAAGTTTTCAAGTTTCCTGAAGTTTCTGTCTGTAAATGTCTAGTGCAAAAATAGCTGTGCAGGTTTTCACTAAATTTGGAGGCTCTGTTTGGAGTGGTCTGACTTAAAACAAAGGCAGTGTCCTCTATCCCAGTTCCCTTTGGTGGGGTTCCTGGAGTGAGCACTTTAGTGTTGCATTGCCCCCACAGAACTGACACAGGATCCAGCCAGAGGCCCTGTGAGCTATAATAAGAAGAGACCCCATGGACAGAGGAATAGGTTCAAACATAAGTCCAAAGCTAAAAACATGTAGGCAAATGTCACTAATTGCTAGTATTAATTTGTAAGCTTGCTCTTATAAAATGGATGCCTCTAACTAAGTAGCAGGCACCTGAGGAAGATGTAGCAGGGATTTATTTCAAAAGGTTCATGATTCTTTTGTGCAGCGTTAAGGAGTCAAGCTAATCTCTAGTAAAACTGTTGACTTTTTGCCTTGAATCCATAAAACAGGGTAGGAATTTTAACTCAGGTATGTGTCAACTACCCTAGAAATTTATAGCGACCCCATGAATACCAAAAAACCAAACCCACTGCCGTCGAGTCGATTCCGACTCATAGCAACCCCATGAGTGCAGAGGAAAACTATTCCATAGGGTTTTCAAGGCTGTGACCTTACGGAAGCAGATCCCTAGCCCTGTTTGTCCAGGCACCTTTGGGTAGGTTCGAAACACCAGCTGTTCAGCTAGCAGTCGAGCTCTTTTACACCACCTAGGGACTCCATGGAAACCCTGGTAGGGTAGTCATTAAGTGCTACAGCTGCTAAACAAAAGGTCAGAATCTGCCAGGCGCTCCTCGGAAACTCTATGGGGCAGTCCTACTCTGTCCTATAAACCCAGTGCCGTCAAGTAGATTCCAGCTCATAGCAGCCCTATAGGACTGTCCTATAGGGTCTGTATAAATCGGAATCAACTCAACGGGCAACAGGTTAGGGACTCCGTAGGGTCATTATGACTCGGAATCTATTTGACGGCACCTAAGAAATAGAGTGACACGAGCCATCGGAACTAATAAGAGCAACAAGTTAGCAGAAGAACAAGAATATGACAAATTGGAAATTAAAGCGCCACAGTTCATTTTTACCTGTCACTGCATATGTGAATATCTTCAGTCTGAGAACTATAAAACAAATTATCCAGAGAGATTTACATGGGATCTCCTATTTCATGATCAAAACTATTAAACTCATCAGGTAATTTCACTATAAGATTATACTGTAAAACTATAATATGATTAATATCACTGTCAAATTAAGAAAAATAAAAGTTCTCTGTAAATGTTAATGTTGAGGAAAGCTTTTAATTCAAATGAGAACCTTAAGAGTTTCCAGAACTTTAAGAAATACCACAGCCAGTTGCCACAGGTAATTTGTAGCATTCTAGTACAGAGCCTACAGATGTAGATAACATTCTCAGGTATTTTCAAGGTTTATAATCATTGAAAATTGAAGTGTCTTATTTCTTGTACATGAAGAAACATTATGTCTTAATATGTGAAGCCTTTGTTAGTGTTAGTAGTAACTTCCAGTTGCTTCTGTGTCCTTTCAAAATAATTTTGACTTAGTGAGGCCTAAGCCAGCTCAAAATACGTATCAAACGAGAACATATATTAAAAGTGAGATTACATAAGCCTGTAAAATTTTTCCTTTATGTATATTTGTAGCCTATAAATATGAAGTATATCATAGCTTCCAAAAATATTACGTATTTTAAAATATTTTTGTAAGTGGTATGTTTAAATGTAATTTATTTAATTAATTGGTTTTGCCTAGTAATTTATCTACTTGACACAATGTCTACTGCTGTATTTATGGCATGACCATTTTGTTAAACTATGATCTGATTTAGATTCCCTGTTAGGAGTGAAACACTCCATATAAAAGCCAGATCTAATTATAAAGGCAGATGAGCGTCGGTGGCAGAATTCCAAGTCTAGGGTGTACAGAAATAAAGCCACAGTTATATTTATGTCATATGTAGCCAAGTTACTAAGAATTCATGTACTTCCTCTGCATCTAATGGAGGTTTAAGAATTTTCACAGATTAGGTAATCACAGTAGATTCTACATTCAGTGATTTAAGAATTCTGCCATTCATAGGTCTGACTCGATTCTGAAATTCTAATCATGATACAAATATGTACCTAAATAACATCTACCTTTTCAATAACCTCTGTCTTATACTTAACAGAGTTTAATTTCCTGTCTGAGGGGCTTCTTCCCTCAGATCCCGTCTGCATCTTCCATAACCTTACTGAGTTAATGCAGACAGGCACTGCCTTTCCGGCTTTGGGTCCCAGCTGCACACCTTGTTGCAAATCCTATCCTCCATATGGGCTGAAACATATACTTGTCATATATTAGGTAAATGGACTCTCTGCGCTCCATATGGAGTCACAGGAATTTGAAAAATTCCGTGGAACAGATGTGATTAGTGCCCAGGGTGAAATCTGGATTAAAATAAAGCACAAAGGAGACAATCACATGTGATGTAGCAACCAGACAGTTAAGAGCAAAACTGTAATCTCCAAAGCTAAAAGCATAATCAGGCTCTGAGTTTATCAAAAATGAATAGCAACTGAAAATATAACCTATAATTTTCCTGCTGTCAGGCACGTACAATACAGTGTTAGTTATTAAACAGCAAAAGCTGCCTGGTATCTGAATGCAAGCCTGTCTCACAGGCAGGTTCTTAAGCAGTTAAAACTGGACCAGGTTGTTAGAAATAGATCCAATTTAATAACTTTTTTATTATTTTCATTTAGGGTTTATACATATATATATACGTATATATATATACATATATATATACACACACACATATATATACATAGACACATACTTCCTCCCATATATAATGCAGAGCCCTGGTGGCACAGTGGTTAAGACCTAGGCTGCTAACCAAAAGGTCGGCAGTTCAAATCCACCAGCCACTCCTTTGAAACCCGATGGGGCAATTCTGCTCTGTCCTGTAGGGCAGCTATGAGCTGGAATCGACTTGACAGCAACGGGTTTGTTTTGTTTTGTTTTGTTTTAATTTATACATAATGCAGGCCTTGGAATTTACTGGGGGAATGATACAAACAGACTTTTTTTAAAATTGACATATAGTTCACATACCATAACATTCACCCTTTTTAAGTTTATAGTCTAGTGATTTTTCGTATATTCTCACAAGGTTGTGCAAATATCACTGTCTAGTTCCAGAACATTTTCATCACCCCAAAAAAGAAACCCCATAATCACTAGCAGCCATCCCCCATCCCCTGGCAGCCACTAATCTACTTTCTGTCTCTGTGGATTTGCCGCAGATTTACGTTTATGAAGTAACCATCTTTTGAGAGAACAAAAGAGTTGTTCTGTAGGCAAACGGAAAATACCTGTCCCCAAGGAGTGCCAGTGTACTCAATACTGTTCAGAAACATAGGAGAAATAGAATATATTAGGCTAAGGGCAATGTTTTTTTTAGAACCATAATTGAGGAAGATTTGTGGGGCTTTCTTTTTCATACCATTTGGAAATCACCCATCACAGTAAAAAAAAAAAAAAAAAAAAAACTTAAATACAGTGCTAGAGTTGTTTCCCTGTAAAATCACAGGTGCTTTGAGACTGGGTCTTTACGCTGTTGCCACCTTACCTGTGTAAGAGTTTGTTTCATTTTAATAGATGAGAATGAATGTTCCAACCCGAATGCCTGTGGCTCTGCCTCCTGCTACAACACCCTGGGGAGCTACAAGTGCGCCTGCCCCTCGGGGTTCTCCTTTGACCAGTTATCCAGTGCCTGCCATGATGTGAATGAGTGCTCGTCCTCCAAGAACCCTTGCAATTATGGCTGCTCCAACACAGAGGGGGGTTACCTCTGTGGCTGCCCACCTGGGTACTACAGAGTGGGACAAGGGTAAGGCAGCCCCATCAACCTCCCTGTGGGCAGGAATGGGTGATCCCAAAAGGCGGCGGTTCCTTCCCTCTCTGGGCTCAGGCTGCCTGGCCACCAATCCTGCAGGAAAGCTTACGGTGTTCAAAAGCCCAGGAGACAAAAGTGTTGATCACAGCTCTTTAAGGTATTGGAATCAGCACCAAGAAAGACATATGAACTGTGTACATGGACTAGAATTACCTCCTTTGTGGTTAGCATAAGACTTGATCCCTTTATCCAAATATTATTCTTTTCCCCTTTGTAAAGGCCTGAGTTAATTTAATCAGATTTCTCAAGACCAGAGACAGCAGATATTTAAAAATGTGGCTCACGTGTTGCCACAGATAGCTGGGTTCTGAGGTTGAAGTGGAAATGGCCTCGTCCCGGTTTCTTCTACTGATTTTGTCAGGAGTTTGGCCCTCTCTTCGCTCATCTAGCCTTTATACTGCAGAGAGGATCTGCCTAGTCGTTGTGGCACCCCTCAGCATGGGACCCTGTCTCCTTGAGGCTGGGTTCTCTCTAACTAATCACATTTTCACAAGTGTAGCTATCTCAGGTTCTAGCTGCTATGGCTGAGGTAGCGGTCACTTGCAACTCACCATCACAGTAGCTACTGCGCAGTGGCATGCAGGCAGGGAACATGCAGCCAGGGCCCCCTTCCTCCGAAGGGGCAGTGCCTGAGGCAGGTGCTGAAGCTCCAGAATCAATCTATCCAACGTTGGTATAAGATATTACTTAAAACAAAAGGCTCAGTCTAGGCAAGGGTCGTTTTTGAGCCAACCTATTGGCACTTTCGCTAATGAAAGTATGACTTCAGAAAATCTCAGTTATTCAAGCAGGGAGCAAACACAGGTTTCAAGCTTGAGAAACAACAGAACTTCTCTCAGCATTCTCTTTAGAAATTGATACTCTGCCTTTATTTTCTTGAGTTAACTACATTCTGGTGGTTCAGTCAGATTGAAAATTGGAGAAACCCAGGGCTCACAGAATTTTGCTGTTTCAAAAAAAAAGGTAGCGGGGGAATCTCATATGTTGAGTGTTGAACAAAAAGAATACAGAGAATATTAGGTTTTTATAAGCTTAGAGTTTGCTTTCTTGGTTTTTTATCTCTGAAAAATCTTTGCTTTATCACTGGAAAACTCTAGTCACGATCAATGATGAGGTAACAATATCTTGCTTCTCCCTACAAATAGACACTGTGTCTCAGGAATGGGATTTAACAAAGGGCAGTACCTATCGCTGGATGCAGAGGTTGATGAGGAAAACGCTCTGTCCCCAGAAGCATGCTATGAGTGCAAAATTAATGGCTACACAAAGAAAGACAGCCGGCAGAAGAGAAGTGTTCATGAATCTGCACCAACTGCTGTGAGTCAATCTGACTTTGTTTTGCCACAAGACTACCCTTAGGGGTCATGGATACTGTACAGTAAACCCTGAGGTAGTTTTGAGCCTCAGCAAAGTTAAAAACTATCTTGAAATTCAACAAATAAGTTGATGGATGCAGTATGGGAAAGACAAGTAAATTAAAATTAGTTAAATTATTCCTCAGAACCCAAGGACTGGGGAGAAAGGCTTTAAGATCCCTTTCCAGTTTCAGATCTTTTTTTTTCTTTTTAGTTTTCCGTAAGTGCCAGAGAGCAAAAAGATATCCATCCAGGAAATAGTTATTTTGAAATGATTCAAAATGAAATTATTTGAAGTTGTCCAGTTTTCTTTTATAAATGTATGTATAGTACAGTAAACCTGTTGCCATCATGTAGATTTCGACTCATAAAGACCCTGTAGTACAGTAGGCTGATACTTATTTTCATTATGTAAGCCAATTTTTTTTTTTAAGCCAGTTAGGGTCTCATATTCCGTGACTAATTTATAAGATAGCTGTTTTTTCCATGACAAGATTTGTCTTATGCTTTACAAGGGCCGGAAAAGCTGAGTTGCCTGCTACTTGTGTTTCAGCTAATGGCATTTTAGCAGAGTAGTTAAAGGAGTGGGCTGCAGACTGCCTGGTTTTGAACATATTCCTTTGCCCTTCCCTCTTATTACCTATGTTACATAGGGCATGTTTATTTTACCTGTCTTCTTCTGTAAAATGGGAATAATAATGCTTATCTCTAAAGATTGATGGGAGGATTGAGCTGACACATATAAATGGTGCCTGGCATACATTAGCCCATGGTCACTGCATGTCACAATTATTATCAAATACTAGAGATGTTGAAACTAATCACATACCACCCTCTTCAGTTAATATTACTGAGAAATCCTGCCACCAGGAAACCTAGTCAGCAACTAACTGGCTGTGTGCATTGGGCACCTCACTTCATTTTTCTGGGCCTCAGTTTCCTTATCTATACAATAAGACTTCTGTGATCACGAAGTCTACGGTTCAGTTTTGTAATAATAAATAATCCTGTGTTACTTTTACCTTAAGCAGACTAGGGTACTTAAAAACTGGTGTTTAAATATGACAATTGAAACATTTATCGATAACTCAGAACTACAGACCCAGAAGTTCTGCTTATAAAACCTTCCCACTGGGATACATTCAGACACCAATCTGTCTTCAACATGCTGAGGACACTTCTGGGACACCGTAGCCAAGTTTTCCCTTAACAGGCCCAATTAAAACAATATTTTGTTTTGTTTTTTGCCCGTCTTACCTAAATAATATTCTTAAACCTCTCATCACTCTGACCAAGTCAGATATGGTTTATCTGGGTGGGCTCTGCCCCACTGACTTTTACCAAAGCTGGTTAAACCGGAGCCCTGAGGATCCTGTGCAAATGAGACGCTTTGCAGTAGCATCCTGTCGTTTGTGGGCGTTGTAAACTGAAGCCAAGCTTCAGAATGAAGATCCCTCTGGGTTAAATCCTTATTGTTGAACAAAAGCAGCACTTCTTTTGACTTCAACAAAGAAATTACAGTCTTCTCCTAAATTGTCTTTTTCTTTCTTTTTTTTTTTTTCCAGTGTAAGCGTGACATTCCATAAACTTATCAAAAAAAAAAAAAAACTTGAAATGTGAACACTCTCTGTAGGCTCGGTCCTGTAATTTTAATTGCCTGGTTAAGGCTGAGTGAGAAGTCATAAAGATTTACAGGGCATTTTCTATGGAATTGAACTTTTCTCCCAGCTGACAGGAATTTACAGTAGCCTCTTTCACTGCCACTACTCCTAAGGAGAGTACAGAAAGCAGGAGCTTGTCACTGTGACTGTAGCCCCAGCAGCAGATCCCCTTCTAGGCCTCTTCTTGCTCTGTAGAAACTCTTCCCAAATAGTTTCTTGCTCTTTCTCCAGGTGAAACAGATCAGCCTAGAGAGTGTCGACATGGACAGTCCCGTCAAAATGAAGTTCAACGTCTCTGGCCTCGGCTCTAAGGAGCACATCCTTGAACTCATGCCTGCCATTGAGCCCCTCAACAACCACATCCGCTATGTCATCTCCCAGGGGAATGACGATGGCATCTTCCGCATCCACCAAAGGAGTGGGCTCAGCTACTTGCACACCGCCAAGAAGAAGCTTGTGCCCGGCACGTACACACTGGAAATCACTAGCATCCCTCTGTACAAGAAGAAGGAACTTAAGAAACTGGAAGACAACAATGAGGATGACTACCTCCTAGGGGAGCTTGGGGAGGCTCTCAGAATGAGGCTGCAAATTCAACTCTTTTAACCCCTTACAGACTTGGTTCCAGGCTCAAATCCCAGCCCGTTCAGCCTCCAGCCATGTTTGAGAAGTCAATGACTATTTTAAAGAGGAAAAAAAAAAAGACTTTTTTCTTTCTTTCCTCCCTGTCGCAGACTTCAGAATGTTGACCCTCATGGGGAGGGATAATTTTGACTCTAGTGTGGCCAAAGATTTGAGTACAAAGGCAACCATGGTTACTGTATTTTTTATATAACTTCACTTTAAATATATTAAAAAAAAAAAAAAAAAACCTAAATGTTCAAGAGATCAGCATATGGCACTAAATGCACAAAAATAATGTGAGCTTTTTTTTTTTCCTGTTAGCAGTCTGTAACACTTTGGGTATTTTGCTATAGTTGCTAATTAAAAAAAAAATATAGATGTTTATTTATTTTTAATGCAGTAATATATGGAGAAATGAACAAACTATGTAAACAAAAAGGGAAACTCGCTTTGTTTTTCTTTAGATTTATAAATTTGAGCTATTTCTTTTAGAGGTGCTTTTAAAACAAATTCAGTAGATTCAAGGGATGTTTCCTTTGGTTTTCTGCCAGTCATCCAACTGGTATACATCTGATTATTTTAAAGAAAGCCTCACAGAGCTGAATGGGTAGTGTAATCAGTAATTTAAAAGACATAAATGTCATTAGATCCTTTATAAAGGAGATCAAAGCCAGAGCAGCTCATTGTGACAATATTTCACTTTACCAGACACACCAGGCAACGGAAGATGAAACACAACCACTGTAGCAAAATACCTTGACTGCTTGTGAGACCATTAGAGTTGCAGGCCAAACTGTACTGTATTTCCTTCTCATAACCTCAAGGAACCACATGTGCTACCCACAACACCTCATTCTTACCCAGGGTGCTCTACGTACTTGTGGTACTGTAGGCAGCTGAAGAAATGCCGTTCCTTTGAAAAGGAACACCTGGCATTCTGTAGTGTTTGGTGCTGTCTTAGATTAATGGTGCATTTACTATGTTCAAGCTATTTCAGGATTGCCATATGTGCAAACAAATCATGCAGTGCAGCCAAGGAATATTTGTTGTTTTTTTTTTTAAATCCATTTTTTTTTAGAATTTTCATTAATACTGTAGTTATACACCATATGCCTCATTTTATCATAGCCTATTGTGTATGAAAGATGTTTGTACAATGAATTGATGTTTAGTTTGCTTTAGTCATTTAAAGAGATATTGTACCAGTACGTGCTAATAAGGGTATGTCTCTGTGTTCTTCTCCACCCAAGAACCTGTCCCTGGACCAGTGCCCAAACCTCATATGTGAAACGGCCAAAGCACATGCAGACTCCCGGTTCTTCCTCTCACCCCCATGCTGACCAAAGATTAGTAACCAGTTATATCCAGTGTTTTGTTTTTTTTTATATATATATAATAACTAAAAGAAACAGTGTAAATTTGTAATCAAGTGTTTATGAGGAAAAACTTATGGTTTTTGGTTTTTGTTTTTTGTAGGTCTGTGTATCAAATATGACACTTTTCTTGCAATAAAGCTTATTTTGGGGTAGTTTTCTGGCTGTGAGCTTTATGGGACTACAGCCCTGCTGTATTTGTTGGAGGGGTTAGGGGCATTGCTTACAGGGACCAAGGAAAGTGCCAGACAGAGGGGCAGGCACATTTATGGGAAAACAAGGGAACATTGTTGAATCTGTGAAGTAAGCAAAAATGTTCAATTGGAGATCATAATTTAAAGTTATATTCAAATAGAACATAGTAATATGTTAAGGCAGGTAATAGTTCACTTCCTCATAGATTCTGAGCCGCCTCAGACCCATCGTACTAGAGACGTCAAAGAACTGTTTCAGTTCACATGTACTTTGTGCTTTGAGTGCCGTCACGTTAAAGCACTGTGAGGAAGTGGCGTATTCTTTTAGTGTCTTCCTTCTTAAAGGCGGAAATTTTCCTGAACTCAGTTTTTAAGCAAGAGTGCCTACGAGTTCTGGTGGTGCGGTGGTTAAGCACTCAGCTACTAACTGAAAGGTCTACAGTTTGAACCCACCGGTGGCTCCGTGGGAGAAACGACCTGGCGATCTGCTCCCATGAAGATTACAGCCTAGGAAACGCTCTGGGGCAGTTCTACTCTATCTTATAGGGTCCCTTCTAAGAAAACTCAATGGCACATAACAACAACTACAACACACATCAGGCCTACCCTCCAGACCAAATGACATCTTCACCAAAAATAACCCAAAACTTTTCATTTCTTGCAGTGTTACAAAGATTCCTCAGCAGAGGGTGAATAGATAAAACAAGTTAACCTGAACTGTCTTTTGATACACTGCTGAAACTAGGACAGAAATGTTTCTGAGAGTCCTAGAACTTAATTCAATGCAAGGTTTAAGAATTTGTGTGCTTAAATTTTGTATCCAAGGATTAAGAAAACAAGGAAATATTATGACTAATCTTACTGCTGTTCTTGCCAATCAGAATTGAGCCACATGGAGTAAGAAAAGTATTTGCCTCAGGGCGTTCTTTAAAACTTAACATGCGAATTCAGTTTCATCTGGGATCTATTACCTGGAACCAGATTTGACTCTAGCTTTGAATATTGAGCAACAACACCCTTAGTTTAGTATTAACCTGCTTTGGGGTAAGTTTGAGAAGCTACACCAGTAAAGATAAGACTGTTTGGGGATTTACACAGAACGGTCTGTACTGGAAGGAGATTGCCACTTGAAGATGCTCCTCACAGAAGGAACGTCCTTGGGCATCACTGGTGGCTCTGTTGCAATTCTCCCTACTGGGAACTCTGTAATAGAATACCTTGCAGAACACAAAAGTGTAGCATAAGCCCAGACATGAACCAAATCCAGAGAGTATGGGTATTAATAAGCAACAGTTTGGTCTCCAGCTGACATGAATTCTTTCTTTCCATTTGTATTTAGGTTTAGAGCTTTTTTAAAATTTAGTCCTGTTTAGTACCTTTTGAATTTGCAGCTTAGCTGCAGTGAGTGATAGTTGGTCACGTTTCCACAAGGACATTAAAAATAACTCAGGTTAGCATACTAAATTTTATACTAAATTCAAACATCTGCCCTTATCACCTAGGAATACTAAACAGGACTGTTCATACAACCTTTCCCTTCTAAATACTGTAAGGTTTTGTTTTAATTGCCTTCTTGGTTCACAGAACAAATTCTTGGGGTAGACGGGTGGGAAGTACAACTAAAAATTCTAGAACTATCTGTCTCTTTGAGACCTATAAACCTTTATGTTGATACCCTTCACTGATACGCTTCACTGGAAACAAGTTAATTCATATATTAAACGGAACCATGTGAAATGGCTGATACATGGTCATGTTTGACCTGTAAAATGGCAATTTATACCATTCAACTTACTATTTCAGTAATGTTCTTCACGTTCCTCAAGAATAGACTGGAAATTTGAAAGTCGCCCTTCTCTTCCAAAGACATGAATTCCATTCATTCTTTTTCATGCCATTTGTGGCCCATTTGTACTCCTAATTTACAATAGTCCTCAAGAGAATATAATTTATTCAAATAGCCAATATCTGTCATGCCCCAAGGTGTTGGAAAGAGCCTAAATCACATATCTTTGTGGCCTTGATGGGATTACCAATAACTGTTTAAATACGAAGACAAATAAATCCTTTGGGGAAAGTTGGGATATACCACAATGTTTAAAAAAGAAAATTTTACTTCTGAAGAAACAGGAAAAGTGGGACATGCGGTGCCCTCCACAGCAAGCGAGCGTGACAGCTATGTCTGCAGTCTCAGCCCAGCCTGCCTTTGACATCTCTTCTGCCACCGTTCTGTTTTTAGTAGGCTTACTTTCTCAAATACATACAAAGTTATGATTTGCTGGCTTAATAAGAACTTATTTCTGACCCTAATTCACCTTGAAAATCTCTTCAGTGTACAAACCCATTAAGCTGACTGCCGTCAAGTTGATTCTGACTCATAATGACCTTATAGGACAAAGCAGAACTGCCCCACAGGGTTTCCAAGGCTGTAAATCTTCACAGAAGCAGACTGCCACATCTTTTTCCCACAAAGCCGCTGGTGGGTTCAAACCACCAACCTTTCAGTTAGCAGCCGAGCACTTATCCACTGCACCACCAGGGCTCCTTTCGGTATATAAGAGGAGTCCTAAAATAAAATGTACAGCTCACTGAATTCAGCAATTCAACCATTGAGACAGTATTGCTTTATAGTTAAAAGGAACAGGCTTTTAAATCACACAGCCCTGAGTTTGAATTCCCTCTCCTTGGACAAGTTATGAATCCTCTCTGAGTCTAGCTTTCTGTCCTAGAATGCTCTTTGCTTACAGTGTGACTGAGAGGATAGGATGAGATAATACAAGTAGTGCTCTTAGCACAGGGTGCAGCACATAGCAAACACTTTGTAACTGTCAGCTGCTATTCCTCCTATTATCATTATTGTGTGCCATCAAGTCGATCCCAACTCATAGCAACCCTATAGGACAGAGTAGAACTGCCCCATAGGGTTTCCTAGGCTGTAATCTTTAAGGGATAAGATTGCTAGGTCTTTTCTCCTGTGGAGGAGCTGATGGGAGCAGCTAAGGGCTTGACCATTGCACCACCGGGATCCTTACTACCAATACTGGGAGAATGAGTCCACATATTCACACAATCCTCCTTCCTAAGCACAGCCCTGAAACTACTGCCTTACCTCTAAATTATAAGACCACACCCAAATAAATAGCATCAAGGATGTGTCTCCTAAGTGGTCTGCACCTTTAGGGAATCTTTGCAATTCCTGGTGTGGCCACTTGTGTTCAGAATTTCCACACTGCTCTTCATTTACCAGAATCCTGGGCTACACTTGGAGAAGCCCAAGCTATAGACACAACCAGAGCCCTTATATCTACCCAGACCCCCAGGAAACTGAATATGAAGGAGAACATGGACATCTGCTAATTCCTTTTCAGATGGCTTGGTATGCCAGGGCTAGAAAGGCCTTTAGAAATCTACTTGTATTTACAAATAAGGAAACTGAGACCCGGAGTTGTAACACACCTAATTGTATGGCTAGTTTCTATTAAGGTGAGACCAGAACCCTGGCTGCTTGTTGCAGTCTGGTGCTATTCAGATTCCCACTACATGGTAAGTCTATTTGGGTCTCTCTTAAACCCTGAGGATATAGGCCAGTTCCTATGGTTTTGGCTCATAGTGAATCCAAAAATATTTTCCAATCACGATTCAAGCACTGCTTTTTGTTTTGTCTACCCCACCCTCTGTGTAACTGCTCCCAGAGATTTGTGTACATTCTAGAATGCCAAGATACTGGCTGCCGCAGAGTAGACCCCACCTTTATCCTGTGCTTCTCTAAATACACACTACAGTGCCAGCTTTCAAAGGGTTAAATGTTTTATTCAAACCAGACCTTCAAAACTTCAAAAACACATACACATTTGTTTTACTAAGAATGTTTAAGGAAAGTACACTAGTTGCTTGTGTTGCTTAATTGTCTTTTTTTTTTTTCCTTTTCCTGTGAGCCTAAAAAAGATATTACTAGATTAAGTTGACTTACTTTCAAAATAGCCAAGAACCAACAGTTCACATTAGTCACCCCCATTAGGGCTGCAGATTAAATGTCAGGATGTAGTGTAGGTATTTTCCAAAGAAAAACAGGAAAGCACTTTACATGATTTTTAGAGCAAACTATAGGGAAAGTGAATGTTAACAGTCTTCCCCAGATAACTACTGCTACATGTGTGAGTTCCATTAATGAAATAACAGTAGAAGCTGTGAGTGATCAATACCTGAAAACCTGTCGAAAAGGCAGCCCGTTGGCCTGCTGAAGCTGCCTAGTTTTCTGCTCCTAGGTGAACCTCCTTCCTCCCACTCTACCTGACCCCAGCACAGCTGTATTGAGGAAACCCCAAAGACTGTCCTCGATGCAGGATGGATTTAGAGCCTCAGACTTATGCACTGGGACCAAGGTAGGACCCTAAGATTCATGATCATGTACCAGCTCTTGAACTCAACCTGGGACAAGCCTATGTCTTAGTTATTCTAGTAAGTTTCACAGAGTCAAGGGCAGAAAATGTTCAGTGAACGAATGGAAAAAGGTAGAGGGTTTTCAGACTCACCACAGAGTCCAGACTTATGGACCACCATGAGAAGCTGGACCTCATTCAAGGAGTGGGTGGTTTCCATGGTAATGATTTTACTGGGGAAACCCTCCAAACCGATTTCCAGGGATCATTCTGGACATATCTTTCCTTCTTTGAGGAGAACTTTCTTGATTTCTGTGGCTTTTCTGCACCTTTCTAGGGAGCCCATGGGCCACACACAGGATGACAGTAGACTGAAAAGGCTGTGGGGAAAAGCTGACTGCAATTTGTACTTGTTCTATGAGGGTTTTAGATTTGTCCTGTGAGGGTTTCAGATATGTTCCATGAGGGTATCCCTGGTCCAAACCTGGATTGAGGCTGCTGCTGCTTCTGTAGGGTTGTAGGCAGAGGAAGAGGTGCAATAACACCCTCTTCATAGAGGTTACACAGTCCTTATTTTTGGAAGAAGCTGACTAAATGAATATTTGTTGGGAACCTAATTACCCAGTCCTAAGAAGATTTTACTATCCAAAAGATAATCGATTCAGAGAAATAAGACAAGTATATTAAGATTTAGATACATGGCAGAAAGTGGGAAGGGATTTCTTGGAAGAGAGAATAAATAGCATAAAGACATTTTGGAAGTCATAATGTTATGGTATGTTGGAAAACAAGGAAGAGATAGTGTATGAATAATGGTACCATGAAGAGCAAAAGATAGCATTATTAGGCAAGTAGGGCCCAGATATGAGGAACCCTGAAGGCCATACTGAGCCATTTGGACTTCATCCTGTAGGTGACAGCTCATGAGTCACTCATTCACTCAATATTCAATAAATAGGTATTGAGCGCTATTTCCAGGTACTGGACATCCAGTGGTAAGAAAAGTCCATGGCCTTGGCATCATGGAACTTACAGTAAACGGACAATAAACAAGTAACAATAAATATGCATTGCCTTCAAGCCAGCTCATAGAGACCCTAAAGGACAGAGTAGAACTGCCCCATAGGGTTTCCAAGGAGTGACTCATAGATTCGAACTGCCGACCTTTTGGTTAGCAGCCAAGCCCTTAACCACAATAAATATCTACTTTAAATTGTGATAAGTGCAATGAATAAAAAAGATCAGAGTAATATAAAAACAAAGAATGAAAGGAGGTGAAAAAGAATCCACTGCAAATGGAGAGTCGGTGATGATCTCCTGAGATGACATTTAAGGAGACCTAAAGTTTTTTTTTTTTTTTTTTTTTTTAAAGGATACACAGGACCTCTCAGGTGAGGAAACGGGAAGATTCTAGGCAGAGAGAAGAGCGTGGGCAAAGGTTCTGATACAGGAAAGGCCTTGGCATAATAAAAAACTGAAAGATGGCCAATTGGGTTGCAGCATAGTGAGAGAAAGGGAAAAGGATTGGAGAGATGAAGGGAAGCCACGCAATTCAAGGTTTTCAGGCCTTTCAAATGTTAAAAGTATTTCTCTTTATCCTAAGAGAAATAGGAAGCCCTAAAATGTTATAAGCAGTGAATTGACATGTATTATCTTTTTAAAATACTACTGGGGCTGCCATGTGGAGAATAGATGAGGTAAAGGAGGGGGAGTCAGACAAGCAGGCAAAAAGAGAGAAAGAGGAGAATGATGAAACTATTGCAATAGTTCAGGCAAGAGATGATGTTGGCTTGGACTTGTGGGTAAGAAACAATACAAGAGAATGTTTTAAAAGTAAAATTGGTAGGACTTATTTTTTATCTTAACTAATTGAATGGATTGTGCTGCCAATTACAAATACGGGAAAGGCTAGGAAATTGTGAAGAGTGAGAATCAAGAGTCTGTTATGAACATGTTAACTTTGAGAGTCCTGTTAGCGCTCCACATGGAAATCTCAAGAAGCAGTTGGAAATCCGAGTCTGGGGGTCATTGGTGCATGGATGACATCTGAAACTGTGACTGCTGATGAAGAAAACAGTATCAAGCCCTAAGAAACTCCTACATCTCGAAATAGAAGAGCAGCCATCAGAGCTTCTGAGAAAAAAGAGAAAAAGAAGAAGTAGGAAAAAAAAAGAAAACAGAAGGATGTCTAGAAAAAAAGGTGTTTGAGAGCAGCTTCATGGAAATTGTTTTACTAATGAAATAAGATCTTCTCCTTCCTTCCCATCTACTCCCCACACCCTCCAGCTTCATCCCTTTCTTCATTTTAGTCATTTTGTCACAAGCAATGACAAAACAGTGTACAGGATCCTTGCCCACATGTAAGCATAGCATACATGTAGCATAGTAGAATCGAAAGAGGGTAGACTTTGAAGGGGGAAGAACTGGATTATATCCAGGCTCTGCCACTTGTTTGCTGTGTGTTACTAGTCAAGTTAGGTTAAACTTCCTAGGTCTCAGTTTGCTGTATATCTGCTATTTTTGCATTTCCAGAATAGTTTCCCTGTGTTTTTTGTAGCAACATACCAATTTTGCTTTGAGTGACTGCACAGCCACCACTGTATGCTGGTGGATTTCAAGAGTCTCTACTCTCCCCTGAGTCATTGGATTCTCTCTCCCTGGAATACGAATCTTAAGCAAAATAATGCAAGAGCAGATAACAGTTATTGATGATTCATCCAAGCAGTACTCCAATAAAACTATGAATCAGCTTCAGCTACCTACATCCCATAAGATGACCCATTCCTTCTTTCTAAGCCTAGTTCTTCCAGTTTTCCTAAAATTCTCTGAACTGTCCCATATCCTTGCAATCAGTTGCTTTTATTGTCAAAATAAGTTGTTGCTTACGTCCAAAGTACTCTAACCAATATGTACCCTATGCCTAGGATTTCTGTGAGGATTGGAAGTATGGAAAACACAAGGCTTGGAATATGGGAGCATACAACAGACCAACAGCTGTTTTAATGGTGTCAAGAAGAAGGAACCCTGAGATTTTCCTTAGTTTATTCCTTGATCTTTCTTTCTCCCATCCATGTACATTAAACACAGTTACTCCTGTGGCACTCTCTATTACCAAGATGGGTCCATCATTCACAAAGCACTTTGCCACTTTTATTCATTATTTTTTAATCCTCCCCATCTCTGAGTGAACTGGCTTGGACAGGATAGAGTTGGACAGGGCTGTGCTGAGGTCAGTTCCAGAAGAGGGAAACCACAGACCAGGCCTCTTTGTTTCTGGAGCACATGCAGGAGAAAGGTGGGTCTGCTCTGCCCAGGAGCTAGTTCTTCTTTACATTTCACAAAGGACCAAGGAAAACTCTGATGAGGGGGACCATTTATGATCCCAAGGATTATAACCAATAGCCCCAAGAAGGGAAGAAATCACCTAGCTAATTGGGAGAGAGATAAATCAAATGCCATAGTTTTATGTCAGCCACTTTAATTAATTAGGTTGCTTTCCATGCTGTCATCCTTTGCTTTTCCTGTCGTTTTCTGCTAAACTATTCCATGGACTGACTGGGTATATGTATGTGAAGCTTTATGTAGAATAAATAATTACACAAGACATTTTTGAAAGAATAAATACATTTGGCCTAACAAAGCCAGTTCACATCTTAAAGAGCCAGCTTCTTCAAATGCCAGTTATGTCAGCTAATTATTTCTCCAGTAACCTGGCAGTTTAATTCCTCACCCTTGTCTCTTTGGCTATGCTACACACAAGTGATTTTCAGCATAGGAAAAAATGTTTTCCAGTGTCTGTTTTAAATTTGTTTTTATCTACTTTATGTGCCTAACTTTGTCCTTGTATTTGTTTTACAGCAAAAACAAAATAGAGGAAAGATATCAACCATGTCCCTAAAAGTTTATGTATCTGTAAGTTTTCTTTTTCTGTTAGTGAAAAAGGCAGTTCTCTTTTATAGCCTAGATCTTGTCCATAAACTACATACACCCACTTCCCTTACCTCTTTTAAGTCTTTTTCCAGGGTTGATGAAGGACAGCCAGTGATGTGAGCATCCCTCCAGGGGGCTTCAGTCATTTCTATAACTCTGGTGATTCCTTGCAGTCTCTGTGGGGCCAGAGAGACTGCAAGGAATCTAGCTGACCATCTCACTCTTCAAAAGAGGAAACTGAATAGCTCACATAAACCACAGCCTCTTCTAACCTGAGAAAAGAAGAACTAGATGGTGCCTGGCTACCACTACCTACCATTCTGACGAGGGACACAATAAGGGGTCCTGGACAGAACAGGAGAAAAATGTAAAACTCAAATTCTTAAAAAAGTCCAGACTTACTGGACCAATATAGACTAGAGGAACCCTGAGATTAGTGCCCTAAGATAACCTTTGAACTTGAAACTGAAGCTATTTCTGGATATCACCTTTCAGCCAAATAATACAGTGCCTTATAAAATAAACAATATCACCCATGAGTAATGTGCTCCCTTAAACAATCAACTATACGAGACCAAATGGTCAACATTTACCCAAAAGAGAATATGAGAAGGCAAAGAGGGGAAGGGAAGCTAATCGATGGAAATAAAAAGAATGGAAATAATGAGAATGCTGACACATTGTGAAAATTGTAACCAATTTCATGGAAAAATTTGTATAAAAATTGTTAAATGGGAACCCACATTGCTGTGTAAACGTTTACCTAAAACACAATAAGATATTGGAGGTGGGGCCAAGACGGTGGAATAGTCAGATGCTTCCTATTGTCCCTTTTACAACAAAGACTCCAAAACACAAGCGAATCGGATATATATGACAATCTAAAAACCCAAACCCAGTGAATCGGATATATATGACAATCTAGGAACCGTATAATCAAAGACAAAGCTGAAGAATCAGACTTAATGTCAGGTAGAAGGAGAGACAATTCAAAAACAGCAGAAATGGGTAATTACAGATTGCAGGATTGTCAGCATCCTCCTAGCTGAATCTGCACGGCGCACACAGGTTGAGGCAAGCAGCAACATCCCAAGCTGCCCCATCTGGTGCAGCCGAACAGCAGTGAATCTACACACACCTCCAGAACCAAACAGGATCAACAGCAGATTTGCAAAAGATAAGTGCACGCTCCCAACCTACTGCATGCCCTTCTCCCACCTGAGCTCCAAGGCTGAGAAGAAATCCTTTCCCCCACCTACCCTCCTTCCCACTGGAACACTAGTTCTGTGGCATTCAATAACACCACACCCCCTAAGCTAGCACCTCATGGCTGGGCCCAGAGGCTCCAGCTCCCTTACCCAGGCACTAGCATAGGTGGTCCACGGACTTGCAGTGCCCTTCACCCTCACCCTTCACCCCCACCCCAGTGCCTTGTGGGCTGATCCAACACTACAAGCCCTCATTAGGACAACACTTGGGCAAGACATACACCTGAAGCCCATTTCCCCTACAGCAGCCAAGTGGGAGCTGTAGATTTATGACATGTGACATCACCCTGCTCCTAAGAAGGGGCCTCACCATCCCACACCAGGGCCCTGAGGGTCATCGATACCACCTACTCCATCTAGCTGCCCACAACAGGGGCCTGAGAATTGGTGGTGCCTCCCAGTCCTTCTAGCAAACAGTACTGGGAGCCTAAGGACTGGCTGCACTACCCCCCAACCACTACACACTCTAGCAGACAGGTGTATGCCCTCCATCCAGGCACCCAAGGGTTGCCAACAGACCTCTGCCTTGCTCCACACATTGCCCCCCATTACAAACAGAGACCTGTGCCTGCTCTGAACACCCCCATGCAGCACTGCCCAACTGGGACTGTAAGTGAGACTCTCCACACCACACACTTGGTGACAAATGACCTGGGCACCTGTGCCTAGAATAACTGCACCACTGCAAGACCAGTGAATGGATTACTGCACTCACACACACAGAAGCTGCTCTGACCACCTGGAGACAGGAGGTGAGATCTTCAACAATGCCAGCAAACAGAGTAACACACACACCCAGCCAGTTTATCAAAACAAAACAAAAAAAACAGAAGGCAGTAAGCAAAAATAAAATGGGCCCACTTAGGTGCCCATCAACAGATGAATGTATAAACAAACTATAGTACATACACACAATGAAATACTACACAACAATAAAGAACAATGATGAATCTGCAAAGTATCTCACAACATGGATGAACCTGGAGGGCATCAAGCTGAGTGAAATAAGTCAATCACAAAAGGACAAATATTGTATGATACCAATACTATAAAAACTCATGAAAACATTTATACACAAAAAGAAACAATCTTTGATGGTTACGAGGAACGGGAGGGTTGGAGAGTGAAAAACACTAAGTAGACAATAAGTAAGTGGTAACTTTGGTGAAGGGTAAGACAATACCAGGGAAGCCAGCACAACTTGATGAAGGCAAGGTCATGGAAGCGCCATAGATACATACAAACTCCCTGAGGGACTGAACTACTGGGCTTAGGGTTGTGGGGACCGTGATTGCAGGGATCATCTAGCTCAATTGACATAACATACTTTATAAAGAAAATGTTCTACATTCTACTTTGGTGAGTAGTGTCTGGGGTCTTAAAAGCTTGTGAGTGGCCATTTTAGATACTCCATTGGCCTCACCCCATCTGAGCAAGGAAGGATGAAGAAAACCAAAGACACAAGGGAAAGATTAGCCCAAAAAGCTAATGGACCACAACTACTACAGCCTCCACCAGACTGAGTGCAGCACAGCTAGATGGTGCCCAGTAACCACCACCTAATGCTCTGACAGGAATCACAATAGAGGTTCTCAGGCAGAGCTGAGGAAAAATGTAGAACAAAATTCTAACTCAAAAAAAAAAAAAAAAGAACAAACTTATGGGTCTGACAGAGACTAGAGAAACCCTGAGCGTGTGGCCCCTGGACACCATTTTGGCTCAATAATGAAGTCACTCCTGAGGTTCACCCTTCAGCCAAAGATTAGACAGGTCCATAAAACAAAATAAGACTAAATGGGCACACCAGCCCAAGGGCAAGGATGAGAAGGCAGGACGGAGCAGGAAAGCTGGTAATGGGGAAACTAAGGCTGAGAAGGGGAGAGTATTAATATGTCGTGGGGTTGGCAACCAATGTCATAAAACAGTATGTATATTAATTGTTTAATGAGAAGCTAGTTTGCTCTGTAAACCTTCATCTAAACTACAATAAATATAATAATTTATTGATTTCTCAGAAACAATAGTTAATATCAAATCACATAAAGAAGCAGGAAAAAAATGCTTCCTGCAAGTGACCAATAAAAAACCAGAAAACCTTCAGGAGGAACTTAAGGCAATGAGGCTACCTGATAAAGGAGTCAAAAGACTTAATATACAGAGCTCCCCAAGAGATCAGGCAAAACACAGATCAAACAAAGGAATGCACAGAAAAAGCAATAGAAGAACTCAGGGAAACGATACAAGAACAAAATGACAGAATAAACAGGCTGCTAGAAGTGAAACAGAAACAGCAACTAGAAACCCAAAAGATTATCAATAAAATTTCAGAATTAGACAACTCAACAGAAAGTCATAGGAGAAGAATTGAAACGGTGGAAGTCAGAATTAATGAGACTGAAGATAAATCCGTTGACACCAATTTGTTTGAGAAAAATCAGAAAAAAAGAATGAAAAAAAAATGAAGAAACACTAAGAATTATGTGTGATATTAACAAGAGGAAAAACCTATGAGTGATCAGAATACCAGAATGGGGGGAGGGAGGAGGTAAGAGAAAACACAGAGAATTAAAGATTTGCTGGCAGAAAACTTCCATAATATCATGAAAGATGAGGAGAAGATATCTACCCAAGAAGTTCAATGAATTCCATCATACAGAATAGACCCCCCCCCCAAAAAAGTCACCAAGACATATCGTAATCAAACTTGCCAAAACCAAAGACAAGGAAGGAATCCTGAGAGTGGCTAGAGATAAACGAAAAGTCACCTACAAAGGAGAAGAAATAAGACTTAGATTACTCAACAGAAACCACACAGACAAGAAGGAAATGGGATGACATATATAAAGCCTTGAAGGAAAAATTTGCCAGTCCAGAATTATATATCCAGCAAAATTTTCTCTCAAATACAACAGTGAAATTAGGTCATTTCCAGATAAACAGAAATTAAGGAATTTGTGAAAACCAGACCAAAATTACAAGAAATATTAAAGGGAGTCCTCTGGTTAGAGAACTAACATCATCAGACAATTACCCAAGTCTAGGACACAGGACAGACCAACCAGATATCAACCCAGATAGAGTTCACAAAAACAAATCGAAGCTAAAAGACTGATAATAGGGAACAAGAAACATCAATACCTAAATAATGACACACATCAAAACAAAAAATGGAATAAAAGGTGTAGTCACAGAGCTGCCATATGGAGAAGAAGTCAAGGCAATATCAAGAAATAAAAGACTTGTTTAAGCTTAAAAAGTAAAGGTAAATTTCAAGGTAACCACAAAGGAAGCTAACAAGCCTATCCATCAAAACAAAAAAGAAGACAAACATAAAAACTCAGCAAACACTAAACCAACAATCATGAAAGATGTGAAAAGAAAATAAACAAAAAGAACACAGCACAGAAAATTAAGAAAAACAAAGAAACCTTCAACACCACAAAAAAAAAAAAATCAAAATGACAGCAGTAAACTCATAAAAAAATAAAAAAAAAAAAAACTCATACCTATCCATAATTACACTGAACGTAAATGACCTGAATGCACCAATAAAGAGACAGAGAGTTGCAGAATGGATTAAAAGAGACATAATCAGTCTATATGCTGTCTACAGGAGACACACCTTAGACACAAAGACATAAACAAACTCAAAAAAAAAAAAAAACTCAAAGAATGGAAAAAAATATATCAAGCAAACAATAACAAAAAAAGACCAGAAGTGACAATATTAATTTCCAATAAAATAGACTTTAAAGCAAAATCCACCGTAAAGAATGAGGAAGGACACTATGTAATGATTAAAGGGTCAATATACCACACGGACATAACCATAATAAATACATATATACCCAATAACAGTGCCCCAAAATACATAAAACAAACTCTAACAGATTGAAAAGAGAAATACACAGTTCCACAATAATAGTAGGAGATTTCAGCACACCACTTTTGGTGAAGGACAGAACATCCGAAAAGAAACTCAATAAAGACACAGAAGATCTAAATACTGTGATCAACCAACTCAACGTCATAGACATATACAGAACACTCCACCCAACAGCAGCAAAGTATACATTCTATTCCAACATATATGGAATATTCTCCAGAACAGACCACAATTTAGGCCACAAAGCAAGCCTGAACAAAATCCAAAACATCGAAAAAATAAAAGCATCTTCTTTGATCATAATACCATAAAGGTAGAAATCAACAACAGAAACAGCAAGGAAAAAAATATCAAATGCATGGAAATTGAACAACACCTTGCTTAAAAACTCCTCGGTTATAGAAGAAATCAAGGATGGAATAAAAAATTCCTAGAATCAAATGAGAATGAAAACACATCTTACCAAAACCTTTGGGACACAGCAAAAGCAATACTTAGAGATCAATTTATAGGAATAAACATACACACCAAAATAGAAGAGCCAAAATCAAAACATTAACCCTATAACTTGAATGAATAGAAAGAGAGCAGGAAAAGGACACCTCAGGCATTGGAAGCAAGGAAATAATAAAGGCTAAAGCAGAAATAAATGAAATAGAGAACAGAAAAACAATATAGAGAATCAGCAAAACCAAAAGTTGTTTTTTTGAAAAGAATAACACAATCGACACACCATCGGCCAAACTGACAAAAGAAAAACAGGAGGTGAAGCAATTACCCCAAATAAGAAATGAGATGGGTGATATCACAACAAACCCAACTAAAATAAAAAGATCATAACAGAATACTACGAAAAAATGTACTCCAAATTTGAAAACCTAGAGAAAATGGACAAATTTCTAGAAACACCCTACCTACCTAAACTAACACAAACTGAAGTAGGAAAACTAAACAGACTCATAACAAAAGAAGAGATAGAGGAGGTAATTTTAAAAAACTCCCAAGAAAAAAAAGGACCTGGCCCAGACGGCTTCACTGGAGAATTCTACCAAATTTTCAGAGAAGAGCTAATGCCAATACTACTCAAGCTATTTCAGAGCACAGAGAAGGAAGGAATACTTCCAAACTCATTCTATGCAGCCTGCATAACCCCGATATCAAAGCCAGGAAAAAGACACCACAAAAAAAACCCTGCAGACCAACATCCCTCATGAACATGTTGTTGTTGTTATTAGATGCAGTCAAGTCAGTTCTGACTCATCGCAACCCTATGTACAACAGAACGAAACACTGCCTGGTCCTGCGCCATCCTCACAACCGTTGTTTTGCTTAAGCCCATTGTTGCAGCAGCTGTGTCAATCCATCTTGTTGAGGGTTTTCATCTTTTTGGCTGACCCTCTCCTTTATCCAAGCTTGATGTCCTACTCTGAGGACTGATCGCTCCTGATAACATGCCCAAAGTATGTGAGACGAAGTCTTGCCATCCTCACTTCTAAGGAGTATTTTGTCTGTACTTCCTCCAAAACAGATTCCTTCAATCTTTTGGCAGTCCACAGTATATTCAATATTCTTTGCCGATACCATAATTCAAAGATGTTAACTCTTCTTTGGTCTTCCTTATTGATTGCTCAGCTTTCACATGCATATGAGGCAATTGAAAACACCATGGGCTTGGGTCAGGCACACCTTAGTCTTCCAGGTGACATCTTTTCAACACTTTAAAAATGTCTTTTGTGTCTATTCTACCAAAAGCCATCTATACATACAATGCACTTCTGATCCAAATTCCAATGACATTTTTTAAAGTGATGGAGAAACAAATCACCAACTTCATATGGAAGGGAAAGAGGCCTCCGATAAGTAAAGCATTACTGAAAAAGAAGAAGAAAGTGGGAGGCCTCACTCTACCTGATTTTAGAACATGTTATACAGCCACAGTAGTCAAAACAGTCTGGTATTGGTACAACAACAGGCACATAGACCAATGGAACAGAATTGAGAACCCAGATATAAATCCATCCACATATGAGCAGCTGATATTTGACAAAGACCCAGTGTCAGTTAATTGGGGAAAACATAGTCTTTCTAACAAATGGTGCTGGCATAACTGGATATCCATTTGCAAAAAAATGAAACAGGACCCACACCTCATGCCATGCACAAAAACTAACTCCAAGTGGATCAAAGGCCTAAACATAAAGACTAAAACAATAAAGATCCTGGAAGAAAAAATCAGGACAACATTAGGAGCCCTAATACAAGGCATAAACAGAATACAAAACATTACTAAAAATGACGAAGAGAAACCAGATAACTGGGAGCTCCTAAAAATCAAACACCTATGCTCATCTAAAGACTTCACCAAAAGAGTAAGAAGACCACCTACAGACTGGGAAAGAATTTTCAGCTATGACATCTCCGACCAGTGCCTGATCTCTAAAATCTATGATGCTGTCAAAACTCAACCACAAAAAGACAAAGAACCCAATCAAGAAGTGGGCAAAGGATATGAACACGCACTTCACTAAAGAAGATATTCAGGCAGCTAACAGATACATGAGAAAATGCTCTCGATCATTAGCCATTAGCCATTAAAAAAAAAAAAAAGCCATTAGAGAAATGCAAATTAAAACTACGATGAGATTCCATCTCACTCTAATAAAGCTGGCATTAATCCAAAAAACACAAAATAATAAATGTTGGAGAGGCTGCGGAGAGATTGGAACTCTCATACACTGCTGGTGGGAATGTAAAATGGTACAACCACTTTGGAAATCTATCTGGCGTTATCTTAAACAGTTAGAAATAGAACTACCATACAACCCAGAAATCCCACTCCTCGGAATATACCCTAGAGATACAAGAGCCTTTACACGAACAGATATATGCACACCCATGTTTATTGCAGCTCTGTTTACAATAGCAAAAAGCTGGAAGCAACCAAGGTGTCCATCAATGGATGAATGGTTAAATAAATTGTGCTATATTCACACAATGGAATATTACGCATCGATAAAGAACAGTGACGAATCTGTGAAACATTTCATAACATGGAGGAACTTGGAAGGCATTATGCTGAGCAAAATTAGTCAGAGGCAAAAGGACAAATATTGTATAAGACCACTATTATAAGATCTTGAGAAATAGTATAAACTGAGAAGAACACATACTTTTGTGGTTACGAGGTGGGGGAGGGAGGGAGGGTGGGAGAGGGTTTTTTACTGATTAGTTAGTAGATAAGAACTACTTTAGGTGAAGGGAAGGACAATACTCAATACATGGAAGGTCAGCTACTGGATCAAAGGAGAATGAAGAACACCAAGGTCACATGATAACTATGAACCCAAGAGACAGAAAGGGCCACATAAACTAGAGACTTAACATCATCCTGAGACCAGAAGAACTAGATGGTGCCCGGCCACAACCGATGACTGCCCTGACAGGGAGCACAACAGAGAACTCCTGAGGGAGCAGGAGAACAGTGGGATGCAGACGCCAAATTCTCATAAAAAGACCAGACTTAATGGTGTGACTGAGACTAGAAGAATCCTGGTGGTCATGGTCCCCAAACCTTCTGTTGGCCCAGGACAGGAGCCATTCCAGAAGACTACTCATCAGACATGGAAGGGATTGGACAATGGGCTGGAGAGAGATGCTGATGAAGAGTGAGCTACTTGTATCAGGTGGACACTTGAGACTATATTGGCATCTCCTGTCTGGAGGGGAGATGGGAGGGTAGAGAGGGTTAGAAACTGGCAAAAGGGTCACGAAAGGAGAGACCAGAAGAAGGGAGTGGGCTGACTCATTAGGGGGAGAGTAAATGGGAGCATGTAGTAAGATGTATATAAGCTTACATGTGACAGACTGACTTGATTTGTAAACTTTCACTTGAAGCACAATAAAAATTATTAAAAAAAAAAAAGTCTTTTGCAGCAGATTTGCCCAATGCAATGTGTCTTTTGATTTCCTGACTTTTGCCTCCATGGGTGTTGGTTGCAGATCCAAGTAAAATGAAACCCTTGAAAACTTCAATCTTTTCTCTAAGAACATAGATGCAAAAATTCTGAGCAAAATTCAAGCCAATAGAACTCAACAACACATCAGAAAAAAATAACACATCATGATCAAGTGGGATTCATATTAAGTATGTAGGAATGGTTCGACATTAGAAAATCAATCAACACAATCCACCACATACATAAAACAAAGAAAAGAACCACATGATCTTATCAATTGATGTAGAAAAAGCATTTGACAAAGTCCAACACCCATTCATGATAAAAACTTTCAGCAAAATAGGAATAGAAGGGAAATTCCTCAATACAGTGAAGGACATTTATACAAAGCCAACAGCCAACATCTTTTTAAACTGAGAGAGACTGAATGCATTCCCCTTGAGAACAGGAACCAGACAAGGATACCCTTTATCACCACTCTTATTCAACATTGTTCTGGAAATCCTAGCTAGAGCAATAAGGCAAGAGAAAGAAATATAAGGAATCCAAATTGGTAAGGAAGAGGTAAAACTATACCTATTCACAGATGATCTTATACACAGAAAACTCCAAAGAATCCACAAGAAAGCTACTGGAACTGATAGAAGATTTCAGCAAAGAAGCAGGATACAAGATAAGCATACAAAAATCAGTTGGATTCCTCTACACCAACAAAGAGAACTTTGAAAAGGAAATAACCAAATCAATACCATTTACAATAGCCCCCCAAAAGATAAAATACTTAGGAATAAATCTAACCAAGAACATAAAAAGCCTATACAAAGAAAGCTACAAGACACTACTGCAAGAAATCAAAAGAGATCTACATAAATGTAAAAATATAACATGGTCATGAATAGGAAGACTCAACACTGTAAAAATGTCTATTCTACCCAAAGTGATCTACTAGTACAATGCGATCCTGATCCAAACTCCAAAAGCATTTTTTAATGAGATGGAGAAACAAATCACCAACTTCAAATGAAAGGAAAAGAGGCCCTGGGTAAGTAAAACACTACTGAAGAAGAACAGCGAAGTGGGAAGCCTCATACTACCTGATTTTAGAATCTATTATATCGCCACATTAGTGAAAACAGCCTGGTACTGGTACAACAACAGATACATAGACCAATGAAACAGAATTGAGAATCATGACATAAATTCATCCACCTATGAGCAGCTGATATTTGACCAAGGCCCAAACTCAGTTAAACGGGGAAAAGACAGTCTCTTTAACAAATGGTGCTGGCATAACTGGGATATCCATCTGCAAAAAAATGAAACAAGACCCATACCTCACACCATGAACAAAAACTAACTCAAAATGGATCAAAGACCTAAATGTAAAATCTAAAATGATAAAGATCATGGAAGAAAAATTAGGGACAACACCAGGAGCCCTAATAAAAAAACATGGCATAAATAGTATACAAAACATTACTAACAATGTACAAACACCAGAAGAGAAACTAAATAACTGGGAGCTCCTAAAAACCAAACACCTATGCTCATCCAAAGACTTCACCAAGAGTAAAAAGATTACCTACACACTGGGAAAACGTTTTTAGCTATGACATTTCCAATCAACATCTGATCTCTAAAATCTACTACATGATACTGCAAAAACTCAACCACAAAAAGACAAATAACCCAATTAAAAATTGGGCAAAGGATACGAACAGGCACTTGACTAAAGATGACATTCAGGTAGCTAACAGGTACATGAGGAAATACGATCATTAGTGATTAGAGAAGTGCAAATCAAAAGTATAGTGAGATTCCATCTCACCCCAACAAGGCTGGCATTGACCCAAAAAAACATAAAAATAATACATGTTAGAGAGGTTGTGGAGAGACTGGAACACTTATACACTTTTGGTGGGAATGTAAAATGATACAACCAATTTGGAAATCGATTTGGCGCTTCCTTAAAAAACTAGAAATAGAACTACCATACGATCCAGCAATCCCACTCCTTGGGATATATCCTAGAGAAATAAGAGCCTTTACACGAACAGATATATGCAGACCCATGTTCATTGCAGCACTGTTTACAATAGCAAAAAGGTGGAAGCAACCAAGGTGCCCATCAATGGATGAATGGATAAATTATGATACATTTACACAATGGAATACTACGCATCAATAAAGAACAATGATGAATCCATGAAACATTTCATAACATGGAGGAATCTGGAAGGCATTACGCTGAGTGAAATTAGTCAGTTGCAAAAGGACAAATATCGTATGAGACCATTGTTATAAGAACTTGAGAAATAGTTTGAATAGAGAAGAAAATATTCTTTGATGGTTACGAGAGTGTGGGGAGGGAAAGAGGGAGAGGGGTATTCACTAGATAGTAGACAAGAACTATTTTAGGTGAGAGGAAAAACAACACACAATGCAGGAGAGGTCAGCACAAATGGACTAAACCAAAAGCAAAGAAGTTTCGTGAATAAACTGAAAGCTTTGAAAGCCAGTGTTACAGGGGCGGGAAGTTGGGGACCATAGTTTCAGGGGACATCTACATCAATTGCCATAATAAGATCTATTAAGAAAACACCCTGCATCCCACTTTGGAGAGCGGCGTCTGGGGTCCTAAATGCTAGCAAGCGGCCATCTAAGATGCATCAATTTGTCTCAACCCACCTGGACCAAGGGAGGATGAAGAACACCAAAGACACATGGTAATTATGAGCCCAAGAGACAGAAAGAGCCACATAAACCAGAGGCTACATCAGCCTGAGACCAGAAGAACTAGATGGTGCCCGACTACAACTGATGACTGGCCTGACAGGGAACACAACAGAGAGCCCCTGAGGGAGCAGGAGAGCAGTGGGATGCAGGTCTCAAATTCTCATAAAAAGACCAGACTTAATGGTCTGACTGGGACTAGAAGAACCCTGGAGGTCATGGCCCCCAGACCTTCTGTTAGCCAAGACTGGAACCATTCCCAAAGCCAACTCTTCAGACAGGGATTGGACTGGAGTATAGGAGAGAAAATGATACTGGTGAGGAATGAGCTTCTTGGATCAATTAGATACATGAGACTATGTGGGCAGCTCCTGTCTGGAGGGGAGATGAGAAGGCAGAAGGGGACAGAAGCTGGCTGAATGGACACGAAAATAGAGGGTGGAGAGAAGGAATGTGCTGTCTTGTTAGGGGGAAAACAACTAGGAGTATATAGCAAGATGTATGTAAATTTTTGTACGAGAGACTGACTTGATTTGTAAACTTTCACTTAAAGCACAATTAAAAAAAAAAATGCCAGACTTGCTGGCTTGATAGAGACTGGACAGACCCTTAGAGTATGGCCCCTGGATACCCTTTCAGCTCACTCCTGAGGTTCACCCTTCAGCCAAAGATTGAACAGACCCATGGAACAAAAGAAGACTAAAGGGGCACCAGCCTTGGGGCAGGGACTGAAAGGCAGGGGGAACAGGAAAGCTGGTAATAGGGAACCCAGGGTTGAGAAGGAAAAGTGTTGACATGTGGGGTTTTTAACTAATGTCATAGAACAATGTGTGTGCTAACTATTTGAGAGAAACTGGTTTGTTCCATAAACCTTCATCTAAAGTACAATAAGAAAAAAAAGAATTAAAAGTTGTGACCCTTTCCTGACTGTGATCAAAGAGAGAAATGAGGACAGAATGAGGGTCAGAGAAATACCATGTAAAAAGAACTTCACCCATCATTGCTGATTTCGAAGATGGAGAAAGGCGGCCATGAGGCAATGAATATGGATGGCCTCTATAAACTGGAAAAGGCAAGGAAACGTATTCTCCCCTAGAACTTCCAGAAAGGAATATAGCCCTGTTGACACCTTCTTTTTAGTCTGGCGAGAGCTATGTCGGACTATGACCTACAGAACTATAATAAATTTGTGTTGTTGGGTTTAGTCACTAAATTTATAGTTCTTTGTTACAGCAATAGAAAACCAATACATAAATTCTCAGATTTTTTATAAAGAATCTAAGGAAAAAACAGTCTTTTCAACAACAGTGCTAGAATAACTGGATATGCATATTAAAAATATAAAGTTTGACCCCCTACCTCACACCATACACAGAAATGAACTCCAAATGATTTGAAGATCTAAATGTAAAATAATAAAGCTTTTAGAAGAAAACATAGGAGAATATCTTCATGAATCAGGGACAGGCAATGTTTTCTTAGAAAGGGTACAGAAAGCAAAACTGTAAAATAAAATAGTAATAAATTAGACTTTACCGAAACTTATAACTTCTGTTCATCAAAAGATATCTTTAAGAAAATCAGTAGATGCACCACAGTCTGGAGGAAAATATTCACAAAACATATATCTGACAAAGGACTGGTGCCCAGGGTATGCCAAGAATTCCTATAACTCAATAATAAGAAGATAATTAACCAATCAAAAAAAATTTTTTAGTGAGCAAAAGATTTGAATAAAACTTCACAAAAGGAAATATGCAAATGCTAGTAAATGCATGAAAAAGTGCTTAACATAATTAGTCATAAGGGAAGTGAAAATTAAAACCACACCATGATAGAACTATGTACCCACTCAAATGGTGAAAATTCACAACATTGCAACATCAAATGTTGTCAGTGGAACTCACATATTGTTGTAAAATGTTACAACCATTTTGGAAAAGGTCTGGCCCTTTCTTATAAAACTAAACTTATACCTCCCCTATAACCCAGCAATTCCACTCCTAGGTATTTACCCAAGGCAAATCAAAATATATACCCACAAAAAGACTTGTACAAGAATGTTCACTGAAGCTTTATCCATAATAGCTCAAAACTGGAAACAGTCCAACGTCCACTAAGAGAATGAAAGAACAAGCTGCCATATTCATACAATGGAGTATTGCTCAGCAATAAAAAAGAAATAACTATTAATACATCCAACAATATGGGTGAATTTCAAAAATATTATGTTGTATGAAAGAGACTTACATAAAAGAGCACTTACAGTATGATTCCATTTATAAAAGTTTCTAGAACAAGCAAAATTAAGCTATATCCTGGGGGGAGGAAAGGCAGGGGCTGACCAAGAAGGGGCATCAAGGGGCTTTTCAGGAGAGATAGCAAAGTTCAATTATCTTGATAAGGTTTGAGATAAACAGTGTATGAATTTGTCAAAACTCAGTGGATATACACTTAAGATTTGTACATTTTTTTAAGTAAACTTTACATCAAAAGAAAAAACTGTAAATAAATAGTGAAGTGTTCAGAAAGAAGTGTACTGAAGTCTACAATTGATTTTGAAATGCATCCAAAAAATAAGGTCTTTTCTAACCCAACCCTGGAAGTCATGTAGTGTCGCTTTTGCTGCATTCTATTCATGGAGGCTGTCACAAAGTTCTACTCTTAATGGAAGAAGTGCAAAGAAACTTCAGATATTTTTTGAAACTGCCACATCTTGTAATATACCTGAGCAAAGACAACACCTCCTATGGCAAATAAGAAGGAAAACCAAAATGCTACGGGTCTGAGGTACTCCAAAAAAAGAAAAGATCTGCCTTGCTGACAAGGGAGGCAAAAGAAGGACTTTTTTCCCCTCTAATCTCCAATGTCCCTTTTTGTGGCCATTAGTTTTACCTGCCCTGCTCTGACCCAAATACTGCCATTTTTTATATGGTAGATGTCCTAAGGTTATCTACAAAATCAATGAGATTTATATACATATACGTATGTAGAAAGAGAACGTCATGGATTGAATTGTGTCCCCCCAAAATATGTGTCAACTTGGCTAGGCCATGATTCTCAGTGTTTTCACAGTTATGATATAATCATCTCCCATGATGTGATCTGATGTGATCAACCAATCAGCTGTAAAGAGATTCGGGTGGAATGTAACACCCTTACTCAGGTTGCAGCCCTGATCCAATGTAAGGGGAGTTTCTGTGAAGTGTGACCTGCATTGCCTTTTATCTTACAAGAGATAAAAAGAGAGAAGCAAGCAGAGAGTGGTGGACCTCAGTACCACCAAGAAAGAAGAGCTGGGAGTGGAGCATGTCCTTTGTGCTGAGAACCTCCTAGATGCAGGAGAAGATTGATGCCAAGACACATAAAGATCTTTAAGGGATGCCGAGCCCACAGATGTTGAAAGGAGACAAGAACCTTCCCTCAGAGCTGAGAGAGAGAGAAAGCCTTCCCCTAGAGCTGGTGTCCTGAATTCGGACTTCTAGCCTCCTAAACTGTGAAAGAATAAATTTGTTTGTTAAAGCCACCCACTTGTGGTATTTCTGTTATAGCAGCAATAGATAACTAAGAGAGAGAGAGAGAGAGATTTACTTTCTAGAAATGGCTATGCAATTTTATTATATATTGCCAGCCCCAAATTCATAGGTCAGGCAGTAGGCTGGAGACCTCTGCTGGCTCATGGGTTTGGCTGGCAAATCCAAAATCTCTAGGTCAGGCAGTAGGCTGGAGACTCCCGAAGGCTTATGTCCCAAGATCCATAGGTGCAGAGCTGGAGAGCGAGCGAGCTCTGTGAGAATGTCCATATTCTGGAGGCAGATGACACCCCCAAGGAAACTCCCCTTTCAACTGATTACTTGATTATATTTTATATGAGATGAGAGATGAGATGAGAGACAAGAGGAGATGGGGAGACATGAGAGGAGACGGGGAGAGACGAGACTAGAGACTAGAGATGAATGATATATGAATGATATTATATTTATTTAATTATATTAATTATATTTTACACTACACTACCGAACAACTTTACGGAACAACTAAACCACTAAGTCTAGTCAAGCTGACATGTAAAATTTACCATCACAGTGGATTTTCTTTGCATTGTTGTTGGTGGTGGTATTTTGTCAGGATGCAATTCCTCCAGTTATTTGGAGAAAAGCGCTTTTTAGTAGTTCCCAAGTCCAGAGAAGCCAACTAAGTGGGCAGCTGATCTTCAATGAAACAGTAGCTCTCCTGGAATTTGGCTTGGTAGTTAAATGTAAGAGGAACAGCAAGAAGAAATCGTCAAAGAAATCTAATCATGATAGATAATTTTATAGCTGGTGAGGACAGCAATAATCATTTTTGCAATTGATCTGTTTCAATCCCCAGATACTTTGGAAGAAGAATCAAACCACAAACATATTTCTTCTTAAATTTTTTAATTCTAAAAATTTCATTTCTCTCCAGTGGGTGCACCTCAAGGTCTATCAAATCACAAAGAGATAGAACTAGAAGAGAGTGCTCCTGTAGTGTACACTGAGGTAATTCTTGTGGTTTGTCACTCTTACATGCTGTTAACAGCCTCTTTCCATTGAAAGAAGATAGAGGAAGTCTCTGGAGAGAATGCAACCCAGGCCCAAATGAGAAGATAGTTATTGTTAGGTGCTGCTGAGGTGATTTTGACTCATAGTTACCCCATATGACAGGGCAGAACTGCCCCATAGGGTTTTCTTAGCTGTAATCTTTACAGGAGCAGATCACCAGGTCTTTAACGGAGCTGCTCTGTGGATTCGAACTGCCAACTCTTTGGTTAGCAGCCAAGTGCTGAATTGTCATGCCACCAGATACCAGCTCCTTCAAATATCTGATAATTAACTTTGAGTTCATAAAAAGCTATTTAGTGCTACAGAAATTCCCACAGAGCTAGAGGCCAAAGTTCTTTAAAAAGAGGCATCCCAGATACCAGTGTAAAAAATTCAGTTGTAAAATTATAATATGTTGAAATCCTTTCACCATACTTATTCAATCTGTATGCTGAGCAAATAATCCAAGAAGCCAGACTACATAAAGAAGAGTTCAGCATCAGGATTGGAGGAAGACTCATTAACAATCTGCAATATGCAGATGACAATACCTTGCTTGCTGAAAGCGAAGAGGACTTGAAGCACTTACTGATGAAGATCAACGGCTACAGCCTTCAGTATAAACTACACCTCAACACAAAGAAGACAAAAATGTTCATAACTAGACCAATAAGCAACATCATGATAAACAGAGAAGAGACTGAAATTGTCAAGGATTTCATTTTACTTGGATCCACAATCAATGCCCATGGAAGCAGCAGTCAAGAAATCAAATGATATGCTACACTGGGTAAATCTTCTTCAAAAGACCTCTTTAAGGTGTTAAAAAATCAAAGATGTCTCTTTGAGGACTAAGGTGTGCCTGACCCAAGCCATGGTATTTTCATTTGCCTCCTACACACGGGAAAGCTGGACAGTGAATAAGCAAGGCCAAAGAATTGACACCTTTGAATTATGGTGTTGGTGAAAAATATTGAATATACCATAGACTGCTAGAAGAACAAACAAATCTGTCTTGGAAGAAGTACAGCCAGAATGCTCCTTAGAAGCGAGGATGGCAAGACTTTTTCTCACGTACTTTGGACATGTTACCAGGAGGGACCAGTCCATGGAGAAGGACATTACGCTTGGTAAAGCAGGTCAGTGAAAAAGAGAAAAATCCTCAGTGAGATAGACTGACGCAGTTGCTGCAACAATGGGCTCAAATTATAGCAATAATTGTGAAGACGGCTCAAGAATGGGCAGTGTTTCATATTGTTCTACATGGGGTCGCTATGAGTCAGAGCTGACTTGATGACACCTAACAACAACAACAAATAATAGTATTAAAGGTAGCTTTACAGCAAGGACAGCAAGATAGCATAAATAAGTAGTGGGGAAAAGTGAAATAAAGTGAACATGAGCATAGGGACATATAAAAGAGACAGAAGTGAGGCTAATGCAAAATTTGTATAAGCAGTTCCTGTATACTTTTTGTTAACTACAGACTTGGCATGTGGTAGATTAAAAATGTCCACAATTATTTTGTACCTCCTCCCATCAAGAGGAGCTTACTGGGCTGCATTGTGAATTGCTTTGACCAATAAAATGCAGTGGAAGTGACACTGTGCAACTTCTGAAGGTAGGGCTCAAGAGGTCTTACAAAGTCTGCTGTATCATGGAATCCAACCTTCATGTGACAAACCCAGGGCTAGGCTGCTGAAGACTCTTGGCCCAGCCAATAGTCAGTACCAATCACCAACATGTGAGTAAAATCATCTTGGACCATCTAGCCTAGTTGAGCCACCAAATGACTATCTGGTCACGTAAGTAACCCAGGCAAGACAGAAGAGAAACCACCAAGCTGAGCCTAGCACAAACTGGCTGACCCACTAAACTATGAATAAGCTCTGCTTACACAACTCTGAGTTGTGTAAATGACAAGATTTCCCTTTTTTGTGTTGGCTGCCAAAAAGCTTAAAGCTACATTTAGTAGGTTTTGATACATAACAAATCATTCCAAAACTTAGCATCTTAAACAACACTTTATCTACTCATGGTTTGGATGAGTTAAATGATTCTACAAGTGTGTGATTTCCTGTACACCTCAGGCTAAATCCTATGGTGCAGAAGAGCAAATTAGTTTACTTGTGTCCATTCCATTTTTCATCAATTTTGCTGTCTCTGTCTCAACTACGGAGCAATAACCTGCTGCTTATTTTTACTGCAAATTAGGTACCTTAGTGCTGAATGGGGCCTCTAAGATCATCCAGTCCAAAATTCATGGAGTCTTCTGACTCCTCTCACCCTCCACATCAAGGCCTGTAGGTACTTCTCACCCCTTCTTCCACTGCTAATGCCTCTCACTCGAATTATTGCAATAGCCTCCCAACTGGCTTCCCTGCTTGCACTCTTGGCCTCTACAGTCTGTTCAGCTCTGAGTAACCAAAGTGATCCATTAAAAATGTAAATTTTATCATTTCTTTACTCTCCTCAAAACCTTGCAGCTTTCTATGTCACTCAGAATAGAAACGAAAGTCCCTACAGTGGCCCAGAAGGCCCTTTAGGTCCCAACCCCTACTCTTCCTATTACTCTCGTCTGCTGTTAATTCTTCTTCTCAATCACTCTACTCCTGCTATTGCTGACCTTCTTGCTATTCCTGGAATGTGCCAGACAGACTTTTTAAAGTCTGTGTATATGCCTTGCCTGGAACTCTCTTCCCACAGATAGCCACGTGTCTTGTTCCACTTAAATGTTACTTTGCCAGCAAGTGTTCCTGATGACCCTTTTTCTTTTTTTAATTTTATGGTGATAAAATACATATAACAAAACATTTGCCATTTTAGCCATTTTTTAGTGTACACCAATTATATTCACCATGTTGTGCAGCTATCACCACCATCCATTTCCCAAAGCTTTTCATTGCCCCAACAGAAACTCAGTATCCCTAACCAATCACCAGCATGAGGTAACCACTAATAAGACTTTTGTCACTATGCATTTGCCTAGTCTACATATTTCATATATGAATGATTACCCTTAATTTAAAAATAGCAGATCCTCATATCTATCACAACACTTCCTATTCTCCTAATTGGCATTAGTGTTCTCTACTATACCTATAACCATCTGACATCTTATAAATGTACCTTTTCTTATCTGTATCTTCTCTCAAAAATATCAAAATATCAAAAATATCCCTGCCCTTAGGGACCTTGTTTTATATATGCTCTATTGACATGATCTAGAAGAGTCAATAGCACTACCAGCACAGAGTAAGCAGTTAAATATCTCTTAAATGAATAAACGAATGAAGGTTGAAGATAAAGATGCAGCATTTGAGAGTAGAGCCAACATGGTGATACAGACAGAAGTACCATGGTGTCCCCCTGCAGGAAAGATCCAAAAAACTAAGTAAAACAGATACAAATGTCAATCCTGGAACCCTAAGCATCAAACGAAGTGATATAGAACTAGATTGATCACCGAATGGAAGAAGAAACTGACGCAGAACAGAGAATGAGGAAAGCTACAGAATGGAGGTCCCATCAGCTAACACCGCACTTCACCATCTCGGAGCACAACCAGCAACAACCCCAGACAGGGAATACAGGAAGACAACTTCAGGTAACTCCCAACAGGAAACAGACCACCTGGTAACCAGAAAAACATGCTTTTCCACTCCTCAGCCTTCTGTTCTGTACAATGTCTCCTCCAATTCCCAATGGTCCATGGCTGCTAGGCCAGAGAGACACCAATTCACTGCTGTGCAGGGTCTGCCTGGCCCCGTCAGCCAATTCCCACCAAGTCGTTTTTTTCTCTTTCCCTTTCTTCCTTTTCTTTCACCTTCCCACCTATCTGCCTAAGCCACCTCTGCCCCTTCCCGATAAGCAGCACCATGCTGCTCAGTGAGAGAGACACCAGACTGCTACCACTCCAGTTCTGCCCCACCCCCACCAGCTGGCTCCCTCAGCACCACATTTTTTTTCTCTCTCTTCCTTCCTTCCTTTTCCTTCCCCACCACACCACTCAGCTAGAAATTCACCAGCACATAGCCTCCCTGGGTCTGCTTCACCCCTACCTGCTAGCGTCTGCCACACATCCATTTTTCTTCTTTTTTTCTTTTCTCTGTTTCCCTTTCTTTCTTCCTCCCACCTAGTCTCATATTCCACTTCCACCCTGTTCTACTGGGCCATGCCTTGCTACCTTAGCTAGAAAGCCACTGGCCCAAGGCTGCCCCAGGTCCACCCTGTCCTCACCTGCCAGCTCCTGCCATGTCACTTTTTTTTTGTTTGTTTCTCTCTTTCTTTCTCCTTCCTACCTAGCTCCATACACCACATCCCCTCCCTTCCAACTGGCCCTTGGGTCCACCCTGCCCCTACTCACCAGCCCCTACCATGCTGCCAGTATTTTTAAACTTTTTAAAATTTTCATTATTTTTTTTTTCTTCTCTCTCTCTTCCTTTTCCTTCTCCCTCAGACCTAACCCTATACATCACATCCCTTCCTGGCACTGGGCCCTGCTGCACCATTGCAGCTGGAGAAACACCTCCATCTGATGTCCCAGGTTTGCCTGCCCCCACCCTGCTGCCATTTATTTTATTTTTCTCTTCTTTTTTTTCTTTTACTTTCTTTTCTTTCTACCTTCCACCTAGACTCATACAGCAACTCCCCCATTTCCCAGCAGTCCCCCAAGTCTGCCCAGCTTCCACCCTCCAGATACTCTTTTTTTTATCTCTCCCTATTTTTTCTTTCTCCTGCACCCCACCTAGCCTCATAGACCACCCTTCCCATATCACTGGTCCCCAATGTGCCCATGGCTACTGCACCCCTGGTGCTCAGGCTAGACACAACACTGGGCCTGCACTGCCCCCTCCTCCTGCCACCTTACCAACTGCTGGATACTGGGAATCAAGCCTGCACTGCTTCTAATTCAATGCCCCTGCCTACCTGGCCAGGGGCCGGGCAAGCTTCCATACTGCTGGACCAACATCAAGAGACAAACAGCGATTGCCCAGGCTGCCCTCAGTCACTTCACAAAACCAGTATACAGTGAAACGGGCTTGCTCTGCCTGTTGCTGCCCTGCCCATCTGGACAGGGTGGTGAGAGCTATCACGCCCATAGACAAGCAAGCAGCAAAACACACCTTGTCCGCCTGCCCTGACACATCAAAACAAAACAAAAAGCAGATGAAACATACAATCAATAAATAAAGAAAATAATACTTTAATGTCTCCAAGGCATTACCAAAACCAAAGATAAAGAGAGAATTTTAAGAGTTCCTAGGGATAAATGAAAAGTGATCTACAAAGGAGAGTCAATAAGGCTGAGCTCTGGCTACGCAGCAGAGACCACACAGGCAAGAAGGCAATGGGATAACATAATAAAACCTTTAAGGAAAAAAAATTACCTGCTGTAATGGATTGAATTATGTCCCTCCCAAAAATGTGTGTATCAACTTGGTTAGGCTGTGATTCCCAGTATTGTGTGGTTGTCCTCCATTTTGTGACTGTAATTTTATGTTGAGAGGATTACAGTGGGATTGTAACACCAACCTCACTCAGATCACCTCTCTGATCCAAGGTAAAGAGAGTTTCCCTGGGGTGCGGCCTGTACCACCTTTTATCTCTCAAGAGATAAAAGGAAAAAGAAGCAAGCAGTGAGTGGGAGACCTCATACCACCAAGAAAACAGCACTAGGAGCAGAGCAGATCCTTCGGACGTGGGGTTCCTGTGCCTGAGAAGCTCCTTAACCAGGAAAAGATTGAGAACAATGACCTTCCTCCAGAGCCAACCAAGAAAGAAAGCCTTCCACTGGAGCCGATGCCCTGAATTTGGACTTGTAACCTACTGGACTGTGAGAGAATAAATTTCTCTTGTTAAAGCCATCTACTTGTGGTATTTCTATGATAGCAGTACTAGATGACTAAGACATCAGGCCAAAATTACAAGAACTACTACAGGGGATCGTCCAGTTAGAGAATCAATAACATCAGATAACAACCCAAGACTAGAACATGGGACAGAACAACCAGATATCAACCCAGATAGGGAAGTTACAAAAATAAATCAAAGCTAAAACACTGAGTATAGGGAAACAGAAACATCAATATGTAAAGATGACAACATTAAAACAAAAGAGACGGACTAAGTAGTAATAAAACTTTCATATGGAGAGGAAGTCAAGTTAATATCAAGAAATCAAAGATTGGTTTAAACTTAGAAAAATAGAGGTAAATTTTAAGGTAACCATAAAGGAAACTAACAATTCTACACATCAGAATAAAAAAAAAGAAAAACATTAAGACTAAGCAAACACAAAATGAAAAAGATGAAAAGAAAATACATAAACATGACTCAGCACAAAAAATTACGCAGAAGAAACTGTCAACAACACACACACAAAAAAAATACATCAAAATGACAGCAGTAAACTCATACCTACCAATAATTATGCTGAATGTAAAAGGACTAAATGCACCAAAAAAAAAAAAAAAAGAGAGAGAGTGAAAGAATAGATTAAAAAACATGATTTGTCTATACGCTGTCTATAAGAGACACACCTTAGGCACCTTAGGCTCAAAGACACAAACAAATTAAAACTCAAAGGATGGAAAAAAATAAGTCAAGCAAACAACAGTTGAAAAAGAGTAGGAGTGGCGTATTAATCACTGATAAAACAGACTTTAAAGCAAAATCTACCACAAAGGATAAGGAAGGATACTATATAATGATTAAAGGGTCAATACGCCGCGGGGACATAGCCATAGTAAATACCTTATGCACCCAATGACAGGTCTCCAAAATACATAAACTCTAACAGCATTGAAAAAAGAAATAGACAGCTCCACGACGAGAGGAGATTTCAACACACCACTTTCAATGAAGGACAGAACATTCAGAAAGAAGCTCGACAAAGACACAGAAGATCTAAACGCTACAATCAACCAACTTGATCTCACAGACATATACAGAACACTCCATCCGACAGCAGCCAAGTATACATTCTTTTCCAACACACTTGGAACATTCTCCAGAATGGGCCACATATTAGGCCACAAAGCAAGACTTAACAGATACTCAAAATATTGAAATATTACAAAGCATTATTCTGACCATAAAGCCATAAAAGTAGAAATCAATAACAGAAAAAGGGAAAAAGATCAAATACATGAAAACTGAACAACACCTTGCTCAAAAACTACAGGGTTATAGAAGAAATTAAGGACAGAATAAAGAAATTCACAGAATCAAATAAGAATGAAAACACGCCCTACCAGAACCATTGGAACACAGCAAAAGCAGTGCTCAGAGGTCAATTTATAGCAATAAATACACTCATCCAAAAAAGAAGGGCCAAAATCAAGATATTAGCCCTACAACTCAAACAAATAGAGAGCAGCAAAAGATGACCTCGGGCACCAAAAGAAAGGAAATAATTAAAATTAGAGCAGAATTAAATGAAATAGAGAACAGAAAAACAATTGAAAGAGTTAACAAACACCAAAAGCTGGTTCTGGTAAAAGATCAACAAAAGCAATAAACCATTGGCCAAACCAACAAAAGAAAAAAAGGAGAGGAGGCAAACAACCCACATAAGAAATGAGATGGGTGACATCACAACAGACCTAAGTGAAATCGAAAGAATCATAACAGAATGCTATGAAAAATTGTACTCCAACAAATTTGAAAACCTAAAGGAAATGGACAAACTTCTAGAAACACACTACCTACCTAAGCTAACATAAACAGAGGTAGAACAACGAAATAACCAATAAAAAAAAAAAGAAGAGATTGAAGAGGTCTTTTAAAAAAAAAACTCCCATCAAAAGCTCTGGCCCTGACAGCTTCACTGCATAACTCTATAAAACTTTCAGAGAAGCGTTAACAACACCAGTACTACTAAAGGTACTTCAGAGCATAGAAAATGAAGGAAAACCCCCAAACTCATTCCATAAAGCCAGCATAACCCTGATACCAAAATCAGGTAAAGACACCACAAAAAAAGAAAATTACAGACCAATATGCCTCATGAACATAGATACAAAAATCCTCAACAAAATTCTAGCCAACAGACTTCAACAACATACCAAAAAATTAATTTGCCATGACCAAGTGGGATTCATTCCAGGTATGCAGGGATGGTTCAACATTAGAAAAACAATCAATGAAATAAAACAAAAGGACCACATGATCTTATTAATTGATGTAGAAAAGGCATTTAACAAAGTCCAACACCCATTCATAATAAAAACTCTCACCAAAATAGGAACAGAAGGGAAATTATTCAATAATAAAGGGCATTTATACAAAGCCAACTGTGAACATCATCCTGAATGGAGAGAGCCTGAAAACATTCCTATTGAGAACGGGAACCAGATAAGGATGCCCTTTATCACCACTCTTATTCAACATTGTGCTGGAGGTCTTAGCCAGAGCAATTAGGCAAGAAAAAGAAATAAAAGGAACCCAAATTGGTAAGGAAGAAGTAAAAGTATCCCTATTTGCAGATGATATGACCTTATACACAGAAACCCCCAAAGAATCCTCAAGAAAACTACTGGAACTAATAGATTTCAGCAAAGTATCAGCATACAAAATAAACATGCAAAAATCAATTGGATTCCTCTATACCAACAAAGAGAACTTCAAAAGGAAATCACCAAATCAATACCATTTACAATAGCCCCCCAAAAGATAAAATACTTAGGAATAAATCTAATCAGAGATGTAAAAGACCTATACAAAGAGAACTACAAGACGCTACTGCAAGAAACCAAAAAAGATCTACATAAGTGGAAACATACCATGCTCATGGATAGGAAGACTCAACATTGTAAAAATGTCAATTCTACCCAAAGTGATCTACAGATACAATGGCAATCCTGATCCAAATACCAATGACATTTTTTAATGAAATATAAAAACAAATCACCAACCTCATATGAAAGGAAAAGAGGCCCTGGATAAGTAAAACATTACTGAAGAACAACGAAGTGGGAGGTCTCACACTACCTGATTTTAGAACCTATTATATCACCACATTCGTCAAAACAGCCTGGTACTGGTACAACAACAGATACATAGACCAATGGAACAGAATTGAGAATCATGACATAAATTCATCCACCTATTAACAGCTGATATTTGACAAAGGGTCAAAGTCTGTTAAATGGAGAAAAGACAGTCTTTTTAACAAATGGTGCTGGCATAACTGGATACACATCTGCAAAAAAATGTAACGAGACCCATACCTCACAACATGCATAAAAACTAACTCAAAATACATCAAAGGCCTAAATATAAAATCTAAAATGATAAAGATCATGGAAGAAAAAATGGGGACAACACTAGGAACCCTAATACATGGCATAAACAGAAAACAAAACATAACTAAAAATGCACAAACACCAGAAGAGAAACCAGAGAGCTGGAAGCTCCTAAAAATCAAACACTTAAGCTCATCAAAAGACTTCACCAAAAGAGTAAAAAGGCAACTTACAGACTGGGAAAAAATTTTGACTATGACATATCCAATCGGGATCTAATCTCTAAAATCTACAAGATACTGCAAAACCTCAACAACAAAAAGACAACCCAATTAAAAAATGGGCAAAGGATATGAACAAACACTTCACTAAAGAAGACAATCAAGCAGCTAGCAGATACATGAGGAAATGATCACTATCATTAGCCATTAGAGAAATGCAAATCAAAACTATAATGTGATACCATCTCACCCAACAAGGCTAGCATTAATCCAAAAACCAGAAAATAATAAATGTTGGAGAGGTTGTAGAGAGCCTGGAACACTTATACATTGCTGATGTGGATGTAAAATGGTACAACCACTTTGGAAAGCAATTTTGTGCTTCCTTAAAAAGCTAGAAATAGAAGTACCATGTGATCCAGCAATCTCACTCCTTGGAATATACCCTAGAGAAATAAGAGCCATCACACAAATAGATATATGTAACACTGTTTACAATAGCAAAAAGAAAAGATGCAAACAACCTAGGTGCCCATCAACAGACGAACGGATAAACAAATTATGGTATATTCACACAACAGACTACGCAACAATAAAGAACAACGATGAATCCAAGAAACATAACATGGATGAATCTGGGAGGCATTATGCTGAGTAAAATTAGTCACAAAAGGACAAATATTGTATGAGACCACTATCAAGAGAACTCAAGAAAAAAGTTTAAACACAGAAGAGAACATTCTTTGATGGTTAAGTGGGTGGGGAGGGAGGGAGAGGAGAATTCACTAATTAGATAAAACCAAAAATCAAACCCGTTGCCGTTGAGTCGATTCCAACCTTAGCAACCCTAGAAGACAGAGTAGAACTGCCCCATGGAGTTTCCAAGGAGTGCCTGGTGAATTCGAACTGCCAACCTTTTGGTTAACAGCTGTAACTCTTAACCATTACACCACCAGACAAGAACGATCTTAGGGGAAGGGAAGGATAACACACAATACCGGGAAAGTCAGTATGACTGGACTAAACCAAAAGCTAAGAAGTTTCCTGAACAGAACCAAACAGTTTGAGGGTCAGAGTAGCAGGGGTGGGGGTCTGGGGCCCATGGTTTCAGGGGACATCTAGGTCAATTGGCATAACAAAGTTTATTAAGAAAATGTTCTACATCCCATTTTGGTGAGTGGCATCTGGGGTGTTAAAATCTAGTAAGTGGCCATCTAAGATGCATTAACTGGTCCCAACCCACTTGGAGCAAAGGGGAATGAAGAACATCAAAGACACAAGGAAAATATTAGCCCAAGAGACAAAAAGGGCCACATAAGCCAGAGGCTACTCTATCAGCCTGAAACCAGAAGAACTAGATGGTGCCTGGCTACCACCAATGACCGCCCTGACAGGGAATAAAACAAAGAGCCCTGGTGGAGCAGGAGAAAAGTGGGCTGCAGAATTCAAATTCATGTAAAAAGATGAGACTTAATGTTCTGACTGACACTAGGGAAACCCCAGAAGGCATGGCCCTTGGACCCTCTGTTAACCCAGAACTAAAACCTTTCTGGAAGCCAACTCTTCAGACAAAGATTAGACTGGATTATAAAACAGAAAATGATACTTCTGAAGAGTGTACTTCTTAGGTCAACTAGACACACGAGACAAAATGGGCAGCTCCTGTCTGGAGGCATGATTAGAAGGTAGAAAGGGATAGGAGCTGGATGAATGGACACGAGAAATTCGGGGTGGAAAGGGGGAGTGTGCTGTCACATTATAGGGTTAGAAACTGGGGTCACATAACAATACGTGTATATATTTTTGTATGAGAACCTAACTTGAGCTGTAAACTTTAAAAAAAAGGCCAAAATCAAAATGTTAGCTCTACAAATAGAACAGAGAACAGCAAAAGAAGCCCACAGCTACCAGAAGAAAGAAAATAAGATTGTTGCTGATGTTCTTGTTGTTGTTAGATGTCGTTGAGTCCGTTCTGACTCTTAGAGACCCTACACAAACAGAGCAAAACACTGCCCAGTACTATACCATCCTCACAATCATTGTTATGCTTGAACCCACTGTGTCAATCCATCTCGTTGAGGGTATTCCTCTGTTTTCACTGACCCTCTACCTTACCAAGCATGATGCCCTTCTCTAGGGACTAATCCCTCCTGATACCATGTCCAAAGCATGTGAGGAGTCTCGCCATCCTTGCTTCTTCCAAGATAGATTCATTGGTTCTTCTGGCAGTCAATATTCTTCATCAACACCATAATTCAGAGGTGGCAATTATTCTTCGGCCTTTCTTATTCATTGTCAGCTTTGGCGTGCACATGAGGTGACTGAAAACACCGTGGGTTGGGTCAGGCACACCTTAGTCCTTAAAGTGACATCTTTGCTTTTTAACACTTAAAAGAGATCTTTCACAGCAGATTGGTCCAATGCAATGCATCCTTTGATTTCTTGACAGATGCTTCCGTGGGCGTTGATTGTGAATTCAAATAAAATGAAATCCTTGACAACTTCAATCTTTTCTCTGTTTATCATGATGTTGCTTATTGGGCCAATTTTGAATTTTTATTTTCTTCATGTTGAGGTGTAATCCACACTGAAGGCTATGGTCTTTGATCTTCATTATAAGTGCTTCAGGTCCTCTTCACTTTCAGCAAGCAAAGTTGTGTCATCTGCATAACACAGGTTGTTAATAAGTCTTTCTCCAATCCTGATGTCCTGTTCTTCATACAATCTGGCTTCTTGGATTATTTGCTCATCAAACTGATTGAATAAATATGGTGAAAGGATACAACCCAGACACATACCCTTCCTGACTTTAAACCATGCAGTATTTCCTTGTTCTACTCGAAAGGATACCTCTAAGTACAGGTTCCGTATGTGCACAATTAGTGTTCTGGAATTCCCATGCTTCACAATGTTATCCATAATTTGTTATGATCCACACAGTCAAATGGGTTTGTATAGTTAATAAAATATAGGTAAACATCTTTCCGGTATTCTCTGTTTTCAGCCAAGATCGATCTGTCATCAACAATATTCCCCTTGTTCCATGTGCTCTTCTGAATCTGGCTTGAGTTTCTGGCAGTTCCCTGTCGATGTGCTCTGAAACCGCTTTTCAACGATGTTCAGCAAAATTTTACTTGTGATATTAATGATATTGTTTGGTAATTTCCATATTTGGTTGGATCACCTTTCTTTGGAATAGACATAAATATGGATCTCTTCCAGTTGGTTGGCCAGGTAGCTGTCTTCCAAATTTCTTGGCATAGATGAGTGAGCACTTTCAGCACTGTGTCCTTCGTTGAAACATCTCAATTGTTATTCCATCAATTCCTGGAGCCTTGTTTTTTGCTAGTGTCTTCCATGTAGCTTGAACTTCTTCCTTCAGTACCATTTGTTCTTGATCACATGCGACCTCTTGAAATGAATAATGTTGATCAATTCTTTTTGGTACAATGACTCTGTGTATCCCCTCCATCTCCTTTTGGTGCTTCCTGTGTCATTTGGTATTTTACCCATAGAATCTTTCACTATCGCAACTCAAGGCTTGAATTTTTTGTTCAGTTCTTTCAGCTTGAGAAATGTCAAAGCGTGTTCTTCCCTTTTCATTTTCTAACTCCAGGTCTTTACACATGTCATTATAATACTTTGTCTTCTCAAGCCACCCTTTGAAATCGTCTCTTCAGGTCTTTATCCCAACATTATCCTTGACTCAGGTCAGGAATCCAAGGGGGAAGCTCCTTATCCCAACATTATCCTTACTCTTTCTTCCTTCTTGTATTTCATATCTATGCCATTAAAAAGTTGCTTTGGATCTACCTCAGAAATATCCAGAGACATCTTCCCACCACTTCCATCGAGTCTTTCCTGGATTACTGTGGTAGCTTCCTTCCTGGTTCCCAGCATTTACCCTCTCAACAGATCATACAGGGATAACTGAAGGGGTTCTTAAATCCTCAATCAGGTAATTTAATTTCCCTCCTTACGATCCTGTAAGGGCTTTCCATTTCACTCAAAATAAAACTTAATAAAATTCAATCACCTTATCAATGCCTCAAGTCCCTTTATATATTCTCTCTCTCTCCTTTCTTTGTATTACACTAAATGAATCTTTTTTTCTCCATGAACATTCCAAGTTCAAACCCACTTTGAGTCCTTTGCACTTACTGTTCTCTCTGCCTAGTTCTTCCCCCAGATTTTTATTTGGCTAACATTTTGTCATTCAGGTCTTAACACAAATATTCACTGCTTAGGGATGTATAAAGTATCACTGTCCCAGCCATTCTCCAGGAGGGTTATTGCTGAGCTTATGGTCTTTATGGTTCTTGCCACTATCTGACATTTTCTTATTTACTTTAAAAAAATGTTTTCTCATTCTGCATCCCACTTTGAAATGTGGCTTCTGGGATCTTAAATGCTAACAAGTGGCTATCTAGATGCATCAGTGGGTCTCAACCCACCTGGATCAAAGGAGAATGAAGAACAAGAATACCAAGGTCACACAACAACTATGAGCCCAAGAGACAGAAAGGGCCAATGAACCAGAGTCTTACATCATCCTGAGACCAGAAGAACTAGATGGTGCCCGGCCACAATCGATGACTGCCCTGACAGGGAGCACAACAGAGAACTCCTGAGGGAGCAGGAGAACAGTGGGATGCAGACGCCAAATTCTCATAAAAAGACCAGACTTAATGGTGTGACTGAGACTAGAGGAATCCCGGCAATCATGGTCCCCAAACCTTCTGTTGGCCCAGGACAGGAACCATTCCTGAAGACAACTCATCAGACATGGAAGGGACTGGACAATGGGTTGGAGAGAGATGCTGATGAAGAGTGAGCTACTTGTATCAGGTGGACACTTGAGACTGTGTTGGTATCTCCTGTCTGGAGGGGAGATAAGAGCATAGAGAGCGTTAGAAACTGGCAAAATTGTCATGAAAGGATAGACTGGAAGGGCTGACTCATTAGGGGGAGAGTAAGTGGGAGTATGGAGTAAGGTGTATATAAGCTTATATGTGAAAGACTGGCTTGATTTGTAAACGTTCACTTAAAGCTCAATAAAAATTATTTTAAAAAAATTGTTTTCTGCCTCCCTTCTTACTTGTATGTTACACAACATTCGGATTTTGAATATTCTTTTCCTGCTGAAAATTGTCTGTGCATTGTAGGTTCTTAATACAATACATATATTTTAATGAATGAAGAAAGCAAGAAAGAGTACATACTTGGCAGTATGTACTGAAGATGGCAACCTAGAAAGAAAAGGTATCAACTGCCCAGCCATGCTGCATTTTTTTTTTTTCAATTGTGCTTTAGGTGAAATTTTACAGAGCAAATTAGTTTCTCATTCAACAATTTATACACAAATTGTTTTGTGGCATTGGTTGCAATCCCCACAATGTGTCAACACTCTCCCCTTGCACACCCCAATTTCTTGCTTTCATCCATCCATTTTTCCTGTCCCTTCCTGCCTTCTCATCATTGCTTCTGGGCAGGTGTTGACTTTTTGGTCTTGTTTACATGACTGAACTAAGAAGCACGTTCCTCACATGTGTTATTGTTTGTTTTGTAAACCTGCCTAATCTTTGGCTGAAGGGTGAACTTCGGGAGTGGCTTCAGTTCTGAGTTAAAAGGGTGTCTGGCGGCCATAGTCTTGGGGGTTCTTCCAGTCTCTGCCAGACCAGTAAGTCTGGTGTGTGTGTATGTGTGTGTGAATTTCAATTTTGTTCTATGTTTTTCTCCTGCGCTATCCAGGACCCTCTGTTGTGATCCCTGTCAGAGTAGTTGGTGGTGATAGCTGGGCACTGTCTAGTTCTTCTGGGCTCAGGCTGGTGAAGGCTGTGGTACTTGTGGTCCATTAGCCCTTTGGACTAATATTTCCTTTGTGTCTTTGGTTTTCTTCATTCTCTTTTGCTCCAGATGGGTGGGACTAGTAGATGCATCTTAGATGGCTGCTTGCAAGCTTTTAAAACCCCAGATGCCACTCACCCAAGTAGGATGTCAAACATTTTCTTTATGAAATTTGTTATGCCAATTGACCTAGATGACCCCTGCATGGTCCCCGGCTCTCAGTCCCAGTAACATAGTCCCTCAGAGTGTTTGCATGTGTCGATGAAGCCTCTATGAGAGTGCCTTGGTCAAGCTGTGCTGACTACCCCTATATTGCATTCTGTCTTTCCCTTCACCAAAGTTAATACTTATTAGGAGGAAACAGACCCTGGAGAAGGACATCATGCTTGGTAAAGTAGACGGTCGGAAAAAGGAGCAAGAGTCTCAATGAGATGGATTGATACAGTGGCTGTAACAATGGGCTCAACTATAACAATTATGAGAATGGCACAGGACCGGGCAGTGTTTTGTTCCGTTGTACATGGGGCCACTATGAGTCAGAACCAACTCAACAGCACCTAACAACAACAAGAGGGAGCTTCCTGGAATGTTGACTGAGCCTGCCAAGGACTGCCATCGCTATCTTCTGTCTGGAGCAGGGACAGACTTTCCCTATGTGAGCAGCCCTTGTTATTTAACAATGACACTGAAAATTCCAGGCACTTTCAGTGTGTCCCTTTTTAGCTGCCCTGATAGGAACTCTACAAATTGTAAAGGATCTGTTGCAATAAAATGTAAACACCACTATACATTTCTTCCAAACTGGAAACTTAAATTGCCCTTCCACCAGGTGGATGTGAGTCCTACTAGGATATGTTTCGCCACGGAACTGATAAGTAGACAGAAAAATATTTTCTCCCAATTGCTGTCTCCAACAAGGACTGATAATCTCTGGAAGTCATGTAGGCTTTGTAGAGTAAAGAAGATCTAAAGCAAACACAAATCTAAACACAGGGTTTTCCCAAGGGTCACTTTGCTCTCAGAGTCCTCCTGACTCCACACATCTATTTCACATGCAGAAAAGGAATCAGGCCTTTGAACTCACCTGGTTTCCCCATATTCATACATGAATATGTAAGAGGAGGAAAAAAAAATTTTTTTTCAAGATATTTTTCACAAGGAAAAACGCAATTAGAAAAATCTGGCAAAATGCGAAATAAGATAAGTTATAAGAATGAGTCCTGGTTACTTAAAGAAGAGGACATGCATTGGAAAGCAGATCAGTAATTTAGCAACTGGTAAATATTTTCAGAGCCTACAATTCCTGTTATAGGTCCCTTTTCCAATCTTGGTTCTTAAACTAGCAATAGAATGGACCACCTCCTCTTCCAACCTGTTCTAAAACAGAGGCATTTCTTCCAAAATAGGGGGTGAGAAATTCACTCTCCTTCTGATAGTCATGAATCAGACCTGCCACAAGGTAGTTCAGAAATACAAAAATATTCAAAAACTTTCCATGGGAGGAACACTGCGTGGAACAACCCAATCCCTGAAACTCTGCTTGAAAGCGTAGAGCTCACCATGCACGTGCTTTAAGCACAGACCAGCGCTATGCCAAGCAGCACTTAAACTCCAGCAGTCAGGTTAATAACCCAAACAACCCCCCATTAAAAGCATATCGACGAGAATGTTGGTGAAAACCTAAGGAAAACCACAGCAAGTGCCCTCAAGCTATTACGCCAAGAGTCTAAAGATAAAACTGCACCTATCAAAATGAAGGATGAGAAACAGATAAGAAAATAACAAGAAGCAGATGACAAAGTTATTTTCCATTGTGTTCAGAAAAGATTTCTACATGGGGGCTCTGAAAACTGCTCTGTGTATTCTATCCCTACAGAAGAGTAGAAATCATTTGTACAACTCAGAGATAAACACTTGGTCTATGTGTTGTGGACAATCTGACTACTTTCAGGAGAACTTGAGTAAAGGAAGGATTCCCCCCAAAGGCATGAAGAAGGCACTGAGGGGAAGGGCCAGAGGGAGGTCCATCTGCCAAGGCTTAGAGAGGAGGTTACAATCCTTCAACAAAGTAGCAGGCTACCTGCCACAGAACCCCTGAATGGTTTTATGGTTTTGTTTCTTCCTACCAAGTGTTAAGCATTAAGAGAGGGATGCACAAAAATAATTATTAACTCCTTAGAAACTCCAAGTCGCAGTTAGACTAAAATAAAATATAGCTCCCCTTTGGCCCATTGCAAGGTCTAAAATAATATTCTATTCTCTCCTGGTGGGCAGAGGAAGGTAAATTTTATTTTATGTGACTTTTGGGGACAGGAGAGTATTTTATCATCATTTCTAAGTGTGGAAATGGCTTTTAAAACAGTTATTTGAATTTGGGCACAAAATTATTTGAATTGAGTTTTGATGTGAGTAAATTCTTGGCATTTCGGAAAAAATGAGTTCTAAATGCCCTGTCAAGTCAATAAGAAGCTGCTACAAACTGGACATGACCAGACCTTTCCTGTTTCACATCTGGGCTAAACGAGGCAGTGTACAAAAGTGCAAAGGCAATGGGCTTCACAATTAGACAAAAAGGGTTCAAGGCCTACCTCCAGCATGTACTGTCTCCATGACCTGGGCAAATTATTTCATCATGCTGAGCCTCAACTTCCTTGATGGCAAAGTAGGGATCATACTATTTATCAGCTGTTGTCAAGTTGATTCCAACTCACGGCAATCCCATGTGTGTCAGGTAACAGTTGTGCTCCATAGGATTTTCAGCAGCTGATTTTTCAGAAGTAGATTGCCAAATTCTTCTCCAAGGAGCCTCTGGGTAGACTTGAACCTCCAACCTTTCAGTTAGAAGATGAGCATATTACCATTTTCACCACCCAGGGACTCCTCATGCTATTTACCTCCCCTTAACTGCTGCAGGGATTAAATGAAGTAAGACATTTAGGACTCCTAGCCCAGATTCAGAGCCCTGGTGGGCCATTCAGGTACAGAGGAGGGCTTAACATATATCCACTTCTGTCCCCTGGTCACCCCTGGTTTTCCTCCAGTTAATACTCCCCATGTTCAAATCAGGGCACTCAAATAACTGATTGTCTCCCTTCCCTCCATGTGTAGTAAGTCCAGGTTAGAAGATGTAGAAAAAAGTATTTCTGTGTGACCTTCAACTATCTTTAGTGTAATGTGTCAAAATTAATTTATTCACTGATTTGGTCAATTTTTTTTTCTAGGCCTCAGTCATCAAGTAGCTGCCAAATAGTACTTAATCTCTGTCAACCAGAAATGTCAACTCCCATTTCTAGTCATACCAGCACCCTCTCCCTAAGCCCTATAGAAAAAGTAAAGTTCCCAGGGACCCACCCAAATTATACCTTGATCAAGGGAAAGCAAATTATGAGCCTTGGGAACCAGTGGGCTCAGCCCTGATCAAGTATGGGTTTGGCCTTCGTTCTCCAAGGCTTCATTTAGGTAACTTTTCAGAATTATTTTTTTTTCCTATTGTCATTCTTGGCACAGCAAAAAAAAAAAAAAGTACATGCAATAAGAAGCCAAAGTACAATATTGTACCTGAGCAGCATAATTGGCCTGGAAAGTGAGATGTCACTGAATGAAGCCAACCAGGAAAGGAAGACTTGATATTTACATATGTGCTAGATTCAGAAAAGCAAGGGAGCTGCATAAAATACTGTTATGGATTGAATTGTGTCCTCAAAAAACTTATGTAGAAGTTCTAACCCTGTACCTGTGAATGTGAACCTATTTGGAAATAAGAGAGTTTTGTTATGTTAATGAGGTCATACCAGAGGAGGGTGGGTCCTAAACCTAATCCCTTCAGAGGGGTGTCTTATAAAATGGGAAAAAGACACGGCGAGACACACACGCAGGGGGAAGCACCATGTGGCAATAGAAGCAGATGCATCTAGGAACAGCAAAGGAACACCAAAGATTGCCAGGTTTCCAGAAACTAGAAGAGAGGCCTACAGAAGGAGTCAACACCACCAAGATCTTGATTTAGACTTTTAGCCTCCATCCAAAAACCAAACCAAACCAAGCCCATTGCCATCAAGTTGATTACGACTCATAGCAAGACATAGGACAGAGTAGAACTGCCCCATAGAGTTTCCAAGGAGCACCTGGCATATTTGAACTGCCAACCCTTTGGTTAGCAGCCAGAGCACTTAATCACTATGCCACCAGGGTTTCCTTAGCCTCCATAGCTGTGAAAAAACAAACTACTATGCTTTAAAACCACCCACTTGTGGAATTTTTTGTTATGGTGGCACTAAGAAACTAAGACAAATGCTCTTTGTACAAAAAAAGGGGGTGACGGGTGTCTTGCCTAAGTGAGATTAACTTAGAAACACGTCTGTAAACACCTTGTGGCTAAATTGCCAATATTGAGAACTATGATAATGTATTATTTGGTGACACTGGAAATATTTATTGCAGAATTTCAGCAATAAACTGTGGGACAACCCGGGATTTAAAAACTTAGCATTTCTGGGCATTTCTTGCATTATCTAATGCTGCCCACAAAATGACTCTGCCCATGCAATGCTTGTATTCCCCATCGGTATCTCACTTTCTTAGTGGTATTTGGGACATTGCCCCAAGTGCAAACCAGGACACCACCATGCAAGATTCAAAATGCCCGTTTTTGGTAGCATTAGTCATCCTTCAGCTTCTACCAGGTTGTGTTTGTTAAGTGGGCCCAGAGGAAGTCAGGGCAGTTGAAGGAATTTTAGGGAATACTACTTGTTCCTGGGAAAGTTTAATTTGTTGATTAAGCAGACTTGGAATAATGCCACCTATAACAGATGCTCTAGCAAAGAAGGACAGTAAAACAAATGGTTTTGTGAATGTTTAGTGTTTAGAGAGAATCTGGGTAAGAATTACTAGTGTTTATGACCTAGTGATGGTAAGGTCAGCCAATAGCACAGTTTGGAAAGAATCAAATGCAAATTCCTTGGAGGAACTGAGGCATAATTAAGGCGTAGCGCAGTGTGGTCCTGCAGATGTTAACTGTCCCAGGTTGGCATTAATATCTCTAATAAGTGTTCATAGAAAATTTTTTTGATTATATTTTTTAAGAGTATAGGTAATTGGTGTTAACTAATAAGCTAGTTTCACATCTGTCTACATGGTATCTATCTATGGAGGACAATAAGACCCTAAGGATGGTGCCAAGCAAGGCCTGTTGCTGCAATTAATTTGGTGTAGCCAGAGCAGATATCCAGGGTCCCTAAGCAAACGGGAGGACAACCGGGCTTCAGAAAGGTTCAACCCTGCTCAGAGCAGAGATATGCATTGCTGCCCACGATCAAGACCAGGTGCCACATAGGCCCAGAGTTGGGGCACACCTGGGTCCTTCCTATCAACAACTAATCAGTTGCCGTACAGTAGACCCCGACTCATGGAATCTCATGTGTGTCAGAGTCGAATTGTGCTGCATACGGTTTTCAGCGGCTAAATTTTTCAGAAGTAGATGGCCAGGCCCTTATTCCAAGAAGCCTCTGGGTGAACTCAAACCGCCAACCTTTTGGTTAGCAGCTGAGTGCTTAGCCATTTGTACTACATAGGAACATCTATCAACAACCAAAGGGCCATGAGTGTATTAAGAGTCAGCAATTGCTTCCAGCAAAAATGACCCAACCTCTAAGCTACCCAGCAGCTTGTGGAGTCAGTAAGTCAGCCTTATCAAAGGACCCAAAAGAGCAGGCATAGCTGTGTGTGTCCATCACCAAAGCTAAATCGAAGCATGTGTGTATGAGGAAGTCAGACAGCCTATCAAGTGTGTCGGGGCTATGGATTAGCGGACAGCAGCCTAAAAGCATGTATGAGTGTGCCGTGGGCCCATGGGTACCCATCTCCACTTCCTGTACACACAGCTCAGCATGGCCCTTGTCCTAAAACAGTCTGGATTCTTGTTCTAATTCTCCTACTTTGGCCGTGTGACCTAGGCAAGAAAACTTTTGTAGCTGCGGTTTAGTTTTGTTTTCCTTATCTGTAGAATGAAAGGGTTGTATTCAGATCATTTCTTAGTCTTTTCCAACTTGAGCTGAGTTTATGAGTTTATTTCTCCCCCTGCACTTTTTTTTTTTTTTTTGCCTTATATGTCTTAATTTACAACTCTTGGATTTTCCTTCACCAGGACAGATCTCATACTATGACACTGAGAGTGAATACGGGAGGAAAGATAAATAGATACGGTGTTACAATTCTGTAAGGTGCTACAACTCTTTCTCAAGGAAACTCTGTGGTCAGAGGTAGAAATCATAGAGGAGGCACAAGCATGTTCCAGGTCAAGGATTCTGTTCCTGTCAAGCTCCACAGACTACACCACCACTATCTCCTCTCTGTGGCAATGAGCCACATCCCCCTAGGCCACTGGCCACACACTCAGGCCTGCCTGCCCCTTCTGGCACAATCCCTCTCCCATAATAGCAGTATCTTCCTTACTTCCAGAGACCTGGGCCCTGAAAGTCCAAGAAATAGTATACCTCCACCCTCTGGAAGCCTGCTCCCTTCCTGGCCTCCTAATCCTCATTCCCCTAACCTACTTTTTCCTCCTCAGCTTCCGCTACCACCAGGCCAAAGGAAGATGCTAGAATTTCTCTCTCCTCCCTTAGTTTTCTTCCTAGGGCATTTAGTAATGGAGGTTTGTACGCACTGGGTTGGGAACCACATCTAACTGGCTACAGGAAAGAGGAAGACACAGTCCTTATTTCTGTTTTATTGTTGAACACTTAGCTCTTTCTCTGAGACCCTCTCACCGCCTCCCCTCAAGTCCACCCATCTCTGGCATTGTCTTCTTTCATTGCAGCAACAGGCCTTATTCGGCTCCACCCTTAGTTTTCTCTCCCTGAACTGCCCAGCTTGTTCTATACAATTGACACTGTTATGCACTGTGCTCTTTAAAGCTGTTGGGAATCTCAGTAATTTGGGAGATCTGTTGAAGTTCTGTGGCACGGAGCAACCACAGGCCTGGTACCAGAGGAAGGTCAGGCTCACAGTGGATGGTTCCTAACCCTCAGGCTTATGGCTGCTCTACTAATGGCTTCCTTTGCTCACCTTGCCAGGGAGCCCCAGGGTTTCTAAAAGGCTCAAATATGTCTGTGACACATTATCTGGAGATTCCGCAGAGATGCCAAGTTGAATAACGACTTGTGGATTTTTACAAGAAGCAAAACTGAAATTTTGTAAGGATGCCAGTCAGCCTCTCATGCGGGGTGAGAGCTGTGAGCCCCAAAGCAAAGCACTCTGTGGTTGGCCCTTGATTCTGACATGAGCACTGGGGTCTGAGGCTGTCACTTTACTCCATGACATATCCCTGCCTCTGAGACTTATCTAGCTCTTGTGGTGGCACGGATTTTATCCATGGTCCTAGGCATAGCATGCAGCGTTTCCATGCAGGCTGAGGTTGTTATACAAATCCACACATTGCAAGTGACTTGGCATTTGTTCTCTTCATTCAGTTTCCTTCTTGGGCAGAGCAGGAGGGGGCCCTAGCTGCTACAACTGAGCAATTTTTATGATGTATGGTTAAAAGATGCATTCAAGGGGAACATGGCATTGGAACTTTATAACACTAACATTCTTTTTGTTCTCCCCTTCGTAAAATGAGACTTCAAAGGCACATTATGTCATAGCATGGATGAAAAGAGGCTATGTTCAAAAAGGGAATTTCATTATTAACAGCACCACAGTTAACCTGAGTGCCAACATTAACAAACCAGCCTAACCCTCTGGCAATTCATTGTCATTTAATATATATTTAGAGCCCACCCTCTGTGAAGAAATGTGGAGAACACACACGTGGCCCCTTCTCAACTGGACTTTACAGCCCAAGAATGCAAGGCCCACATCTGGCATATCCGTTGCATAAGAAAATAAAAATGCCACACAGACATGGACCAATCATTTTATGGTCCTATAAACCTTAAGGTTTGATAGGTGTAAACTCTGTCTCCTTCTACTCCACACTGAAACACTTTGTGGAGATTTGGGAAGAAATGACAGTATTCTTCTTCTGTTTCTCTGACATTCAACTTAATGCTACTTGCCAAAAGTGTGCTGAATGATAGGAATAGAGAACTAGGAAATGTGTGCAGTAAGCTTGGACTGGTGCAGGGTGCGCGGGGGGGGCGGGGGGGGGGCGGGCGGCAGCTGAGGCTATGATGGGGCTGTTCATGAGCCATATCCTGAAAGGAACAACTAAGGAGCTTGGATACTGTAGATAAAGAGGGTGTCCCTGGGTGGCGAAAACAGTTAACAGGCTCAGCTGCTAATCAAAAGGTTGGAGACGCTAGTCCACCCAGAGGCACCTCAGAAGAAAAGCCTGTTGATTTACTTCCTAAAAATCAGCCAGTTGCAAACCCTATGGAACACAGTTTTACTCTTACACACATGGAGTCACTGTGAGTTGGAACTGATTCAGTGGTAACTGGTTTGTGAATGGGGTGGGATGGGAGGGAGAAGCAGAGAGGGGTGTGGCAATGAACTTTGTAAGCCAAGGAAGAAAATGGTCAAATTTGTCATTCAGGTAGATAAGCTCAATGGCTGGGTGGAGGATGGGGCAGAAAGGACAAGACTAGAGGAAGGGAGACCAGGGATTAAAGCCGTTTAAGGGTCCTGGCAGAGATGAGGAAGGTTGAGCTCTAAGGTAGAAGGTATCAAGCTTTTCCAATGGGCACACAGACAGATCCTCCATCTCCCTGTGCTCTTTTCCCCTAACTGGTCGGCATGAGGGCATGCTTGCAGTGGCTGCTTGTGCTTCCCACTGGTTCTCCTTCCACAATCACCCTTTTCCCACTTCATGAAAGAAAGGCATACCTCTCACTCACCCAGAATCTTACTATGGTGTAATGTCTCAGAGTTAAAAAATTTACAGTGGGAGGTGGATACAAAGAAAGGAACAATTCAAAGTTTAAATACCCAACAAGCCCGTTCATCTTATTAAGAGATATTTCTAATAAAATCTTTACTTTTCATGTAAGTATGCTTTTTATATGGTTAAAACAAAAAAAAGAAAAAAATTTTTTTATATGGTTATGCTTTATTAATTACCAAAATTTATAACATGTTTATGCTGTTTTGGTCAATTTTGTACTATTATTAGCTATAGTAATAACTGGAATCAACATTTTAAAATTATATGTAGTCTTATGGTCATATGAGATTTTTAAATATTTTGAATTTCACTTTATATACACTTTGTGAAATAAAAGTATAATGGGATAATCCCAGAGGACTTTCAAATATAAAAATATATCACATTAGAATAAAATTCTTGGGGCGGGGGGTAAAATGGAAATTTGAATTTAAAGAGAAAAAAGAATGATGCAAAAATCTTGGTGCAAAGAGCACCTAAGAAGCTAGGTATTTATAGATGATTTAAACAAGGAATATAAAGATAAGATTGCTTATTCAGTACAAATCTGGTTAAGATCATACAAGTCCATAAATTGAGCCTTTTAGTGTTATCTTTTCCACTAATCAGAAGTGATTTGCATCTCTACCGGACAAAAATCTACATGGCAACCAAACATTAGAAAGACAATCAAAAGTGCTAGCTCAGCCCTGCACTGAAAGAACACTCAGAAATCTATTTTGCCTATTTCTCAGTTTGATATTTTTTCTGACAAAAAAGAGAAGAAAAATAATCAAACCAATTAGAAGAAGCTGAGCGTTCTTTTATGGCTAAAAGTACAGTTAAAAATGTATTTAAGCACGCAAAACATTTTATTTTTCTTTAGCTAAGCTTACTGCCTATCTTGAAGCACCTTTCTGTGAGGTGTAAAATTTCACCCTGTCACTTCCAGGCATAGTCAGCTCACATTTATGATTTTTTTAATTACAGATTTAAACTTGGCCAAATACATTATTGTTGTGTGCCATCAAGTCAATTCCGATTCATAGTGACCCTATATGACAGAGTAGAACTGTTCCATAACGTTTCCTAGGTTGCAATCTTTACAAGAGCAGATTGCCAGGTCTTTTCTCCTGGAGCCGCTTAGTGGATTTGAACTGCTGACCTTTCGGTTAGCATCCTTCTACACGGTTACATCGGCATCTCCTGATACGTTCAGCATTCCTGGCCTCCATGAAGGCTACTATGTGCCCCCCTAACCTGGTAGCCATGGCCCTCAGAGGTTGGAGGCTCTCTTTTCCTGCCTATTTCTCTGCTCTAATCAGAAGGCCACCAAAACTTTTGGTTGCTCTCTCATACCACTTTGGGGCATAGGACGTGGCCTGCTGGAAACTCCATGGATTTAACTCTAATCCTATTCATCTCATAAACCACACACTGGGCATGAAGTTTCTCTCCAGGCCCACACTTTGGGCATTAAGTCACAGGGTCACTTTGTTCTAAGACCACCAAACCCGTTGGTCATTGTTAGCTGCCTTCAGGTCAGCTCTGACTCATGGTGACCCTACATACAACAAAACGAAACACTGTCTGGTCCTGCACCATTCTCACAATCACTGGCATGCTCGAATCCATTATTGTAGCCACTGTATTTTGAGTGCCTTCCAACCTCGGGGGCTCATCTTCCAGCACTATACCAGAGAATATTCCATTGTAATCCCTAAAATCCCTGGATTTTAATTGATTAATTTTGGAATTAGATTGCCAGGCCTTTTTTCTTGATCTTAGTCTGGAAACTCCCCTGTAACCCTGACCACTATGGGGACCCTGCTGGTACTTAAAATATCAGTGGCATAGCTTCCAGAACCATAGCAACACACAAGCCACCACAATATGACAAATTGACAGACATGTGGTAGACCAGATCCACAGGGGATATGATCATTCCCTCCCCAAATCTGGTCTAGGAGATACAAGGACAAGCTTGGGGTCAGAGACTTCCTCTCTGCCCTCAACCATGACCACATGTACATTCATCAAAACTCTCTTAACCGCTCTCTCTCCTTAATGACTCCTCCCTGCAGTGTGTAGCACTTTTACCTAGCGGAGGGCAGGGTACTAGTTGTAGTTGATTGGCTCTAACTCCTAAAATATTAGAACCCAAGTCTTTTGAAATTAACAGCTAGGACTTTGATGCCTTTGTTCTCCAGGTCCTTCTTGACACCCTTCCTCATCCTGAGAGACAATGTTATCTCTGGTTGCAAACCAACTGGTACGGATCTGGCAATGGAGGGAGATGGGAAACCCCAGTTAATGTTTCACTTGTCCTCCTGCTATATTAGTTTTGCATGATGTATACTCTGGGTGTGGCCTGCAATATTCCAGTTTTCATTAAGACCTGACTGGCCCAAGGTCTGACTGCATTTGGCCCGGAGTCATCTTCAAGTCTTGGGGTTGCAGGCACAAGCTCATCTAAGTGGATTAAAGCTGGTCAGGAGGCAATGGTTAATGGCCATAAGCCCCTGGCCTAAAAGAGGCTGCCTGGCTCCTATAGGGAGCCTCTGAAACAAGGCCTTACTGCACAGCAGGGGAGCAGGAACAGGAATGGGAGAGGAGGTTGGTCTTCCATGCCCTGTCCACATGAGGGCAGAAACCCTGCCAGGATCAACAGCATGGCAACTGGCAAAGTCCCTGCCTGGCTCCCTCACCACTGTGGTCACCATGAGCCTGTGTTTTTTCTGAGATGTGGTTTATGAAAATGACCTCCTGAGGTCTGGCACACAAATGAGTTCTTAGAGGAAAAAAGACAGGGAGGGGACGCCACTCTCTGAGGGGTAATGAAAACGAAGCTGGCTGTTACTCCATGGGAATGGTGCTAAAGAAGCATCAGTGCGCACTCAGCGTCCACCTCAGTGAGATGACTCCATGGCCAATGACAGAAATCCAATCAGAGAAACACACACCCTGAAAGGACCCTGGGGGCCATCCAAGCCAGATCTTTCATTTTACAGAGGAGGGAACAACGGCAGATCACTCTTCACTGACTTGCCACAGTGAGGCCTTCCCTTCTGTTCAGTCGTTTCCTTCACGTGCTTGGGCTTTTGCTGACCTGTAAAATGCATTGTGGACAACATTTATCTTATTTTAGTAAATGTAATAAGCCACTGACCTTCTTAGTGATTTCAAGTCCAGAGCCTAGATTGCCTTATGCAGCTAACTTCAGAAGAGATGCTAGGTCAGGTTAGGTCTGAGACCAACATTGCCAGAGGTCAAATGGCTGGTCACTGCAGCCAAAGAGGATTTGAGGTGCTCAGGATCCCAACTAGTTGCTACCTCCTGGACCAGGGTGCTAGGAGGGGCCTGGCAACATTTTGCTTCCTAATAGTGGGTTTTATATTAGGCAATGACTGATTATCCAATCAGAGTTTCTCTGAAAGGACTGCATATGGGCCTTAGGAGTTGTAGCACGGAGTGGTGGAAGAGAGACGCTGAATCCTAGGACTAGACAACGATGGCCACCTGATGAGTAGACACAAGACTAGAGGTGCCTCAGGTGCACCTGAGCAGTGAGCCTGGGTGAGTGACAGCATATACCTCGCAGGGGCCTGGCTGTTGGGTCCAGGTGGTTCGTATCTCTCTTCCTCCATACGAGGGACCCTGCACATCTTTGTCTTTTACAATTTAAAACAGCCACACGACTGTAATCTATGTTTCCAACTGTTAGCCCCTTTGACACTAGGGTTTTATTTTATTTTAAATAACAGCCCTTCTAAAAGATTCACATATTTTTCTGATTTCTAAACTATCAGGCCCACCGTTCAGGGAGCCATACATTTCCCAGGTCTTATGGCTCATCTCTGGTCTCCTCTGTGGGAAGAATGGCCTGTCATTGCCCCCTCCCCCCACACACACCCTGCCTCTGCCGAGAGGTATTCTCCAAACTTCTTTTCCTTCTTTTATCTCCTTTTGTGACTCCCTTTCTATACAGAAAGCTGACCTTTTACAGATACTTTCCATCAGTTAGGGAGCTCCTTATGCTTGGTGTGTTTACAGCCACCCAGAGGGCCCCAGCCAGGCCCGTGTTTTGTGTGCCCTGCCCTGGCTGTTCACTTGCTGTGCCCTGTCCATGGAGTGGTAAATCTGCCAGACCAAGAGAACATGCCGACCCAGAGCCTTCACTCCCCAAATCAAGCACAGGCCCCAGAATTCCTTACCCTAGTAGTCTTCGGCCAGCTTCTAAGGCCCATGCCAGCCTCTTCCCTGATCTTTCCTCCAGAGGGCAGCTCACAGTGCTGGGGTGCGCACCCCCAGGCCAAGGGGCGTGGACAAAATATGGCCGTGCAAACTGGGTGTCCCCACACTGCATGTAAGGCCCCCCTTGGACAGCCAGTAATCAGCTCTCCTTGCATGTCCATGTTCTGGGGCAGAACCTCAAGGGCTCTAAGAATCCAGGCTCCTTCCAGGGCATGAGGAAGAAAGGTATATCTATCAACTTTGGAGGAAAGAACATATTGGATTGAACAGCTTTAGCTTGACTTACCACTTCAAAATGAGGACATGTCGCACAGGGTCTTCCTTTGTACTCTCGTCCAGGCTTTGAAAATGTGAAGGGTACGCCTGGATTCCTGATCGGATTTGGGGTTGTATCCTCCCAGATTTATCCTCCTCTTTCCTATAAAGACTTACCAATCTTCCCGTGAGAACGTAAAGGAGCTGTGAATTGGTTAGGATGGTCTTGACTTATTAAAAAGAATATAAGCAAACTCCAAGTGGGAACTATATTTGTACTTTTTTTCTGCCTCTTCAATTCATTAAGCCTGTTTTCAAAGTCAAAATATTCCAAGAGAAACTTTCAAGGGGTTTCTTTATACTTTGATCACAGTGCTTATTCAAAGTGTAACCATCTTGGCAAAAACATACTCAAGAGAATTCTTTCCTATTAACAATTCAGAAGGATGTGATTGGTTCTAATGGGCTTTCTTGATTTCACAAAGGAAATATTATATATTCTGTACTGCAGAGATTCGGGGGGTTTCATAGTAGTGCTGTTGAGTTTATCCACTGTTACCCTTAAACTCCTGACGGCACGGGATCAGGCAACGTTTCTGTTCTGTTATAAATAAGGTTGCTATGAATCAGAGCTGCCTTGACAGCAACTAACAACCCTCAACCTCCTAGTAGGAGGGCGGCCTGCCGGTTTCTAGTGCCTTGCATTATTACAGATTCCAATAAACAGTCGTTTGCCAACAAGAAAAGGCTATTGCCTAGCATCACTGTGGGAAAGGTGTTTCTGTGGCATCAACTTACAATTTACGGGTAAAGTGACTTAAAGAGATTTTTTTTTAAATGTGATTAAAGTTCACGAAAGCTAATTTTCAGGTCACACGGGTCTTTTGAATTACCAATAGTGTCATTAAAAGATAAGTAGGCTGACCTTCATAATACTCACATGCCATGTATATTAACTTAATCTGATTATTTTGGGTTGGCTATAGGAAGTACGGCTGCTAACCAAGAGGTCAGCAGTTCAAATCCGCCAGGCGCTCCTTGGAAACTCTATGGGGCAGTTCTACTCTGTCCTATAGGGTCACTATGAGTCGGAATCGACTCGACAGCAGTGGGTTGGTTATAGGAAGTTCTAGAAACCCTGGTGGCTAGTGGTTAAGTGCTACGGCTGCTAACCAAAAGGTGGGCAGTTCAAATCCACCAGGAGCTCCTTGAAAACTCCATGAGGAAGTTATACTCTGTCCTATAGGGTCGTTATGCGTCGGAATTGACTCAACGGCAACAGGTTTGGGTTTTTGGTTTTTTTGATAGGAAGTTCTACAAAAGAAAAAAATATTTCCTCTGACTCCAGAAGACTTCCTCTTCCCCCCTCCCCATTTCTGAAATTTATATAAAACCTGTGCTGTCAAGTCAATTCCGATTCAAAGCGACCCTATAGGACAGAGTAGAACTGCCCCACATGGCTTTCAAGAAGCTGCTGGTGGATTCAAACTGCTGACCCTTCAGCTAGCAACGAAGCTCTTAGCTGCTGCACTACCAAGGCTTTGCAATTTTTATACCCCTCTCTAAATTTTGAACATTCATTCTGAAAACAATTAACATGCCTTTATCATAATTGGCTTTTAGGAAAGTGAGAAAATTCTTTTTAGAGTTTGGAACAGCCAGTAAAAAATCAGACAGACTTGAGAAAGAGAATTCTTCCAGCCAATTCACTGACTCATTGTCAAACCTCAGAAAAATTACTTAATCTTTCTGAAAGTCTGTGTCCTCATCTGTAAAATGGTTTTTCTAAGAATAATAGAAGACATATAAAATATTTGGCACAGCGCCTGGGTCACAGTAAACATTCAATAAATACTTAGTGCATATCTGCAATTGTTATCATTGCCATGGCTTTTTTACTACTAGTTCTTAAACTTGTGTTGATGTATATCATTTCTTCCAAACAACCAGAGTACTTTTTTCAAAACTAGTAATTCAATAGATTTTTGTCAGATCCTGCCCGTCTTCTCTGATGAGTAGATCAGGAGGTCAGGGCAAAGGGCCTTCAGCTAGCATAAACGTCTTCCCCACACCTACTCCTCGGGTCACACTTTGCAAGGTAAGACCACAGCCCCCAAAACAGCAGAAAAGTGTGAGGAACAAAAAGCTCCTGAAAAGTTGAAGGAAACTTCTTAGCTTCTAGTGGAATGCAATATGTACATTTCTAACACAACGGAAACAACATTTTATGCCCAGATTTTAAACGTCTCACTTGACCAGCGGCTAAACAGCTGTTTCCCAAAAGATAAGAACAACACCGCCATCTACTGTTTCCATTTCACAACCACTGAAAATTGCTTCTCTGAACAAAGTAGAGAGGCTGCTACAACTTTTTCTCTTCTACCTTTTAAAGCTAACAATTCCATTATTAAATCAGCCTCCAGAATAAACCAATCCACAGGAGTCCACTGTTCGAAAACTTGTTGGAGCCTGAAGGTGGCTCCAGAGTGTGGGCCTTCACCCTCAGTTTAGACATACGTACAATGTCCTAGTGGCGCAGTGGTTAAGCATTTGGCTGCCAACCAAAAGGTTGGCAGTTTGAGTCCACCAGCGGTTCCTTGGCAACCCTATGGGGCGGTTCTACTCTGTCTTATGGGGTCATTATGATTCAGAATTAACTTGACAGCAACTGGCTTGGTCTTTTTGGTTTACAATGTCCTAATGAGTTGCAATTTATGCATGGTTTGGTATCTCCACCCTGCAAATTGGAGAGGTAGAGAGTACAGGAAGATAGGGAAAGAGTGAGAAATATCGAGAAGCCAAGCGTTGTGGTTACTGTTCAAAAAGCAGTCATTTTTGCATGATTCAAGCACATAAGACCCTAAAAAGTGGAGCCAATTATCTCGCTAAGTCCTACTGTACCCTAGTACCAGATCTTAAGCCTGTTCCCACCCTGACAGCAGTATCATCTCCTGAGTGTAATTTTTTCATCCCCCTCTACTGTGATTTATTACTACACACTTAGAAGACCTAATACAGCGCTTTTTATTAACTGTAAAGTGGTTTTGGAAGCAGTTTGTATGCAAGGCATTTTGCAAAAGCAAGCTCTAAGTATTGCACGACGTTGGAGAAGAGGTACCCTTTCTACATCATTTTTGTGTACATACTTGTCTGGCTTTTTATTTTTCCATCGCCTCACTTGGCACCATGAAACATCTTTCATCTTGGAATGGGCTCTCTTCCACATTTCAGTGTTATTCCAGTCTCCATTGAACTGTTCTGGCCTCTGGGTGTGTTCCTCAGACACCAAGTAAAATGGTAAGCCTCCTGTGTGATCATCTGGGAGGTGACAGTTCATTTTGCACAGACAATAAAATAATACAAAGTGCCTTTACCTCATACCAGAATAAACTGAACACCACCTTGCAGAGAGCAAGGCCCCCTTTTCACATTATAGGCAGGAAGCAAAATAACTTAGAACAACTGGGATTTTTCACATCTTTGGAAGTGTGTTTGTTTCTGCCATAGGACGGCATGCCAGCCCTTAGATTCCATCTCCTTTCGGGGCCATTTCCCTTTGGGAATCAGGATCAAAGTGGACAGAGCCCACGGCCAGGCCACTGTACGCCGCTGAAGTGGCAGCTTTGTTTAGTTTAAATCATCACAAGGAGCTTTCCAAAACCGAGGTTATTAGGAAAAGAAAGGAGGAGAACATTTGGGAAAAACGCTGTTAACACCTGATCCTCACTTCTTTCCTCCCCCTCTGCTGCTCATAATGACTCACAGGTGCCAAGATGTTTAGGAACAGATTTTGCAAACCCAAGACACTCGAGTCCTCTGTTTCTTGTTCAACTGCAACTAAAAACTTAAATTTGAGGGAAAGTTTTTTTAAAAAGAATAAAACATACTCCACCAGCATTTTCTTCTTTGTATGTTCCCTTGAAGTTTAACACTCTTTCTACTAATGCAGACAAAAAAACCCTCTAAAAACCAAACCCATTGCCGTCTAACTCATAGTGACCCTACAGGAGAGGGTAGAACTGCCCCACAGAGTTTCCAAGGGGCGCCTACTGGATTTGAACTGCCAACCTTTTGGTTAGCAGCCATAACTCTTAACCGCTAGGCACCAGGGTTTCCAATTATAGACAGAGAGATGTTAAAATATACTACTCTGATTTGTGACTTGTCTATTTCTCTTGGTTGCTCTATCCATGTTTACTTTATATATTTTGAGACTGTTATTAAATGCATACAAATTTAAAATTAGTCTATCTCCCTTGTAAGTTGAACCCTTTTCCATTTAAGAGCAACCTGCTTTATTTTTTATTGTCTTATGCCTGAAAATTTTTGTCCTTAGAATTTACCAAGTGTTTGATTTTCCAAACTTTTACTTTCCACCATTGTTTACCCTTATTATTTAGATTTACCTCTTGTAAATACCATATGGTTGGATTATCTTGTTTATCTAAACAGACATTCTTTCTTTCTTTTAACTGAAAAATGTAATCCATTTTAGTATAATTACAACCTTGTGTTCTCTATTTGTTGCGGCCATTGTTTGTTTATCTCTCCACTCTTGCCTTTTTGGGGATTGCTTGAGTGTTTTTATTTTTCCACCTCTTCTAAATTGGAAGTTGCCTGAATTTTTATTTCCCAAATTTTTATTGTAGTTTAAACTTTTTTTTTTTTTTTTTTTTTAACCCACACAAGACATTGATTTATGGGTCAGTGCTCGCTAAGATTTACCTATATTTTAATTTACCTGTATTTTCATTTCTCTTCATTTATTCTGATATCTAAGTCATCCTTTCTGGAGTCACTTCATTTCTATCTTAAGTACGGTCTTTAGAATTTTCTTTTGTGAGGATTGCTGGTGGCAAACTCAAATATTTGTATGCATATATCTTTATCTCACTCTTTTTTACAAGATGTTGCACTGCATATAAAATTCTAGGTTGGCATTTATTTTTGTCAACACATCAAGATTTCATTGTTTTCTGACTTTCATTGCTGTTGATAAGTCAGCTCTCAGGTATTCTCTTTAAGGTAATATTTTTTTCTCTTGCTGCCTTTGAAGTTTTCTCTTTGTCTGATTTTCTGTGAGTTCTACTATAAAATGCCTAGGAGTGAATTTTTTTTTTTTTTAATTTAATTTTGCTACTTCCCATTCTTTGGGTTTCTAGAATCTGTGTTTTGGTGTCTTCCAGTTTTTTTAATAATAATATATTACTCTGTTTAAGGTGAAAGTTTACACAGCAAATTAGGTTCCCAATAACAATTTATACATAAATTATTCAATTATATTGACTATATTTTTCACAATGTATCATCATTCTCATTCATTCCATTCTGGTTGTACCATTTTTAATAGTCTAAGTTTCTTATCTTCTCATTTTTCCTTACCTTAACCTACTCTACCTCCTTACCTTCTCTTCTTTGCTTCAGAGTGATTTTTGACCATTTCATCTCACATAGGTGATTTTCTAAAGGAGCTCATCACTCACAGGTGATATTCTTTATTTTATGAACCAATCTTTTATTTAGCTAAAAGGTGATCTCAAAGGATAATTTCAGTTTAAGGTTTAAAGAATATCTCAGGGCAATAGTCTCAGAGAGTCCTCTAATCTCAACCAGTCCAGTCACATCTGGACTTTTTTTTTTTTTAAATAATTTTTATTGTGCTTTAAGTGAAAGTTTACAAATCAAGTCAGTCTCTCACATATAAACTTATATACACCTTACTACATACTCCCATTTACTCTCCCCCTAATGAGTCAGCCCGCTCCCTTCTTCCAGTCTCTCCTTTCGTGACTGTTTTACTAGTTTCTAACCCTCTCTACCCTCCCATCTCCCCTCCAGACAGGAGATGCCAACGCGGTCTCAAGTGTCCACCTGATTCAAGTAGCTCACTCCTCATCAGCATCTCTCTCCAACCCATTGTCCAGTCCCTTCCATGTCTGATGAGTTGTCTTCAGGAATGGTTCCTATCCTGGGCCAACAAAAGGTTTGGGGACCATGACCACCAGGATTCTTCTAGTCTCAATCAGACCATTAAGCCTGGTCTTTTTATGAGAATTTGGGGTCTGCATCCCCTTGTTCTCCTGCTCCCTCGGGGGTTCTCTGTTGTGCTCCCTGTCAGGGCAGTCATCTGTTGTGGCCGGACACCATCTAGTTCTTCTGGTCTCAGGATGATGTTCAGTCTCTAGTTCATGTGGCCCTTTCTGTCTCTTGGGCTCATGATTATCTTGTGACCTTGGTGTTCTTCATTCTCCTTTGATCCAGGTGGGCTGAGACCAATTGATGCATCTTAGATGGCTGCTTGTTAGCATTTAAGACCCCAGACGCCACACTTCAAAGTGGGATGCGGAATGTTTTCTTAACAGAATTTATTTTGCCAATTGACTTAGAAGTCCCCTTAAGCCATAGTCGCCAAACCCCCGCCCTTGCTCCGCTGACCTTTGAAGCATTTAGTTTATCCAGGAAACTGCTTTGCTTTTGGTCCAGTCCAGTTGAGCTGACCTTCCATGTATTGAGTATTGTCCTTCCCTTCACCTAAAGTAGCTCTTATCTACTATCTAATCAGTAAATAACCCTCTCCCACCCTCCCTCCCTCCCCCCTCTCGTAACCACAAAAGAATGTGTTCTTCTCAGTTTATACTATTTCTCAAGATCTTATGATAGTGGTCTTATACAATATTTGTCCTTTTGCCTCTGACTAATTTCACTCAGCATGATGCCTTCCAGATTCCTCCATGTTATGAAATATTTCACAGATTCATCACTGTTTTTTATCGATGCATAGTATTCCATTGTGTGAATATACCATAATTTATTTATCCATTCATTCGTGGATGGACACCTTGGTTGCTTCCAGCTTTTTGCTATTGTAAACAGAGCTGCAATAAACATGGGTATGCATATATCTGTTCCTGTAAAGGCTCTTATTTCTCTAGGGTATATTCCGAGGAGTGGGATTTCTGGGTTGTTCATGGTAGTTCTATTTCTAACTGTTTAAGAAAACTCCAGATAGATTTCCAAAGTGGTTGTGCCATTTTACATTCCCACCAGCAGTGTATAAGAGTTCCAATCTCTCCGCAGCCTCTCCAACATTTATTATTTTGTGTTTTTTGGATTAATGCCAGCCTTACTGGAGTGAGAGGGAATCTCATCGTAGTTTTAATTTGCATTTCTCTAATGGCTAATGATCGAGAGCATTTTCTCATGTATCTGTTAGCTGCCTGAATATCTTCTTTAGTGAAGTACATGTTCAGATCCTTTGCCCAATTTTTAATCGGGTTGTTTGTCTTTTTGTGGTTGAGTTTTAACAGAATCATATAGATTTTAGAGATCAGGCGCTGGTCGGAGATGTCATAGCTGAAAATTCTTTCCCGATCTGTAGGTGGCCTTTCCACTCTTTTGGTGAAGTCTTTAGATGAGCATAGGTGTCTGATTTTTAGGAGCTCCCAGTTATCTGGTTTCTCTTCATCATTTTTAGTAATGTTTTGTATTCTGTTTATACATTTTATTAGGGTTCCTAACGTTGTCCCTATTTTTTCTTCCATGATCTTTATCGTTTTAGTCTTTATGTTTAGGTCTTTGATCCACTTGGAGTTACTTTTTGTGCGTGGTGTGAGGTATGGGTCCTGTTTCATTTTTTGGCAAATGGATATCCAGTTATGCCAGCACCATTTGTTAAAAAGACTATCTTTTCCCCAATTAACTGACACTGGGCCTTTGTCAAATATCAGCTGCTCATATGTGGATGGATTTATATCTGGGTCCTCAATTCTGTTCCGTTGGTCTATGTGCCTGTTGTTGTACCAATACCAGGCTATTTTGACTACTGTGGCTGTATAATATGTTCTAAAATCAGGTAGAATGAGGCCTCCCACTTTATTCTTCTTTTTCAGTAATGCTTTACTTATCTGGGGCTTCTTTCCCTTCCATATGAAGTTGGTGATTTGTTTCTCCATCACATTAAAAAATGTCATTGGAATTTGGATCGGAAGTGCATTGTATGTATAGATGGCTTTTGGTAGAAGAGACATTTTTACTGTGTTAAGTCTTCCTATCCACGAGCAAGGTATGTTTTTCCACTTACGTAGGTCCCTTTTAGTTTCTTACGCTAGTACTTTGTAGTTTTCTTTGCATAGGTCTTTTACATCTTTGGTAAGATTTATTTCTAGGTATTTTATCTTCTTGGGGGCTACTGTGAATGGTATTGATTTGGTGATTTCCTCTTCGATGTTCTTTTTGTTGATGTAGAGGAATCCAAGTGATTTTTGTATGTTTATCTTATAACCTGAAACTCTGCCAAACTCTTCTATTAGTTTCAGTAGTTTTCTAGAGGATTCCTTAGGGTTTTCTGTGTATAAGATCATGTCATCTGCAAAGAGAGATAATTTTACTTCCTCCTTGCCAATCCGGATGCACTTTATTTCTTTGTCTAGCCTAATTGCTCTGGCTAGGACTTCTAGCACAATGTTGAATAAGAGCGGTGATAAAGGACATCCTTGTCTGGTTCCCGTTCTTAAGGGAAATGCTTTCAGGTTCTTTCCATTTAGGGTGATGCTGGCTGTTCGCTTTGTGTAGATGCCCTTTATTATGTTGAGGAATTTTCCTTCAATTCCTATTCTGCTGAGAGTTTTTATCATGAATGGGTGTTGGACTTTGTCGAATGCCCTTTCTGCATCAATTGATAAGATCATGTGGTTTTTGTCTTTTGTTTGTATGGTGGATTACATTAATGGTTTTTCTAATATTAAACCAGGTTTGCATACCTGGTATAAATCCCACTTGGTCGTGGTGGATTATTTTTTTGATATGTTGTTGAATTCTATTGGCTAGAATTTTGTTGAGGATTTTTGCATCTATGTTCATGAGGGATATAGGTCTGTAATTTTCTTTTTTTGTGGTGTCTTTACCTGGTTTTGGTATCAGGGATATGCTGGCTTCATAGAATGAGTTAGGTAGTATTCCATCATTTTCTATGCTTTGAAATACCTTTAGTAGTAATGGTGTTAACTCTTCTCTGAAAGTTTGGTGGAACTCTGCAGTGAAGCCTTCCGGACCAGGGCTTTTTTTCTGTTGGGAGTTTTTTGATTACCTTTTCAATCTCTTCTTTTGTTATGGGTCTATTTAGTTGTTCTACCTCTGATTGTGTTAAAAGTTTAGGTAAATAGTGTTTTTCTAGGAATTCATCCATTTCTTCCAGGTTTGCAAATTTGTTAGAGTACAATTTTTTGTAATAATCTGATATGATTCTTTTAATTTCAGTTGGGTCTGTTGTGATGTGGCCCATCTCGTTTCTTATTTGGGTTATTTGTTTCCCTTCCTATATTTCTTTAGTCAATCTGGCCAATGGTTTATCAATTTTGTTAATTTTTTCAAAGAACCAGCTTTTGGCTTTGTTAATTCTTTCAGTTGTTTTTCTGTTCTCTAATTCATTTAGTTCAGCTCTAATTTTTATTATTTGTTTTCTTCTGGTGCCTGATGGATTCTTTTGTTGCTCACTTTCTATTTGTTCAAGTTGTAGGGACAGTTCTCTGATTTTGGCTCTTTCTTCTTTTTGTATGTGTGCATTTATCGATATAAATTGACCTCTGAGCACTGCTTTTGCTGTGTCCCAGAGGTTTTGATAGGAAGTGTTTTCATTCTTGTTGCATTCTATGAATTTCTTTACTCCCTCCTTAATGTCTTCTATAACCCAGTTTGTTTTGAGCAGAGTATTGTTCAGTTTCCAAGTATTTGATTTCTTTTCCCTGATTTTTCTGTTATTGATTTCTACTTTTATGGCCTTGTGGTCTGAGAAGATGCTTTGTAATATTTCGATGTTTTGGATTCTGCAAAGGTTTGTTTTATGACTGAATATGTGATCTATTCTAGAGAATGTTCCATGTGCACTAGAAAAAAATGTTTACTTTGCAGCTGTTGGGTGGAGTGTTCTGTATAAGTCTATGAGGTCAAGTTGGTTGATTGTAGCAAGTAGGTCTTCCGTGTCTCTATTGAGCTTCTTATTGGACGTCCTATCCTTCTCTGAAAGTGCTGTGTTGAAGTCTTCTACTATAATTGTGGAGGTGTCTATCTCACTTTTCAGTTTTGTTAAAGTTTGTTTTATGTATCTTGCAGCCCTGTCATTGGGTGCATAAATATTTAATATGGTTATATCTTCCTGGTCAAGTGTCCCTTTAATCATTATGTAGTGTCCTTCTTTATCCTTTGTGGTGGATTTAACTTTAAAGTCTATTTTGTCAGAAATTAACATTGCTACTCCAGCTCTTTTTGGATTGTTGTTTGCGTGATATATTTTTTTCCATCCTTTGAGTTTTAGTTTGTGTCTCTTGTAGGCAGCATAGAGACGGATCGTGTTTCTTTATCCAGTCTTAGACTCTCTGTCTCTTTATTGGTGCATTTAGTCCATTTACACTCAGCGTAATGATAGATAAGTATGTGTTTAGCGCTGTCATTTTGATGCCTTTTTGTGGGTATTGTTGACAATTTCATTTTTCTGCTTACTTTTTTGTGCTGAGATGTTTTTCTTTGTAAATTGTGTGTTCCTCATTTTCATAGTAGTTGAATTTATGTTTGCTGAGTCGTTATGTTTTTGTTGGTTTTTATTTTGAGTTATGGAATTGTTAGACCTCTTTGTGGTTACTTTAATATTTACCCCTATTTTTCTAAGTAATAACCTAACTTGTATCATCCTATATTGCCTTGTTTTCCTCTCCATATGGAAGTTCTATGCCTCCTGTATTTAGTCCCTTTTTGATTACTGTGGTCTTTTACGTAATGACTTCAACGATTCCCTGTTTTGAGCATTTTTTTCTTTTTAAAATTAATCTTAGTTTGTTTTTGTGATTTCCCTATTTGAGTTGATATCAGGATGTTCTGTTCTGTGACCTTGTGTTCTGTTGGTATCTGATATTATTGATTTCCTGACCAATTTCCTTTAGTATTTCTTGTAGCTTTGGTTTGGTTTTTGCAAATTCTCTAAGCTTGTGTTTATCTGTAAATATTTTAATTTCACCTTCATATTTGAGAGAGAGTTTTGCTGGATATATGATCCTTGGCTGGCAGTTTTTTCTCCTTCAGTGCTCTATATATGTCATCCCATTGCCTTCTTGACTGCATGGTTTCTGCTGAGTAGTCTGAACTTATTCTTACTGATTCTCCTTTGTAGGAGACTTTTATCTCTGGCTGCTTTTAAAATTTTCTGTTTATCTTTGGTTTTGGCAAGTTTGATGATAATATGTCTTGGTGATTTTCTTTTTGGATCAATCTTAAATGGGGTTCGATGAGCATCTTGGATAGATATTCTTTCGTCCTTCATGATGCCCGGGAAGTTTTCTGCCAACAGATCTTCAACAATTCTCTCTGTATTTTCTGTTATCCCTCCCTGTTCTGGGGCTCCAATCACACGCAAGTTATTCTTCTTGATAGAGTCCCACATGATTCTTAGGGTTTCTTCATTTTTTTTACTTCTTTTATCTGATTTTTCTTCAACCATATTGGTGTCAATTGCCTTATCCTCCATCTCCCCCACTCTGCATTCCAATTCCTCGATTCTGCTCCTCTGACTTCGTATTGAGTTGTTTAATTCTGTAATTTTACTGTTAATCTTTTGGATTTCTGAATGCTGTCTCTCTGTGGGATCTTGCAGCTAATTAATTTTTCCACTATGTTCTTGAATAATCTTTTTGATTTCTTCAACTGTTTTATCAGTATGTTCCTTGGCTTTTTCTGTAGATTGCCTTATTTCATTTTTGAGGTCATCCCTGATGTCTTCAAGCATTCTGTATATCAGTTTTTAATATTCTGCATCTGGCAATTCCGGGATTGTATCTTCATTTGGGAAAGATTTTGATTCTTTAATTCGGGGAGTTGTAGAAGCAATCATGGTCTGCTTCTTTATGTGGTTTGATATCAACTGCTGTCTCTGAGCCATCTATAAGTTATTGTAATGTTTTATTTTACATTTGCTCACTGAGTCTTGTTTTGTTTTCTTTCAATATACATAGATGGGCTACTAGATTGCGCTGTCTTGATTGTTGTAGCCTTTGAATCACTTATGTCCTATTACCAGCTGGTTTGGGCTGTTACCAGGTATATAAGCCTAAGAGTCCATTCACTATTCTTGAATAGAATATGATTTTGGGTCACCAAGTGTGTGGTGCAGACTGTCACCTATTAACTTAGAGGAGTAGTGGTGATAGTTGTGTGCACCAGATTCTAGTAGCAGCAGGGGGTCACACTCCAGGTGGGCAGGATGCTGAGAGCCTTCCCCCAAGTGCCAGTGAGGTAGGTGTGTCTCTATTCCTAAAGCATTTTGGTGGGTGGGCTCTGCAGCTGTACGGTAGGCACCCAATGCATGTACCTCTACAGATTGGTAAGTGTCAGCATCCTCGGACCCCTTTGGCAGGAGGCTAGGCGGTTTGGGTGGAGCTTCAGCCCTCAATTCCCCATTGCGTATTAGTGAGGGCTCTGTTTAACAGGTAGAGATATCAGACCTGGAAAACTTATCTTTCCAGTGAACTGCTAAAACAATTACAGTCAGATCACTATCAGAATTGCCTTTGCATTATAATAGCCACTTTGTTCCCTGTAGGGATGACAGCCCAAGACTGTGGATCTCATATGTTTGGCTGGAGCTGGTTCTGTATTTTTAGTCCAATTTAGGGAAGTCATGGAAGGATTTTTGGTCCTTGGGTTTTTTGTAGCTGCTTCTCTCAGGCCAGGAGAATAGGTTAGGAAAAGATAAAAAAAAAAAATTGGGGGGGTTTCTTTTTTTAAGATGTATCTAAAACTGTGTCCCGTATGTGGTTTATTATATATATGAATATACATGCATGTACACACACCTGTATGTACAAATGCCTGTACGTACATCTGTGCACACATATGTACCCACATATTTATACCCATACACACATATGCCTATATACATATTTGTGTAACTACACACATATTTTCTGGTTGTTATAGTTGTAAAATTATATTTGTCATATCCATTACCAAAAACACCTTTTTCTCATTTTCCTTTGTGTACTTCTTAGTGATATCATTTACCTCAGTTAAGCTGTGTGCACTGCACCCACATTCGATACTACCTTTCCCATCACTAAAAATGATAAGTGTCTACTATCCTCACCCCCTTCCCTGGTAATCACCAATGAGCATTAAAACCACCCACTGCCATCAAGTCAATTACAACTTATAGTGACTCTATAGGACAGAGTAGAACTGCCCCATAGTGTTTCCAAGGATCACCTGGGGGATTCAAACTGCTGACCTTTTAGTTAACAGCTGTAGCTCTTAACCACTACACCACCAGGGTTTCCAATGAGCATTAGTCTTTGTATATATATATATCTATTCTTGTCTTCTTACAAAAGTGCGATTATATGATATTTGTCCTTTTGTGACTGATTTATTTCCCTGAGCATAATGTTCTCCAGATTCATTCACATTATAAAACTTTTCAAAGACTCATTATTCTTTATGGCTGCATAGTATTCTACTGTGTGCACGTACATTTTATTTATCATTCATCAGTTGTTGGGCACTTAAGTTGTTTCCATCTTTTTTTACTATTGTGAATAATGCTGCAGTGAACATAGGTGTGCATATGCCTGTCTGTGTCCCTTTTATTAGCTCTCTAGGATATATACCTAGGAGTGGGACTGCTGGATAAGGTATCTCTATTTCCAGATTTTTGAGGAAGTGCCATACCACATTCCCTTGTGGTCGTGCCATTTTACAAGCTCACCAGCAGTGGATAAGAGTTCTAATCTCCCCACATGCTTACCAGCATTTTTTGCTTTCTGGGTTTTGTGTGTCATTTTTGCAGGGGTGAGATGGTATCTCATTGTAGTTTTGATTTGCATCTTTCTAATGGCTAATGATCACATGCATCTCTTTGTGTGCTTGTTGCTCACTTGAATGTTCTTTTTGGTGAACTTTCTGTTCATGTCTTTTGCCCATCTTTTAATTGGATTTTTTATCTTTTTGTTGTTGAGTTGTTGAAGTTTTCTACAGATTTTAGAGATTAGACCCTTAGCGGGTATGTCATTATCTAAGAATATTTTCTCAGTCTGTCGGTTGTCTTTTTACTCTTTTGACTAAGCTTTTGATGATCATAAGTATTTAATTTTTAGGAGGTCCCAGTTATCTGTCTTCTGTTATTCATGCATTCGTAGTTGTGCTTTTTTTTTTTTTTTTAATTAGGTCCCATAGTTTTATCCCTATATTATCTTCCAGGAACTTTATACTTTTATCTTTAGCATTTAGGTCTTTGATCCACTTTCAGTTAGTTTTTGTGTATGGTGTGAGATATGGATCCTGTTTCACTTTTCTGCAAATGGACATCCAGTTTTGCCAGCACCATTTCTTCCTCACTGAATGATTTGGACCCCTTGTCAAAAATCACCTGCCCAGAGGTGGGGCCAAGATGGCAGAATGGCCAGATGCTTTCGGCAATCCCTCTTACAACAAAGACCAGAAAAAAACAAGTGAAATATTTATATTTGTGACAAGCTAGGAGTCCTGAGCATCAAAGGCAAAGTTAGAAAAAGAAATGAGCGGCAGAGGGAGGGAGAGACAGATCAGAAGCAGAGAGGAGTTACCGGACCTGAATTGCCAGGATACCTGAAGCACTATTCCTGGGAGCGACCACAACAGGCTGGTAGTAGCATTCGGCTACAGTTTCCTCATGGAGAAACAGCCAGCTGCCCAGCCTACTCACACCTCCGGAAACAGAGAAAAGCGGTGCTCTCAGCTAAAGCTAAGTACTTGCATATATTTTACTGTGCCCCCTGCCCCCATGCCAGCTTCAGTGGCTGTTGATTTCCCTGGGCCTGAGATACGTCCTGCTGAGTGTCCTGAGCCATTCTCCCAGACTTGGAGAAGGAATAAATTCACAATTGGGGGAAAAGATAATTTGCCAGCTCCACTAACCTCAGGAGCTCAGGACAGAAGCAGCTCCCGTCCAGGCATAAATGGCCCATGGACTTTGAATACCTTCCCCCGTGCATGGACCTGTGTGGGCCTATCTCAGGGGAACAGACCCTTGTTGGCACACTGCAACTGTTTCAGCTGTGTGGTGGAGAGGTGGGTGTTTGATGTTTGACACCACTTTGCTTATAAAACAGGGTCCTCACCTACCCACATCAGGGGCCTAAGGACTGGTGGCTCCACTCGGGTCACCCAGCCACCCACAACAGGGGTCCAAGGATAACTGGTACCTACTAGTCCATACAACCAAAAGCACTGAGTGCTCATGTCTGTCTGCAGAACCCACCCATCTGTATACTCTAGGGAAAAGGGATGTGCTTTCCCCTCAGAAACCTGAGGGATGGTTGTCAGCCCCCTACCATGTTCAGAGCATGATCCCCTGCTACAACCAGATACTGGTACCTATACCAATCACCCCTGCTCCTCTAAGACTGTAAGACACAGCCTATATCACACACTTGATGACCAGCTACCTGGACACCTGAGCTGAATGCACACAAGAAAAGTGAATGAACTCTTAGGCTGATACACCTTATAACAGCTCTGGTGACAGGACATCAGAGCTTCAAAGGTAAAAATAATCAAGCTAACTCACTCAAGGAACCCATTTGGGCATATCAAAACAAAAAAAAGCAAGAAGCTAGGATACAGTAAGCAAACATAAACTAATACAATAACTTATAGATGGCTCACAGACAACAGCCAATATCAAATCACATAAGAAAGCAGACCATGATCGCTTCAACAAGCTCTCAAAACAAAGAATCAAGGGATCTTCTGGATGAAGGTGCCTTCCTGGAATTACTGGATGTGGAATACAAAAGATTAATATACAGAACTCTTCAAGACATCAGAAAGGAGATCAGGCAACACACAGAAGAAGACAAGGAACACACAGCTAAAACAGCTGAAGAAACTAAAAATGTTATTCAAGAACACAAGGAAAAATTTAATAAGCTGCAAGAATCCATAGAAAGACAGCAATCAGAAATTCAGAAGATTAACAATAAAATTACAGAATTAGACAACTCAATAGAAAGTCAGAGGAGCAGAATCGAGCAAGTGGAAGATAGAATTAGTGACCTTGAAGATAAAGCATTTGGCACCAACATATTTGAAGAAAAATCAGATAAAAGAATTTAAAAAAAGGAAGAAACCTTAAGAATCATGTGGGATTCAATCAAGAGAAATAATCTATGAGGGATTGGAGTGCCAGAGCAGGACGGATAACAGAAAATGCAGAGAGAATTGTTGAAGATTTGTTGGCAGAAAGCTTCCCTGATATCGTGAAAGATAAGAAGGTATCTATCCAAGACGCTCATCAAACTCCACATAAGGTAGATTTTAAAAGAAAGTCACCAAGACATATGATAATCAAACTTGCCAAAACCAAAGATAAACAGAGAATTTTAAGAGCAGCTAGGGATAAAGGAAAAGTCACCTACAAAGTAGAGTCAATAAGAATAAGCTCAGACTACTCGGCAGAAACCATGCAGGCAAGAAGGCAATGGAGTGACTTATATAAAGCATTGAAGGAAAAAAAAATGCCAGCCAAGAATCATATAGCCAGCAAAACTGTCTCTCAAACATGAAGGTGAAATTAGGACACTTCCGGATAAACAGAAGTTTAGGGAATTCATATAAACCAAACCGAAATGACAAGAAATACTAAAAGGAGTACTTTGGTGAGAAAATCAATAATATCAGGTATCAACCCAAGACTAGAACACGGCACAGAGCAATCAGATGTCAACCCAGATAGGGAAATCATAAAAATAAATCAAGATTTAAAAAAATGCTCAAAACAGTGAAACAGTGATGTCATTATGTAAAAGAAGACAACACTGAAACAATAAAAAGCAACTAAGAAATGTAGTCATAGATTTTTCACATGGAGAGTAAAACAAAGCAATATAGAGAAATAAAAGTTAGCTTTAAACTTAGAAAAATAGGTGTAAATATTAAGGTAACCACGAAGGAGACTAACAATCCTACCCATCAAAAAAAAAAAAAAAAAAAAAATACAGACTCAGCAGAAAAAAAAGCAACAACGACTATGAGGAAAAGACAATATATAAACTACCCAGCACAAAAAATTAAGTGGGAAAAAGAAACTGTCAACAACACAAAAAAAGACATCAAAATGACAGCACTAAACTTATACCTATCCATAATTATGCTGAATGTAAATGGACTAAATGCACCAATAAAGAGACAGAGAGTGACAGAATGGATTAAAAAAAAACATGATCCGTCTATAGGCTGCCTAAGAGAGACAAACCTTAGAGACACAAACAAACTAAAACTCAAAGGGTGGAAAAAAGTATATCAAGCAAACAACAATCAAAAAAGAGCACAAGTGGCAAAATTAATTTCTGAAAAAATAGACTTTAAAGTTAAATCCATCATAAAGGATAAGGAAGGACACTATATAATGATTAAAGGGACAATACACCAAGAAGATTTAACCATATTAAATATTTTTGCACCCAATGACAGAGCTGCAAGATACATAAAACAAACTCTATCAGCATTGAAAAGTGAGATAGACAGCTCCACGATTATAGTAGGAGACTTCAACACACCACTTTTGGTGAAGGACAGACCATCCAGAAAGAAGCTCAACAAAGACATGGAAGATCTAAATGCCACAATCAAGCAACTTGACCTCATAGACATATACAGAACACTCCACCCAATAGCAGCCAAGTATACTTTCTTTTCTAGTGCACACAGAACATTCTCTAGAAGAGAACACAAATTAGGTCATAAAGCAAGCCTTAGCAGAATCCAAAACATCGAAACATTAGAAAGCATCTTCTCTGACCATAAGGCCATAAAAGTGGAAATCAATAACAGAAAAAGCAGAGAAAAGATACCAAACACTTGGAAACTGAACAATACCCTGCTCAAAAAACACTGGGTTATAGAAGACATGAAGGATGGAATAAAGAAATTCATAAAATCCAATGAGAATGAAAACACTTCCTATCAGAACCTTTGGGACACAGCAAAAGCAGTGCGCAGAGGTCAATTTATATCAATAAATGCACACATCCAAAAAGAAGAAAGGGCCAAAATCAAAGAATTATCCCTACAACTTGAACAACTAGAAAGAGAGCAACAAAAGAAACCCTCAGGCACCAGAAGAAAACAAATAATAAAAATTAGAGCAGAATTAAATGAAACAGAAAACGGAAAACCAATTGAGAGTTAAGAAGAGCAAAAGCTGGTTCTTCGAAAAAATTAACAAAATTGATAAACCATCGGCCAAACTGACAGTAGAAAAAGAGGAGAGGAAGTAAATAACCTGAATAAGAAATGAGATGGGTGACATTACAACAGACCCAACTGAAATTAAAAGAGTCATATCAGATTACTATGAAAAACTATATTCAAACAAATTTAAAAACCTAGAAGAAATGGATGAATTCCTAGAAACACACTACCTCCCTAAACTAACACAAACAGAGGTAGAACAACTAAATAGACCCATAACAAAAGAAAAGATTGAAAAGGTAATCAAAAAACTCCCAACAAAAAAAGCCCTGGTCCGGATGGCTTCACTGCAGAGTTCTACCAAACTTTCAGAGAAGAGTTAACACCACTACTAGTAAAGGTATTTCAATGCATAGAAAATGAAGGAATACTACCAAACTCATTCTATGAAGCCAGCATATCCCTGATACCAAAACCAGGTAAAGACACCACAAGAAAAGAAAATTATGGACCTATATCCCTCATGAATGTAGATGTAAAAATCCTCAACAAAATTCTACCCAATAGAATTCAACAACATATCAAAAAACTAATTCACCATGACCAAGTGGGATTCATACCAGGTATGCAGGGATGGTTCAACATTAGAAAAACAATTAATGTAATCTACCATATAAATAAAACAAAAGATGAGAATCACATGATTTTATCAATTGATACAGAAAAGGCATTTGACAAATGACAAAGTTCAACACTCATTCATGATAAAAACTCTCAGCAAAATAGGAATAGAAGGAAAATTTCTCAACATAATAAAGGGCATTTATACAAAGCCAACAGCCAACATCACCCTAAATGGAGAGAGCCTGAAAACATTCCCATTGAGATAGGGAACCAGAAAAGGATGCCCTTTATTACCACTCTTATTCAACATTGTGCTGGAAGTCCTATTCAGAGCAATTAGGCTAGATAAAGAAATAAAGGGCATCCAGATTGGCAAGGAAGAAGTCAAAGTATCTCTATTTGCAGATGACATGATCTTATACACAGAAAACCCTATAGAATCCTCCAGAAAACTACTGAAACTAATAGTTCAGCAGAGTATCAGGATACAAGATAAACATACAAAAATCAGTTGGATTCCTCTACACCAACAAAAAGAACATTGAAGAGGAAATCACCAAATCAATGCCATTTAGAGCAGCCCCCAAGAAGATAAAATACTTAGGAATAAATCTTACCAGAGATGTAAAAGACCTATACAAAGAAAACTACAGTACACTTCGGCAAGAAACCAAAAGAGACTTACATAAGTGGAAGAACATACCTTGCGCATTGATAGGAAGACTTAACATTATAAAAATGTCTATTCTACCAAAAGTGATCCATACATTTAATGCCATTCCCATCCAAATCCCAAGGACATTCTTTAATGAGATGGAGAAACAAATCACCAATTTTATATGGAAGGGAAAGAGGCCCCAGATAAATAAGGCATTACTGAAAAAGAGAACAAAGTGGAAGGCCTTACTGTACCTGATTTTAGAACCTATTATACCACCACAATAGTCAAAACAGCCTGGCACTGGTACAACAACAGATACATGGACCAATGGAACCGAATTGAGAATCCAGACATAAATCCATCAACATATGAGCAGCTGATATTTGACAAAGGCTCCAAAACAGTTAAATGGGGAAAAGATAGTCTTTTTAACAAACGGTGCTGGCATAACTGGATATACAGCTGCAAAAAAATGAAACAAGACCCATACCTCACTCCGTGCACAAAACAAGCTCAAAAAAGATCAAAGACCTAAATATAAAATCTAAAACGATAAAGATCATGGAAGAAAAATAGGGACAAGGTTAGGAGCATTAATACATGGCATAAACTGCAGAGAAAACATTATGAAGAACGTAGAAGAAAAGCTAGATAACTGGGAGCTCCTAAAGATCAAACACTTATGCTCATCCAAAGACTTCACCAAAAGAGTAAAAACAGACTGGGAAAAGGTTTTTAGCTATGACATTTCTGATCAGCGCCTGATCTCTAAAATCTACACGATACTGCAAAAACTCAACTGCAAAAAGACAAATAACCCAATTAAAAAATGGGCAAATGATATGAATAGAGACTTCACTAAAGAAGACATTCAGGTAGCTAACAGATATATGAGGAAATGTTCATGGTCATTAGCCATTATAGAAACGCAGATCAAAACTACAATGAGATTTCATCTCACTCCAACAATGCTGGCATTAATCCAAAAAACACAAAATAATAAATGTTGGAGAGGCTGTGGAGAGATTGGAACACTTCTATGCTGCTGGTGGGAATGTCAAACGGTACAACAACTTTGGAAATCGATTTGGCGCTTCCTTAAAAAGTTAGAACTACCATACAATCTAGTAATCCCACTTCTTGGAATATATCCTAGAGAAATAAGAGCCTTTACACGAATAGATATATGCACACCCATGTTTACTGCAATACTGTTTACAATAGCAAAAACATGGAAGCAACCAAGGTGCCCATCAACGGATGAATGGATAAATAAATTACAGTATATTCACACAATGGAACACTACGCATCGATAAACAACAGTGAGGAATCTGTGAAACATCTCATAACATGGAGGAATCTGGAAGGCATTATGCTGAGTGAAATTAGTTGCAAAAGGACAAATATTATATAAGACGACTATTATAAGAACTTGAGAAATAGTTTAAACTGAGAAGAAAACATTCTTTTGCAGTTACAAGATGGGGGAGGAAGTGGGGGTGGGAGAGGGGTATTCACTAATTAGATAGTAGATGAAAGCTACTTTAGGTGAAGGGAAAGACAGCACACAATACAGGAGAGGTCAGCACAACTGGACTAAACCAAAAGCAAAGAAGTTTCCTGAATAAACTAAATGCTTTGAAGGCCAGCTTAGCAGGGGCAGGGGTCTGGGGACCATGGTTTCAGGGGACAGCTAAGTCAATTGGCATAATAAAATCTATTAACAAAACATTCTGCATCCCACTTTGAAGAATGGCATCTGGGGTCTTAAACGCTAGCAAGCAGCCATCTAAGATGAATCAATTGGTCTCAACACACCTGGATCAAAGGAGATTGAAGAACACCAAGGACACAGGGTGATTACGAGCCCAAGAGACAGAAAGGGCCACGTGAACCAGCGACTACATCATCCTGAGACCAGAAGAACTAGATGGTGCCTGGCTACAACCGATGACTGCCCTGACAGGGAACACAGCAGAGCACCCCTGAGGGAGCAGGAGAGCAGTGGGATGCAGACCCCAAATTCTCATAAGACCAGACTTAATGGTCTGTCTGAGACTGGAAGGACCCCAGTGGTCATGGCTCCCAGGCCTTCTGTTGGCCCAGGACAGGAACCATTCCCAAAGCTAACTCTTCAGACATGGATTGGACTGGACAATGTGTTGGAGAGGGATGCTGGTGAGGAGTGAGCTTCTTGGATCAGGTGGACACTTGAGACTATGTTGGCATCTCCTTCCTGGAGGGGAGATGAGAATGCAGAGGGGGTTAGAAGCTGGCAAAAAGGACACGAAAAGAGAGAGTGGAGGGAGAGAGCAGACTGCCTCATTAGCAGGAGAGTAATTGGGAGTGTGTAGCAAGGTGTATATGGGTTTTCATGTGAGAGATGGACTTGATTTGTAAACTTTCACTTAAAGCACAATAAAAATTATTTAAAAAAAATTGTCTATTCTACCAAAAGCCACGTATAGATACAATGCAATTCCCATCCAAATTCGAAGGACATTTTTTAATGAGATGGAGAAACAAATTGCCAATTCATATGGAAGAGAAAGAGGTCCTGAATAAGTAAAGCATTACTGAAAAAGAAGAACAAAGTGGGAGGCCTCACTCTACCTGACTTTAGAACCTATTATACCACAGTAGTCAAAACAGCCTGGTACTGGTACAACAACAGATACATAGACCAATGGAACAGAATTGAGAATCATGACATATATCCATCCACCTTTGAGCAGCAGATATTTGACATAGGTGCAAAGTCAGTTAAATGGGGAAAAGATAAGTCTGTTTAAAAAATAGTGCTGGCATAACTGGATATCCATCTGCAAAAAAATGAAACAAGACCCATATCTCACACCATGCACAAAAACTAACTCAAAACGCATCAAAGACCTAAATATAAAATCTAAAACGATAAAGATCATGGAAGAAAAAATAGGGACAAGGTTAGGAGCCCTAATACATGGCATAAACAGTATACAAAACATTACTAACAATGCAGAAGAGAAACTAGATAACTGGGAGACCCTGAGAATCAAACACCTATGCTCAGCCAAAGATTTCACCAAAAAAAAAAAAGATTACCTACACGCTGGGAAAAAATTTTTAGCTATGAAATTTCTGATCAGTGTCTGATCTCTAAAATCTACATGATACTGCAAAAACTCAACCACAAAAAGACAAATAAGAAATGGGCAAAGGATATGAACAGGCACTTCAATAAAGAAGACATTCAGGTAGCTAACAAATACATGAGGAAATGCCCACGATCATTAGCCATTAAATGCAAATCAAAACTACAATGAGATTCCATCTCATTCCAACAAGGCTGGCATTAATCCAAAAAACACAAAATAATAAATGTTGGAGAGGTTGTGGAAAGACTGGAACACTTATACACTGCTGGTGGGAATGTAAAATGATACATCCACTTTGGAAATCGATTTGGCGCTTCCTTAAAAAACTAGACACACAACTACCATATGATCCAGCAATCCCACTCCTTGGAATATTTCCTAGAGAAATAAGAGCCTTTACACTAACAGATATATGCACACCCATGTTCATTCCAGCACTGTTTACAATAGCGAAAAGATAGAAGCAACCAAGGTGCCCATCAATGGATGAATGGATAAATAAATTATGGTATATTCACACAATGGAATACTACACATCGATAAAGAACAATGATCAATCCATGAAACATTTCATAACACAGGATCTGGAAGGCGTTATGCTGAGTGAAATTAGTTGCAAAAGGACAAATATATGAGACCACTATTATAAGAACTGGAGAAATAGTTTAAACAGAGAAAAAAATATCCTTTGATGGTTATGAGAGTGGGGAGGGAGGGAGGGAGAGGGGTTTTCACTAATTAGATAGTAGATAAGAACTATTTTAGGTGAAGGGAAAGACAACAAACAAGACAGGAGAGGTCAGCGCAAACCAAAAGCAAAGAGGTTTCCTGAATAAACTGAACGCTTCAAAGGCCAGCGTAGCAGGGACAGGGGTTTGGGGACCATGGTTTCAGGGGACATCTCAGTCAATTGGCATAATAAAATTTATTAAGAAAACATTCTGCATCCCACTTTGGAGTGTGGCATCTGGGGTCTTACACGCTCGTAAGTGCCATCTAAAAGGTATCAAGTGGTCTCAACCCACCTGAAGAACACCAAAGACACCAGGCAATTATAAGCCCAAGAGTCAGAAAGGGCCACATAAACCAGAGACTACATCAGCCTGAGACCAGAAGAACTAGATGGTGCCCAGCTACAACCAAAGACTGCCCTGACAGGGAACACAACAGAGAACCCCTGAGGGAGCAGGAGAGCAGTGGGATGCAGACCCCAAATTATCGTAAAAAGACCAGACTTAATGGTCTGACTTACACTAGAAGAACACAGAGGTCATGGTCCCCAGACCTTCTGTTACCGCAAGACAGGAACTATACCCAAAGTCAACTCTTCAGACAGGGATTGGACTGGACTATGGGATAGAAAATGATACTGGTGAAGAGTGAGCTTCTTGGCTCAAGTAGACACATGAGACTATGTGGGCATCTCCTGTCTGGAGGGGAGATGAGAGGGTAGAGGAGGTCAGAAGCTGGCCAAGTGGACACGAAAAGAGAGAAAGGAGGGATGGAGTGTGCTGTCTCATTAGGGGGAGAGCAACGAGAAGTATACAGCAAGGTGTATATAAATTTTTGTATAAGAGGCTGACTTGATTTGTAAACTTTCACTTAAAGCACAATAAAAATTAAAAAAAAAAAAAAAAAAAAGCTGCCCATAGATGGAGAGATTTATTTCCGGGTTCTCAGTTCTACTCCATTGGTTTATGTGTCTGTCATTGAACCAGTACCAGGTTGTTTTGATTACTGGGGCTGTATAGTAGGTTTTGAGATAGGGAAGTGTGAAGCCTCCTACTTAGTTCTTCTTTAATATTGCTTTGGCTATTTGGGGCCACTTTCCTTTCCATATAAATTTGGTGAATAGTTTTTCCACTGCAGTAAAGAACGTTGTTGGAGTTTGAATTGGTATTGCATTTTACCTATAGATCACTAGGGGGAGTATTGACATTTTCACAATGTTAAGTCTTTCAATCCATGCTATCTTCTGTGTCTCATATTCTCTTTTTCCCTGTGTTCTATATTCTGTGAAAACCTTTTTCTGGTCTACCTAGTCTACTAACTTTCCTTTAAAAAAGAAAACCAAACCCAGTGCCAACGAGTCGATTTTGACTCATAAAAAAAAAAAAAAAAAGCGACCTGCTAAATCAGTTGTTAAATCTGTCCATTTAATTTTTTTTTAATTTTACTATTTTTATTTTAAGAAGTTCTGTTTAGTTCTTTTCTGAACTGTTTGCTCATACCTTATAGTTTCCTGTTACTGCAGATGCTTTCAAGATTTGTTTTGTTCAATAAAATAAGCAAAAGTTTTCATACTTTGCATCTGAAAATCCTTATGAGACCTGTGGGTCTGTTCCTTTGTCTTTTATTTATGTAAGTTCTTGCTTGTGGTGTGCTTAGAGATTTTTATAATTTTCTTGGTAGAATAATTTATGAGAATTCAAAGAAGCAGTTGATAAAGGTGCATATCTCCAAAGAAGATTAGTATTGCTTCTTCCTTATTGGTAGAGTGGATATAAATATCTAGCCCACCTTATTACTTGAAATGGTACCCATTTAAGTCTGTATCTATAGTTACATCATAGTGAACATAAATTTTATAGTGTAGACTTCTCTGATTAACAATAAATCAAACATTTCACTTGTTTTTACTAATGGGAATAATAAACGACAAGACATTACTTAAAGAAATTTAAAAAGACATACATAAATGGAAGGACATTTTGTGCTTGTGGATTGGAAGGCTTAATATAGTTAAGATGTCAATACTACCCAAAGCGATCTATAGATTCAACGCAATCCTCATTAAAATTCCAACAGCCTTCTTTGCAGGAACGGAAAAGCTGATCCTCAAATTTATATGTAATGGCAAGGGACTCAGAATACCTAAAACAATCTTGAAGAAGAAGGGACTCACGTCTCCTGATTTGAAAACATACTATAAAGCTACAGTTATTACAACAGCCTGGTATTGGTATAATAGGCATGCAGAGCAACAGAATAGAATTGGAAAGCCATAAACAAATCCATACATCTATGGTCAACTGATTTTCAATGAAGGTGCTAAGTCCATTCAATAAAAAAAAAAAGTCCATTCAATAATGCTGGGAAAATTGAATCCAGATCAATGCCTCACACCATACACAAAAACCAATTCAAAATGGATCGAGGACATAAATGTCAAAACTAAAATCACAAAATTCTTAGAGAAAAATGTAGGGGTGAGGTTGTAGGACCTAGTATTTAATGATTATCATATATTATAACAAAAGCACAAGCAGCGAAAGATAAAATAGAGACGAGGCCTCATAAAAATTAAAAGCTTTTGTACATCAAAGGACTTTATCAACAAAGTGAAAAGACAATCTACAGATTAGGAGAAAATTTATCAGGAACCATATATCAGATAAGGGCTGAATATCCAAATACATATATAGAAAATCTCTACCACTAAACAACAAAAAAATCAACAACCCAATCAAAAAATGGACAAAACTCTTGAACGAACAGTTCACCAAAGAGGATATTCAGATGGCCAACAAGTGCATGAAAAAATGCTCAACATCATTAGCCATAAGGAAGATGCAAATCAAAACCACAATGAGATATTGCCTTACCCCCGGTAGAATGGTAATGATCCAAAATACGGAAACAGCAAGTGTTGGTGAGGTTGTGGAGAAACTGGAACCCTCATCCATTGCTGATGGGAATGTAAAATGGTATAACCGTAGTGGAAAAGAGTTGATGGTTTCTCAAAAAGTTGAACACAGAATTACCATACGACTCGGCAATCCCAATTCTAGGTATATACCTAGAAGAAGAGTAGGCAGGTTCGCAAACAGAAAACTGTGTGCCAATGTTCGTTTTAGCACTGTTCACAACAGCCAAAAAGTGCAAACAGCCAAAATGTCTACCAACAGATAAATTAATAAACAACATGTGGTATATACATACAATGGAATATCATGCAGCTGTAAAGAGAAATGAAGTTCTAATGCATAACAATATGGACAAACCTTCAAAACATTATGCTGAGTGAAATAAATCAGTTGCAAAAGGACAAATAACACATAATCTCACATATATGAATTAAGCAAGTATATAGAAATCAAAGGCTATTAATGGTTACCATGAGTAGGAAGGAAACCCTGGTGGCATAGTGGTTAACAGCTACGGCTGCTAACCAAAAGGTTGACAGTTCAAATCCACCAAGTGCTCCTTGGAAACTCTATGGGGCAGTTCTACTCTATTCTATAGGGTCGGGGTGGGTTGGAATCAACTCGATGGCAAAGGATTTGGTTTTCGTTTTTGTTTTTTTTTTTTTAGAAGTAGGTAGGTTAAGGAGTAAGGTGCGCCTAACTCAAGCCATGGTGTTTTCAATCACCTCATATGCATGCAAAAGCTTGACAATGAATATAAAAGACTGAAGAAGAATTGATGCCTTTGAATTATGGTGTTGGTGAATAATATTAAGTATACCATGGACTGCCAGAAGAATGAACAAATCTGTCTTGGGAGAAGCACAGCCAGAATACTTCTTAGAAGCAAAGATGGGAAGACTTCATCTCACATACTTTGGACATGTTATCAGGAAGGATCAGTCCCTGGAGAAGGCCATAATGTTTGGTAAAGTGGAGGGTCAGTGAAAAAGAGGAAGACCCTTAATGAGATGGATTGACATGGTGGCTACAACAATGGGCTCGAGCATAATAACAATCGTGAGGATGGCACAGGACGGAGCAGTGTTTCATTCTGTTGTACATGGGGTTGCTATGAGTTGGAACCCACTTGATGGCACCAAAACAACAACAAGAACGACAACCAGGAGTAGGAAGGAGCCCTGGTCGCACAAATGGTTAAGCCCTTGACTACTGAAACGCTGGCAGTCCAAACCCACCCAATGACTCAGTGGGAGAAAGGCCTGGTTATCTGCTTCCGTAAAGATTACAGCCAAAAAAACCCTATGGGGAAGTTCTACTCTGTCACACAGGGTTGCTATATATCAAAATCAACCTAACAACAACTCAACAAGAGCGTTGGGAGGGAGGGAGAACGGGGGAGTTTTTGTTTGGGAGCCTGTGGTACAGCGAATTACTTCATATGGCCTTTCTAGTCATAGTTTTTATGACTCCCACACAATGATTGGATAAGACTATGCAAATAAGGTGCTTGTGGCCCATCAAGGGGAATGGACAGCTTGCTGATAATACAAATAAGGTGTATGGAACACTTGTGGGGGTGGGGCCATACAAATAAGGTATATGAAACCCTAATAAGGGGATTAGTCAGTTTTGCCATCCCACTATCCTTAAAGGGAGAGATGAAAAGAGAAAGGGAAGAGTTGTAACACAAACACCAAGAGACAGAGGCACAGCAATAGCAAGGGCGACAGTACACATGATGGCAGAAACTAGGAGACCAGCGCAATATGGCTGCAGGGGGGTTTGCAACCCATGGAGCTAAGAGTTGTAACACTTGCCCAAGAAGATCCTGAGCAGGACCCAGTAGCAGAGGGCAAGAAGAAGCTGTCCTGATCCAGAACTGTATCTTGAGTTGTTCCTGATCCCAAATTGTACTATTACTTCCCTAGTAAATAACTTATCTGCAAGTATGGTTTGTGAGTTCTGTGTGACACTGCAGAAAATTACTGAACCCAAATCCAGAGGAAGAATACTCAGGGGAGGAGGAGTGGTTGATGTTAGAGATGATGGAGAGGTACAGCAGTTTGGAAAAGTTGGACATTTGGGACATCTCTAACCTTCGCCTCACAGGAATCAGCTTTGTGCTGAACCTTATAAAAGATATTACTTTTTCAGTGACACTGAGTTTATGTTAATGGTGGTGGAATATTTTGGGAAAGGATAGAGATAATGGTGTGACAACATGAAAAATGTAATCAACGTTATTGAATTGTAAATATGAAACTTGTGTTGAATATTCTGGTGTGTATATTTTCACTACAATAATAAAAGGAGGGAGGAAGAGGAGGAAGGGGAAGGAGGGCAGAGGGAGGGAGGGAGGAAGAGAAAAGAAAACAGAGTGTTTATAGCTACTCTCCTTCATCCACTGGTTAAGAAAAATTCTTCTTTGCCCATTCAGTTCTGGGGTCTTTGGTTTGCAGAACTGAAGCAACAGATGAAGAGGAAGGGTGAGAGGTTTTGGCGCATGCTTAAGGGCCGTATGTTGGAAATGGCTCAGAATACTGGCAGTAGAATTAAATAAATCCAAAACCTGAGAAAGAAGGAAGGAAAAGATAGTCTGTGAGACTGGTTTTGGAGAGAATGCAGAAGAAAGGAGGATAGAATTTCCCAGGTAGCTAATCTGCCTGTGAGAAATTGAGAGTGAGAGATGTAGAAAGATAACCTTAAGAGATTTTACTGTGGTTTTTAAGAACGGAGAAGTTCTTAATTATTGTTTGAGGGTAGAGCTGTTAGAAAAGATTTGAATTGGTTTTCCAGTAATTTGTTAGATTTCAAAATGGGTCTCTCTGTGCGGAGTCGTTTGCAAAATTGCTTAGCTTTATTACTCTGATTAGACTACATGCCCTGTAAATACTCATTTTTAATGACTGTATAATAATGTATATAATTAAAACATCATGATTTACCTATTCATTCCAATATTTTTGAACATTTAGAATGTTTCTGTAGCTGTGGTGGTACCTTAGTTAAGCGCTTGGCTTAATTTACCAGTTGCTCCTTGGAAGGCCTATGGGACCGTTCTACTCTGTCCTATAGGGTCGCTTTGAATTGGAATTGACTCGACGGCAACAGGTTTTACATAAATTTCAGAAATGGGGGAAAAGGGAGCCTTCTGGGGTCACAGGAAACACTTTTCTTTTGTAGAACCTCCTGTAAAACCAAACCTTTGCAGTTGAGTCGATTCCAGCTCACAGACCTCCTATACCCATTGCCGTCAATTTGATTCCAACTCATAGCGACCCTATAGGACAGAGTAGAACTGCCCCCTAGGGTTTCCAAGGAGCACCTGGTGGATTTAAACTGCTGACCTTCTGGTTAGCAGCTATAGCTCTTAACCACTATGCCACAAACAATCAGATCAACTTAATATATATGAAATGTACAGTATTATGGAGGCCAGCCTGCTTATCTTTTAATGACGTTATTGGCAAAAATGGGTTTGGTTTTGGGTTTTTTAAAGAATTTTTCTAATTGCTTGTTGTTAAAACCAGGGCTCTGAAAAAGGGCATCGAACACCTACTGAGAATTTGCATTTCTCACAATTTCCTAAAACCAATACCAAACCCGTTTCCATCAGCTGATTCCAACTCAGAGTGACCCTATAGGATAGAGTAGAACTGCCCCATAGGGTTTCCAACGAGCAGCTGGCTAGCAGCCAAGCTTTCAGGGCAATGCTAATGCTGCTGGTTAGGAACCAATTCTGAGACCCACTGGTAGTATTTCTCGAAAACGTATTATACATAAGAATCACCTGGAGATCTTGTTAAAATGTAGATTCTGATTCAGTATATCTGGGGGTAGAACTGCAAATCCTCAGCAAGGGTTCGAAGCCCTGGTTAAAACACCACAGTGAACATCTTCTTTATTATGAAATATTTCAGGTATGCATAATGGTATAGAAAGTAATGTAACAAACATAATTGTTGTCATGGATTGAATTGTATACCCCCAAAATATATGTTAACTTAGCTCTGCCATGATTCCCAGTATTGTGTGATTGTCCACCATTTTATATGATTTTCCTATATGTTGTAAATCCTATCACTATGATATAATAAGATGGATTAGCAGCAGTTATATTGATGAGTCTATAAGATCAGATAAGGTCTTAAGCCAATCTCTTTGAGATACAAAAGACAGAAGCAAGCAGAGAGACACGGGGACCTCATACCACCAAGAAAGCAGTGCCAGGAGCAGAGCATGTCCTTTGGACCTGAGGTTCCTTTGCTGAGATGCTCCCAGACCAAGGGATCACTGATGCATCACAAAGACCTTCCTCCAGAGCCAACAGAGAAAGAAAGCCTTCCCCTGGAGCTGGCACCCTGAATTTGGACTTGTAGCGTACTGGACAGTGACAGAATAAACTTCTTTGATAAAGTCATCCACTTGTGGTATTTCTGTTATAGCAGCACTAGATCACTAAGACAATGGTATAGAAAGAAATGTAACCTAGTTTTGTCAGATTTTAACATTTTTGCCATATTTGCTTCAGATCTTTTGTTTTCAAAGAAATAAAAATTAAAATTTTGGTAGAAAGCCATTCCTTGATAAAATTCTCCCTGTCCTTCTCCAGAGAGTGACAAGTAATGTGTGTTCGGTGTCACTCCTGGGCTAACTTCACACTTTTTCTATACATATGTACCCTAAAACAATATGTAGTATTATTTAGTATTTAATTTTTTTCCCTAAATGTCATCACACTGTACATACAACTTATATGTATTTTTGCTAACATCATACATTTGAAAATCACTCATGTTGATACATTTAACTCTAATTCATTTATTTTTACAGATATTTATTACATCTATCATTTGAAGATGTTGTATTGGGAAGGTTTTCAGATAACCAAGCTTATAAAATTACCAGGACTAGAAGTCCTCAACTCCTCTACGTATAATTTTAGACCTCTCTTGCATTACATCTTTCAGAAAATTCCCAAAAATGAAAACACTTTTATGTGCAGGGCAACCATTTCAACTTCAGAATTGTGTTCACTGAGACGGTAGAGTTGATTAATATTGTCATATATTGCTTCCCGGGACACCTGTAGAAAGAAATCAGCTTCACAACAAATACATGACTGCCATGCTAAGCTGCTTCTTGAGTAGCTGTAAACACCACCTCAAATTTGCTTCAATTTGTATTTCTTGCAATTCTCACTGTGTATAATCTTTTTCTTGGATAAACGTTTGCATTTTTTTTTATAAACTGGCTTTTTAAATTTTTTGAGGAATCTTCACATTGACTTAGCGTTAGTGATTTCTCCAGAAAATGGCCACTCATGCCTGAGAGCAGTCAGGAAATCAAACGATGTACTGCATTGGGCAAATCTGCTGCAAAAGACTTCTTTTAAGGGTTAAAGAGCAAGGATGTCACTGTACGGACTAAGGTACACCAGAATCAAGCTGTGGTTATTTTCAGTTGCCTCATATGCATGCGAAAGCTGGACAATAAGGAAGACTGAAAAAGAATTGATGCCTTTGAATTATGGTGTTGGCAAAAAATATTGAATATACCATGGAGTGCCAGAAGAAGAAACAAGTCTGTCTTGGAAGAAGTACAGCCAGAATGCTCCTTAAAAGCAAGGATGGCGAGACTTCATCTCCCCTACTTTGGACATGTTATCAGGAAGGATCAGTCCCTGGAGAAGGACATGATGCTTGGCATAGTACAGGGTCAGCGGAAAAGAGGAAGACCCTCAATGAGATGGACTGACACAGTGGCTACAACAATGGGCTCAAACATAAATACAATTGTGGGGATGGCTCAGGATGGGGCAATGTTTTGTTCTGTTGTGCAAAGGGTCACTATGAGTCTGAACTAACTCAACGGCACCTAACAACAATAGCCTGAGAGGAGCATTTCCTGATGGCCAAAGAAACACTTAATCACTACTCAGGCCTTCAGCTACAGTAGGCAAGAAATAACCTCTTCCTGATCCTCACGAAAGGAGTCCTGGTGGCACAGTGGTTAAGAGCTACAACAAGCTATGGCTGCTAAGCAAAAGGTTGGCAGTTCGAATCCACCAGCTGCTCCTTGGAAACTCTATGGGGCAGTTCAGCTCTGTCCTATAGGGTCGCCATGAGCTGGAATCAACTCGACAGCAATGGGTTTCGGTTGGATCCTCAAAGGCAAAAACAGAAAGGTGGAGTCTGAAGTGGAAAGTGCCACAAAACTACCCTGCATTGTCAGTATCATTGATATGGAGTGAGCAGAACCATGAGTGCAGGAAGATTGTACATTCAATTCATTGTTCACAAAATTCATTATCATCGATCATGTGAAGGAACTGTCCTAAGGTTATGGGGAGACAAGAAACTCACCTTCTTGGGTATGTGACAGGGAAGAAGGGAGGATTACAGACATAAAATAGGGACAAGGCTTCTTTCTGGTTCTTTTCCCAGACCCATAAGCCCAGAAAAGACAGACAGAGGGAAAGGCGGAAGGGTAGCTGCAAGACCAGCTATTTGCTCAAACCAGGCTTGCTGCCTCACCTTGCACTGGGGAAGGGAGGGAGTCCCCCACTGGTTGCAAGTCAGGTCCAAATTGCTCTGGGTCTTTGGACCCAAACTCAGCAGTAAGGCTGTCCTCCACAGAACTCAGAAAAGAGAAGGCTATGAAAGGACTCCACCTGGAAGCATTTTACCCACTCAATTTGGTGTCCTTGTGTCACGGGATGGTGATGGTAGGGAGTCTACTGTTACTGTTGCCAGCTTTTGGATCTCCCACCGAGTTTGGGTATCTTTTCCGCCTTACTCCTTTGCTCTGAACTTTTGACTTGTTTCCTTAGTCTCGACCTTAGTCCTTAGTTCAAGAACTCTTGACCTCCTTCCTTAATAGTATGATCATTATCCTCTGAACACCAGCTAGGCCTTCAAGTTGTATTTAACATTTTTATATACGCCCTCGCTACCATCATCATAGATGGTTTTATAGAAGCTAATATTCGTGCAAACAGTTTCTAATACAAAACGCTTCTTCCTCTATAATCTTCATGTGTTACAATCCATAATAATGAACAGGATTTCTAGTTCTGAAATACACACAGAATCATTACAAAATGTTTTGAGTTGTAACAGATGAGGACTCTAATGAATGAGAAATTCTCTAAGCCCTACCTGCCATAAATAGCAATAAGATAGCTTACAGGCCTCCTTCACAATTTTTGGTGGCCCAAAAGAGCCCTGGTGGCACAGTGGTTAAGCCCTAGGCTGCTAACCCAAAGGTTGGCAGTTCAAACCCACCCAGCCGCTCTGTGAGAGAAAGACCTGGCTCTCTGCTCCCTTAAAGATTACAGTCAAGAAAATCCTGTGGGGCAGTTCTTCTCTGTCACATGGGATCGCTGTGAATCGGAAGGAACTCGATGTCACCCAACTACAACGGGAGACTGGCTGTCTGATTGTGAACCATGCTCTTAAGGGGAAATCCCACGGCCAAAAAGCAGGTGCTACCAGCACTGACTTCTCGCTTCCCATCTCCACCCACCACAAGCATATGAATTTTCAAAAATACATTTATCATTTAAGGGGGGCTATATATTTTTATATATTTGAATTTGATTACGTTAAAGGCAAGATAGAGAATTTTGTAACCATTCTTCCTTTGAAGTTGACACCATTAATGGATAAAATTATATTTGTCATCACCCTGCTGAAGTACGAAAACATAGTAGAAACACTTTTAAAGTAAAAAAAAAAAAAAAGATGACCTACAGCAGAGTGTAATTACAAAGAAAATTTTCAACCCTCAAGCCAAGTAATGGACCTTTCTCCCTGGCCTTAAAGCTAGTGTTTAGACACATTCCGAGTAAAGGACACACTATGCTAAAATTCCTTTGATTCAACTTTCATCATGTCTTTTTTTTTTTTTTTTTTTAATGCAGTGGTAAATTGGGCTTCTTAGTTGAAAGTTTGGATAGTCCCAAAGATAGTGTAAATTACCTACCACAATGCTCCAAAACCACTCTGGGGGGAGGAGAAAGTAGGAGGCCTCATTTTCACGCTTCAGAATGAAGTGTGTTTTGAAAAAGATTCTCCAGCTGATAATTATTCATTTTTCCTTAGAGTGGGCATTTGGATTTAATCCCTAGAGTTTTAACCTCAACCATGACTCACTCTCTAAAGACCTCATTTCTATATTTGTATTTGGGGCCAATGTTCCCCTTCCCTATACTTGCTTCCTGGTACATCAGGGCAGTATATGCCTATGGGACCCTCAGGAAGACACTACCCAAAGGGCAGTTTCAGAAGGCCCCAGATCTTGTCCCAGTTCTGTCACTTACTACACTGAGGACTCTCTCAGCCTCAGTATCCTCATATTTAAGATGCAGATAAAAATACCCACTTTGCACACCTGCCAAGGTGATTGAGGATCAAATAAGATCACATGAAAGCTCTTTGTAAACACTGTTAACGATATTTCTATATCCCATCCTTTGGAGAAGCCATTTATGGTAGAGTCTAGAGATATACATTGGTTAGCATTATTCAGTCGAAGTGCCAAAAAGGAAAAAAAAAAAACAAAAAACCCACCAATTCAAACAGTTTTAAGACAAAAAGATACTGAATCACATACAGCAGTCCAGGGGTCCCGCTCTCAGATCTGCTTGCCGCTGCTGGCTTCCTCACTTGGTGGTAAAGATGTTGACCAGTAGTTCCAGGATGACCACTTTCACAAACCCAGCCGAAAAGCACATGTGCTTCCCAAAGGGCTATCAAGGCTTGTAGCCGCCCGCCCTTGGCCTCATTTGGACCATGGGCCTGTTTTTTTCATTACTTTGATTGGCCAGGCCTGAGTCATCTGACCACACCCAAGTGTAAAAAAAAAAAAAAAAACCCACTGCCGTAGGGTCAATTCTGACTCATAGCGACCCTATAGGACAGAGTAGAACTTCCCCATAGAGTTTCCCAGGAATGCTGGTGGATTCAAACGCTGACCTTTTGGTTAGCAGCCATACCACTTATCCACTATGCCACCAGGGTTTCCCATGGCAAGTCAGCCCAGCCCAAACCAGAGAGGGAGTCCTTTTCCAAAGGAAAATTAAGAGCTCTCATCAAAGAAAAGGGGCATGGTGAGACCAAACATCAAATACCTACCCTGTAGCACAGACTACAAGCTTGGCAATCTGCATCCCAGGTTTGGGTCTGTCAGAGACTATCTGTGAGATCAAGGGCAAGTCATCACACCTCTCTCAGCCTCTGGCACCACCAGACCAGAGCACTGGGAAGATGAAGAAAGGCAATAGATGTGAAAGCTCTTAAGAACCAGAACCTGCAGAACTGTGGGGGCTGGAAGGTGCCTTAGAGAACACCTGACCCCTCTTTTCACAAATACTCAAAAACTGGTCTGTAGAGGTTGATGAAGGAAGCCTGGCGGCACAGCAGTTAAGCACTTGGCTGCAAACTGACAGGTTGGCAGTTCAAACCCACCAGCCACTCAGTGGGAGAAAGATGTGGCAGCTGGCTTCCATGAAGAGGACTGCCTTGGAAACCCTGTGGTGCAGTTTTAGTCTGTCCTATGGAGCCCTGAAGGAAACCCTGGTGGTGTAGTGGTTAACAGCTACTGCTGCTAACCAAAAGGTCAGCAGTTTGAATCTACCAGGTGCTCCCTGGATACCCTATGGGGCAGTTGTACTCTGTCCTATAGGCTCGCTATGAGTAGGAACCGACTTGATGGCAATAGGTTTGGTTTGTTTTTTGGTTTATGGAACCCTAATGGCATAATGGCATAGTGGTTAAGAGCTCAGGCTGTTCCTTGGAAACCCTTTGGGGCAGTTCTTGGGAACCCTGTAGGATATAGGGTCACCATATCAACTCAATGGCAATGGGGTATAAGGTTGCTAAGGACCTTTGGGGGTGCAGCCATTGAAGCAATCCACTAACCGAAAGGTGAGCGATTCTAAACCACCAGCACCTCCAAGGGAGAAAGACGTGGCAGCCTGCTTCCACTGAGATTTACAGCCCCTTAAACCCTGTGGGGTTGCTAGGAATCAACTGGTTGGCATTGGTTAGAGGTAGATGTAAAACAACTTGATGTGAGAATCAAAGTGGATCTCTGATCACTAGGCCTGGGAAAGAATTCCATTTGCTAGCAGTCATAATTTTAAGCATGTCACTTCATCTCCCTTGGCCTCACTTTATTTTATAAGTAAATCGCCTATAAAAACAATAATCTCATAGGACTGTACTATTGAAGATTAATGTGAAAATACAGCATACTCTACAAACGCTTGAGACCAGAAGTGCTGCCCTTATATACTTCGGATATGGCGTACAGACGTGAGATTATTGGACTTTAAACACAAGGAACTTTCTCTGAGAGGAAGGAATTGGCAGGAAACTCTCCCCTCTTATAGGGCTTTTCATACGTGCAAAGTGTATGGGCTTTAAAAAACCAAACCAAACCTGTTGCCATTGATTCCAACTCATAAGGACAGAGTAGAACCGCCCCATGCGGTTTCCAAGCAGCACCTGGTAGATTTGAACTGCGGACCTTTTAGTGAGCAGCCAAGCTCTTAACCACTATGCCACCAGGGTTTCCAAAAATGGTGTCTGCCACCCCGTCGTGGAATGGAACCCTGATCTTCCGGGTGACAGGCGGGGATACTCACCATTATACTAACGAAGATGGCCTATTATATGTGTACTAACCTATTGGCTTTGGAGTCATCCAAATAAGAGTTTTAACCCCGGCTACACCACTTTTGAGATCTTGGGACTCTGAAAATCTCAGTTTCCTCCGCTGTAAAATGTAGGTGACAATTCTAACTTAAACTGACTGTAAGAATGAATGAGGAAATGTATGTAAAATGCCTGGCACCTCCTGGGTATTGAACTTATCTAGTTCATTTGCCCCTGCTTCCCGTCATTTGGAGGCCTGGTGATGCAGTGCTTAAGAGCTCGGCTGCTAACCAAAAGGTCATCGGTTCGAATCCACCAGCCGCTCCTTGGAAACCCTATGGGACAGTTCTACTCTGTCCTATAGGGTCACTGAGTCAGAATCTACTGGACGACAATGGGTTTGATTTGGTTTTCCCCTCATTTGCATGGTCGCGGAGCATCCTGCGATAATTCTGTCCCAAATTGCCTCCCAGGTTGGTTACTTAAAACTAGGCATCACTGAATTCCTCCGCCAGAGTCTATGCTGTCTGAGAGCAGCTGAAAACATTTTCTACTCTGAAAGAGACAAAAAAAACAGTCTCCTCTGTCTGCTCCTGAGCCGGCTTGACCAGGGGCCTCTCCATCTAAAAGGAGAGCGGAAGTACATTTAAGACAGACGTTATATTCACTTTGAGCCACAAGGGGGAGACCCTCGCCGGGCAAACACGGAATCCGCAGCCACGGCTGCAGCGGAGGACACCTGCCTGGCAGCGACCGAGTCTCCTGGTGTGGACAATACCTGGCCCCCACACTCCCGACTACCCCAGACAGCTGGCCGGGCCCCAGTCATCGAGTCTCTGTTCCGCATTTTGCCGTTCAGTAAAACTGAAATCAAAATAAAGAAGAAAGATTTTTTTTAAAGTAGTAAATATTTTCAAGTCACGTGCTACTCCTCAAAACACCCCCAAAGAGAAAACTATTGTGAAGCTAGAGAAACGTCAAACAAGACTAAAGGGAACGGACTAAGAACTACCGTTATACTAACTATAAGAAAGGGGCAAGAAAAGGAGAGAATAAGAAAGAATATAGGCAGGGAAGGAGAAAGGAAGAAAGGCTGGCCTGAACTTGAACTTTGGTAGGGACCCAGGTTAAGCGGAAATCCCCGCTCTTAAGTGTCCCCTATCTCGGAAACAGACCTCCGGAAAGTCTAGAGATTTGACGGTAAACAAGAATTTGCAGCCATTCGTGTACTTTTTGGCACAAAGTTTTCTCAAAACAGCAGACACCTGTGGGACTGAATTGTTCAATAATCCTCAAGCAACAAAAGCGGCCGAGACGTTTAAAGGGCAGTTAAGATAACAGCCTGTGTCTGCACTTGGATAGGCAGGTGGCCAATTCCTAAACCAAATACTTGGACACAAAATACTGCCTCCCGTTCCTCCTTGAGCCTCGGCCTTCCGAGTCAGTGTCGGCTGCAGCTCCAGGTCTGCCCAAAGACCCGCTGCCGCTGCCCAGCTCCCGTCTGCCTTTGTTTTTGCTGCTCAGGTCTTGTTTGAGTGCCTTTTAAAGATGACTTAAAGGAAGGCAAATCTCACCCAGCTCCCCTGCCCCAGGCCCTCCCTGTTCTTTTCCAGTTCTTCCCCTTCACCCCAGCTCTCCTATCCCTGCCCCCTTCTTCTCCTCCAGTTCTTTCCTGCCTCCACCTCCTCCCACCCTTGCTCTCATCCCAGATCCCCTCCCTCTCTGCCCCTCCCCCAAGTGCCCTCCCCCAGCTCCCCTCTCCCCCCAGTTCTCCTCATCTGCTCTTCTCCCCCTAGTCTTCTCGGGTTCCTCTTCCCCCCTTTGTCCCCCCGACTCACCTATCCTTGCTCCTCTCCCCCCAGTTCTCCTTTCCCCAGCTCCCCTCCCCTATTATTCTTCTCCTGCTCTCCCCATCCTTACCCCCTTCACCCCAGCTCTCCTCTTCCAGCTCTCTTTTAACCCCAGGTCCCTGGTCAGGAAAGGGGCTCAAGGCCACATCCATCTCCTGAGGCTGGACATTCTAAGTGCTGGGCCTGGCCAAGTTGGGCTGCAGTGTTGGGGGCAGTGGAGGCCTCTCTTGGAGGCTCCTTTCTCTGTGCAGTGTTCTCCAGTGGCCCTTTCCCAATTTCAGGGCTTTCTGGACTCATGTCACCTGGCAGCACAAGGCTAATTTTTCTCTCAGGTCACAAAAGTACAGGTCCTCGGCAAGGCCCTCACTTAAACTCTGAAAGCCCCATTTTCTCTCATATAAAAAACGAGGATAATCACAGAAACTACTACTGCGAGCTCATTTGTATCAGCAACTCACAACCCTACTATTTGCATCTTCAGTCTGTGGACATTGTAGATGGAAACTGTATCCTGAAATCCACATATGTAACTCTCATATCCCATAGTAGCTAAGAGTTTTGATCTTTTTCTCCAGGAAGTGTTTTTTTCTGGAGCACATTTAAAAGATCTTCACGATTCCTGGATTTTGGCATTACCTTCTAATCACTGGTTTACATCAGGAGACTGCAAAGACTAGAACAGGGGGAGTGTCTCATTCTTTTTAATGTTGCTGGCACCCAGCAGAAGGAGCCCTGGTGGTACAGTGGTTCAGCTAATGGAAAGGCCTCCCTGAAGGGAGAAAGATGTCGCAGTCTGCTTCTGTAAAGATTACAGCAGTGAAAACCCTATGGGATGGTTCTACTCTGTCCTATCAGGTCGCTATGAGTCGGAATCGATTCCATGACAACAGAAGAGAAGAGAGAGGCACCTAGTAGAAAACTTGGGATGTGGTATTTCAATAGATGTTTGTAATATTATTTAGATTATTTGTTTATGGGTCACTCATAAACAGAAGTAGTCAAATAGCCTACGAGCCGACTGAGGAGAGGCAAATGGGGTCTGAAGTAACACTAACAGTAGGTCAGTGACCTAGGCCAATTGCACACAAGTATGGGGAGAGGTTAGAATCGTGAGACTTTTCCAGCTCTGATGGCTTATTATCTTTGTACAGACACACTTGACATACAAACTGGAAAATCAGCTCCTATTTTTAAAAGCATTTATTCTACTCATTCACTCCATAAATATTTACTGAGGACCTCCCATGTGCCAGGCACTCTGCTAAGCATTAGGGTTACAACAACCAATAACTATATATTCATTGAATCAATAAACACTTTGTTAAATGGCACCTGCTTCAAATAATGGTATCCTAGTCCTTAGTCGCTATGAATCAGAATCTACTTGACAGCACACAACCATAGTATAAGGTAGCAAAATTAACTAATGAACTGAACTAGTGCTACTGTAAGTTCGGTCTCAAGAATTCAAGCAAATATGAAATATCTTCCAACTTGCAAATCATACTAGCGTGCAGTTGTTATAGCTAGAGCACTGAACGAAATCACCCATTTCAGAAATCTCCAGTTCCTAAGAAGGGTCCATGCCTATAACCCCCTTCACCCATTTCCTGTCATCACCAGCCTTCCCTTTATACAATTAATCTTTTCATTCATTCATTTTAAAATCCTGTATTGAAACCTCCTAGCTGATCGAAACTTAGATAAGCTACTGGGAAAATGAAAGAGATGAAGTAAGTTACTTGATCTAATTGGGAAATCAAAGACATAGCAATGGGGTGGCCCAACAGAACAGGCGGGAGGTTACAGAAGGAGTTGGGCAACAGGATGTTGGAAAAGTTTCACAGAGAAAGTGACTTTTGAGCTGAGTCATAAAGAAAGAGAAGTATTTTGCCAGTTGGAGAAAAGTCATGAGTAATATTTATACAGTGTTTGCAGATACATAAAGCACGTATAAGAACATGGGTTTTGGAGGTAGGCAGTCCTCAGAGACTTAGCAAAATAAAATATTGATGGCACATGCTTGCTTGGATTTTTCACAATGGCAAAACAAATTTATTTGATTTTTAAAAACTTTAACACTTCCACTTAGGTCCAAAAATGTTCCGATATTACAGTGCTAGAGTATCAGTGAAGAACTAGTAAGTAGGAGTGGGAGCCAGATGGAGGAGAGGAAAGACATGAGATGAAAAGTCAGCAGTAGACCTAATACCTGGAATATGTGCCATAAACTCCCAAGTTCTTCACCTAAGCATCTTATCAGTCAACATTAAGTGGGAAATAAATTATATGATGCATAGGGTTCATAAGATGAAAACCAAACCAGCTCCTTTGTTCATTCATTCACTTATTCATTCGTTTCCTCACACATTCAACAGTATTGAGTGTCGAATACATTGTAAGCCCTGTACAAAATTAGTTAATGAATCAAAATAGTGGTTAATGTAAGTTAGGTCTCAAGAATTCAAGCATACATGAAATATCTTACAACTTGCAAGACATATTAGTGTGTTATTGATACAACTAGAGCTCCCAGACTCATGTAGGCCACAGAGCAAAACCAAGTAACTCCAGTGCAGCCTGATGACACTATGAGAAGGACACGCAGATGAGCACAGAGGGGCATAGCAGAGTGGAAGAGCCACTAACATAGTCCAGGGGCATCAGAGAAGGTTTCCCAGAGGAGGTGATTCTGAGCTTTCTCTTGAGCAGGAATATCAAAGAAAGAGCAGCCAGAGAAAATGGCATGTTCAACTGCCTAGAAACAAGAGGAAGCATCATACAGATGGTTTGTATGACTGGAGTATAGAGTTCAAAGCACAGAGGAGTAGCAACTAAAAATGAACCTAAAGCAAAGCATGAAGGACTCAGAAGATGCTTAAGAGCTGGGAACTCATCCAGGTAAAATAGGAGCCAATGAATGGTTTATGTAGAAGGGTAATATGATCAAATATTTGTTTTAAAAATGTTGTCCTGATTTAGTATGGAGATAGGTCAGAATGGTGTGATACGGCAGGCAAGGAGACAAATTAGAAATCTTTTTGTAATGGTGTAAGAGAAAAAATGTGATTGATCTTGGCCAAACCACAATGTTCCAGTCTGAGTTACAAGACAAGAGAGAAGGATTATCTAGACTCAGATTAAGTTGCCTTTGCTTGAGTTTTCTGAAGAACCCGCAAAGAAACTGTACAAAGTAGGCACAGTGTAAGAACACAAGTTGGTTGGTGAGTACATTTCTGAGGTAGCTCCCTAATTCCTCATGGGTGCAACCCACCAAGTCCAGTGGAGGTGCATGGAGACACTTTCAGGAGTGAGGAGCTGAGACTCAAGGGTTCACTTCAGGACTCAGGAGACCTCTGCACCACATATGGGATTTCTCCCTCTGCCCTGGCTGCCTACTCCCAGTCTGTTTCATACCATCACAGTGGGCTTAGAGCTGGCCTGACATGGCCAGCCTCAATGGTGGAAACCTGAAATGACATCATGGTGAAAGGCTTAGGGAGAGGGAGAAAGATTCAAGACATTTAGGAGAAAAATGTCAGTGGGGTAGAGACGGTACCTGGGTGATGAGTGAGAAGAAGTAATCATGGGTGGTGCTCTGGCAGCTTGAGCATTGTCTTTTTTTTTTTAATTCAGAGGAGATAGGAAGAAAAGAGAGCTCACATCAATTGAACACTATGTGCTACCTGGTTGACATATTTTAACTAATTTAAATTTCACAACAACCCTCTGAAATGGCTAGTATTATCCTCATACTAGGGTTGAAGAACAGAAGGGCCAAGGAAACTGTCCATGATTACAGTAAGCAGACGAGTCAGAATCAGGGGCTGGGCCAATGTCTGGAGAGCCATGCCGAGTCTTCTGTGTCCTCTTACAGCCGGGCCTTTATAATAAGCCAAAACCAAACCCATTGCCACAAGTCAAGTTCAGCTCACGCAGCACCATGTGTGCAAAGTAGAGCTGCACTCCACAGGGTTTTGAGAAGCAGATTACCAGGTCTTTCTTTTGAGGCACATCTGGGTAGGTTTAAACTGCCAACTTTTCAGTTAGTAGTCAAGCTGTTTTTTTTTTTTTTTTTTCAGTCAAGCTCTTAATTGATTATGCCACCCAGGGACTCCAGCCTTACTATAGATACCAGCATTTTTATACTCAACTTCTCTGAAAAAGCATGGGTGTCTGTAGTCTGCAGAAAATAATATTCCATTCACTGAACTATACTGATGACTTTCGTCCTCATCACTTTTTAAAAAGTTCAGGAGATAGCTCTTGTTTATCAGCTATTTCAGTACACCAAGCTCATCCAACGGAACATGCCAGATCTCTGTGAAACCTGAGCTCAATATGCAGCTTTCTGCCAAAGAGCTAACTTTGTGCCATGGTTTTAGAAATAGAGAAGTTACTTTGATGTTTTGGAATATTTAAGCCTGCTAGAGATATGAACATGACTTTTCCTTTATCTACTGACTACTATTTGCAAGATACTGGGACCTTTTGGAAATCAATGAATATCTCCATAGATTCATATCTTATAGCGTGATTTTCTGAGGTTATGAGAAAAAAACATGTTCCATGTGCTTTAGGTGATTTCTAATAAGAGGGAAATTAAACATAGAGCATTTTTCTCTGCAATTTGTTTCTTCAAACATGACACCTGAGAAAATTAATGGACGTTATAAATAAATCCAAAACTCTTGTTTTCTAGAGAACAAAACAAATCCAATGAATATGAAAATAACGTAAAAAATAAAAGGAATATATTAGGTGTGTATATTTTTGAAGTTATAAAATCATGCCTACCTAATTTCTAAAAAAATTTCAATTGTATATTAATATTTAATGAAAGATTATTAAAATTGACCTAGCAAGAAACAGAAAGCCTAAGTAAACAAATAATCATGGAATGAACTGAACGTAATTTAAGTAGTGTAGCAAAGCCCTGGTCCTGATGATTTTATTGGTAAATTATTTCAGAAGTTCAGCAGTTAGTTGTTATGCTGAGCTCCAGATATTCTAAAGCATATCTGTTATCCTCCTCCCACACTCATACCCTTCCCTCAAAACAATGCTCTGTTTTCATTTCCCCCTAATTAGAAATGGGAAACTCTGGTGACGTAGTGGTTAAGAGCTCGGTTGCTACCCAAAAGGTCGGCAGTTCAAACCCACCAGGCCCCCCTTGGAAACCCTATGGGGCAGTTCTACTCTGTCCTATAGGGTCGCTATCAGTCGGAATCCACTCAATGGCAGTGGATAAATAGAAATGACCTAACCCACATGGAATGTTTTTTCCCCAGAATCTCAGAAATGTACACTAAAAAAACAAAAACCAAACCTGTTGCCATCGAGTCGATTCCAACTCATAGTGCCCGCATAGGACAGAGAATTGCCCCATAGAGTTTCCAAGGAGTGCCTGGCGGATTGCAACTGCTGACCTTTTGCTTAGCAGCCATAGCACTTAACCACTACGCCACCAGGGTTTCCCAAAATGTACACTACAAGATGTAAATCTATGAAGCTATTCATTGGTCTCCAATGCTCTATTTCCTGTGTTATCAGTTGCAGTTAATGTCAACATCTATTCCATGGCCCAAGCTAGAAACCTTGCTGTCATCCTCATCTCATCCTTCAGTCCCTCCTCCTATCCATAACATGTCTTATTGTCTTTTGTATTCTCTCTTAGTGTGTCTTCTGAATCTAAACTCTACTTTCCATTTCTTCCTGCTACTTGCTAGGTTCAAGCCCCTATCATTCCTTGCTTAAACTGTTGTTAAGAACCTCCTATCTGGTACCGAACTCACCTGTGCCCACCCGTTCCCTTCCACATTAGTCTGGAAACTAATGAATGATCCTCCCAAAGTTAATCCTGCCACTGTGCTTTTTAAAGCCTCTGTTGGATTGCCATTGCCTGGGCACAGTATCCAAGGGTGGTTGTTAGTTGCCATCGAGTCTCTCCTGACTCATGGAGACCTCACGTGTGCAGAGTAAAGCTGCTCTACAGGGTTTTCAAGACTGTCACCTTTCAGGAGCAGATTACCAGACCTGCCTTCCCAGGCATCTCTGGGTGCGTTCAAACCATCAACCTAGTAATCCAGCACTTAACCATTTGTACCACCCAGGGACATTCAAGGGTAACAGCGTGAAATGATGAGATTTTTTTTCTTTTTTTGGTAATAAAATTTTGGTGATTTTATTCCAAGATCACAACGATTCATGGACCAGGTAGCATCCACACTGGAAATTGAAAGGAGCTCCGGCAACAAGAAAAAAGTCAAGGGCTTATATAGCAAGAACAAGGACATTAAAGACTTAATTAAGGTTTAACGTTTGTAAAAACAGGGTAAAGGATGTTCATCCATATAATATATAGTCATAAATGCAGGCAGTTGGTGATCTTGTGGGCTCTTATCAGCAATCAAGAGGATGACTTGAGGACCTGTTACATTAGGCATAGAACACATTGTGGGTCACAGAGGGCAATAAACCCAACGTCTGTTAGTTTTTTAGGAGCAAGTTAATTCCTGAATGGTTTGGGGCAGTTTTGATTTTTCAGTTATTAGGTTCCAGCAAGTCTGGGAGGGTATAAATTTTTATTTTTAAAAGTATGATAAACCAAGAAAAGTTTTAATAGAACCAGCTCTGTCCAGATTGTTCTGTGTCACACAGAAATATGGATTGTCCAGGCTGGACGTAACCTTCAAAATCATGTAATCTAGTCTTTCCTAAAGTGAGAGTCCAAGTGGTTTTAGACTATAACTGAGTGATTTTAGGTCAAATTGAGATAGAGCTTTGAATAACATTAAATCGATATGGAGAAGTTTTAACTACTTCTAGGACAAAGTGTAAGAGTAAATTTGATGCTTATCTGTCTATAGCACCTCTCTTAATTGCAACTTTTTTTTTTTTTTTAATTCTATTGTGCTTTGGGTGAAAGTTTACAGTGCAAATTAGTTTCTCATTCAAAAATTTATACACAGATTGTTCTGTGACATTGGCTGCAATCCCCACAATGTCTCAGCACTCTCCTCTTCCTTTACACTCCGGGTCCCCTGTGTCCATTCGTTTCGTTTTTCTTTCCCTTCCTGCATTCTCACATCTTTGTTTTTGGGCAGGTGTTGTCCACTTGGTCTCCTATACTTGATTGAACTAAGAAGCACATTCTTCACGTGTGTTATGGTTTGTTATATAGGCCTGTTTCTTTGGCTGAAAGGTGGACGTTGAGAGTAGCCTCGTTTCTGAGTCAGCAAGGTGTCTGGAGACCACAGTATTGGGGTTCCTCCAGGCTCTGTCAGACCAGTTAAGTCTGGTCTTTTTTTGTGAATTTGAATTTTGTTCTACATTTGTCTGCCGCTCTGTTGAGAACCCTCTATTGTGATCCCTGTCAAAGTGGTTGTTGGTGGTAGCTGGGCACCATCTAGTTCTGGGCTCAGGCTGGTGGAGGCTGTGGTTCACGCAGTCCGTTAGTCCTTTGGACTAATCTTTCCTTTGTGTTTTTGGTTTTCCTCACTCTCCTTTGCTCTGGACGGGATGGGGCCGGTAGATGTATCTTAGATGGCTGCCCTCAAGCTTCTAAGATCCCAGACACTACTCACCCAAGTAGGATATTCTTTATGGAATTGCTGAGAATTTAATGCAACATAATAGGATAAATCAACCAGATTGTTTTCAATTGCTTTAGAAAAAGCATACTCTGCATGTTTTGGTCATTGCTTTTCTAAACTGTTACTGCATTTCTAGATATGGTTGGAAAAGCAGAGCCTTTTGTGATCTAGAGCCTACTAGATGAAACTTTCTGCACTTCCCCATGAGCCATGAAGACCTACTGTTAAAGGAAAGGGGAAGGAATGGCTGATTCTGGTTCCAGATTTGGAGAGAGGCTGCCACTGTGGTGTGGGTGGCGTCTGGGGTGGGAATGGATTCTGGAGAGACGATGCCCTAAGTAGAAAGATGCAGGGGAGTGCTGCAGATGGAGTTGCTGCAGACAGGAGACAGGAACCCTCTGCCACACTCCTCGTCACAGACCTAGAGTGGCTGTGTGAATGCTGGACTGGGGCTGGGGCGGGAGAGGAAGCAGCAAGCAGATATTGAGGACTCAGCAGCAAAACTTTGGGAACCTGATAAAGATGTCAGTAACCCAGGTTTGAACTGGAAAGCTTCTCACCTTTGTTAACCAGTAGAACCTGGGCAAGGTGCACACAGCACCTGGAGCAACAAACACGGTGAACTGAAGACTAAAGGTTCTTCCCTAATTTCCTGGGCTACAAACCCCAGACTCCAAGTCAAACCCAAAGGAAAGGTAGGGCTCCTGACAAATAATGAGGTTGCGTGGTTTGCACTTGGCTGCTAATCTAAAGGTTGGCGGTTTGAACCATCCAGCGGCGTAGCAGAAGAAAGGCTGGGTGATCTGCTTCTCCATAAAGATCACAGCCCAGGAAACCCTATGGAGCAGTTCTACTCTGTAGCACATGGGATTGCCATGAGTTGGAATCAACTAGCTGGCAACAGATTTTTTATTTTTGTTTTTTACTTGCTGCCAACTCTGTAGACATGGGCTGCGCAAGATTTAGTTCTGTTTATAATACGGAAATGTGGCTTATCTTGCATTTGGTATCATGGAACATTCTGTTATATAAGGTCATTCATACTCTGACCGCAAGCTACCTTCAAAATTCTTCCCTAGCAACCCCTCTTCAGGCACTTCACATTCAAACCACATTAGCCATTACTTGCCTTTAAGGTGCTGCCACGGCCTCCTGGAATGTCCTCCCCTGGTGGTGCAGTGGTTAAGGGCTCAGCTGCTAACCAAAAGGTCAGCAGTTTGAATACACCAGCCACTCCTTGGAAACCCTATTGCGGGCAGTTGCTGTGAGTCAGAATCTACTGGACTACAGATTTTTTTAACTTCCTCCCCACTATTTGCATTGCAAATTCCTGTTCTACTCTTTGAAAAACCCAGTGCCGTCATATAACTGCTTCCTTGCTTGTATCTTTAGGAAGAACTTCCCTCCACTGCTAAATTGTTCTCTGCTTCCCAAAGCTACTTTATTCTCCCCATTTTACATATGAGAACACTGAAGCACAGAAGAGCTCACTTGCACAGTAAGTGACAACAGCGGTATTAGAATCTGGACAATCTGGTTTTACTTTCTAATATCAGAAATGGGCTCAATTGAGTGTTTTAAGGATAACCTAATAAGAAGCCCAAAAGGATTTGGCTCATGAATTTAAGTGGTTCACTATCACATCTGCAAGGGCCAAAAGACTTTGGGTCCTGTCTAAAGAGGTTTTCAGTCGTAGCTATTATGGCAAGTGAAACAGAACAAGGAAAACTCCCCCAGCAATTTAAACAAGAATAAATTCATTGTTACCCCCACAATCTTGATCAATCTTTAAGGTGAGTGTAGGGCCAGCTACTAGAACCAAGGGTGATAGGCAGAACACCTCTTTTCTTGCCTCTCCCCAATTTGATGTGTCCTGGTGAACATAGTACTCTATTTGCCCGTAAGGTGATTGGCCCATCGGTGGACAGATCTCATCCTTTCTAGAAATCCTCCTCTCTTTTCCAGTGACTAGTTTTTATAGTGACAATTGTCTTGTCTCCCTACGTACATGTAGGCTGGGAGCAGTAGAGCTAAGTGGTTAAGAGCATGGGAATTGGTTATGCTCCCTGAATCCGAACCCTGGCTTTGCACTATGCGACCTGGATTTACACCTGTCGCTGTCTGAAAAATGGAGACTACCGAGTCTGCCTCATAGTTGTGAGGATTAAATGCGATAAAACATGCCAAATGTCTGTCACACAGAAGGCATTCAGTAAACGCCAGTTATTATTGGGTATGTTGGGGGTAAAAATATTTATCATTTAGTCATTTACAGGTTACTGGAGCATGAGGAGTCACATCTGAGCCTCAACACCATAAATATTCTGCACTTGGAGAACAAATCACTGACTACAGGCTTCAAATAAGACTGAGGTTTTCTCTTGTTTTTCTCCTACATTCAGTTGAACGTAGCACATTATTATTTAGGGCAATCCAAGGGATACGAGAATGTGAACATCTGGTGGTCAGCCCAGCCTTCCTTTTTTCTTTCTTCCAACAAAATCCTCCTTTTTATGGAGAGCCCACTGCGTATCAAATGAGCGTATGATTCAAGCCTTATCAATGATATGACTGAATCAGGGAGATCACATTTCCCAAACTGAGCTCATTGGAGCCCTCCCCGTGTCCTTCTGGCCAAAGCTTATTAGGACAAACCTTTAAACTGAGGTTGTTGCTAAGCTAGGGATCAAGTGTGGTTTTTCAGAAGCCATGGAGCACTCTATGCTGTGACAGTCTACCTGAAGAATCAAGTCAAGCCTACGGAGCCAAATCAGAGAAGGAAATAGAGACAGAGCCCTAATGACTGTTGAGTCTCTGCTTTCATCAACTTGAGCCTCTGAACTCAAACACCTTCTTGGATTTCCTTTTTCTGTTTTGTCATTGACAAGTACCCAAAGTCCTAAGGTGGGTGTAGGGCCAGCTAAAGTCCTAACTAATAAAAAGGAAAATACTGAGGAATTTGGGAGGGATGCAACTATTTGCAATCACAGCTGATGTTATGGGTAGATGGGAAGATTTGTATTCCATAGGATAAATTCAACAGATAAGGCATGGGTAAATGACAAAGGCAACCACAAAGAATGGTTATGCTGAGGGGCAGATATTAGAACAGAGATTGCCAGGAGTAAAGTGTGTTTAAACAAGTCTTCCAGGTGATTCTGATGCAGGCTGAAGTTTGAGAAACACTGTTCTAGTCACCATTTCAATACATAATACACCTGTGCTTTCTTACGATCAATTTCCTGAAAACACACACACACACACCCAAGTGTGAAGTTAATGTCAACAATGCTAAACTTACAGGTGCATGGAGAGTAAACAAGATTATCATTAATGATGGAAAAACCAGAGAGAAATAAATAGTAGACTACCTGAAAGATGTAGATTATAGCGCTGAGATTAGTACCTCTAGTTAATAGGAGGTGCCGACTGCAACCAACAGATTTAAAATTCAGAAAGAAACTGACTCCTGTTCTTCACTATTCCCTACTTCCCAAAAGGAAATGTGACTTCCAGACTTTTCCCAATAAAGAGGCAAATCTTTCACAATCCATGAACCTCTTCTTGGAGCATAACTCTCCATACCTCCCCTCTCCCCACCGTGCCCAAATTGTCCTTATCATCTGCCATTTCTTAGGAACTCACAGGAGAGTTTCCAGGACTTAATTAAAAAATGTTGTAGACTTAAAGTAAAAATAACCTGTGGCTTATTGGTCATTAATAAACTCCTATAAATAGATCCTTTCAAATTGTGACTACCTCCTTTAAAAACGGCTTAATTGGGGCTTCATTTTAATTAGAATATAAAAGAGTAAGCATAATCATGTTTTACAAGCGTAGTTAAGTGACTTTGTAATTTTCAGAGTACGTTACATACATCAAAAACATAAACACGGCCTGCTTTAAACTGTTTCTTGGGTGTATCTGTTATTAGAGATAAAAGTTGGGTGTAAAATCATCCTATAAGCTGCTTCCCTACTTTAGACTGAATAGGTTAACTCTTCCAGGACAAAAACACCCCCAATTCTCCACCTCAAGGGCTTCAGTGGTATTCTGATAAAATTCTCACGAGAACTGAGTCAACTGCCTGTTTTTTGCATTCGATATCCATGGATTACTGATCCTATTTTGTGGATCGAAAAAGCAAGTCTATTTCGTTTATAACCGTGGGCAGAATATTTTGGTAATTTGTAGTCATATCCTAGGATAGTGGAACACAGAATGTGTTAACAAGGCACTACAGATTCTGGGAAGCAGTTTCTGATCTGTGAGAACAGCCATCACAGGTAAGCCTGCACAACAGAAGGCGACATAGGCAGTCATTTACATTTTCCCTCAAATAGTTTGAGACTCGCACTGTCTAGCACAAAATTCAATGGTAGATTCAAAAGGAAAAAGGGGCTAAAACACTTACTGCTACCACTTAATACCTTGCCTGAAATGCCTATTGTAAATGTAAAAAATTTTAAAACAGGGCTATGATTATAGCCCCCAGGCTCTATAAAGGGCAGTAAGACATATCTTTACGTACTTTACTAGCCTACAAAAAGTCTCTCCAATTGATTAACGCATCAGCATATTTATCCTTTTGTTTATTATATGAACTAGCTAAATTGAACAATTTTTGTTAGCTGTATCCTGGGACTTACTTATACCTTTACTCAAACAGTTAAATGTTCAACTACCATCTATTTCCTCTGATCCTACAAAGATTCTGTTTGTACAAAAAGAGGGAGGTTTATTAAATACATGTCTTTTTCTTCCCTAGTGAATGAACAAAAAACTGCTTACTCAGGATGAATTTACATTTGTTTTGAAAACTGCTTGATGGTCTGATATCAGAAAATTCCGTATTTGTAAGTTGCCTTTGAATTCTCTTTTAGCTTCCCAAAGAAGTAAACTGGTCATTTATTTGAGAATAAGCAAGAGACAAAGATCATACAATGGACACTTACATTTGGTTTCACATCTATTAAGGCATTCTGTAACCAATTTATATTTCTAACTGTAACTTGTATGACCTGAGCACACACTTGCTGGCGGATAGGAATGAGTAGTCTAGAAATGGCCAGTCTACCCTAGTCTTCTAACTTATGGATCAGGGAGCAGTGATTTCATAATGCAAAAATCCCTGGAACTGAAAGACTTGGGCTCTAGCCCAAGATCCTTCTTTTACTCATCGCATGACCTTGGGAAACTTCCCTAAATTGCTCTAAGCTGCTTTCTCAAGAGTAAAATAGAGATAAATAACCTCCCTGAAGATATAACACACCTACTGTAACGTTCAAATGAGAACATAACAATGCTTTGTAAAACCGTAAACGATTCTACCAAAAAATCTTAGGGAAAAAGAAAATAGATCACATTTAGGGATTATGAATCCATTTTAATCTTCCAGTTTCCTCATTCATAAATAGGAGTTTGACCCAAAGATAAATCAGGATTAGAATGGCTAGTCACTTTAATCAAAATGAGCTGCACCTTACTTGTATGGTTCTGCCAGATTGTCAGTAACAATAGTGATTATCCCAAAGGTATAAAGATAGTGAACAATTTCAAACAACTTTACCAAGGCGTAACTATTAAGGTAAAATTAAAAAAAAAAAAAAAAAAAAAAACCCCAGACCAATAAAGTAATAAGAGTTATCTAAATGAGGTTAAAATCACAAAGATGACATCAAATTATAAAATAGGTAAAGTATAAGAACCGACATTAAATGGTTTGAATGAATTCACTTTCTTTATTGCAGTAACCTCTGTACAAAGCAGCAACTGCAATACTCAACGTTAGAACATTAGAAAAGCCTTTTGTGATAGTTACAGTATTATCAAAATATTACATTTTCAAACTTAGTAGATAATCATCCACCGGAGCTTAAATCTTTAAATTATTTCCATAGTCTCTAAAAATACGTATGTCAGAAAGCATATAAAAAGAATGTAAAAGAAAACCTAAAACACAAATATGTAACAAATAAATACTTGATTTAATTAACTGTTAATAATCAGCTTAACACCATTCTCTCTAAACCCACTGAATTTTTACCTATAGGAATAATGAACTGTCAAATGCCATTGCATAATTATTTATTTCCAAGCTATTACCAATGATTGAAACAAAAAAAAAAGGGGGTATTAAAATTCAGCATAAATTAAAATGGAGTAGAATAATTTCAAAACTAGCATTTCCAAGAATTCATGAAATTTATTAGAGCACTACAGCAACCTTGCAAAGTTTTGACCTGGTGTCTAGTGTTAAGTGAAAGTAATGCTTTTTTGTTGTTGTTTTTAAGGTGAAAAGCTTCCTACATTATTTCACAGACAATATTACCCTACCCCCATTATGCATATTTAGATTTATTTTATGTACTTTATACATACATGTATGTAGAAACACATGACATTTGGTTCCTGTAATATAGATCACAATGATATTTTCCTCAATGGGCAAAACTTAAACACACACACACACACACACAAAAACAACAAAAACCAGTAAGTGTACCTGTGTACATTTCAAGATAGCAGCACTCAGCTCATGCCCTATTATTCATTAAAAAGTTCAAACGTGATACTGATTATATGTTTACTGGACACTATAACATTCCTACTGTCTTCTACCCCCAAACACTGCAAAACCTGCAATAAATGGACAATGCTGTGAGTTACAATGTAGGAAAAGTTTTTTTGAAGAACACTGGATTCCTTCATTTTCTTAACAGTCAAAATTGTTAACCAGATTTCCATTTTTATATTTACTTCATTCTCATGCAGCGAAAATACTGCACTACAGAAGTTAATGATGATTTTATAGATTTTTATCTAAATTCATGAAAACCTGCGTAAATCCTCCACCACTGAAACTTACACCAAAGGACTCAATGAACAGTGTTTGAGACGAAATGTTCTCCATTTTCTACCTGAATGGTAACTGCAGAGTCACAATACGCCCTTCAAATGATCAACTCTGTTCTCCATTAAACCTTATTTGTCAATATAATTTTGAGCTTATATTTACTAAAAAAAAAAATTAATGACTCGATCACTTTAAATTCCAAAAAACAAGCAACATAAATTTCATTATATGTACATATATGCATCTGTGTGTGCACATACATACACCCACATATACAGATATGTAGACACAGATCCCTTGAAATGTTTTTTTTAGGAAATCCTTCCTTGAAAAAAAACGAAAAACTTCACATTAATAATTCTGTATAAAGCTTTTTAGTAGCAGTGCACAATGCACTGCCAAAATTGTACTAGTAGACTATGATGTCAAAACAGACATTTCAAAAGCACAAACTGGCAGTTTTTCTTAACACAAAAGTTTTAAAGTATTAAGAATGGATTAAATTTAAATGTTCAGAATAATCTGTTCAAACCTGAGTATATTAAGACTAAGTGTGTTGGAAGTGTATTTGACAACTGAATGAATTAAGCCTAAAAACATTTCACTAAGAAACCAGTGGTCCATTTAACCATTTGATAGAACATTAAATATTTTAATGATTTATAAAGGAGGGTACAATACAGTGAAATTCCATGTAGCATTTATTGAAACAGGTCTATTAAATGACATTGCTTTGTCTAAATTTCCTCTAGAAAAATCTGTTAGCATTTCATAAAAGTCCCTCAGATTTGAGGGAAACTCTAAATTAGGACGGAGCTCTCCTAATAAATTCAAATGATCTTCAGCATTTCTGTTTAAAGAATTTTTCAGCATGGTATACAGAAGTACTGGATAACTCTTCAACCTTCCCTAAGGTTCTGAGAAATAATAACAAAAAATATAAATAAGAGCCAATCCGAGAGAGAAAAAAAGGTATATTGGGCCTTTTTTCCCTAGGTCTACATATATATGTATTTATACAAGCCTAACTTTGGGGTTGCTTTTGGTTCCCATTTTTTTTCCCCGTTTTTCATTAACTGCCCTAATTCTCACTTTTAGTATCTAACAGACACCTTTACAAAGTAATAGAAAACAAAGTATTCAACACTAATTGGTCAATGGAAAAGAAAAGTAGCATCCATTTTATTTTAAAGTGGAAGAGACTAGAAATAAAAATAGCTGAAGGCAAAGTCTGACATTCTATAAATTTATAAAAGAGGATATATGGATGAAATTTGGTTAATTTCAGAAGGCACCTCAAGGCTAAAGGCTTCTGTACTCCTTCCATCAATCAAAAAATAACACACTTTTATTGCTATTCACGTAGCAAAGGGAAACTTTACTCTCACCAGCTTCAGTTCAACAAGGAATCCTCATTCATTAAGACTGAAATAAGGAATTGACTAAAACCGAAGTCTCCATAAACGTATCAATGGAGCAACTTCCTGTGTGCTTTCAAATCAATGAAACAGTAAAAGAAAAGTCACAGTTCGCCATTGTGATGTTAACAAGTCACTGAAGATTTCAGTTACTTCACTAGGCACTAGGCTGTCCATGTGTAGTGAACATTTAAGAATAGAAGGTAAGGACACTCTGATGATTCCCTCGGACTAGGAGGATTGGTGGTAGATCCTTAGACAGAGCTTCTAACCATGCCATGTAGAGAGCACTAGACACAGCACCTTTTCTTGCAACTGGGAGACTCCTAGTATCAAAAAGAAAAAGGAAATTAAGTCAACCCATTTAAGTTGTGAAGAACAAAATATAATAAAAACTAGTCATTATAAATCACGATAATACCAAACCAAAAACCAAATCCACTGCCGCTGAGTTGATTCCAACTCATAGTGACCCTATGTATAACAGAAGGAAACACTGCCCAGCTCTGTTCTATCCTCACAATTGTTATGCTTATGCCCACTGTTGCAGCTACTGTGTCAATCCATCTCATTGAGGGTCTCCCTCTTTTTCGCTGACCCTCTACTTTACCAAACATGGTGTCCTTCTCCAGGGACTGATTGTTCCTGAAAATGTGTCCAAGGTATGTGAGACACAGTCTCGCTATCCCTGCTTCTAAAGAGCATTCGTTGTACTTCTTCCTGGACAGATTTGTTCGTTCTTTTGGTGGTCCATGGTATATTCAATATTCTTCTCCAACACACCACAATTAAAAGGCACCACGGTCTTCTTTATTCATCATCCAGCTTTCACATGCTTAATAGGCTATTGAAAACACCATGGCTTGGGTCGGGAGTAGCTTAGTCTTCAAGGTGACATCTTTGCTTTTCAACACTTTAAAGAGGTCTTTTGCAGATTTGCCCAAAGCAATGTGTCGTTTGATTTCTTGACTGCTGCTTTTGTGGGTGTTGATTGTGGATCCAAGTAAAATGAAATCCTTGACAACTTTAATTTTCCCCATTTTTTTTTTAATCATGATATTGCTTATTGGTCCAGCTGTGAGGATTTTTGTTTTCTTTACGGTGAAGTATAATCCATATTGAAGGCTATGGTCTTTGATCTTCATCAGTAAGTGCTTCATGTCCTCTTCACTTTCAGCATGCAAGGTTGTGTCATCTGTGTAATGACAGCTGTTTGTTAATGAGAATTCCTCCAATCCTGATGCCCCATTCTTCACATAGTATAGCTTCTTAGATTATTTGTTCAGCATACAGACTGAATAGGTATGGTGAAAGGATACAACCCTGACGCACACCTTTCCTGATTTTAAGTCATGCAGTATCCCCTCGTTCTGTTCGAACAACTGCCTCTTGATCTATGTACAGGTTCCTCATGAGCACAATTCCCATCGTTTGCAGTATTATCCATAATTTGTTATGATTCACACAGTCAACAGCCTTTGCATAGTCAATAAAACAAAGGTAAACATCTTTCTCGTATTCTCTACTTTCAGCCCAGATCCATCTGACGTCAGCAATGATATCCCTTGTTCTGTGTCCTTTCCTGAATCTGGCTTGAATTTTTGGCAGTTCTCTGTCAATACACTGCTGCAGTCGCTTTTGAATGATGTTCAGCAAAATTTCACTTGCGTGTTATATTAATGATATTGTTTGATAATTTCCACATTTGGTGGATCACCTTTTTTAGAAACAGGCATTATTTATATAGATCTCTTCCAGTCGGTTGGCCAGGTAGCTGCTTTCCAAACTTCCTGGCAGACGAGTGAGCACCTCCAGCGCTGCATCTGTTTGTTGAAACATCTCAAATGGTATTCTGTCAATTCCTGGAGCCTTGTTTTTCACCAGTGCCTTCAGAGCAGCTTGGACTTCTTCAACTGTTTCAGGAGGTACCAATGGTACTGAAGGAAGATGTCTAAGCTGTACTGAAGGCATTCCAACTGATAGCAACCCTGTAAAACAGAGTAGAACTGCCCCACAGGGTTTCCAAGATTGTAAATCTTTTATAGAAGCAGATTGCCACATCTTTCTCCCTTGGAGCAGCTGCTGGGTTCAAATCGCTGACCTTTCGATTAGCTGCTGAGTACTTTACCGCTGCACCACCAGTGGTCAGATCACAATAATAACAACAAAAAATTACTATAGTTACATAATATTTTTGGTTCAGGGAAATTCTGCATACAGAATAGCATTACTATACTCACACTATTTCTGTTTTTTCAAGTTTAAACAAATGATTTAAAAATTTTTTTCATATGAACAGCAAATAAATATTTCTACAAATGGTAACAAATTTAATATCTAAAACTAATCCCCAAATTTCCCCTTTCTCAATAAGGAATTCTTTTAGAAGAAATGGGTGTCTCTATCTTAATTTAGAAAATGGAAAATACAAGTTAGTTGAAATTCAAATATAATTAATTCCACAGATTAATTTTCATTTTCTCTTATCTCTTGAGCTTTAATCACTATTATAGGTGATGGTGGTAGTGACCAGTTGCTCTGTAGAGTGCTTCTCTCTCAGTTTCTATGTTTTAGCTTCTTCCATTACAGATACTTGATCATCATTAGCAAAACCTGAAATCTTCTGCTGTATTAAATGTTTGTTGTCAAGGAAATTAACAACCCTTTGGTGTTACTTTTGCTTCATTTGGCATATTTTTAGAGGACTGAGTTCTCCTCATCTATTTAAGGGTTTGGGTTCCAGAACTAAGAAAACTAAGGCTCAAGTAATAGCTAGCTAACCTAGTTTGGTGGAAGAAAAGCCAAAGTAGGCATTAGGATCTATGTAAAATAAGGACAATGTGTCTGCATGTAAAGTTTGGAAACGGGAATCTTGGGGGTGGGGATATGGATAAGAAACGCTTTTTAAATGTAATCCTCCAAACGACTTTATGGGTTTATTTCCATGAGGAAGCTGTTGGTGTCCAAGTTTTAACTTGGAGCCCTCACACTCCACACATGGCTATGGTACAGTGTCTCCAAAGCGATGACATTTTGGAAAACAGGGAAGAAGGAATAAAGAAAAGGAAATATTCTAGAATAACCTACTATGATAAAGAACTACTAGATTCATACAATCTTAAAGCTGTGGCTTTTGTTTTTCTTAAATCCTACTTTAATGATTTCTCCGTATGTTTAAAGCAAAGTGGATTCTAAATTATTTCTTCACATCTACTATGTCATTATAGGTTCTATACAGATACGGACCTAGTACAGAGAATCAAAATATAAAATGAATAGCCAGGAAAATCTCAGCACAGATATTACTTACATGACAATAATATTAGCTGTGCTTGAATGTTCTTTTAATAATTCATTTAACCTGATCTGCCGGTATGTCTGAAATAAAAGAAACAAGATGAAGTCATTCTTAGGTCATTTAACAATTAAAGTCTATCATGGTTCATAACTGCACATTTAAGTAAAAAGAAGCCAAAATGAATTTTGGCATAATAAAAATATCTGTTCCCTATTTATTAAAAAATTCGATGTTTTACATTGTCCACACATAAATTCAACTTAAGGTGGATTTAATATACACAACTCCTTCCCTTCATATCAAATTGAAGCTATTACTGTTTACTTCTGTCTTAATAACAACAACAAAAAATCACATATTAATGAAGAGAAAAAATACCTTTGTCTTATAAAGTTCAAGCTCATTATCTGTTATTAGCCACGGTTCATCTTCTTTCATTTTATCTGCAATATCTTGCTCTTTGTCATCTTCATGAAGTCTGTACGGCTCAATCATTTCATCAAAAGCTATAATACTTAATAGAAAGAATATTGGCAGTTAAACATATTTTAAATTACATAACAGGAAGATCCTAAACTCTAAATTATAATTTGAAAAGTTAGTCCTTCTCATCTATTATGCTCCTCTTTATATCCTATGACAATCACTTTGGCAATTTATTTAGAAAACAGTAATTTTTGGGTATCTCAAGGGGATTAGAAATGTAAAGCCACAGTCACAGTAACAGAATTTCAACTTTAACCAGTGCACCTGGTCTCCCTGTATCTAAGCTACCCTTGTCCCCATACCCGCCCCCTCAACCTAAATAAATTTTCATCACAGTAGGCAAAATGATCCTTTTGAGCAGTAAGGAAAATTCTGTTACTCCTTTACCCAAACACCCAAAGGCACTCCCAGTTCAAGTGTCGATGAGTAAATACTGTAAGAAAATGTACCAGAACATTTTGAAGGGAGCAAAGAGCAGACACTCAGAATTTAACAAGCAGCAGAATTATTTTCCACATCCAAAGACATTTAATTACTTAATAGGATAAAAGAAAATGAACATGAGTGGCATCCTAATCCCCTAAACTGACCATATTTCAGTATCAAAGTCTAGTTCAAAGCTCTTGGTACGTATTTTTTTAATAAGAAGAAACAATTTCCTGGTTAGAAGGTACTTACAAGAACCTACTTACAAGGTACAGCTAATGAATTCTTTATACCAATTTCATTTACTCAACTTTTGGTTGGAGAATAATCATGTATATGATAAAATAAACATAAATGTAACAACCTGTTTATACCATTTTCAAGTAGGTTATTCCAGAAGGGTCTGATTTGGCTGAGAGAATTCTCACACAGGCAAATTCTCATATCCTCTTATTTTAATAATATAACAACAAAACAGTAGAAGTAAATAGGTATGTGGAGTTGGGATCGAGTGGTCTTAATGAATGTGGAAGAGTCCCTGTGTGGTGCAAATCGTTAAGTGTTCAATTACAAGCTGAAAAGTTGGCAGTTTGAACCCACCCAGAGGCACCTTTCAAGAAAGGCTTGGCGAACTGCTTCTGAAAGATCACAGCCTTGAAAACCCTATGGAGCAGTCAAATATTCAGAACTGACCTGAAGGCAACTAATACAACAACAATGAACGTGGGCAGGCACGATGCAAATTTAAAGAACCACAGGGAATTTCTGTGGCATTAATGATTTTCAAAAATCACTTGTAGAGCGGTAACTGAAACCACCTCTAAAAACTGAAAGCCCTTTAGACTTGCTTAAATATTTGCTACGGGCATACCAACTATCAGTGCTATATATAAAAATTTGACTTCACATATAACCAAAAGCAGGAAAAAAAAACCCAAATAATTAGTTGTAAATTGAATTATCAGTTACTGGAGTATCAAGTAGTTCATCCATAAAAGGATCAAAAATTTGTGCAGAGTAACTTATCCAACAACTTACTTTTCTTTCTTTGGTTTGGTATTAATATCTCCTAGGACCATGATGTCGGAGAAGTCTATCCGGAACTTGCTAAGCAAAGTAGCCATCCTGGAACAGAATGAACAGCACTGAGATACATAAAAGATGTACTGAAGTGTTTTTATTCTACGTAGGGCTAGATGTACATATGTGATTTATAGTCTATATGTAAGTTATAGTCGACCAGTACTAAACTAAGTCCACCAGAGTTAATTCAAAATGTACATTGACAAAGTAGGCTTTTAAATTCCCTGAGTAGAGACTTCTATTATATTCTTTTACTTTCTCCGGATCTCTCTAAGGAGGAATAATGAGTTAACAAAGCAAGGAATTAATAATGAAGTCTGAATGGCAAGTAGTTCTTTTTTTAAGTTAATTTACTCAAATTATATTGAGAAGTATATAGGTTTCAGTAAAAACTAGTAAACGGCTACTTAATTATTTTTGGATTATTCTTCTATTGAAAGAAGAATGCGTATGTCAAGGGCAAAGTATGATTTTTGGGTTGGAACCAAACTGAAGATAGTTGATTTAGTTCATCACATTTGGGGGGGGGGGCGGGGTGGGGAGGGGACTGGGATAGGCATGGGTGAGGGGCACCAAGAAGCCCCTAATTGTCAGTAAATAATACGTTTCACTCTCTTAGACATAAGGTCACTATGAGCTGGAGCTGAACTGACAACATTTAACAAATACCTTTTTTGAGACATAATTGGCAATGAAACATCGGTGGCAACAACAGAAGAAACACTCAAGAAAAGCAATTAACAAAACAGGATTTATTTTTTATTAAGAGGACAGTTTTCTAAATGAAAATAGTAGGTATGAGAAAGCAGATGAGTTTAACTTTTAAGTTCATTCCTAGTATTTCTTGTATAATTCACTATTTGAAATGAATAAACACCTAGTTTAACCCAGGGTCTACTTATTAAGTGCCTGCTACACACATGGCACTGTGCTAAACATTATAGGGCCCACACAACTGAAATTTCAGATAAGGAAACAAGTGTAATACAAGCCAGAATGTAACGAGTGATATCAGTGTGTTGTGATTCAGGAAGGAAATGTAACTACTAGTACAGGGTCAAGGAAGAAAAAAATTAGTGAAGGCTTTATGAAGAAGGTGACCAGTGAGCTGGGCTTTGAAGAATGGAGTGTTTTAACAGAGAAGAGGAATGGAGTGAGGAGCTACATTAGCGTAGACAAAGGAGTAAAAGCCTGAAATCACACACACGTTCCGAAGTGTAAATTGAAGTACAGGGCACGTCTGGGGCAACAGGAGATAATAATGGAAAGGGAACAGAAGAAGAGATTATGAAGGGTCTTGAACGTCACATTACAGCAATTAAACTTTCTATAGTTAAGTAGTGGAGGAGTTGTTAAAGTATTTTGGGCAGAAGAATTATCATGATCAAAGCTCGGCTTTCTAAACATGAACCTGGGAGCAATGTGTACAATACGCTGGAAAGGTAAGAGATAAGACCAAGAGTACTTGCAGTGCAGGAGAGAAGCCCTGGAACCAGGAGAACTGTGGCAGCACAGAAGGAAAGATGTGGGATGACAATGGCACCCTACATTTCTGTTGTCTACAAGTCTACAAAATGTATCCCATATGTGAACATGTCATCTTTGTATACTTTCTTCTCCAATTAAAAAGCTGCTTATAGCTTTATTTAATGCTGCAGTATTTAAAGAAGACCTTCTACAATGCCAAAAATGTTTTTTAAAATATTACATATTAATATTAAAACTAAATATCAACAACTTAAAAATAAAGATAAAACTAAAGAGAATGAAGTTTTATTTGTGTAGCTGGAATTTTAAGCTTACGTATAGAATGGAACATGACCTGACATTTTCTGCGTTGTCTAACTTTTATCCAATAAAACCTATATTGTGATAAGAAGTACATCTGGATAAATGCCCTTTAAGATAAACTTACGCTCTCCGGTCGTGGTCTATTCTGTTTATTTTTCCTCCAATGAATACTCTAATCTTACAGTCTTTCCATTTTTTCTTGGTAGTTAGAAGATAAGGTATCAATAAGGTCAAACCTGAATCAAAAATATAACAAATCATTTATTAAATGCTAATTTCTCAATCAAGAATTTTTTTATCCAGTTTAGTCTCTAAGGATATGTTTACCACACTTCAATAAACCAAACCTGTTTGTCGAGTTGATCTCCGCTCATAAAACGGTATCTTTCTGTCCTTCTTTAATAATTCAGCTTTTTTTTTTTTCTTTTTAAAGCCATTAGGCAGGCCTGAGCAAGGAGGGCAACTCAGTGGAGTTAAAGCCCATGTGAGGAAGGCAGCCCAGTGGCAGAGGGGTCTGGCATCGTGGGGAAGATTAGCTACATACAGGAGGATTGAGAAAATAAGCACATTCATTGAAGATAATGGTGACCACGTTTCTCAATGAAATGAGAAATATGAAAAAGGAGAAAGCTGGACTGAACCCTGCAGTGTTGGACTGGAATTTTCAATCTATATCTATACATATACACATACAAGCACATACATGTACATTTCCTAGCTCTGTCCACCAAGAGGCCCTCTCAGAAGACAGAGCTAGGAAATAAATGTGTATGGTTTTATCACCCTAGTAGTAATGAGTATGCCTAATGTTCCAATCTTTGTTTCTAAATACCACCCTCCTGGGAAAGGAACTAAGGCTCCTGGGTTAGTTCCATCGCTGGAGCAGATAAAGTACAACACTGAGCCTGGAGCATCTCATTGTGTCAGAAAGTAAGAAAAGGCATTTTCTAAGAGTGACCGAGACATGACAAATGGACAGAGAAGCGTGCTTAAAGGGGACCCGGCTGTCTAAATCTGGAATAATCCAAACATCAAAACAAATAATGTCTGTAACAAATCATATCCCAATGAATAAAATGGGAATCCATAACTCCACATTGATAGAAATAAAGAAAACGTTTTTCCTTACAGTAGAAAGCCAACTAATAAATGAAGACATGATGGGACTGGAAAAATCGCCACTGGAAAACAACAATAATGAATCCAGGTAAGAAGAGTCAGTGGATGCTTAAGATAGTGCTAAAAGTTGTGGGAAGAAGGACATATTTACATAGTCTCAAAGTAACTCCCTCCCAAAAACCTGTAATTATAAAGGGGGAAGGGGGCTAACTTCACAGTGAAAACCACATCACTCAATGGTCAAAGTTAACTTCACCAGTGATGGGACAAATCAACACCATGTGTCATATGGTAAAATGAATCACTTCTGTGTATTTCTGCCAAGAATACATAACCTGGAACTAATTATACTGAAACATCAGGCAGCACTCCGAATTGAGTGACATTCTAGAAAATGGTCTGTAATATTAAAAATATTGAGGTTATGAATAAAGGTGAAGGAGCAACTGTTCCAAATTAAAGGACACTGAAGAGACATGACAATTATGTGCAACACCTCCTTCTGAAATTAATTTCTTTGCTTTTGGGAACACGGGCAAAATCTGAATGGGGTCCTTGGGTGAAGAGTAAATGCGGATTCTTCTTACTATTCTCACAAATTCAGTAAATTTGAAATTATTTTAAAAAGTGCATTAACCTTACCTCCATCATCAAAAAGCCACCAGACGTCAATAGTGTTCTTTCCTTGTTTTTTCTGAAACTGTGTACTAGCTTCAAGGAGCTTTTGGTCAGCTACATTTAAAGGCACAACAGGGCCTTTCGATTCTAATGGATTAAGCAAAAACATAAGATGTAAGGGAGGTAAATCTTAAAGCCTCCCTTGCTGAATTCCTATAGTAGCCTGACTTTTGTATATTCAAATATGTTTTAGTTATATCCACCATAATCTTTAAATTGTCTACAATTTAAACATACTTTTAAAATTGCTACAGATTAACTATACCTTTAAAATTGCTAGATGAAAATTATCTTACCCAGTTTTTAATATTTTGAAGCATTATGAACGAATGTAAATGAATCACAAATACCAATACCAATATACAAATCATAAATAATCAAGAAGATTATACCTGACTGCTAGATTTCGGTTCTTGAAAAGTTGTCTTAAGCTAAATGGATGAGTTTATACCTGTTCTGTGAACATTCTTCATTCATACTATAGCTTCTCAATAATACAAAGCTCAAAAATATTTTAAAATAAAAGTTATCTATAACATAAATGATAGAAGGAAGTTGAAGATTTACCAATACCATCTTACTAATATCACAATGGAAACCTTTCTTAGCCTAAAGAAACTCTCCCTCATCTTTCCCTAACTTCTGTCCCTTCAAAAAATATGATACCCAATTCTGTAGCCATATAACCACCTCATCTTTCTGAACCACAGAAAGATGGTGGAACTCCTTGGAAGGGCACCCATTTGCTGCAGATCTAAAGGACAATAAACAAAGGGAGTTCCCATTCATTCCCAGCAATTAAAATGAAAAACAAAAACAAAAACACACCAAAAAAACATTGGCCCTGTGAGCAAGCAAATGACTATTATGAAACTCCTACACCAAAATTTTAAAGCAGAAATTTCCAGGAGGAAATCTGATCACTTCTGCAGAATGTCTATCATTCACTTTTCATGCTGCCATGACGTGTGCAAACATGACGGATGATTTTGCATGATGAAATAATATGGCTACCAAACCACACTGCTCCATAACTCTCACCTCTATCTCCTTTTCATAAAATTCATGTATGTTGACATGACTGTGTATCTCCCAAACGCAGCAGGACTGTGAGAAATATTATAATTTTTGAAATGAAAAATATATTAGTATCAAAATTAAGGACTTGGCTGGGTACAACTGACGGTAAAGAGTGCAAGCGACACTGTAACTCAGCCTAACTTGGTGCCTCTACTTATCAATCTAATCCAAGCACTTTAAATTAAAAAAAAAATTAACATTGACTTTCAGGATTTGAATATTTAAGAAATGTCATGATGATTTAAAAGAATGTTTGTGATATACCGCCTACTCCTAGGCAGATTTGCTTTTTAGTTGGACTGATGTTAATTTTTCTAATCTGCATTTAATAAATAACTTAATATCCCTCACCATGGAAATAAAACTAAGGCATAAATAAATAAATAAATAAATAAAGTTGAAGTTAAAGAGTTAACAGCATGAAAAAAGGAATTAAAATAAAATGATGAAAAATGCCTGCCTTTTTTCAACAGTGGTTGAGTTGGAGTCTTGCCATCCTCTTCCTCATCTAGATTATGTTTAAAAAACACAAAATACGAGTTAATTGCTTTTATATTAGGAAAATAATGAAAATGTAAATAGAGCACATTTATAAACAAAACATAGTATGAAGCAACAGTCTGTGAAAAATAATCAAGACTGAAGATTAATATTTTCTACTCTAACTTTCAGGATTTTTAAAAGCAAACATGTTAGACCCCTCCTACAGGGTTACTGATTAACATTCACCCCTAAATTTTATTCCTATAAAAATGTCAAGAAATCTTACCAGAGTTTTTTAAGTTCATATTTGAAATTAGTTGAAAAAATGTTGAACTATTACTTCTAGACTATGACATTAAAAACTGACATTGCAAGGGGCATGAAAATTGGTAATAGAGAACCCAAGGTAGAGAAGGGAGAGTACTGACATGTCGTGGAGTTGATAACCAATGTTATAAAACAATATGTGTACTAACTGTTTAATAAGAAACTAGTTTGTTCAGTAATCTCTCATCTAAAGTATAATTAAAAAAAAAACCCCAACATTGCAGATAATATAGATTTGAAACATGCCACTGCATCACTGAATAAATGACTGAAAAGTAATTTTAGAAACATTTCATGACTATTTGGTTAATTGTAAAAATTAATCACTACTTAAAATACTAAGGAATATGATCAGAGACAGAAGCCTTTTGATTTTTATAAAATGACAGGTTATGAGGCAGAGATTTTTCCCCAAATATATAAATTTATATATGTATGCATGCCTACATCCATCAATTTATATATGTATAATTATCTTCCTGGAGTTTTTAAAAAAACAAAAAACAAACCTATTGCCGTCAAGTTGATTCTGACTCAGAAAGATCCTATAGGACAGAGTAGAACTGCCCCACAGGGTTTCCAAGGCTGTAAATCTTTACGGATACAGACTGCCACATCTTTCTCCCTTGGAGTGGCTGGTGGTTTGAACCACCAACCTTTAGGTTAGTAGCTGAGCATTTATCCATTTTGCCACCAGGGCTCCTTTCTGGGGTCTACAGTTTCCCAAATCTCAATTTTTTGCTTAATATAAGTTTGTTATTTAAAACAAAAAACAAAACCAAACCCATTGCCATCCAATCGATTCCAACTCATAGCGACCCTGTAAGACAGAGAAGAACTGCCCCATAGGGTTTCCAAGGAGCACCTGGTGGATTTGAACTGCCAACCTTTTGGTTTAACTTTGTTGCAGTAAATATTATTTGTTTGTTTAAGGTAGATAATACTCCTGGACTTGGACTGGATGGGATATACTGCGGTGTGCTCTAGAGTTAGATTCCCAGATTCCTAATACTACCTCTACCCCTTTTTCTAGCTCTGTAGGCTTGAGCTAGTTACTTAACTCCTCAGGTTCCTCATTTATAAAGAGAGTTAACAGTGCCTACCTCTTGAGGTTGTTATATTGGGAGTATGAATGCACTTACAGTTTAGTGCCTGGCACACAGTAAGTACTCAAAGGGTGCTCTTTTTGTCTCTTTGCACATTGTTTGCTTCAATGACCAGCACCACCTCAAATCCCACCAAAAAAAAAAACAAAACCAAACCCGTTGCTGTTGAGTCGATTCTGACTCATAGCGACCCTACAGGACAGAGGAGAACTGCCCCATACAGTTTCCAAGGAGTGCCTGGTGGATTCAAACTGCTGACCTCCTGGTTAGCAGCCATAGCTCTTAGCCATGTTTGTATTCTAAGGACTTAAAATTATTTAAAAATTTTAAAATAACTTTAGAAAATAACTGGCTAAAATAAACACAAAATAAAGCAGATGTTACTTCTGAATGCTACTTACTTCTTATGCTTATTATGGAATGAAAAACATTTCATTATTACTCTTAATTTTACATTATTAAATATTATTGTTCTTTTAAAAAGGACAATCTGTCTTTGATGATAATAAAATTTATAAATGTAACTATGGACATTCTGCTTTCATTTAAAACAGCTCAGAAATTCCAAGGAAATCTTGACATTTAAAAACATTTATATGTTAAAGTAAGTTTAAGGCATTTAGATTTTTATAATAAAAATTTGTGCAGAAATTAACTGACCCAGTTTCCTACTCTATAAAAATAAATGACCTTGTAAGACTGTGACACACTCACGAGCTAATATATGGATATATATACTACAATGTGGGTGGTGCACAGAGTAGATGCTCAATAGATATTACTTCTTCCACTCCCACTATAACATTATCTATTATTTCCTAACAGACTGTAGAGAAAGTGTCTGTCTTAGGCCTAAGAGAAAAGGATTAAAAAAAAAAAAAAAAAAAAAATGTTTAAGAGGAAATGAAAGAATGTATACCAAAAACTAAAAAAAAACCAAAAAACATAAGAACAGTTATGAGAATTGATTTATAGAAAAAATTATAATTGAGCCAGTAAAGAACTGAAAGAAAACATGGATCTCAACTCAACTTTCAAATACTACCACTCTAAGAAAACAAGGTAAATAACAAAGAAAGAAATAAAAGCAACATTAATGCATCTAAGTAATCTAGAAGAGATCCACTTCAGAGACATGATTTGTCCAAGGATATCAATTTCAGAAAAAAGGATGGTAATTATTTTACAAGAATCAAAAGTATGATACAGGTGATGATTCTCTGTGCCGTTTTTCTTGTCGTGTGCCGGCTGGGACAGGACAGATGGAGATACTCGGCTGAAGAGAGGTAGGAGAGTGAGGGCAGGAGAGTAAGATTTGGAAGTCATCCCTCTTTCCTTCTCACAAAAGTGACATATACATTTGTGGAGAAAATTATCTGAAAGTCTCTGGAGATTCTGAAATCTTTTTGTGGCCTATATGGTCACATAAGCCATGAGGGACACTGTCTATAAATTATGGTCTCATAGTTCAGCAACCAAGTACACAAAGCTAGTGTCTTCAGATGGACTAAACTGAAGTATAAATTTTCATTTGATATTTTTTTTTCTGAACATCCACAAATGCAGTAGCTATAAAAACATTTTTAACTATCAACACATAAACAAAAATCCCTTATATTTAAATCCTGTTTTACTAAAAAAAAATCTTCAAATGCCATTCCCTTAATAATTTCATCATATGCTACACACATACGATTTATTATGTTTCTTTCCAAGTTCAGATTTAAAGTATGCTTCAAATTAAAATGTTTTATTTGTAATAAAAACATGCAAGAGCAAATTTGCAAATAATTAATCTGCAAGGTTTCTGTTCAATGATTGAGTTTTAATAGCTTAAAATACCTAGTCATTTTGAAGCCATTTTTGAAAGGCATAAATTTTACCTCAGCAACTAGAAATGGACAGTACAAGTTTGAGAATGGGTTACTTTACAAGACATGTTATATAATAAAAATCATTCCCCCCAAATTAAAACATTACTGTTAATAAAATTTCTTACTTCAACGAAAAATTACCTTTAACGGTTTTTTCACCAGATTGTTTGGAAGTACCTAAATCTGATGTTTTACTATATTCCACACTTAGTACCACATCCTTTGCACCAGGAGACTTCTCTTGTGATGACAGCAATTCTTCTGTGGACATAAAAGCATTTAAAATATTATCTAATTCTGTTTAAAAAAAGCATCATGGCTTAATCACAATTAAGTGACATTTTAAAGCAAACTTCCTTATGAGATAATACATTCACTGTACATTATTTCTGATGTAAACAAATGTCATAATGTTTGAAATAACTATTCACTTAAATAATGTGAGTGACAACTAAGTGCCACACATCTGAATTAGATGGTAGGAAATCAGTAATGAGTGAAATTTGTAACAGTAGAATCTGGTGAACAAAAGAATAATTTCTAAAATGTGAATGAATCCTCTTCTCAAAGAAATTTACAAATATAAAAAAAGGTGAAATGACAGGTGCTCACATGCATGTTGAAAGATGAGAGGTAACACTGAAATATTACACTCTTGACTATACAGCCAAGACCAGAGTCTTTTCCTGAGCTCATCGTGAAAGTATCATTTTTTCCTTTCTAAACCAATTTTTTCATTTTCTGTGTTTTTGGCAAAAGGTCAGTAAACATTTAACTTCTACCACTGCAAACATTTATCATAAACACAAATGTAACATGAAATGGATAATGTGTTCTTATTCTCATGACTTATTCACGTGAATGAAGACAACAGTAGAAACTACATGAGCCTAGGTGCCAGCACACAGCCTTATCTCCTTTTCAATCTTCACGGCAATCCTATGAGGTAATTGTTTTAACAGATGAAGAAACTGAGGCTCAGAAGTCAGCAAATTATCCCAAGCTACGAAATGATGAAGAGGAAAAGCTAGGATTTTTAACTCAGATCTGCCTAACTCCAAAGACTGTTCTCTTAGTCCGATGCTACATGGAGTTCCTTCTCCAAATCCCACTGGTCATAAATTAGGCTTTTCAAAAAATGTTTCATAATGATTATAAATATTTGGGTGAAAATATTTTTCAATGCTTCAATCACATTCAAACCTCTGTAAATTATTAAATTATGTAGTTAGCCAAACTGTGATAGTAATTATAGAGGGATAACAATTATAAACTGGACACACTAAACTAACTTCAATCACTGTCAAAGCCAAGGGAGAACGGAAACAAATACAATGTTTTGCAAGGCCTACTCCAGAGTGGAGTCCTGGCGGTGCACTGGTTAAGAGCTATGCTGCTAACCAAAAGGTCAGTAGTTCACATATATCAGCTGCTCCTTGGAAACCCTATGGGGCAGTTTTACTCTGTCCTATAGGGTCACTATAAGTCAGAATCAACTCAACAGCAACGGGTTTGTTTTTTTTTTTAACTCCAGAGTAGAGTCCCAGTGGCACAACAGTTAAAAATACATGGCTGCTAACTGAAAGGTTGATGGTTTAAACCCACCAGCCGCTCCTTGGGAGAAAGATGTGGCAGTGTGCTTCCATAAAGGTTTACAGCCTAGGAAACCTATGAGGAAGTTCTACTCTGTCCTATAGTGTGAGTCAGAATCGATCCAACAGCACACAACAACTCCAGAGTAAGAAAATACATTTTCAGCAAGCCATACTTTTGTGTTATATTGATAAAGATCTCAAAGCCTTCCCTTCAAAATTGAAGGATAAGGTGGTGGTGGTGCAGATTAAAACAGTTTAAATACATAAATGGACAACAAAAGCTCATTCTCTGTCTCTGGTGATGCCATAACCTTAGTTAAGTGATAATTTGGTTAATTAACTGCTAATGGTAAAATACTAAATATGCAGATCTTCTTAAGTTTACAGTTTAAACACTATCAGGGAATCATAAGAGAGTATATAAATTTCTACAGGTTTTATAACAAGTTGACAAAGCAGTGATCATACCTTAATTAGGTTTTAACCTTCACTTAAATGTTTTGAAGATAATCTACTACATGATTCTACTCACATAAACAAGAAAATATCTAATGATTTAGTCATTTAATTTTTTCCCTCAGATTGTATTTAACAAGTATTTTTAAAAATAAGCCACTGTATAATCATGACTAATGTTTATTTCTCTTAAACTTGTAATATGGGTTGAATTTGATTCTCTCTGTGATAATCACTAACCATCATCCAGGTAAGTACAGACAGAAAACACAAACTTTGGTAAAGCCCAACAGATATGATCTTAAGATGCAATAAAGTAAGTCCATGGCATAGAATAGATAACTATTAAAATTACTGAATAATTTGAGAGAATTATATATAATTTTCTAACTAACATAACTTATATTTTTTAATAAAAAAGAAAACATTTTAAACAAAGTTTACCTTGTCCTTGAAGATGAGATATATCCAGGCCCTCCTTTAAGCGGATAACCACCACTCCATATTGGATGTCAAAGGCATCACTACAATGGGGGGAAGGGGGGGGGGGAATCACAAAAATTTCTCTGTCTCCCTCTATAAAACGAAGGCAACAGGAGACAGAATCTCTAAAATTACTTTCAGCTTTAAATATCTAATTTAAATATGTTTTTAAAATTACTTGATAGAATCTGTATAATGTTAATTTCACATCCTACCCTATTCCTTTTCCCTTCTGTAATACCCTTGAAAACTATGTAAGTGTCCAACTTTATAATATCGATATTGTACCAGCAAGCTGTTTAAAGCAGTATTATTTATTTTTATTCTATCAGAGACAGTCTAACTAAAATTATGGAGAAATAATTTTCAGTCATCTCAACGTATCTCTATTTAGGCTCTACACTTAAAGCCAAAAGAAACACACCAAGATAATGAAGACAGACTTTCCTAAGAATGAGAATATGAAGAGATCTTTTCTAAAGTGAGACACAGTACTTGAAATAATCTGGAACAGTTTTTTTTTTTTAACAGAATAGTCAAAAGGTTTTATATGCATTTGGAAACATGTATTTGTATCTCCTTTTAATTATTTTAACTGTAGGTGGAAACATCCCATACATATGTAAAATACATTAAAACCACAAGAGCAGCTAAAACCAGGCTGAAAATCTGGACAGTCACTAAAACTGTAAGTCATGTAAAGCCCGCACTTTTTTAAATCTACTTAAAAAGTTTCAAATTTCAAAAGTTCTGGTTGTTCTCCAAGAGTACTTTAAATTATTATATTTAATTACGCAAGTGGTCCATATTCATTGCATACGTATCAAGATATAAAGATCTATTCATCTATAATCATATATAACAAAAAGTGAAAAATCAAATAAAATGATCAAATTATTGATGCTACTGACAAATGGAAGGATGTGTTCAGGATATCTTTTGTGGCTGTAAAAGGTCTTCTTTAAAAAATAAATAAGAGGGAGAGAATTTTGGCCTTATTACTATGAGTTAAGTAAGGTCAAAGGAGATCTCTGGAAAAAGAAAGTTAACGGACACATTAACCTCCCCCAGCTGTAGTTGAAAATCTGAATATACTAGAGAAGAAATTACTACAAGTATTTTTAAGAAGTTAATGAAGTGAATCAAAATCAATTTCTTTAAAGAAAAGTCAGGGGATGTTCTCCAGAATTTATTATCAAATTAAATAGCTACAAGTTTTTGCTTTAAGCTACAGAAATTGATAGACAGCTTGTTTCAGGCCTCACATACTGTTAACAAAAAGGTAGTAACAAAGCCCATGTTAACTGGTATTCAGAGCCACTACCAAAACATTAGGGGGAAGTGTCACAAGATAAAAGGATTAAGTGTCACTGCTTTACATTAATTTCTATGGCTCTAGACATCAGAGAGCAATGTTTACCTACCCTTTAATTGCTGTCTGATGCACAATACTCAGGGCAAACACTTTCAGAAAGACTCCTTCTTCCTTCTAGTGCTCCCATTCTGAGCAACTACTATGAAAATTATTTGCAAAAAAAACAAAACCATCTTCTAGGATAATTAGCCCTGGTTTTGAGTCTTGAGAAAAAAGCATACATAGCCCATAGCCCACATGATATAACCTGTCTTTCACACTGCCCTTTCCCCCAATCCTCACATACACAACTATAGAGAGAACTATAAAGCAAGAATAAGATTTTACTTAGAAAAAAATAAACAAACCCAAAGCCAACAGCAGTCACAACATACAAAGGACTGGCAGAGCTTTAATTTTACCAAAAGTATTTAACCATTAGTTGGGAAATCTTGTTCACCATATATGAAGTTTTTTTTTTTTTTTTAAGTAAATATGAGCCCTGGTTAGTTCCTCAAAGATTCCTCAAGGTAGGTAGGAATACAAACTAACTATTATGTATAAAATGAGTAAATAAGTATGTGGTTATGTCTACAGATACAACAGGAATTCCAGTAAGGGAGGTAATTTCAGCGAGTTAAGGGTAATCAGGAATCCCTGGATGACGAAAATGGTAAAGTGCTTGACTACTAGCCAAAAGGTTGGTGGTTCAAACCCACCAAGAGATCCCCTGAAGACAGGCCTGGGGATCTACTTCCAGAAGGTCACAGCCTTGAAAACCCCATGGAGTAGTTCTGCTCTGCACACGAGTCGCTATGAGTTGGAATCGACTCAACGGCAATGAACAACAACAACAAAAGGGTAATCGGGTCGAAATTTACTTGAATTTCGTCTTAGAGCTACTTTGCCAAATGTAAATTATCCATTAACAACAAGGACAGTTGTTTGCATATTAAGAAATACTTATAAGAGGAAGTAACCACTCATTGATTGGTGGCTATGACAAGAATACTACTCTTCAATCCAGTCTGGTGTGGTGGGAGGTAACGCTTGTCTCCATAGAACAGTGTCAACGAGATAAAAAAGACCTGTTAAGCAAACCCCAGAAAGCTAGGAAAGGAGACACTTTTGAAGATTAAGAAACAAACCTAGCAAAAATAAAAAGTTTTTTCTTATTAAATAACCCACTCAGTTGCAAAAGCATTTGTGGTAGACTAAAGTTTTTTGTACACAAAAAACTACAATAATATAAACAGTAAAACTAGAAAGGCAAAGTAATGAAAGAATAAAGAGAACCCTCTAGACAAGCCATAAGAAGCTAAAGTGACATAAAAAAAAATGACACTAAATGGACTAAATGCACTGATAAAGAGTGGCAGAATGGATAAAAAACCAAGATCTGTCTATATGCTGCCTACAAGAGACACACCTTAGACTTAAAGACACAAACATACTAAAACTCCAAGGATGGAAAAAAAAACATGTCATGGATTTAATTATGTCCCCCCAAAAATGTGTGTATCAACTTGGTTAGGCCATGATTCCCAGTATTGTATGGTTGTCCACCATTATGTGAATGTAATTTTATGTTGACAGGATTAGGGTGAGATTATTTAAAAAAAAAAAACCTAAGCTGTCTGATAAAAGACCATTGGAAACACCACTAAGAAATGAATAGTAAACTCACTTTCAAGGAGGTGGAAAAGCAAAACATAAGTACATTTTAAAATGTAAATAATTTAATGGATGAACCAAATGACTAACTGCAAAATTAGTTGGAGATGGGAACAGACCTAGACCTCTGAGGTTGGTAACAGTGAATGAAATGTCCTTCCTCAATGTAAGGCTTTATACTGACATAGCTTAGAAGGTTATGGGTCTGACAATATTTGGGAACTGGGCTCAGAAGCAGTTATAAGAATAGGAAAAAGTATACTAATTTAAATGGGAAGTCACAGTATACACACTTATATGTAATAAACGTCTGTATGTACATATGTGTGAATATGCATGAGTGTGTAAAGAGACATAGAAAGATTAATGAAAAAAACTTGTTACTAGATCATCAATTCAGAACCTAGAAGACCACTGTGACACTTTTCATTGTTATGCTTCTACTATATGAGGCTATCTGAGAAACGGGCTTCAAAAACCAGTGCAAGCTTGCAAAATAAGCATTTCTTGAACAACCAATCAGGTTACTAAATTAAAAAAGATACTTACTGAAATAAATTTATATACATATCCACATCCCTCATATCTGCTTGCAACCAATCTTTCTTAAATCCAAGGACAAGTGTGTTTGGTTTCATACGACCGAGACCAGCAGCCTAAAATATAGGATAAATACAACTTTAAAGAACTATACATCAAAATGTTTTTAAATGACAAAATCCTTCAGACAATCTCTAGACATTTAAAAATTATGGATCCTTGTTAGCTAAAATTTTTGAGCATCTAATACATGTATGTTTACTTATAAATTACATGTATGACCGCAGTAGGTTAAGAGCTCGGCTGCTAACCAAAAGGTCAGCAGTTCAAATCCACCAGTCATACCCTGGAAACTGTTATGGGGCAGTTCTACTCTGTCCTATAAGGTCACTATGAGTCGCAATCGACTCAACAGCAATGGGTATAGCATTCATATACTACTTATGATTAAACATATATAAAGGATGTTAAAAGTGAAATACCAGAAAAGTTTTAAAATTTTCATGATCCACCAAAACTTTCATATTTTTACTGAGTGAAATATGATGAAATATACTTTATCTTTAAAAAAAATCACAACGATACAATGGGCTCACTCTAAGTTAAATATTTTGCTTCTAGGTTTTAATGAGCTGTTATCAAAAGTCCAAATGATGACTTTGAATTGTTGCACTGTTGGCTGAAATTCTGAATCACATCAACACTAAATTTTCAATCCTTCCTACCAATCATGTCAAAGTTTCTGGGGAAATTTGGCTAATGCCCACTCTCAATTGTTCCAACACTCAAGCTCATTTGGAGCTGCAGTCCAATATGCTGAACAAATGTACAATGTACAATGAATCTCTTCATTTGTAAGTTTTAAAAACATGTTGGAAAGTTCTATTTCCAAGATTGTGTGCACACACAAGTTTTTATACGTGCCATACTTAAATCATTTTTGTAAAAGATTAAATTAATTCAAATACTTTTGTGCTAGACACTGTCCAAGCACTTTGGATAATTAGGGAACAACAACAGCAACAAAAGCTCAACCTTGTAAACCCTGCATCCATTTTCAAAATGTTCTCTGCACAGGTAAGTTTCTTTTTAAAAATCAGATTTTTTATTTCATTCACTATTAAAAACATCACCTTTACTTTGAAGTGACAGATAAAGAATATCCATTTGTGCTTTTTAAACTATTTTCTAGATAGACAGTAACCACATAACATATATTGAAAACTTTTTTTCTAGAAAAACAAGAAATATCTTTAAATTTTATAGCTTTTTAAAGAACAAGGTCACAGGATCATCAGTAACTTCTTAATGGTCCAAAATACTGTCACAATCTCTACCCTTCTCATCACAGAAAATGCAAAAGTTTTATTTTTATGAAATTAACAATGACAGTCTTTAGCACTCTGTGCACTTCTGCTTTCAACTATATTATTCCAACAACTTTTCTTTAATGATGCAGTAAAGCAGTTTCACATGAATCACTCTCATCCCTAAATCCTTCTTAAATTCTAATCAAGGAGGCATAATCACCAATACTTCCCAGACATAATCAAGCACCTCATGGGATTCGTTTACTGGGTTTGAAGGCTTAGGACCACAGTTTCATGGGACAACTTGGTCAATTGGTACAACATAGTCCATAAAATTCGTTCAACATCCTAGTTTGGTGAGTAACATTTGGGGTCTTAGAAGCTTGCAAGTAGCCACCGAAGATACAACTATTGGCCTCTATTCATCTGGAGCAAAAGAGAAACAAAGAAACCAAAGACTCAAAGAAACTAGTCTACAAGACTAACAGCCTACTTGAACAATGACTCATCTATCCTGAGACCAGGGGAACTAGACAGCGCCCGGCTACCACTACCAACTGCTCTGACTAGGGTCACAATAAAGGGTCCTGGATAGAATGGGAGAAAACTGTAGAACAAAACTCAAGTTTCTAAAAATGGCCAGACTTACTGGACCAGTAGAGACTAGGGAACCCCCAGATGATTGCCATGAAATACCCTTCAAACTTTGAACTGAAACAACACTTGGAGGTCGCCTTTCAGCTAACCAACAGATTGGATCATAAAATAAACATCACCCATGAGTACAGTGCTTCTGTATTTAAAAAAAAAAAAATCTGTATGAGACTGAACAGTCAACATTTACCCTAAAGCAACAATAAGAAGGCAAGGGGGGCAGGGAGGACAGATTAATGGAAGCAGAACAACCAGAACGGAAATAACAAAAATGCTGAAGCAATGTGAAAAATGTAACGAATGTAACTGAACTATGTGTACTGAAATTCTTAAATGGGAACCTAATTTGCATGCGAACTTTCATCAAAAACACAATAAAATACTATTTAAAACAAAATTTTGATCAAAATAGCTACTCAATTAGTGGTAATGCTTTCGCAGTTTCCATAAAACATTATGTGTATTGAAGAAATAATTTATTACTGAAAACATATCTCCTCTGAAACCTACTTTTTAGTGGCTCGTAGAAAAGCAGTTATTCATAGATTTCCATAATTGAAATCAAATTAGCAAAATACTATAATCTGAAGCATATTACATATATCTCCAATTTCAATCAAACATCCCCACGGTGTCATATGACCTGGGAAACCCTCGTGGCACAGTGGCTAAGAGCTACGGCTGCTAACCAAAAGGTCGGCAGTTTGAATCTACCAGGCGCTCCTTGGAAACTCTATGCGGCAGTTCTACTCAGTCCTGTAGGGTCGCTATGAGTCAGAATTGACTTGATGGCAGAGGGTTTGGTTTTTTTGGTTTTCATATGCCTTGATACTTGTTTTTTCAAAGCTTTAGCAATTTTTTCTATATACCTTTCATCAGAATTTGCAGTTGAGGACTGCATTTAGTTTGTTGTTATATTTTTTTTTGCTATATTATTACAACCATTTTTTACCACAGTAGGAAGAACAAGTGTTTCCCAGTGGAATGTAGCTTTTTGTTTCTGCTAAACATTTCCAAACATCATGGTTATCTACTTAAATAATTAAGCACCGGCATGAGATTTGTATCTCTTTAAAAATCACTGAAATAATTATTAAAGTTTTGGCTAAATATTCTGGGTGATTTTGAAATGTTCAGCTAATAGTGATGGCCTCAAATTATCTCATGGCTCAATATATACTCAGGACAAGGTCTGCAATTACCAAAACTGGATAAAAATTTATATCTCAAATACTTTCAGTGGCAATTTTAGGCTGTTTTGGTCTACACATCATTTAAATAACAATGTCTAAAAAATCACTGTTTTTACTTCAAATATGGCTAATGAAGAAGGGAAGAAGTAAAAGAAAAACTCAACACACAAGGTAATTCTGGGTTATCTTCTCCCAGGGAAAAAGGTAGCTATGCCTACACTGAGATTCCAGAATGAGATCTTATTGATTTAGAGAGCCGCCATCATGTTGTAGCCTAAAATCCTCAGTAAGAAAGTGGGGTTTTGCCACTTAAAATGAAGGTTTAAAAGTGGGCCAATGTGTAGCTCCTGCCTTGAAAAAAAGAAAAAGAAATTCAAATACACAAAATAAAGAAGTTAACTGTACTAAGACCTCACTGCCAAACGGCTCCTTAAGCCAACTATTGATGAGACTGCCTCTTCTAAATAAAAAAAAAATTTTTTTTTTTTTTTCAATAGTGAATCTTAAGTGTTGTTGTAGAGACTGGATAGTTAAATGTTGGTTTAATGATTAATAAATGCTCGTGATTATAATTAGTAACTAGTAAGATAAGACCTCAAACCTCTACTTTAACTCAGCAGTGTGCCACAATTAACACACTGAATGGGCTCCTGGTTAAATTTTCTTTTGAAAAAAGGCATTTCTGTAAAAATAAATTGGACTGCCTCAACACATTTGTTTTTCCCTATAACCATTAGTGGAAACCCTGGTGGTGTAGTGGTTAACCGCTAAGGCTGCTAACCAAAGGGTCGGCAGTTTGAACCCGCCAGGCACTCCTTGGAAACTCTATGGTGCAATTCTACTCTGTCTTACTGGGTTGCTATGAGTCAGAATTGACTTGATGGCACTGGGTTTGGTTTGGTTTTTGGTTTATAAACATTAGGGCTGAGGAAACTAAGGTTCAGAGACTTTAAGTAACTTGCTCAGTCTAAAAATTCACAATAAATGGCAATGCTAGCATTTAAATCTAGGCCTGATTCCAAATCCCACATTCTGGCTACTATACCATACATAAAACTGAAATGAAAACTAAATTTAGTACTAGCAAATATATAGTGAGAAATACAAGAAACAAGAACTTTTAAAAAATTAAGAGGGAAGGACTGTCATGACTTAACAATCTTACCAAAAAAATTGTGAACAGGAACTATCTGTGAAAAGGAGGGCAAAAGACTAAATAGGTTGTTTGCCTTAGCCATCAGCATATGGTTTCCCTGGTACCTTAGCTTTCAAATTATACAAATCTATTTTAATAAATTAAATGAAATTTCTCCTTGTGTTAATATGAACAATAAAACCTAAAACAAAAAAATTTTTTAAATGTTAACGCAAAGTTAAAATAAAGGCATGTGAAATACGTAACACATTTACCTGCATCAAATATTGTACACCTTCTCTCAAGTCATCTGCATGAACTGGAGCATAAAAAGCCTTCATTTTGTTTTTAATAAGCCATCGCTGGTATTTGGCTTGATCAATGGACATCTCTTTCATGGCTTGTCTTCGAGGGCCCTTTAAATAAAAATATAAATGTTATCTTTAATTGAAAGGTAATCTTTTTCACATTTATAAAAATTAATCTGTTATGCTGGCTTGTAATAAGGTGCCTAAATGTGGAGGGAGGAAGAAATATAATAGCATTTCATTTCTGTCTCAGTGAATTCTTTCTAATCCTTAAGATTGTGTAAAGATATGACTCATGGTGCAGTTAAGGCAACAGGAGGAGCTAGAAGGGAGAAAGAAAAGCAGCAAAGACAGGCTTAAAAATAAATTAAAAGTTTAGATACTAGTTTCTCTCATTTACAATGAAAGAAACTAGGAATTACTGAAAATGGAGAAGAGACTGCTCAGAGTAATATAAAAGCTTTCCATTTTTCTACAGAAAGTCTCCTAGCTTATTTTTTTATTTGCCCCACATGTCTGAATTATCAATTCTTCAAAAACCAAAAACCCACTGCCTTCGAGTCAATTCTGACTCATAGTAACCCAACAGCAACCAAATAACAAAATATTATGGAAATTCAAAATGAGCTATATAACTTAAAAGCATTTTTTCTTCATAATTCTGTTAAAGAAAAAATAATAGAAGAAAGCTTTGTAACTTGCAATCCTGTTTTAGTCATTGTAAGTGACACATAAAATATATTATATACAAATGTAAAAAACAAAAAACTAAAGTTTAAGAGCATGTCTAACATGAATAAGAGAAGAAAAATAAAATTTATCTTTCCTCAGAGGGAAATTGCTCCACATGTGTAATGTCTTATGTTCAAGGCTCCAACTTATCAGCCTGGAGAAAAACTGGAAAACTCCATAGCTCCTGAGTGGGACAAGCGTCTTACTCTGCCTTCCACCAACCTCCACTCACCCATACACAGAGCCTTGCCTTTGTCAATATTCAAAAGTAGAAGAGCAAACCAGCAGAGACCGGGGCATGAGGCACACGGCACACATTTCTAGCACCAAAACAAGACAAACAACAGAGCCTGGGAGAAAAGCTAAATTTGACAAATAAAATTTCTTATGCAGAACAGGTGAGCTATCATTCAGTATCTGTTCTCAACAGCAAAGATGCCAAAAATATGAAAACCATGTTTTGGTAAAAAATGAAGGTTTACCACAATTTAAAATATTTTCTTACTTTAGATTTAAAAAAAACAAACAAAAAATTGAAAGGACAATTAAATTTTCAGTGTTTGAACTTGGAAATTCAGGATTTACCTGCTTTCCTACATACTGGAAATATTACTTCCCTTTCTAGATATTTATCAGCTTTTACCCACCTCCTCCTACCAGTTTTTTTTTTTTTTTCTGGTAAGTAAATGTTCCCAGTATTCCTGAACTTTATGAGAAATATCGATAAGAAGAAAAACATACTGAATTTCACCTAGGACCCTTAGTTACCAAGAAGTCTTTTCTCAATGCCAAACCATTCTATAAAGGCAACACAGTTTGCTAAAATCTACTCAAAAAGAATAAGAAAAACAATAAAAGATCAATAATTCCAAAATTAAAAAAAAAAAATTGATACAGTTTAGAGGTTAAAATATTCTGAGGTAAATAACTCTGTCTTCATAAAGAAAACTAAGAGAATTTTTATCTTGTCAAATCATTTCAGATTTAGAAAGCTCTCCTATATTATAAATACATAGGGAAAAAACAAATGAACACTTACCATATGTACATGGCCACAGATCATCAAACCAACATTTTTTGTGAAATCATGAACAAGATGAAGTAAAGCTGGGCGTGAGTTTGGAGCACCTGTCATAACAAGACACTGTGGCCTAATTTAAGATTAAAAAGAAAAAACAAAATTAAAGAAGCTTGGGTTTTTGGTAACAAGAACATGATCTCAAGTTATTTCTCTAAATATAAAGAATTACACTAGGAACTTCTTTACGCAACTGTCTTCATGACCCGGGTCACAGGATTCTCACTGGAAAATATGACTTTTAATCAGACCTTCTCAGTGCATAAGAAATGCAGTAACAAAACCTTCTCGGGACAAACACCTTGCCAAATGTCCCTTTAAAATGATAGGTAAATTAAGGACCACATGAACCACAGCCTCCACCAGCCTGAGCCCAGAAGTAGATGGTGCCTGGCTACCACTGCTGACTCCTCTGACAGGGATCAAAATAGAAAGTCCCAGGCAGACCAGGAGAAAAATGTAAAGCAAGATTCAAATTCACACACACAAAAAAAGACCAGACTTACTGGTCTGACAGAGACTATAAGAACCCTCACGACTTTGGCCTCTGGATACCCTGCTAACTCAGAACTGAAACTACTCCTGAAGCCCACCTTTCAAACAAAGATTAAACAGGCCTATAAAACAAACAGAAACTCTGGTGGCATAATGGTTAAGTGCTATGGCTGCTGACCAAAACGTCAGCAGTTCGAATCCAGCGGGTGCTCCCTGGAAACTCTATGGGGCAGTTCTACTCTATCCTATAGGGTTGCTATGAGTTGGAATCAACTCGACGGCAATGGGTTTCTTTTTTTTAATAAAACAACAATAAACACACACACGTGAGGAATGTGCTTCTTAGCTCAATCAAATATACGAATCAAATGGGCAACTCTGCCCAAAAGCAAGATGAGATTGCAGGAAGTTGATGGGAAAACTGGACAAATGGACACAGGGAACCCAAGGTTGAAAGGGGGAGAGTGCTGTCACATTGCGAGGATTGTAGCCCACGTCACTACACAATCTGTGTAAATTTTTGAATGAGAAACTAACTTGCGCTATAAACTTTCACCTTAAACAAACAAACAAACAAAAAACCCCAGTGCTGTCGAGTCGATTCTGACTCATAGCGACCCTATAGGACAGAGTAGAACTGCCCCATAGAGTTTCCAAGGAGCTCCTGGCAGGCTCGAACTGCTGACCCTTTGGTTAGCAGCCATAGCACTTAACTACTACACCACCAGGCACAATAAAATTATAAAAAAAGAGGTAATATTATAACTTAAGATTCTGATAGGTATATTACAGAAGGAAATGACCATACTATTTTAAAACTATGGAACAACTTTTAATCTTCTAAAGGTAATAATTCAGTTCTTTCAGAGAACTTGCAAAACTTTCTGAAAACACGGCCTTGCCTTTCACGTCCAAAGCAGGTCACTTCACATCTTAGTTGATCACATTGCAATTCTACTTTGTGATATCAGCCATCTCTAACCTACCTTAATTTTAATGACTGCTGTCACATGAGTAAAACTACCTATGGTGAAGAAAAGGTTTCTACTTGAACTAAAAGTTTAAATTCTAATTAACAATGGTAGACACCAAAATTGAATTCAATTGCCTTTGCAAACAAAGAAAGGCAGCATGACTTTGATACATTTTCTTAATCACTGATTTTTGCTGAGAAGTAGAAACCAGTTTTGTTTTAAGGAGAAGAAAAAAAAGTCAGGTAACTATTTTGTAAGTCCAAACAGGTTAGCAAAAACTCTTTAAACTGAAAATCTGGATTATCAAGATAAATTTTAACAGAAAGCAAACAGGAGACTAAAAATTCTGGCATAAACATTAACTGTTAGGATAGTTTCTAATTATACTCATAAGCAGGGAAAAATCTGAATAAAGAACAAAAAAGAATACTTACTCAGAAAGCTAGCAAAACTAGCTAAAAAAACAATTCTGAGAGCATTGCTTTAGGGCAACCAAATGTGAAATCAGGCCCTATGGCTAAGATTGTTAGTTGTCCTTAGTATCCCAGTGTCCCTTTCTGAGTTTTGACAGATTACACGGCTCCCCAGCTAGATATTACATTTCCTAGCAACTAAAAGTGACACTGTCCTATTTCTAGGTCATACCCTTTAAAAAGGAAGCTGCTGCTCCCTACACTTTGTTTCCCTTTTGTGTAAGCTGAGCCACAGACGTGGTGGTGCTGACTTGGACCACATGGAATAAGTGCTGGGGAATGGCAGACTGATAAGATATAAGGAATGTGGGTCCTAAATGACCAGGTGGAACAAACCCACCTACCTGCCATGAACCATCCATCTAGCCTCTGAAGTATCACATGAGATAAATGAACTTCTACCTGGTCTGAACCACTGTATTTTTCAGTGTTGTTGTTAGAGTAGTTTAACCAATACTCTAAAATAATCTGTTACTATGGGGAATTAACTTGTATTCCCTGTCTTTACCAAATAGCAAACATACCATAAGGCATATTTTTGTATAGTTCTGACATACTAAGCAAAGGTATAATACAAAGTATGTTAGAGACGCCTTTGGATTAAAATGGCAGAGTGAACACTTGCCTTGATTTTAAATCCTTCCTCAAAAACCAACACTGTATAATAATTTTTTTTCAAAGACATACAATCACAAAAATAGGGAGGACAGGAGGGGATATATCGATATATTGAAAGCTAGAAAGCCAACTGAAGAACGGTAAAGGATTTGGTAGGTCAAGGAAAAGCCTAAATCTTAAATGAGCATAATTTTACACCTAAAATTACGAAAATGTCTAGGAGTTAGTGGCAGCAGATGCCTCTGAAAGTAGCAGGGCGGTATGTTAAAGCGGCTACAATAGGACTGGGTGAAAGTTTGCATAAGAATCAACTAGGTATACCCACATCGATGGGCAACCGTCCCTCCTAAACCCTGTTATTGTTGGCTGCCATCAAGTTGATCCCAACTCACAGTGACCCCGTATGACAGAATAGAACAGTCCCATTGGGTTTTCTTGGCTGTAACCTTTATAGGAACAGATTGCTAGGTCTTTCTCCCACAGAGTTACTGGATGACTGAATGCCTAACTGTTGCAAAACCAAGGCCCCTTCCGAAACTCTGTTAGTCTGAGGCTTATTCACTAGAGAGAGTCTCTAGTCCGGAAGAGATCAGCAACAGCTAAGGGCAAAAGCAAGCTACTTTAAATAGGAGAATCAGGAGGACATTTATATACTGAACTGTGAGACCTTCAGGGTCCTCCCCCACTTGGCTCTCAGAACCCTGCGGCCAGAATTACCTACAAGCAGAAGATTAGAAGATTCTTTTATGGGAAATCTAATCAGATCAAAAAGAAAGCCTTTAATATGACTTAAATTCCTCAAAGAACCAACACAGCCAGATTAATCTACATTAAGGACTTCAACTGACAAGCCCCACCTACCAATGCAGATCTTCCATCACCAAGGAACACAGAGATTGAGACAAGGTTAAACGAAAAAAACTCAAAGAAACAGGAAAGGGTGGGAAAAAAAAACTTCAAATAAATAGAAGTTATGCAAGGTGAGGAAAACAGTATCTTTTGTCAAGTTTGGTGAGGGTTGAAATCGTGATAAATATGAATTTAAACAAGGAAAACGAATAAAGATAATTATTAGATCCAGGGAAAATAAAAAGTTGCACAGGAAAGGAAAAAAAATAATTTACTACATGAAACAGCTATGAATCGTGTTAAAAAAGTCAAAAATATAAATGCCAAATACTGATCTAATCAAAATTCTGACATAAAAATTAACTGGGAGAAGGGGGTAGGGAAGAGTACACATGTGTGGAAGGGGCAGAGAGATGAAAGACATCAGTAGATAATGAATTAAAAACCACAAAGTACAGCAAGACAAGCGTGTTGTTTGGCAATATGAAGGTAAATACTGAAAGAATGGTTGCCTACAGTATGGAAGAAACAGGTATTACAGGGTGCAGTATCTACTTATTTTCATGACAGACCCTATAGGTTAGTTTTTCCTCTTTAAATTATGTACATGTAAAACTCTGATAAAAACTAGAAAGACACACTGGGATAAAATATTGTTAAAAATGTTTCCATTACCTGCTCCTGTCTGGAGGCAAAATGAGAAGGCAGAAAGGAATAAGAGCTGGTTGAGTGGACACGAGAAACCCAGGGTAGAAAGGAGGATTGTGCAGTCACATTACAGGGATAGCAACTAGGGTCACATAACAATGTGTGTATAAATTTTTGTATGAGACACTAACCTGAGCTATAAACTTTCATCTAAAGCACAATTAGAAAAAAATGCGAAACCCTTGTGCTCAGCCACCCCAGGTATGGCAGACATGGAAAGTAACCTGGTATCACCTTGCTTCCTATGGCAAACATATTAACTACATCCTCAACTAACAGCAGGGATTTTCATCAAACTAAGGCAATACTGGAGCCCTGGTGGTGCAGGGGTTAAGCATTCAGCTGCTAACCAAAAGGTTGGCAGTTTGAATCCACCAGCTGCTCCTTGGAAACTCTATGGGACAGTTCTACTCTGTCTTATATAGGGTCACTATGAGTCGGAATCAACTCGATGGCAATGTGTTTGGTTTTTGGAAAGGCAACACTGTCCCAAACCAGCAGGTATGGATTAAGCATTTAGTAAGTTTTTTCCAGTATTCAAAAACGTAAGGAGGAAGTAAGTTCAGAAGTCTGGCTAAGAAGGAAATCAGAATCTGAATCCTAAAAAACACCACTGTGTGCAGAGAAAAGCTGGGAAAGGTAGGGTGCAGAGGGTAACATATAAAGCAGACTAGTTTCAAGGCTAAACTAAAGATGCCATAAACTGATTGTGGTTTTTAGAGAAGTACTAATAAAGAACTTCCTGGATCTCTCAAAAAAAAAAAAAAAAGCCCATTACTATAATAAGACAAAGCCATTTTCATTTACATTTTATTCGTGGCAAATAAACCTTTTACATAAAGGAATGATCTCTATTTTCTATCATACTTGCCATCAGCTAACAAAACTGTGCTGAAATTAATGTTTTCTTTCCAGGGCTCTCATTCCTTTTTCTCTTCCCTATTTCTCTCTACCCCAAGGCCGAAGATCTGTGGCCTCTGGAAACTTTTCATTCTATGAAAAAAGGGGAGAGAGGGTTCTACAAGAGCAACAAAAAAGTACACAAAGACTTTTCTTGTGGGAGAGGTCTGGTAGAGCAATTCTTTCCTGAAGTTCTTTTAAAGAACATCATTTTCCCTGTGGTTTACTGACACACATGGATCAAATGTGTTTGTTTATAATGCAGAAGCCAATGAGATGTAATTACTCAGGATGACAGAAAATCACCTGTTCACAGCCAGACCTAATTTGAACAATTTAAGAATGACAGCCTCATGATCTGATTCAAAAAATTACAAGTCTGCTTTTAATTAAGTATAAATAATAATCTATAATTTCTAATGTCTATAAGAAAATATTTCTGGGTTTATCCACTGCCATCAAGTCAATTTTGACTCATAGCAACCCTATACAACACAGCAGAAGTGTCCCATAGGGTTTCCAAGGAGCACCTGGTGGATTCGAACTGTCAACCTTTTGGTTAGCAGCAGCCATAGCTCTTAACCACTATGCCACCAGGGTTTCCTTTCTGGGTTTAGAGAAGTACAAAACAATAGTACTTTTAGTAACTAAACTTCATTTATTATAAGTGCATTAGGCTAAGGAATAGGTTTTAAACTGACGGCTGGTAAAATGGACTATAACAGAGATGATATATACTTAAGGTCATTTACAGAGATAAAAGGGCAATGAATGCTCTTTACCCTTAAGTTAATGCAAAACTAACTTAAGGCACCATCCAAGGCCCAACAATTGGTCTCTATTCACCCAGAACAAAAGAGAAAGAAGGAAGAGTCAGGAACAGGGGGAGGAAATGGAATGTGTGGCTAACTGCCTTCATGAGAAACTGCCTCCTTTGTCATGGGACCAGAAGAACTAGAGGGTACCCAGCTACCATTACTGAACATTTTCAGTGAAGTTTCTATAGAAGAATCCTGATCAAAGCAGGAAAATGCAGAACAGAATTTCAAATTCTCAAAGGCTCCGGACTTTCGGGAGCCACAGAGACTGGATGAACCCCTGACACAACTGCCCTGTGATAGTCTTTAAATTTTGAGCCAAAATATCCCCATAAGTCTTCTTAAAACCAAACAATAGTTTTAGCTTAACTAGTTGCCTTGAGCATTACAGTAGTCTCCCCTTATCTGCAGGGGTATACGTTCCAAGATCCTGTGGATGCAAGAAACCTTGCATAGTACCAAATCCTATATATATACCATGTTTTGTCCTATGCAAACATACCTATGATGAAGTTTAATTTATAAGTTAGGTATAGTAAGAGATTAACAATAAATAATAATAAAACAGGACAATTACATTCTAATAAAAGTTATGTGAATGTGGTCCCTGGGCAGGATGGTGTGGGATTTCATCATGCTACTCATTTAACATTTTTGGACCTTTGGGTAACTAAAGCCATGGAAAGTGAATACTTAGATCGGAAGGGGGTTGGTTTACTGTACAGTCTTAAGAACTATCCATATGGGATCAAAGTGACAACACCAACTTGAAAGACTAGATAGGAACCTTGGGGGCAGTGTGTTTACGTTAATGAGGGGAAACAACTCAGAGAAGCAGGGTGAGAATGGTTGCACAACTCGAAGAATGTAATCAATGTCACTTAATTGTACATGTAGAAATTGCTGAATTGGTGTTATGTTTTGCCATGCATATTCTCAACAAAAACAAAATAAAATTTTAAAATTAAATAACTAATTTAAGGCACTGATTCTTTATCACTATAACTTGTTTCCAGTTAGTCACTGATGAGAAAGAAGCAGGCAACATGAAAATATTTAGTGTCTTAGTAAGATTACAAAGTATGTCAAAAACCTTTATGAATTTCCAAGTAGTTTTTATATCTAATAAAAAGAAAAAACCAAACCCACTGCCATTAAGTCGATTTCGACTCATAGTGACACTACAGGACAAAGTAGAACCGCCCCACTGAGTTTCCAAAGAGGGGCTAGTGGATTCAAACTGCCGACCTTGTTTTGGTTCGCAGCCATAGTCTCCGTAGCTCTTAACCACTGCGTCACCAGGACTCTGAAGTAGGTACATAATTTCAATAGCCAAGGAGGAAAAAAACTGTTCACTTTACTATTACCCACCAGTTTGAAGTTTTCAAAGGCGAATTTTCCAAAACTTTCCTAATATTTGTCTAAGGTAATTTTTCTCTTTGAAAATTTTTGACAATTAAGGAATATCAATGCTGTTTTTGAATAATTAAATTGACAAAGCCTGACCAAAACAAAAAACGACATTCTATGCTGTTAGAAAGCTTTTTAAGGAAATGCCAGCATATGAAAATGTTGCTAAACAATAAGCCAAGAACTGGTTGCCGGGTAGGAAAAAGTCTCTAGGTTACCTTACTACGTACCTAAAGTTTTTCACATGGTCTTCTACTCCAGAAAGACGAATTGAATGCTGCAACGCACTCAGGTAAGTCAGAGCTTGTGTAGAGGATCCCCAATTCACATCTGTGGGAAGAGAGTACTCATGTTAACAACAAAATTAAAAACCAATCAATAACCAGCTGGACACATACACCGAGTTAAACAATGCTTTCATATTTAAAGTCATTTTTTAAATTAAGCTATTGTACTTATAAAGTCCATAGGATTATATTAAGTTCTATGCTAATTTTACTATAATTGCATTTAAGGAAAAAGTATAGTTTAGAAAAAACAGAGCTGCTGACATACTATGTGTGCAATTCACTAAGAGTTCTTCACACACAAAAAAATTGCTTTTTATTGTTTATAAATATATCCAAAGGTCTAAAAGGGAAGAGACATAGTATAATTAGCAAATCTATTTATACTATCTGTAGTAGTTAACTGTTTAGGATATGTGAACAGGCAGATTTTATTTCTTACTAAACCAACTATTTGGACACAGAGTGATTCCAGACATTTACTACTTTGGAGACTAATAAGCATATTAGAGAAATAACTCTTCTAAAACGGTTAAAAGAGTAACTTCTCTGTGTACTCCACTTCTAGAGCCACCACTCTAATCCACAACAACTCACCTCTCATATCAGGATTACAAAATGTCGCCTCAGTTTTAAAACTACTAGTTTGCAAACACTCTTATAATCTCTTCTCAATCTATTCTATTAGGCCAAATCTTTTCAAGGTTTTGTTGTTGGATCCTTCTTCTGTGTAAGACCATACAATGGTTATACTACTGGATCAATCCTAATATTCCCTAGTATCATCCTGTTACTTGGAGATACCCAGCACTTATCAATATATCACATGACTAGGTAATCTTTAGTTATTTACATGCTTGTCCCATATTCCCAGCTACACAGTGGGAGGGTGCTTCTAGTGTTCTGTGAATTTCATGATTCTTACTACAGTTCTAAGATCACAGTAGGTAATACATATGCTTGTTAGGCTAATTACCTACACTACTACAGATCTAAGCCCTTTAAAGAATAATTTCAAAATATGTTATTGCAGCAGAATATTATAGGAACTTACTATTTTTCTACAAATAAAATTAGTTAAATGTATGGGTAAAAACGAAATTACATAGGAATAAAATATCTCAAAGTACTCATTTCATGAAAGCTACACGCATCTGGAAATAAAATATTTTAGATTTTATATGAAGTATAAGTGTATCTTTCTATATATACAAAAGACAATGTTTAAGTACTAAAAGTAATAAATTGTAGAAGTTTTCTAGCTCGAAATACTAAATAGAAAAAGCTACTGACCTGGTTTTTTGTAGGTGACATAAATGTACAGCCCAAGGACTATAACATACGTAAGCAATGCCGCCCACCAGTTAATGACAAACATCACTATGCAGCAAAGAATTGCTCCAAGAAGCGATATCCACATGTTGTAGTATTTGAATGCAGGGCGCCATCCTAACAATTACAAAAAACGAATTCCTTAAATAAAAATCACTCAGATGACTCATCTGTTTATATAATGGTACATGTGCACGCACAACATAACTCTTTTTGTGGCTGCCACACTAAGAGGGCTTTAAGAATTAAGCATAAGGCTACCGTTTACCAGTAATATCAATGGCTATTATTCCTCACAACCACATTTTAAGGTTCCTGATGGCCATAAAGAAGGCATATCTATTTACTCCCACATTACTCTATCTTACTAATTCTGTATTCATTAAACTCATTCCAGAACATGTAAATCAACCCTACTGAACAATAAACACTAGAGAAGGTTTACAAAAGAAGGTTTCAAATTGAGTCCTTAGTAGTGTACCTTTATTTTTAGTTTAACACAAAACGTTCATGAGAAGAGTTTAAAATCCATCCACTTGCTAGAAAAACTAAGAGTTGACTATAGAAACACATACCTTATCTTTTGGTGAAATATTTATGAATTAAGCCCCCTCTAAGAAATCTTAAAGATCATATTCTTAAATTTTCCTAACAGAAAACTAGCATCCATGCTTTCAACCATAATTTATTTTCTAAAAATGAACCCCTCTTATGTAGTTTCAGACACAAATTTTTTTTAAATCATTTAAATAAAGATGTATTTTTAAAGTAATAACTGAAGCTAAAATGTTTATGTGCCCAAAGTCCTCATAACTTTATTTTTACTGTTCTATCCTTTCACTGTGCTTTTGTTCATCTTTTCTGATTTCCAACTGTAGTCAGATTTTACTAAAAAAGCCATATATGCTTTTTTCAATTAATAAAGGCTCCTTATAGTAGAACTCCATAGAACCCATTGTATTAAAACACTCTGGAAAGGTTAAATGAAACCAAATCCATTGCCATCGAGTTGATTCAACTTATCAAGCAACCCTATAGAACACAGTAGAAACCCCATAGGGTTTCCAAGGTTGTAAATCTTTATGGAAGTGGACTGTCATCTGTTTCTCCCATGGACCAGCCAGTGAGTTCAAACTGCTGACCTTTCAGTTACCAGCTGAGTACTTAACCACTGCACCAACAGGGCTCCTTCTGGAAATGTTGTAACTATATCATAATAATGTTTTCAGAATTCAACTAAACAAAAATCAGCTAAATGAACAGAAAAAAGAAGCAAAAAAAAAAAACCAGAAAACTAACAGTAAAACATTCTTTCACAATGTTGGTCAGAATCAGCTACTAAAGAGCAATGGTTAAGAGCTAGGCTGCTAACCAAATGGTTGGCAGGTCCAGTCCACCAGCCACTCCTTGAAAAACCTACAGGGCAGTCCTACTCTGTCATATAGGGTTTGTTATGAGTCAAAATCAACTCAATAGCACCAGGTTTTTAAGTACTCTGAAGACAAGAAATAGAATATTATTAGTAAACTTCACGATAAAGAGATCTTTGAAGACTTACACAATTTGAACTGTAAAGACAAACTAAGCATTAATAATTCCATAGCAACTTTTAAAATTTGTTAAAGGTTTTTTCCGAAATCAAAAACATTATCACATTTATGAAACATTTTTAAAAATGTAAAATCACCTGGAGATTTTGCAAGAGAGGCATGGAATACTGAAAAATTGATCAATGCATACGATGCTAAGAAGAAGTTAGAGATAATCGGAGCAATAACATTCAGCTCAGCTGCAAAAGAAATATGAGGTCAATTTAATGGCACATTAGAAATTTTTAAATCTATTAACATTATTAAATATTTCAAATCTTTAAATAATAGCATAATGAATATCCCTATATTCACCATCCAGATTTAGTGAATATTTACATTTTGCCATATATGCTTCATATACTTTAGTTTTCAGAAATCCATCCGTAAATACAGTTAAAACCTCCTTTATACCTCACAATTCTGAAGTTGGTGTATTCTTTTCAATCATAACACATAGATTTACTACACACATTTATAATCCATAAATATTATATGGTATTGTTTTGGGTGTTTTAATTAAAAGTTATATGAATAATATCATACTATGTCACTCTGCAATTTAATTTTGAAATTTATCCATATTAACAACACATGGAAACCAAGAAAATTCAATTTTTAACTGCAGAATACTATTCCTCAGTTTCGTTCTTCTTTGGACAGGTATTTAGGTTGTTTCCACATTTTTCACGACTAAAACTAATGGTACTATAAACATTTTTGTAGATCCTCTTTGGGCATATAAGGCATATAGAACTGCTAGTACTATCAGACTTTTAATGTATACTACTCCTGGTGGCCTAGTGGTTAAAGAGCTATGGCTGCTAACCAAAAGGTCAGCAGTTTGAATCCAGCCACTCCTTGGAAACCATACAGGGGCGTTCTTTATCCTATAGAGTCGCTGTGACTCAGAATTGACTTGAGGGCAGGAGGTTTACTCTGAGGGGTTAGACGAAATTCTTTAAAATTAAATGGCCAACGTCAAAGGCCCATTAGCTTCAGATCAGAGAGCCAAAAAAGTTCAGCGAGGCTGCACCTATATGGAGAACACTAGGATCCCTTTCTTTATGCTATTAACACATTTCTTTTAGAGGTTAAGAACCTAGGAGGAGTTCCCTCTAGCCCTAATGGGGACTTAATGACGGTAAGAATTTTAACAAACATGCATTGATGAAAAAGAAACTAACCGTTCTCTGGGCAAAGTAATATTGTGTTTGTATATTGTGTTTGTAATTTAATAATTCAATGTTTAGAGCTAATACTAAAAATATATCAAAATCTACATTTGTACACTATTTATATGACTAACCAATTAGGATGAATCCAAGTGCAATTAAGAATGTTAAGATGTAGCCACGAAGCGGTTCATTGTTCTTCCCATAACCTTTGGCAAACATCTGGAAAGCTGGGTAGATGTTGTCCTTACACAGAGCCTAAGGAAGAGATGGAAGGATTAGAATAAGATATACTGAAATTAGACATACAAATTTGCTTACGGTTACAATACATCAATCAGGAATGGAATCCAAGTTTCTAATTACTGGTCCTCTTTCCCCCATCTCACATTGCTTCACCTACAAACACTGCTTCTTGAAGTTTGTTAAGTACAACATACATGTGAAATAAATACAAATTCCAGACTTAAAGCAAATAAAAATCCTAACTACAAAACTTAACCACTTTTCTTAAAACTTCACTAAGTACTGCTTTAAAAAATGTATTTTACACCTTTACTATGCTCAAACCTATCTTTAGGAAAGGAGATTGTAAATGATAGATAAGATGGGCAAGATAAAAATGAGCAGGCCTGATTTCTGCTATACATACTTAGGGAACCACGCAAAACTCCATGTGTGCTCACTGGGTTCCACTACAGCATTAGGAACGAGGATGAAGAATCAACACTTCATTTTTCTGATTTACTATTTAAAAGTATTTCATATTTAAAATCAGCCATTTGTTTAATACTCATTAAAATGAGATAAAGTCTATCTTATTCAACATTGTTCCCTTAGTAGTTAATACAATTTGTCACACATTATTTGGCATCCAAATATTTGTAAAATAAAACATTTTGGTTGGTATTATGTTAACTGGGACAACATACTTTTTCTAGTCTATAATCTTGGATTGTACTCCAAACCCTTAGTTAACGTATCTTGCAAATTTATGCTAACAATGTCAAAATGGCAAAAATCCATCACTAGTTTTAAAAAGATAACTCAAAGAATACACCTTAACAGTGGTTTAGTGCACAAATGTTTCTATAAATGTACATTTTCACATTCATATATACAAAATTAAACATATCACTTTTGATATATGCACATGTGCACATATCCTATACATATACGAGGTTGATATGAGCAATCAAAAAATAATTTGAAAATAGTTAACAATCTCAAGTTGAAAAAATATTACTTTAGCTCCCCCTTTAATAAAGCTTGTTGTAAGAATATAAGTTACCTGGAATATTTTGGGAGCGCTCACAAGGGATGCTAATGCAGAAGAAAGAGTAGCTGAAAAGATACCTGCAGAGATTAATGGTGCAAATCCTGACACCATGCTCATTACCTTAAGGGAGAAACAGACAAAAAAAAAAAAAGGAAAAATCAGTCTTATAAGCAATTCAAATAAGTGTTCAACACTATGGTCATATCTTGATGATTCTAATGAAAGAGACTGCCATGTTGTGATATCTATAACTTGTTCTCATATGACTGAAGAGAGAAAGAATATACACAAATACCAAGATAAAGCAAATGGGGCAAAATGTAAACAACTAGTAAATGTATGTGAATGGCAGATACATAGTTGCTTATTGCACTGTTCCTTCTATATGTTTAAAATCTGTCAAAATACAAAATTGAGGTACTATCAGCTTGATCCATCCATTATAAATTTCCACAGCAGTGAACGATAATCATCACTTAGACTGTTTCATTAGTGGAGATTTACCTTTCATTTTTATTGACTAAGAACATGCCAACTGAGACCAAAGAGACAAGGAAATCAGGTGTTGAGCTGTTTATAACTATTTTACACTTGACTGTAATTTAATACCTTGAATCAGATATAAAATTAGCTATGGGACAATCCTGGGCCATAATGCATTAGCCTGATTCCATGTGTATATTAACCACCTTGTTTTTATACTTAAACGTCTCTTTCTTATTGACTCAGAGACCTTTCAGAAGCTCCACGTTAAATATGAAGAATAAAATTTGTAAGTGTTTTAAGAAACATCAGCAATGACTCTTTGTAAATCTTAAAGGAAAAAATTTCAAACAATTTTCTGTTCAAGTATTTAATAACAATTTAGCAGTTATATATATGTGCCATATATTTTTCACAATCATTATTTTTCACAAGTATTAATGTTAGGTTATCCAGAATTGCCAGCCCTATCTTTAGGGAAGGAGATTGCAAAGGACAGAGAAGATAGGCAAGATAAAAATTAACAGGCCTCATTTCTGCTATATATATTTATCAGACCATGCAAAACTGCATGCTTGCTACACTGACCTCAAAGTTAAACAAAGTGCAAAGAAGGAGACAAATGAAGAAAAAAGTAAGGAACAGAGAATATGATAATACAACATTGCTGAAAATAAGACAAAACTGACACCATCAGTATTACATATGAGCTTTACTTTTCACCTTTCACATCTTGGGGAAAAAACTGTTCTTCCTTCTTAACATCAGTTCTGAACTGAGGCAAATAATGTTCCATGCTTAGCACCTGGAAACCCTATGCTTCTAGGGTCTGTCACGTTTCCTGTTCTCTAATTAAGCATTTACTCAATAACCTCAGCACTTCCCACCATTTAATAGTAAAGAATGAGAAGCAGAAATGATAATGAATGTAACAGTGGTATCAGTGTTGTCTGCAATATATAATGGAAACAAAGATTTAAAAAATGGTCTAGTCTATAGGGAAAAAACGACAAAGGCCCAATAAAAGGTAGAAGTGGCAAGTAAGCAAAAAAAATGGTGAGATTTCTTGTGTGTGTACCCATGTGAGCATGTGTGTCTGTAAGATGATCTGGGGGTTCAAGAAAATTTCCATGGAATTGGGTCTTCTAGAAGGCAGGGAGGTTTGGACATGCAAAAAGAAAATGCAGGTACATTTCAAAGGAAGTGAAACACTGAATAAAGGAACAGAGAGGGTAGGTGTGTATGAATGTACTGGAGTCCAGTCTGCATAGAAGGCAATGGGACAAAAGACTGATGAAGGACTTTGACTGACAGTCCAAGGAAGCTCACATTTTATTAGGCAACAGTGAGTCAAAGGTTCAAAGGAAATGAAAATATACAACTATAAGAAACATAAGAGTATATATAAAATTAGAAATTTGAAACAGATAACCCAAATCACTTTTCTCCTTGAAGTATAAAAATCAATTATATGTAAAAGAACATTATAAAGTATTGCTTTGTCAAACTGCATGATGGAGACTCCTAACTTATACACTCCTCAGTTATGTTCCTTCCACCATTCTTCATTCTCCAAATCACAAGTGATAACATTTTTATAGGCTTTTTCCCATTTTTGCATCACTTTCCAAAATATGTATTTTAAAAACTTATTTACTTAGAAAGCAGTTTTACTTATACTAAATTCCTCTTTGCTTGAATGAGGCCGTTCTAGACTTATTAAGACAAGACATTTTAGCATTTAAAGGCAACAACACAAAGACCTGATTGACATTTTTCAGTCACTGGGCAGGGCCCAATGTTTGTGCCTTTCATATACAATATCAATGTCAGCATTGGCCTGAATCATTAGCTGGGCATGAATACTTTCTTTCATTCCTACAATTTTGCCTAGTCTTGTGACTAGAAAAAAACAAACTTCTATTACATAATTGGATTCAATATTATAATCACTGAAAGTCAGTCAATTGCTTGAAACTACGTAATAAAAACAAAACAAAAAAATGCTAATAAAATCTTTAGTTAAAAAGCTTATTCTAATATTTACATGTTGTTGTTAGGTTCTGTCGAATCATTTCCAACTCAAGGCAACCCTATGTACAACAGAAGAAAATGCTGCCCAGTATTGTACATAAAATAGATACTGAGTTCTCAAATGCAGTAAATTCTCAATTATTTATTGTTTTCATACAAGAAAGCAAAACTTTGGAAAACAAAATTTTTATTTTCATTGAATCAGCAGAACCCATCTCTCCTATAAGTCTACCACAGACTATTCTGCTTTAATCTCCTCAATCTACACCCTTGAGTTCTTCCTAGCACCCTAGGATTTATCAAGCAACTCTCAAAATAATCCCCCAAATTAATTTTAGTAATTCCTTCCTCTCTTATATAATCTTTTCTAAGTTTCTAAAAAATCCATGAATTTGACAAATTAAAATATGCTGATTTCTTTCAGGACCTTATACCTGACCAAACCAAACCCGCTGCCGTGAGTCGATTCCGACTCATAGTGACCCTATAGGACAGAACAGAACTGTCCCGATGATCTCTAAGGAGTGGCTGTGAATCTGAACTGCCGACCTTTTGGTTAACAGTCAAACTTTAACCACTGAACCACCAGGCCTCCTCAGGACCTCACAGAGGTGATAATAAAAACAGTAGAACAGATAGCCTCCAAATACTTGAGAATACTAATCTTTACACAGTTCACATCTACTTTAACTTATTTTAAAATGTTCACTAACTTTCAATCATCCATTCAGAATTAAATTCTGTTGTTAAATGGCAGTTTAGACCAGCATGACTTTATATGGGCCATACAGAATTTTTTTTATTTTTTATACAGAACTAGATAACACTGCTGATAGTGATCATACTTTTTAAAAAGAGCATTTATAAATAAGAAAATTACGAACACATCACTAATTAGAAAACTGAACTCATTTCAATTAGTGTGGGTTTTAAATTTATTATTACATTAATGCTTCAAAAAACAATGTGGCACGTACAGTATATGAATTATAAAAGATTTTCTTCATAATTTATAGAACTGTTTTAAGTTTAAAGTATCAATCTATTATAACATTATTTTCATCTAACATTTTAAATTATTCTTTGAACTGTAAAGCTATTTACTTGATTTAAAAACGTTCACCAATTGGGAGACTTTCCCTTCCAAGAAGATACATTTTCCCTATTCCTCCCAGTAAGTCCACTAAAAAAACCTGGATATTATTTACAAAATAGCGTAAGTCTCTGACATACATGGGGTTGCCATGAATCGGAATCGACTTGAAAGCAACTGGTTTTAAAGCTACATCAATGTTCAAAAATCAAATAATGCAGTGCATTATACTAACAGGCTAAATAAGAAAAATCATGATCGTTTCAATCAATGCAGAGAAACCATTTTGACAAAATCCAACATCCACTCACCATAAAAACTCATAGAAATAGAAATAGAGAAATTCTTTAACTTGATAAAGAACATCTATGAAAAACACAGCTAACATGCTTAATGGTGAAAGACTGAATGCATTACACCTAAGACTGGGAAAAAGACAAGGATATCTGCTCCTACCAGTCTCACTCAACACAGTACTTGAAAGTTCTATCCAGTGCAATAGGGCAAAAAAAAGAAATCACAGGCATACAGATTGAAAAGGAAGAAATAAAACTGCCCCCTATTTGTGTATGACATGGTTGTCTACAGAGAAAATCCTAAAGAATCTACAAAAAAATTCCTATAATAACTGAGTTCAGCAACGTCACAGGATACAAGATAAAGACACAAAAACTATACTGTATCTCTATACATTAACAAGAACATGTGGACACCAAAATAAAAATTACTGTTTACAATTGCTCAAAATAAAAATGAACTAATTAGGTATAAAATCTAAAATATGTACAGGACTTGTATGTTGAAAACTATACAATGTTCACAAAAGAAGATCTAAACAAATGGAGAGACATGCTCTGATCATGGATTGGAAGACTGAACATAGTAAACATGTCGATTCTCTCCAAACTGATATGAAGGGTTAATGCAATCAAAACCCCAGCAAGACTTTTTGTAGATATAGTTAAGATTATTCTAAAATTTACAGGGAATAACAAAGGAACTATAACAGCTAGTCATTTTGAAAAAGTGGAAGGGATCAATTTACCAGGTTTCAAGACTTATTGTAAAACTACAGTAATCAAAACTGTGTGGTACTGGTGAAGGGAGAGACACAAAATCAGTGCAACAGAATAGAGAACCCAGAAACAGACCCACACAAATAGGACCAACTAAGTTTTGACAAGGGTGATAAAGTATTTCAATGGAGTAAAGATAGTGTTTTCAGTAAATGGTGTTGAAGCAACTGGAGAGCCATAGGCAAATAAATGAACCTCAATCTGTATCTCACATCTTCTACACAATTTAACTCAAAATGAATTACGAACTTAAATATAAAACATAAATTTTTTAGAAAAAACCAAAGGAGAAATTCTTCAGGATCTAGGGCTAGGCAAAGAGCTCTATGAATTGACACACAAAAAAACACAACCCGTGAAAGGAAAAATTGATAAATTGAACCTCAACAACAATAAAAAAAAAACTTTTGCTCTGTGAAAGACCCTATGGAGAGGATGAACAAACAAGATGTAGAGCGGAAGGAAATATTTGCAAACCACTTAAGTAATGTGACAAAGGACTAGCACATTGAATATATAAAGAACCCTCAAAACAGTAAAAAAAAAAAAAAAAATCAGAAAATGGGTAAAATACATGAAAAGATATTTCATGGAAGATGATATACAGTCAAATAAGCACATGAAAAGTTGCTTGACATCATTAGCCGTTTAAAAAAAAAAAACAAAACACTGCCATCAAGTCAATTCTGACTCATACCAACCCTATAGGACAGAATAAAACTGCCCCATAGGGTTTTCAAGGAGCAGCTGGTGCTTTCCAACTGTCAACTTCTTGGTTATAGCCAAACTCTTAACCACTGACCCACCATTAGCCATTAGGAAAATGTAAATTAAAACCACAATGATATAAATCACTACATACTTATCAGAATGACTAAAATAAAAAATAGAGACAACATCCAAGTGCTGGCAAGGATTCATGAAACTGGATTGTTCATACATTGCTGTTGGGAATTTAAACTGTACAGCCACTCAGGGAAACAGTTTGGCAGTTTATTAAAAAACTAATCATGCCATATGACCCAGCAATGGCATTCTTATGCATTTACCCCAGAGAAATGAAGATCTATGTTCACACAAAAATCTATATATGAATGTTTATAGCAGCTTTATTTGTAATAGTCAAAAACTGGAAATAAGCCAAGTGGTTGGTTAAACTGTGATCCAGTCGTACCATAGAATATTACTCACCAATGAAAAGGAATAAACTATTGACACCCACGACAACCTGGATGAACTCTCCAGAGAATTACTCCATGTGAAAAAAGCCAACTCCATAAGGTTACATACTACATGATTCCAATGACGTAACAGACTACATGATTCCAATGACATAACAGACTACGTGATTCCAATGATGTAACAACCAATGACAGATGAGTAGTCACTAGGCATAAAGAAGGAGTGGGGACAGGAAGGAAGTGAGTGTGGGTACAAATTGGCAACATGAGAGATGAAATGTTCTGTGTCTTGACTATACTAAGGCCAATTTCCTGGTTATGATATTCCACTATAATTTTGCAAAGTGTTACCATTAGGGACAACTGGGTAAAATGTACATGGGCTCTCCCTGTATTATTTCTTAGAACTGCAAGAGAATCTGCAATTATTCCAAAATAAAAAATTTAATTAAAAAAAAAAATTCCAGTAACATGGAATGAGGGTGACATAAACACAGCTTAATGAAGGTAAACGATGTCACTAAAATGTATACAAGAAAAAAGGGCTTGTTGGTAACGGCTACAGCATATATAATTTTGACACAACAGCAAAAACTACCAAAAAATATATATGTGGGCATATATATATATTATGCAGGCATTTATGCATATAGGTATTATTAGGGATTGAACTGTGTCCCCCAAAAATGTCTGTCAACTTGGCTAGGCCATGATTCCCAGTATTTTATGACTGTGCACCATTTTGTCATCTGATGTGATTTTCCTACGTGTTGTAAATCCTACCTCTGAGATGCTAATAAGGCAGGATTAGAAGCAGTTATGTTAATGAGGCAGGACTCAATCTACAAGACTAGGCTGGATCTTAAGTCAGTCTCTTTTGAGACATAATAAGAGAGAAGCAAGCAGAGACAGGGAGACTTCATACCACCAAAAAACTAGTTCCAGGAAAAGAGCACGTCCTTGGACCCAGGGTCCTTGTGGTGAGAAGCTCCTAGACCAGGGTAAGATTGATGACAGGGACTTCTCCAGAGCTGACAGAGAAAGAAAGCCTTCCCCTGGAGATGGATTGAATTTGGACTTTTAGCCTACTAGGCAGTGAGAGAATAAATTTCTGTTTGTTAAAGCCATCCATTTGTGGTATTTCTGTTACAGCAGCACTAGATAACTAAGACAGGTATGTATGCGTGAGTATATATGTGTGTATATATAAAAACCAAATCAAACTCACCACTGTCAAGTTGATTCTGACTCAGAGCAACCCTATAAGACAGAGTAGAACCGTCCCATATGGTTTCCAAGGCTGTAAATCTTTACAGAAGCAGAACACGGCATATCTCTCCTGCAAAGTAGCTGGTGAGTTTGAACCACCAACCTTCCAGTTAGCAGCTGAGTGCTTAACCACGACCACCAGGGCTCCTGTGTATATATAGGTACATGCATATATATATATATATATATATATATGCATGCATGTGACTACATGCACATATACTCATACATCGAACAAAACAGAGTGGGCACAGTTACGGATACTTCTCAGACATAACCAAACACCACATGGGACTGGTTTTCTGGGTCTGAAGGATTAGGGCCATTCTGTAATGGAACATCTCAGTCAACTGGCATAATATAGTTCATAAGGTTAGGTTCTACGTCCTAGTTTGTTGAGTAGTATCTAGGGTCTTAAAAGCTTGCAAACAGCCACCTAACATACCACTACTGGTTTCTACTTACCCGAAGCAAAAGAGAAAGAAATAAAGCAAAGACTCGAAGAAGAAACTAGTCTACAGGACGAACAGCCTACATGAGTCATGGCCTCATCTACCCTCAGACCACAAGAATAGATGATGCCTGGGTACCACTACCTACCATTCTAATCAGAGCCACAATAGGTGAACCCTGATAGAATGAGAGAAAAATATGGCACAGAGCTTCTAATTCTTAAATACACACAAAAAAAGAAACCAGAATTACTGTACTGGTTGAGGCTAGAGGACTCCCTGAGACTACTGCCTTGCAATACTCTTCAAACCTTGAACCAAAACTAACCCTTGAGGTCACCTTGTAGTTAAATAACCGATGGCTTCATAAAATAATGATTATCGCTCATAAGCATTGTGTTCCTTTTAAAAAAATCACCTATATAAGACCTTACAGTCAACAATTACTTTACAACAAAGATGAGAATATAAACAGACAAGAAAATTAGATCAAAGGAAACAGAACCACCAGAATGAAATAATAAGAATGTTCAAGCATTGTGAAGGATGTACCCACTGTCACTGAACAATTTATGGAGAAATTATTGAATGAGAACCCAAATTGCAGGGTAAACCTTTGCCATTTCCCGTAAAGACAAAATATTTTAAAAACAAATCTCCCAAAACAAATAGCCTTTCTTGCTTCTGTAGCCTTACACTTCAATGAAATAAAAACAAATCTCTTTAAAATGTTTTATATCAATTAGTAAGCCATTTTTTTCCTTTTTAACTTTACTTACTCTTAAACACATGAGGTCTGCAACTAAAATTTTTCAAAGAGGCCATGTCTCATTTATCCAATACTACAGGTAAAAAAAAAAAAAAAAAAAACTGCTCTATTTAAATTGATTTGACAACTCATCTGAAAATAAACTATACGTAAAAAAAAAAAAAAACAAAAAACTGCTGTTTAAATTGATTTGACAACTCATCTGAAAATAACCACCATAACAGCAATAACATCTAACATTTGAGCACTACGTGCCTAGCACACTTTGCTAAATATTTTGCATTAATTATCTTTTAAAATCTTCAAAACAATCTAATCAACTAGGTACATATACTGTCTTCCCCCATTCTATTCCTTTTTTCATTTTGTATCTCTTGTTCTATGAATTGTCTGTACTACAGAGCCCCTGCTTCTCAAACGACTGTCAGATGGGATACCCAGACAGCTTTAGATGACTGCAGCAGAGATGGACACCAAAACCAAGGGCAGCTCATCGACACACTGGCAACGTGAGTTTCTAAACAAAAATGTGCGAGATGCTTCCAACACTTCCCTGCTTTCTAAAACATTATGTCCTTTTGAGGCTCAGGACAAACATAGTATACTATATTATAAAAGCGTTACCCTCAGGGGTCCTTTGTCCTTGAATGGCCTCAGATTTTTTTTTTTTTTTCTGAATAATTTTTATTGTGCTTTAAGTGAAAGTTTACAAATCAAGTCAGTCTCTCACACAAAAACCCACGTACACCTTGCTACACACTCCCAATTACTCTCCCCTCAATAAGACACCCTGCTCTCTCCCTCTACTCTCTTTTCATGTCCTTTTCGCCAGCTTCTAACCCCTTCTACCTTCTCATCTCCCCTCCAGGCAGGAGATGCCAACATAGTCTCAAGTGTCCACCTGATCCAAGAAGCTCACTCCTCACCAGGATCCCTCTCCAATCCATTGTCCAGTCCAATCCACGTCTGAAGAGTTGGCTTCGGGAACGGTTCCTGTCCTGGGCCGACAGAAGGCCTGGCGGCCATGATCACCGGGGTCATTTCAGTCTCAGTTAGACCATTAAGTCTGGTCTTACAAGAATTTGCAGTCTGCATCCCACTGCTCTCTGCTCCCTCAGGGGTTCTCTGTTGTGTTCCCTGTTAGGGCAGTCATCGGTTGTAGCCGGGCACCATCTAGTTCTTCTGGTCTTCAGATGACGTAGTCGCTGGTTCATATGGCCCTTTCTGTCTCGTGGGCTCGTAATTACCTTGTGTCCTTGGTGTTCTTCATTCTCCTTTGATCCAGGTAGGTTGAGACCAATTGATGCATCTTAGATGGCCGCTTGCTAGCGTTTAAGACCCCAGATGCCACTCTTCAAAGTGGGATGCAGAATGTTTTGTTACTAGATTTTATCATGCCAATTAACTGAGATGTCCCCTGAAACCATGGTCCCCAGACCCCTGCCCCTGCTATGCTGGGAATGGCCTCAGATTTTATCCTTTCATATTTTTCTGTTTGCCTAATTATCTCCCTGTACAGTGAAAATGGTCCTCCCTCTAGGCTGTAGCTATACTCTGAACAGTCAGATCTGACAGCAGTCTGACCCCTACATAAATATAGAATACCTGTATAATATAAATTCCATGCTCACCTGGAAGTTGTTCATTAGGCCATAAGAACAAGGACCAGTTTCACAAGATGAAAAATCAAAGTTTAATTTGCATGCCGCAGAAGTACAGTTTGCTAACTCTGTCACAATAGTGTCATTAATGTTCCCAGTGGCATCCCGAACAACGCAAGAACCTGAAGCACAAGTGACAATGAGAACAAATAATATAGCTAATATTTAGTCATTTCAGAATTACATATACCCATGAAGAAACTATAGTACTGCTACAGTACTCATAAACACTTGCTCATAATAGCATACACTGCATTTACAGCTAACAGCTTCACTGTGAACAGAATTTGGAAAGCATTATGGTCTCCCAATTTTTAAACAGTGAAATGGAACCTTTAATAAGTAAATCATATCCACTTTAAAAAGTTGTAAATGTAGTTGTGGAGAACAGTATATTAGAAAAACTTTTTCTGGGCCTATTTGGTCAAGATTTCTTTAAACAACTACAAAAACACTTGTGGTGAAAGAGTTTCAAATGTCTCACACTTAAAGTGTGGCCAAAAGTCAAAGCACTGTGAGGGAAAACTATGTGAACATGAATGAACAAAGTTCTATTTAAACCACTGTCTCACGTAAGTTTTCTCTGACAATAGGAAAATATAAGGTACTTGAGATTTGCTTAAAATCAACCCATCGGGGAGAGTGACTGGGTATAAATGAAACAAAATTAACCATGTATCGATAATTTTTATAACTTTTTTTGAAGCTGGGTGATAGTTATATTGGGTTCATATTGACTATGCTTTCCACTTTTGTGTAAAACTTAAATTTTCCATAATAAAACAGTTAAAAAGCTACCTTGAAACAACACTTTATTATTTGGAATAACATATGATGTGCAAATACTAATAATTACTATTCCTTTGACTTCATATATTATTTTCTGAAGCACTTTAATGCTATTGCTTCACCGTATATGAGCTAAAAAATTATACACAGTTCAAAAACTGAACAAGAAACAGAAAACAAAGTATATATTCAGAATAACATACAATATGCAAATAATTAATATTCCTTAGGCTTCATGAATTTTTTTCTGAAGCACTTTAACACTCTTGCTTTACCATTTATGAGGTAAAAAATTATACACATTTCAAAAACTGAGCATAAAACAGAAAACAAAGTATACCTAGACTGCCTACACATAGTCTTCACTCTTAAATTTCTGCTCTACCCTTCAGAGCAGTGTTTGCAAAACCACGTTTCCCTGAAGGTATCTCTGAAATCACTGGAGGAATGGTTGAAGAGCAGGGCTGCGTCCCCCATCAGCTCTAAAAGCAGTTATTGTTTTGTGTATTTCGTGTTCTGATGTTTTACACCTACAATTGTTTGGAACAAACGAGTTCCCTGCTTTGAACTAGTTCCACAACCGCTGATCTTAACTGAGTGGCTTAACTGGCTTGGCTCTGGAATATCAGGGAGAATGGGAAGGGCTAGTATAGACAGACAGAATGAGCACGAGGGCTGGTTAAAAACAGAAAATGTTTGCCTGCTCTAACAAATTATTTTCCAAATTGAAACACTCAATTACAGCATTCTTTAAATTAAATTTTATTTAGCTTATTTATATATAAGGCATACTAGCATGTTAAGAACTCAGGTGAACACAAAATTATTTTGCTAAGCTTATATATATATAATTCATTTGTTTTTCAAAATAAATTTCAGGGATTTAAGTATGGACTATAAAAGATAAATAAAATCCAAATTCCTTTTTAAGATAAAATTAGCTCAATATAATACTGAATAATGCTGTTTCTACATTTAGTCAAATTTCAAAATTACATTTAAGCAAACAGTGACAGAGTTCGTAAAAACAGTACTGTTATTACTTCTCAGCAAACAATGTATAACAAAAAGGAAATTTTCTTACTGAAATACAACAGAAACCTCAGATTTTGATGTGTATGAATTGGAGTTTATGACTCTCTTGATTGGTATCACACTATGATTTACTTTTGTGGTATGTTTGAGAAATTAAACTATTTCTGTTTATAGTGATGGAAAATGTAGCAGTGGGTATTGGTGATGGTTACACAACATGATTATCATAGCTGGTATCACTGAATTGTACACGTGCAAGATACTGAATTGGTAATGTTGTATTATCTATATTTTTACAATAAAAAAATTGACTTTAAGAGTTTAGACATTAAAAACTGCTTACATTTCAGGAATACATGTTTTTAGTTTCATGAAAATGTAATACTCTAGGCAATTTGTCTACGGTCAATGAATATACATTATATGTAAAATGTTATTGTTAGCTGTCACAGAGGCAGCCTCCGCCTCATGGAGACTACACACACCATGGACGAAACACTGTCCACACTGCTACGGTTCACAGAATTTTAAAAAATTGGCTGATTTTCAGGAAGTAGATCGCCAGGCCTTTTTCCTAGTGCGTCTTAGTCTGAAAGCTCTGCTGAAAGCTGTTCAACGACATAGCCACACACACTGACAGATGGGCAGTGGCTCTGCATGAGGTCATGAGGTGCACTGGCTGGGAATTGCACTCGGGTCTCTCGCAGGATAGGCAAGAAGTCTACCACTGAACCACCAAATTTGATAATGAGTAGTCATCAAATTTTACATCGAAGTTTTCTGACCAGAATGTTTCAATTAATTTGAAAAACTACTACTATTATAGTGAATAGCTTTTAAAGATGATCTTTTTTCTAAACCATTTTTACCATCAAAACAATTCTTTAAAGCAATTGCCAGTTATCTCTGGTAATGAATGAAGTCTCCGAGTTTTGATCTCCTCATCTATAAAACAGGATTTAGAGACTGACCACTTCATTTAAAGTTTTAAATACCGTGATTCCATGAATGTAATAAATAAAATGATTTTAAAACCACTGTCAATTTAGTAAGATTTTAAATTCAATTTAGTATTATGCTAAATGGCCCTGGAACAATTTTTGTACAATAAAATTATACGAAGATATAAAATAACCACCATAAACAAAAATACTCAGAAATTTCTAAAGATTAGAGAGTAAAATACATTTGCTTGGACACATAAATTAAGCTTTTTAAAAATATAGCTCAGTGAAATTTAAGATTTTACAGGTATGATTTTTACATTATTTTTTAATGTAATTAATAAAAACTCTTGAATGCATTTGGTGGTTTAGATAATGCTTATAAAAGTCATTACTAGTTTTTTAAAAAACTTTTGGGGTTATAATATGCTACTCCATTTGTCTTTTTATTATAATATTTCTGAATTTAAAAGTTAGAAATTGAACGTCATAAAAATAAATTTTTATAGTAATGTATATCATGAAATTTCTAAAAGATGTAAAGAAATGTAAGGCTATTTACCTACAGATACTGCAATTCCTACGTAAACCATCGTAGTAATTAAAATGGCTAAAAGTGTTCCTTTGGGTATGGCTGACTGAGGATCCTAAAAGACAAGAAAATTTTTTAAGTCTATCTTTAGAAATATACATGTACCATTTTTTTTTTTTTTTTTCAATTATCAATACAGTGCTTTATAATACTTACTGCAAGGTCACCTGAGATATTTGCTCCAGCCAGAATACCAGTTGCAGCAGGAAAAAAGATAGCAAATACAGAAAAGAAAGTCTCTTCATCTCGAAAATCTGGTCCGAAGTTCTCATTAAATATTTCTGCTGTAGAGAACAAAATATTTTTGGCAATTAATAGACACCAAATTTAGACCACAGTAAATTAGTTTTAGAGTAACTGACTGGTATATACTATGCTCGACTTCAATTCATCATCGATAAATTTTTATAGTTATGGAGTGGTAAATATTACAGCCAAGTATTAGTGCTGGCCTTTTCTTATATGCACCCCTGGTGGAATAGTGGTTAAGAGCTTGGCTGTTAACCAAAAGGCTGGCAGTTTGAATCTACCAGCCGCTCCCTGGAAACCCCCTATGAGGCAGTTCTACTGTCCTGTAGGGTCTTGCTTGATGTGTTGGAATCGACTCAACAGCAATGGGTTCGGTAACAGATAAAAAAAAAAAATAGCAATCAATAAATGTATTGACAAAAATGGGGTTTTGTGATAAAGAATAAGAGGGAGAATTTAACTTAATGGAGCTAGAGAAGGCTAAAGACATAGAATTAATGAGATAACATATAAGCTGAGACTCATACTGAGCTAGAATCAGCCACGTGATGATCCAAGGAAAAGAATATACCAGGAATAACAAACAACATAAAGGCCCTGAGATAAGAAAAATTTAGCTCTTTTGAGAAAGTAAATGAAGGCCAAGCTGTTAGTGATGGGGCAAATGAAATGCAATTGGAGAGATCAGCAGGGGTCAGCTTCCCAAAAACTTATAGGAGTTTGGACCTGCCACCTTCTGTTGCCAAGAATGCAAAATGGAAAATGTAAATAAAAGTGATTTTTATTCCAATTCTACAGCATACATAGAGACAAAACTAAATTGTATATTAGTATGAGTCACCAGACCAAACTCAATTGCAACATATTTAAATGTAATAAATTTAATTATAAAATGCTTTGGTACCCCAGGTGTCCATCAACAGATGAATGGATAAACAAAATGTGGTATATACAGATTAAAAAAAAAAAAAATAGAGAGTGGAATATTATCTAGCAATAAAGAGAAATGAAGTTCTGATACATGCTATGACATAGATCAATCTTTAAAACATTATGCTGAGTGAACATGTAAGTCTGATACAAAGGGGCAAGTATTGTATGATCCTATTTATATGAAATATAACAGGCAAATGCGTAGAAACCAAAGTTTATTAGTGATTACCAAGGAATGGGAAATGATTGCTTTAAGGGGTACTGAGTTTCTGTTTGGGGTGATGAGAAACTTTTGGAAATAATGGTGGTGACTGTGGCACAATATGGTGAATGTAATTAATGTCACTGAATTGTACATTTAAATGGACAAAATGGAAAACTTTTTGTTATATGTATTTCACCACAATAAAATTGGGAAGAAAAATGCTTTAGTATCCATGACTTTTAAGATTTTTACAGCAATGAGTGAAGATTAGCTTCTACTGAATAATAAAATGCTAAAATATGAACCTTAAAACATACATGTTCTCTTTTTTACTTACATTTATAACCAAAGAAACCTTTGGGCTTCTTGCTTTCCAATGGGATAAATGTTCCTATGACGAAATCGGCAATAGCAAGTAGTAGAATCACCAAAAGAACAATTTGAGCCTGAAATTTTAAACATTAAAAATAAAAATCAAGTATCTTGTGCCCATACATTGATCCAGTTCCACTAGAATATAACTTCCACGAGTGAAAGGATTTCTGTTTTTTCCCTCAAGCAGTGCCAATTACAAAGTAAATGTTTAAAAACTTTTTGTTAAATGAACACTTCTAAAGAACTATCCTAGAGTGTCCAATACCCTGGGGAAAAAAAAATAGATACAAAAGTAGGCTGATATTTTTGCAATGACTTGGAGACACGCGTGTCCTTCCACAACCATAAAGCATCACTGTAAATACATAAACACTGTAGGTTTTTCATCCTACATCATTCTTCCCTACCCCTTCCACCTCACCACTATGATCTTGACATGAGAGCATATTAGCCACAAACACAGGTTTTATACCAGGTGCAAATATAATTTTGAACATGTAAATGCTCCAGGAAAGGGGGGAGAAGAAGAAAAGCTATGGAAGCGAAGGACAATACCTGTTGGGAAATTCAAAAGGCAATGGGATTGGTAAAAAAGAACAATCTATTAGTAAAAAAAAAATTTTTTTTTTTTTTTTATTAGAACTACCAATGCCCCTCCTCCACTCTTTCCAATAAACCTGAACAGACACTCATGAAAAGCTAGACCCTGTGGGAGTAAGAACTACTTATATGCTAATCGTGCCCCAGGTAGTATGAAATTTTGTTCTTTCAATAAAGAAATTTGTTAAACATATAAATAAATGATTTAATTCTACACTTATGTACTTTAAAATAAATAACGTGCAAAAATTATTCTTTCAGACTGTCCTGAATTTTTGGTTAGGTAAATATTATGTCATAGCTCATAAACATAAATAATACAGATACGTGATTTTTAGATGATCTACTAAAGTAAACCTAGGAAACTTGGAGCTTTTGAGTTCTTCAGTAGGATCTTTGTGGATATCCACTACTCAGGAAACGAGAGCTATGCTGTAGCATCCTCTAACTTTCAAAGATATGGAAACGTTTTATTTTGGGGGAGCTTTTGGGAAACATTTTGTGGAGTTAACATATGACTTTAGCATTTTTTCCTAGAAACAGTGGCACTGGCTTTGGTACCCATGACTTCTCATATTTCAATAGCAAGGAGTAAGAGCAGCCTCACATGGGTATTACCCTTCAGTTTACGTGCCCGTATTTATTTTTAAATTGACCTTCTAAATAAATTACAAAGCCAGCAGTTTCATTTGGACTACCTAATATACCGACCTGAGCATTTCTAGGTAAGTGCAAATCAAGAACCGGGTGGAGAGGTGGAAAGTTCAAAATTTAGAAGTACTGTGTTTAACTGGATCCTAGACTGACTGACTTATCTCCAAATACTCCCCATCTTGTTAAATACAGAAAAACCTTATACATAAACTTGTGTGAAAATGGCTACTTAGGAATCACAGGAATCTGAAAATATCACCACACTTTAGATCATTCCCCAAACATAGCTCTTTAAGCTCACATATTAGATACCTACAGATGTTCCTATCATCACTTACTTTTGCTTCCCATTCCATTCCAGCTACTGAGATACCTAAAAGGATCACCACTGTAATCGCTCCAATAATTCGGATATCATTGATTTCATCTATCATAAGTATGGAATGTTCCTGGAAAAAGAAAATTACAAATTTAACGTGCAATAGTAGTTATTTTACATAACTCTTTAATTCTTTCTGAAACATTTTAGAAGTATGACAGCACCTTAAATGTAGAAGATGAATAAATGCTTATTTAATGAATTGGAATAAACCAAGTATGTCAAGTCTCTTACGCCTCATAGCAACTCTGTAGGACAGAATAGAACTGTCCCACAAGATTTCCAAGGCTGTAAATCTTTACAGAAGCAGACTGCCACATCTTTCGCCTGCGGTGCAGCTGGTGGGTTCGAATCGCCAACCTTTTGGTTAACAGCCAAGCACCTAACCTCTGGGCCACCAACAGGAAGATCTAAAGAAAAGGACGTAGTTAATTACCACTTAACTACTGAGGTGTCATTCAAATATCTGATGACAACAAAAAATAAGATCAAATTATTAATACTGCTATTTAAAGTAAGCAAATAAAAAGAAAAATCATAGTATGACTAAGTAGTTCTGATAGCTAGGATTCTATAAAGTTAAGAGGCAGAAATATACTTTGTATCCATTGTGATTGGGGAACTCTGTTCTTAATGGTTCTTTTATGTTGCATAAGGAAAACTGATTAACCTTCGTGCTGTTGTCTAAAAACACTGTTCTCATTCTATGAGCAAAATTATTTGTAGTTTAATTATCAATGACTTTTTTTAAAGCTCCTGTTTAGATCAAAATAGTTAAGGACTGTGACATTCTAGTCAACTAACAAGTAAAATAGCTATGTATGAACTATTACTTTCAAATAATGTAATCAAAGGCAGAACATGCACTGTAACAAATATTTTCATCTTTTTGATAACTCAGGATGACTGTGCCATATTATGACTTAAGAAAGTGGAACTTATAATTGTTTTACAAATAAAAAGTAATTTTACTAATGTTTTTTTAAAAAATCTTTCGTAAAAGTCAACTACAAGAAAGAAAAAAATCTGTTTGAATTCCAGATAAATGAGCTTAGTACAAAAACTAGGAAAAAAATTAATTCAGATCTAAAGATATTCTTGCCAGACAAATGTAATATAGTCGGCCTTCAGTATCCACAGGGCACTGGTTCCAGGAGCCCCAGCAGATACCAAAATCCACGATGCTCAAGTGCCTTATGTAAAATGGCAGAATATTTGCATATAAGCACATCCTCCCCATGTACTTTAAATCATCTCTAGATTACTTATAATACCTAATATAATGTAAATGATATGTAAATAGTTGTTTCATCACAATTAAAGACTTGCTCTGGAAGGCAGCCTTTCTTTTCTCTGAGTTTTTTGAGTCTTCTGGGAACGCTGATGCTGCCTGGGCATCAGCCAATGCCTATTCTCCCATCATCTTTAAGTTCTTGAGGCTGCAGCGCTTTACATAGTAGCCAGCCATCCCTTACTAGCCTTAAACTCCTTCCTCTCCCTCTCCTCAACCACCTCACACTTAGCCTTTGAGGGACTGCTTTGACCACTGAACTGCTTTTTAGGAGCCATTTTTTCACAGAAACAAAGGGTGAACACAACTAGTGAATGACTCAAGGCAAACAATGGTCAAACCAGGAGTGCTGGAGAGAGACTAAGGATCTGTGAAATGGCGGAGGCTACAGCAGGGGATGCCTATACATCATTTCATTTGCATGGATTCAGCACAAGTGGCTTTTGGAACTTTCTCCTCCCTATCCCCCCTGCCCGCCGCCCCCCCCAAATATCTTCAATCCATAGTCAGCTGAATCTACGGAAGCAGAATTCACGGATACAGAAAGCCTACTGCATAGCAGGAAAAACCATTTCCCGGTTCTACAGCATTTGGATAATCGTATCTGAAAATTACTTTCAGAAGAAAAAACAACAGTAGTAGTATAAATATATATCTATTGACTGGCTTTTAGATTCACTGATCACTACACACTACAGCTGTAGCTCCATATTTTATGTATCAAATCTAGTTTTAAGTACTTGGTTTGAATTTAGTTAAATCCCTCTTAATATCGCATGAAACAAAAACATTTTTAAACCCTAATTAAATACAATGGTGATAGCTGGCAAAGTAAACATTAAACTTAGAATCTCAAACAAAAACATACTAAACTGAACAATGATTGCTTTGAGAGGACCCTTAATTTTCAAAAGCACTTTGGCCTACACAAGTAAAGGTCAATACCAATGTAGGTATCAGTCCTTTTCAGATACTATACTTCCTAATGTACTGCAAGAGGCCTGGTGGTGAAGTGGTTAAGAGCTCAGACTGCTAACCAAAAGATGAGCAGTTTGAACCCACCAGCTGCTTCCTGGAAACCCTATGGGGCAGTTATACTCTGTCCTAGAGGGTCACTGTGAGTTGGAATTGACTCAGTGGCAATGGTGGTAATGCTTTTTTTTAACGTAGTACAAAGAAGTCCTGGTGGTACAATGGTTAAAGCATATGGCTGCTCAAACCCACCAGTCACTCCATGGAAGAAAGACATGGCAGTCTCCTTCTATAAAGATTACGGCCTTGAAAACCCTACGAGTCGGACTCGATGGCAATGGGTTTGGTGGTTTTCGTTTAACATACCATGTACTACTATAAAAGAAAAGTTACAATCTAACCTAACGTGAACAATTACAGTGATCAAGGTTCTTCTCATCTATTCATACTGAGGAACCCTATTTCACTCCTACTGCTTTAATTACATACATCCCAATGACTCTTGATTTTGTCTCTTCAACTACGTTCTCTTGTGAACTCCAGAGCAGTATAACAACTGCCCTTCCAGCCATTTCCCCTTGGATATAACCTTGGTTCCTTAAATGAGCACATCTAAAACTAAACTGCGTGCTCTGGCTCACAATAAATAGCATTACCTTCTACCTAAATGTTGAAGTCAGAAACCTGTATATAAACTGATAACTTTCTTCTTTCTCTAATTCCCCAAACTAATCAATTATCAAGTTCTACTTGTTCAACTTCTTTAAAATCTCTCAAATTCATCCATACCTTTCTAGCTCTGCTGGCCACTGTTTTAAGTTACCATCTCTTCCCTCAGGACAGCTACCTTTAAATGATCGCTGTCTTCAGTTGTGATTTCTCAAATTCATTCTCCATACTGTGGTCAGATACTTCTCTAGGGCCCAAATCTGATTATGTCACGGTCCTTAATGCCAACCAAGATAAGACCCATAAATTTTACACTTTAAAATGGTTAAAATGGCAAAAAAAAAAAAAAAAGACAAACTTATTAAACTGCAAACAAGGTCCTTCCTGACTTAATCTTGCCTCTTTGTGATCCAGCCATACTGAAGTATTTAGTTTCCCTAAGACACTATATTCTACCACTTCCAAGTTTTTGTTTCCTTTACTTCCCTTTTCCCCTCCTACCCTAGTCCATCACTTCTCAACATCTGCCTACTACTGCCTAGACTCCCTTCCTTAAAGAACCCTTCACTGACGCTCCTAAACACCTCCATTCCTGAATAATAAGTTAAATGCTTGCCCCCTCTGTGCTGCAAAGGCCTCCTATATTTACCAACTTATCATATTCCATAATAATGTGTTTCGTTGTCTATGTCCCCCACTAAACATCTTTAAGAACAAATTTCTTGCACCTCACTGCTTTGTAAGCACTTAATAGAGTGACTGCCACATAGACCTGAACAAAAATTTGGTGAATGAATGGCTCAAAGAAAAGTGAATTACCTTAAGCAACTCCACCACAGTTTCTGCAAATCCAACCACATACATAGCAACTGCAACAGCATTAGCAAAAGCGAAGATCAGGCCAATTGCACCACCAAATTCAGGCCCTAGACTTCTAGATATTAAATAATATGCCCCTCCTAAAAAAAAAAAAAAAGAAGAAAAGTACTGAAATTAGGATTTAAAACACCAACCTTATTTTGAAATGTTTAATTCCACAAAAGAGATCACAAAGCAGATGCCTACAATAAATATGGCAGTTAAATTAATAGGCAAGTGGGTGAGCATATTTTCAGGAAGAAAACATCCCAAACAGAATACTTCACAACACATTTCATTAAGCTTTCAACATCCAGAGAATTCTCCCCGTATCTAATATAATACCACCCTGATTTTTAAATCCTAATTTTCTCTCCTAAAGTTCAGATTAAAACGGGCAACAACTAATTAGGTTCTTCCTCATAGTCACAGATACAAAGACCATTTCCCAGCAGTTTTCTAAATAATATTTTTAACACTAATGTAGCCTTTAACATCACAGTTGATATGATTTCAGTTACATTAGTATGGTAATTTGCTGGTAATGTGAAGACTAGGCAAAAAATAAAGTTTCACAATGAACTGCTAAGAACAGCATACACTGGCATTGCAAACAGACATATCTGTATTCTAATAAACCCTGCTAGGTCATAAACTTAATTTCAATAATACCATAAAGTTATATACATTTTTCTAGATACTAATGAAATACCTAATTCTTAACACTTTATAATGAAAAACCACTAAAGAGTTCAATATTTGTTTCTACTGGTCTTCCAGTATAAAGAAGACAAATGCACGAAAAGACATACATACATCCCTGTTCATTGGGGCATTATTTACAATAACAAAACAATGGAAACAACTTAAATGCCCATCAACAGGTGAATGCACAAACGAACTATGGTACATACACAATGGAATACTACACAACGATAAAGGACAATGATGAATCTGTGAAACATCTCACAACATGGATGAATCTAGAGGACATTAAAAAAAAATTATGCTGAGTGAAATAAGTCAGTCACATAGGAAAAACATTGTATGAGACCACTACTACAAAAACTCATGAAAAGGTTTACATGTAGAAAGAAACAATCTTTGATGGATTTGAGGGAGGGAAGGGGAAGGGATGGAAAAACACTAAACAGACAATACATAGGTGGTAACTTCGGTGAAGGGTAAGACAGTACACAATACTGGGGAAGTCAGCACAACCTGACCAAGGCAAAGTCACAGAAGCTTCACAGACACATCCAAACTCCCTGAGGGACCAATTTACAGGACTGAGGGCCGTGGACCATGGTCTTGGGGGACACCTAGCTCAACTGGCATAACACACTTTAAAAAAAAGAAAACATACTTTATAAAGGAAATATTCTACATTCTACTTTGGTGAGTAGCATCTGGGGTCTTAAAAGCTTTTGAGTGGTCATCTAAGATACTCCAATGGTCTAAACCCGTCTGGCACAAGGGAGAATGAAGAAAACCAAAGACACAAGGCAAAGATTAGTCCAAAGGACTAATGGACCATATAACTACCACAGCCTCCACTAGACTGGATCCAGCACAGCTAGATGGTGTCCAGCTACCACCACTGACTGCTCTGACAAGGATTACAATAGAGGGTCCCACACAGAGCTGGAGAAAAATGTAGAACAAAGTTCAAACTCACAAAAAAAAGACCAGACTTATTGGTCTGACAGAGACTGGAGAAATTCCTGAGAGTATGGCCCCCGGACACCCTTTTAACTCAGTACTGGAGTCAGTCCTGAGGTTCACCCTTTAGCCAAAGATTAGACAAGCCCATAAAACAAATGTAGCTCAGTCACGTACAGAAGACTAAACAGACACACTAGCCTAGCATCACGGACAAGAAGGCAGGAGGGGCCAGGAAAATCTGATGAATGAAAATGGGGAATCTGAGGTCAAAAAGGGGAGAGTGTTGACACATCATGGGTTGGCAACCAATCTCAGAAAACAATATGTGTATTTAGTAAGAAATCAATTTGCTCTGTAAGCTTTCACCTAAAGTACAATTAAAAAAAAAAAAGACAAAGGCAACAAAAAATCCTACGGTTTGACAAAGTACTGCATATGTGCATCTCATTTTAAAAATATCTGTAAAAGGTTTTGTAGTTAATTCTACCAATTCTCTCAAAACATTCTACACTTTAAATCCATTCAAGTAAAACTCCCTTAGTTATATGCTTTACCAATTAATAATCTTCACCATTTTGGAAATCCTGGAGGAATATATGCAATCTGAATCACTTAATATAAATCTCATGTGATTTTTTTATGAGATGAACATGACTCAAAATTTTCCCCAGAAATCTTTTTGAATGCTAAAAATTCCCGACATATTATGATGATACTGCGTGACATATAAAGATCTTAGAATAAATTCTGAAGACATTAAATCATATTAATCTCAAGGAAAACGTTTGGAAAGCCATATCAGTTTATATTTAACATATATGTTTTCAAAATTCATGTAAATTATTTAATTTAATCCCAGTACCAACAAGAATTAAAACAACTATTGTTTACCCTGATTTTGTAGATGAGAAAATTAACCAGGAGGAAAGGTTAACTGAAATCAAGTCAACCACTCAGTGTTTCAATAGTTGATAACATAAAATCTAGAATGAGAAATATTGCCAATAGTACCTATAAAAGCAAGGAATTCATTTGTTACGTGGTTTAAAGTTTTGATTTCAAAAAATTCTGAGTTTTTCTCTTAGGAGAAAAGGAAAATAGATTCTAAGATGTATTTAAGAAGAAGAATAGGAGGGGGAAATGCACCTTGGGAATGATGGTCAATTCTGACATTTTCATCAGACAGAGAATAACAAAAATACCTTCCCCCTCCCTTCTCACTTCTTCCTTCTCCTCAGTGGGGATAAAAATGGAGAGGAATTGGGCTTATCTAAGATATCTGAATTTAATAAAATAAATCTTTTTGTGCAGTCTCCTAAACTGGCTGGGATGCCAAATGACCAGGGAGTAAGAGAGTATACATTTTCAAACTCTCATTTCTTCACCATATTGGGGGGCCAAACAATAATGTTGATTTGATACCATATAACCAAGCAGACAGATTAATTTGTATATAGGCAAAATGCAGAAATTAAAAGTATATATGCTAAGGGAAAATTCATATTTCCTACATATGGATCCTATAATCTTTATGTAAATTTGATTAGAAATTATACAAATAATAGAAGACGAAAAGCGAAGGCTCTCTGTCCTATTTCTTCTTAATTCCAGTCCTGCTTCCTAGAGGCAACCAGTTTTAAGAGCTGATCCTGCAGTAGTCTTCCCTTTCTTAAAAAACATCAAAATGTTGTTGTTAGGTGCATCAAGTCGGTTTTCGACTCATATCACCCCATAGGATTTGCTAGGGAACAGATCGTTATGGGAACAAATCACCAGGTCTTTCTTTTGTGGAGCAGCTAGGTTCAGACTGCCAACCTTTTGGCTAATAGCAAGCATCTAACTGTTTCGCCAAAGCCCTACTACTCTAAAAGACTACACCTGACGAGGTTATTACATCAGCAAAAAGGATACCATCTATGACCAACTGGGGTTTTTCCTCACACATGCCAGGTTGTTTTAACATTCATAAAACCACATAATTTGCAACTCTCATACATTGTTGGTGGGAATGCATAATGACACAGTTTTGGGGAAAAAGTCTGGCAGTTTCTCACATAGTTAAGCATACACATACCATTTAATCCAGCAATCCCACTCTTTGGCATTTTCCTGAGTAAAATGAAAACCTAAATTGACACAATAAACCTGTACAATTACAGTGGCTTTGTTTGTAAAAACCAAAAACTGGAAACAATCCAAATATCCCTCAAATGGAAAATGAATAAACAAACTGGTATGTCTAGGCAATGAAATAATACTCAGCAATAAAAAGGAACGATCGAATAATAAACACAATATGAACAAATCTCAAAGTATTCTGTTAAGTGAAAGAAGCAGTACTAAAAAGGATATACACGATATGATTCTATTTTTACAACGTTCTGGAAAAGGTAAAACTACAGAGATAGAAAACAGATCAGTGACTGACAAGGGCTGGAGATGGGAAAGGAACTGACTACAAAAAGCAGCATCAGAAGCTTCTGGTGTGTTTGAACTGTTCAGTTCTGATTGTGATGATGGTTATACAACTACTTGTACTTGTCAAAACTTACAGAGTTGTACACTAATAAAGGTGAATTTTATAGCTAAATTTCAATTTAAAAATGAAAATAATCTGAGAAATACACAATACATTTAGAAAACACTTCTACAGTTTAAATAGTAGACATTTGGGCGTTTAAGTCTTTAAGCTATTCCATAACTTAATTTTTAATAGTATACACGTATTACTTTTACAATCACAAAAAAGAAACAGAAGGAAATGGTGGGAGCTTAAGAATCACAGGTCTTGTTGGCTCATACGGAATACTCATATGGTATTTCAGACACTTCTGTCTTCATCCACTTAAGGGATTTCAATATTAACTTATCAAAAGATTCAAGAAGATTTCTACTACTAAAACGTTGAAAAAGTTGTTAAATAACTCACCAGAGGAAAATGCAAACCTTTGAGTCCAGACATCTACGAAATGATCAACACATAGAATAAAGATCATCTACATAATCTGATATCTGTGGAAATTTTGTAAAATAAATGTTTTGTTTTGTTGGATGTACTGAGGAAGGAATCAAAAGGTGAAAATAACAAAAATGTAAAACTTACCAATGAGCAAGAAAACTATTTAGAAACTTCTGTTCAGAGTTCATTTGGTAAATACACCAAAGTCCTCTGTCAAAGTGGCAAAGGACCTACTTACTCCCATTAGACAGTTCATCCAAAGCCACCCTGTGTACAACTCTGAAGAACAACAACTTTGGGAATGCAAAGGGCTTACAATGGATCCAACATCCATTTCAGTTATAATTCTAGGAAACATAGTCTAATAGCCTGTTTTACAAGTACACAATAAGAACTTTGCCTGTTAACTTTTGGCAAATTTCTTCTATTCTGTTGCCATTAAGTCAAAAAGGAAAGGCAAGGTGAAAAACACAGAATCTTCACACAAGGATTGGGTGCTATTGTACCACTGCAACTAATCATCTGAATAAGTTAAACTTAAGATATAAGAACAAAGACAAATAGTCCTAACACTGTGTCTGACCCTTTTGGGAAGCAAACAAAAGATTGGCAAATTGAAAGGTCACCCCTGAATAAGAGAGAAAATCCAAATAAAAAATTAACACACACAGGAAACCACCCCCCCAAAAAACATATATATACATATATATAAACAATTGCCTGCCAGATTCATATTTGAGCTACTTTTGATACGCTTACAAAGTAGTGTTTTACTGAATCAAAAACACAATGCTATGTTTAAATCTAATAAAACTTCATAATACAACCATTATATAACTGCCTTTTACAGCTTCAAACATTTCATTGATCTGAAAGAAAGCTACAATTTCAAAGAAATCATCTCTCTAAAAAGAACTATGGAGCTGAATTCTACCTTAGAAGCCTTGCTTTGCAATGAACAAACAAAAAAATGGATAAGTCAATGATAATTTGATTTCACCAATACAGAAAGCATTTTCTGTCACTTACAACGTGGGAAAATGTCAGGTTTTTCTCACTTCTGATGTTTGGTTTTATCTATCTATGAAAGTGAGGAGGTCCTCAGTTATTTCACAGAAAAGAAAAAAAAGAGATAGGAGTACAAAAAAGGTAATTCTGGCTTATTATGATGTAGACATCTAAAAAAATTCACCCAGAGTCTACGTAAGGCTTAATTTTGCTGAAAAAAATGGGTATAACTGCTTCAAGTCTGCTCTCTTAATCCATACAAATTATAAATGTGACTCACAGCAATCCTGCATTAAACAAGATAAGGTACGTACATCAAGACCACAGAATCATGCCTGGAAGTTAGGTCTCAAAAAAATAATGCCTAATTATCTGAATACAAGCTCCATGAGACTTACCTGACATACACATATCCAGTGCTATCACAAAGTTAAGTGCTCAACAATTATCTGTTGACTGATTGAAATATAATTAATATATAAAACTTCATCTTAAACATGGAATAGGCAGGCTTACATTGCCTCTAGATTTTCAGAAGTACTTGTCTGCAATTTTATACCAACTGGGTTTTTATTTCAAAGTGTATTGATCTCTACTTTTAACTAAGACCAAAACAAAAAGTGATTAAGCGCCTTTCCTTTCTATTGCTCAGTTCACGTAATACAAAAAAAAAAAAAAAAAAGGACAGTTGCCACTGAGTCGATTCTGACTCATGGCAATGTCACGTGTGTCAGATTCCCAGTCAAAGTTCCTCACGCACAGCCACTACTCATCTGTCGGTGGAAGCTCGCGTATTGCTATAGTGCTCAACAGGTTTCGGCAGAGCTTCCAAACTAATATGGACTAGGAAAAAAGGCCTGGTGATCTATTTCCAAAATTAATCATTGAAAACCTTATCGGTAACAATGGTCCAATATGCAACCAATCACGGTGTTATGGATTGAACTGTGTCCCATTAAAATGTGTGTCAACCTGGCTAGACCATGATCCCTAGTATTGTGTGATTGTCCACCATTTTGTCATTTGATGTGATTTTCCTATGTGTTGTAAATCCTACCTCTATGCTGTTAATGAGGCAAGATTAGAGGCAGGTATATTAATGAGGCAGGATGCAATCTACATGATTAAGTTGGATCTTGTGTCAATCTCCTGAGATATAAAACAGAAAACCAAGCACAGAGACAGGGGGACCTCATGCCACCAAGAATGAAGAATCAGGAGAGGAGTCTGTCCTTTGGACCTAGGGTCCCTGTGCTGAGAAGCTCCTAAACCAGGGGAAGATTCATTACAAGGATCTTTCCCCAGAACTGACAATGAAAGAAAGCCTTCCCCTAATAGCTGGAACCCTGAATTTGGACCTCTAGCCTCCTGAACTATGAGAAAACAAACTTCTGTTTGTTAAAGCCGTTCATTTGTGGTATTCCTGTTATAGCAGCACTAGATGACTAAGAGACATGGGGACGGCACTAGGCCAGGCAGCATTTGGTTCCCCTGTGCATTGGGTCACCATGACTCAGGGACCAACTTGACAGCAGCTAACAACAACATGACACTTTCGCCCATGTGGAAAATACTGATTTTTCTTGATACCAAAATAATTTCTGTAAGGGGTCTCCAAGTTCCTGAGGTAGAGGAGACAAAGGTAGCTTACTTTCATGGAAAGAATCTCCAGAAGGCACAGGAGACACTCACTACAAATGATGCAGCTTGTTTATATTCTGTAAAGATTTAGTCAGGTCTCCAAACTCACTAACTGAGATGTGAAAAATGAATGCCTTCTAGGAAAGCTTTGCAGTTAGTATTTGGTTATCTCTTTAAATTAAGGATTTACTTTCTTTTTTCTTCTATCTTTTTTCTTCTACAGGTTTCATTATTTGGGCAAACCAATATTTAAAAACTACCAGGAGTACAGAAAAATAAAATAGCTTTCAGGTTATAATCCTGGAAAATCTATACTTCCCATAAGTTTGGATTCACATGGAAAACAGTCCAGGGGTCATGCTGCCATTGGCTTCGTCCCATTTCCCTTGAGGCTCACAACTTGAATTCTAAAGTCTAAGGATAAAGAAAAATTCCTTGATGATTTGTAGATTCCCTGCAAATACCTAACAATTTTCATCTCACTTCCATTCCCCAATAGTGGCAGACAGAAACAAAGCAAGGAGCACACAGTACACAAGAAGCAAAATGAGTCTCTGAGTGTTTTCTGATTAACTCTACTGGACATGCCCAAGTTATGCCCCAATACACCTGAATCTAGATTCATATATACATAAAAATACAGCAAATACTGATGCATGTTCATCACAGATCACACAGATAGGAACTACCAGCTTCCCCATGGTTATCATGATATGGATCCTCTGCCTTCTGAGAGAGATGAAGACAATGGGGAGAAGTAAAAAGCTTAGCCCCGTTCTTCTTTCTAAAGATCTGATGTAAAAAAAAGCATAAACTGTGTTTACATAATGTCAAATAGGGATCTTCAAAATACTTAAGGCAGATGGAACAAGTTGATTCTCTTCTCAGTTGACCTGCTATGGTGACTTTTCAAAGGGCTGGCCGACATTTTCTCTTCTTTCTCCCGAGATCTTCTCACTCCAGCACAATAATGAATTTTGGTTTAGAATATGGAACTCTTTTTGCTTTCAGGGGTCCTGAGTCCATTCTCCTGGTTGCTCTCCGTGGGGAGGGTAAAGTCTCACAACGTAGATCTTGTGGACTATAATAAGAGGCCTCAGGGTGTTCAATATGAGGCCTCAGGGTGTCTAAGCAAGAAAACTACAGTTCAGGAAGCATATTGATTCAGAGTCCAAAGTGTAACTCACACAAGACCATGGGTAAGGTACTCTACACCTCTCCCAACTTCAGTTTCCCTCAATGTAAAATGGTGTTAACCACAGGGGCAAGAGGTTACACCTATAAAATGCTGACCAAACGCAGGATGCGAATTACTTGTTCTAGGGTAGAAGCCTGGGAGAGGACAATAAAGTATGGCCTGGTAGGAAAGATGTGACTAAAAGCGCCATTCCTGCTACCAGACACACTGAACAGGGAGGCGGAGCCAAGATGGCTGAATAGACAGACTCTTCCGGCGAGCCCTCTTACAACAAAGGTCTGACAAAACAAGTGAAAACGAGTATATTTATGACAAGCTAGGAGCCCTGAACATCAAAGGCAAGCTTAGAAAACGAACTGAGTGGCAGGGGAGGAAGATGCCGTTCAGAAGTGGAGAGGAGTTACTGGACCTGAGTCCTGGGGAGCCCTCAGGCACCATTCCTGGAGCAGCTGTGGCAGGCTGGTACTAGCGTTCTGCCGCAGTTTCCTCAGGGAGAAGCAGCCAGCCACACGGCCTACTCACACCTCCGGAACCAGAGAAGAACAGCACTCTTGGCAAAAGCTAAGTACTTACGTATATTTTACCGTGCCCCCCAAACCCCACCTCAAGCCAGCTTCAGCAGCTGATTTCCCTGGGCCTGAGATAGGCCCTGTTGAGTGCCTAGAGCCATCCTCCCGGCCTTGGAGAAAGAATAATTTGCAACTGGGGGAAAAAAAAATCTGCCAGCTCCACTAACCAGGGGAGCTCAGGACAGAAGCGGCTCCTATCCAGGCATAAATGGTCTGTGGACTTTGAGTACCTTTCCCCTCTGAATGGACCTGTGTGGGCCTATTTCAGGAGAATAGGCCCTTGCTGGCAAACTACAACTGTTTCAGCTGTGCGGTACAGAAGTGGATGTTTGATGTTTGACACTGTTTTGCCTATTAAACAGGGTCCTCACCTACCCACATCAGGGGCCTAAGGACTGGTGGCTCCACTCACGCCACCAGCCACCCGTGACAGGGGTCCAGGGATAACTGGTACCTCCCAGTCCTTACAACCAAAAACACTGGGTGCCCACGGTCCACCTGCAAAACCCACCCACCTGTACGCTCCAGGGAACAGGGACACACTTTCCTCAGAGATATGTGGGGGACAATTCTCAGCCCCCTGCCTTGTTCAGAGTTTGACCCTCTGCTGCAACCAGATAACCAGTACCTACACCAATCACTGCTGCTCCTCTAAGACTGTAGGACAGAGCCTGTACCACACACTTGATGATCAGCTGCCTGGACACCTGAGCTGAATTCATACAAGAAAAGTGAACGGACTCCTAGACTGATACACCTGACAATAGCTCTAGCTACCTGGGGACAGGACGTCAGAGCTCCAAAGGTGAAAATAATCAAGCTAGCTCACTCAAGCAACCCATTTGGGCATATCAAAACAAAACAAAGCAAGAAGCTATGACACAGTAAGCAAACATAAAATAAACTAATACAGTAACTTATAGATGGCTCAGAGACAACAGTCAATATCAAGTCACATAAAGAAACAGACCATGATCGCCTCAACAAGCTCTCAAAACAAAGAATCAAGGGACCTTCTAGATTAAAGTGCCTTCCGGGGATTACCAGATGTGGAATACTAAAAAATTAATATACAGAACCCTTCAAGACATCAGGAAGGAAATCAGGCAATACACAAAACAAGCCAAGGAACACACAGATAAAGCAGGTGAAGAAATTAAAAAGATTATTCAGGAATAGACACACTGAATGCCCTGAACAATTTAAAGCACATATATGTGTGTATCGATCAATAAAAAATTTTATGTCAATGCTCTAGTTTGAAAGTGTTAAGCAGTGATTTCCTTGCCTACGTGGGCATGACACGTTGCTTCCATTAAGGTAAAAAAAAAAAAAAATTAGAAATAAGATTTAAATCTCAATGTATTAACAGTTTTCTAATATGATGATGTGAAAAGACTGAACTTACCTCCTCTTACAAATCCGTTAGTAGCTATTGCTGAAGTAGACAATCCTGTGATAGTTGTCACAACAGTGGCCATTGTTATGACAAGGACAGACAGACCTTTAGGGGAAAAGAAAAAATACTAAGTAAACTTATACCAAAAACAAAACAAAACCTGTTGCCATCAAGTCGATTCTGACTCACTGCGACCCTACGGAATACTTATACTCCTATTTAAAACTGCCACACCTGGAAATCCTCAGTCCATTGTATACTAAATTTATGTTACGATGTATAAAATACCTTATTTTTGATCCTATTTTATAAAAATCAAATTTGAGTTATGAAAAAAAAATTAACATTAAGATAATCTGATACAAAGGACAACACAGTTCCAAAGACTCCAATTGCTTGAATTTTATGAGGTTAAGAGTTCAGGCATGCACCCAACTATTTTGCTTATTCATTATTCTCAAATGAATCAAGCAGTAACTTCACTTACCTATTCCAGCTTGACCCACAATCCATGACAATCTAATAAAGAGCATCACACCCCAAATATTTAACATACAACGTACCTAGAAGAAAAAAAAGTGAGGTCAAGTCACATGTAAAGAAAAGTAATCAGATATGATATAGTGGTAAATGCTAAACCAACCAAAAGTAGGATAACATGCATTTGAAACTACAAAAGTATTTTAAAGCTACCTCCTACCCCGCCATTTTCTTAAAGTTTTAGAAAGAGCTTAATGACAGTTTAAACATGAGCTAATGTAGGTAAAATTCATACGTAGATACATACATTTGTGTGTACATATATAAATATACACATACACACACACACATCTATCTATTCATTCATTCATCCCTCCATCCATCCCTAGGTATCTGAAAAGACAAAAAGAAAAGAAAATGTCACAGTTATCTGAGGTGGCAAAAGCAATAGAACAACAAAGACACAAAAAACATTTTTAGGCCCCAGCCCTAAAAAAGAGTAGTGCATGTTCCCCTTTATCAGTGCACATACATAAGTTTAATTTTTTAATTATTCCTTTATAATATCCTCATTCTATGTAATTCCCACAGATTTAAGTATATAATTACATAATATTCGTCAACATAAAATGCCACGTTCATACATTTTTTAAAAAATCTAAACTATATGTGAGACAATTTCCTAAATTTATTTTTACTTTTATTTATAATGCTCATACACAAAACACAACACCAACCAAACCTATAGCTCTGGAATCGATTGTGACTCATAGTGACCAAACATAACAGAGGAGAACTGCCTAATACGGTTTGCAAGGCTGTAAATCTTTACGGAAGCAGACTGCCACGTTTCACCTTTGGAGCAGCTGGTGGGTTCGAACCACCGACGTCTGAGTTAGCAGCCAAGCACTTAACCACTGCATCACCAGGGCTCTTACAAAGAACATAACTCATAAAAAACCAAACACGTTGCTGTTGAGTCGATTCCGACTCACAGCGATCATAGTCCTCTATAATACCTAAAATCTAAGAATAGACATATACTACTACCTGGGGCTTTATATTCAACATTATTGATTAGGAAACAATTACTACTAGAACTAGGATTTTCCCTCCTACTACTTGCTCCCTAAGTACCAATACCTCAAGCAAATATTTTGAAAGTCCCAATGAGATCAATTTAGCCTATCTAATCAGTTAAAAAAAAAAATTTTTTTTTAATCAGTTTAGTGCTTATTCAAATGCACAAAAACAGAAGTAAATGTACACCTTAATCACCTAAACCTATCTACTGAAGTGAACTCTAACACTTAAGAAAAAAAAATTCTCCTTTATTCTGTTGCCTGTTAGTTACCAGATACTTCTTTTCAAAAGAAAATGGGATAGCAGGAAGAAAGCTGGCGTATTTCAGTTCTATCCTCTGCTGTTTTTTTTTTTTTTTTTTAATTTAGATATTCCTATCAATTTAAAAAAAAAATAGCTTCAAACTTAATTTCTGAAAAGTGACAATTTGTGACTTCACAGAAGTAATAAAATATAATTTAGAGGTAATCAAATATAGGTTGGTTAATTAAAGTTGGTTAAGTTAATAAACATATTTTTGTTACTGAATTTAATATCCAAAAGAGGTATGAATTATTAATTCGGTTTTCCATAGTACTCAGAAAAGACATTTCAAAAGGAAAAGTTCTCTTGAGAACTGATGAGAATATTAGGAAGATTTTATAAGTAAAAATGCTGTAGCTCTAAATTTAAGTCTAAGTATACTTACTAACACACCCTTGATCCAACCAAACTTCACGACTCCTTTACTTTCCACAGTATATGTGACCACAGCATCTCTTGTTGGAGTAGTTTCCTCCCCGTTTGCAAACCCATCCTCAAAAGGTTCCTGGTTAGAAAAGGAAATGAGAATTACACATAAGAATTATTTGAAATTTAAAATCATCTGATTAAAACATACATAATAAACATGGGTAAAACTAACATACTCTTAACCTTATTTAGGACAACACAGTACAGACTGACATTCACGAATAAAGGTTTTCTGGCACAATATGAGGCAATAAAGTACAAGAAAACCTTTATTACTGAGATTTTTAAAAAATTAAAATCTCACCATAACAGTAAGAGTCTCAAATATTAATTAAAATTCAGTAGGATTTGAAGAACAAAATGAATACAGTTTTCTAAGTATAGGCTACCTAGGTCAGTCATTCAGACCACTTTTGATATTTTTGCCTACTTTCCAGCCATAACTTCACATTGCTCAGTTGCCACTCTTCTCACATTAGAAATTTCAGTGTTAACAATTTAGAACTTCACTTCCTCACCAACATTTTTCTCTTTAAAGTCCGTGATAGCAGGATTCTCACAGATACCATGATTCACTCATAATTCCTCCCTCTAGCCAGCAGCGCCATGGCGGCAAGTCCTGGTGACCTGCCTGGAAACAACTCCACGGCAATGGGATTGGTTGTTAGAACCTTGTCAACTATGGTCTAGATTTACTGTAGTACTTTTGAAGAACCGTGCTCAGTGGTTCATGCCTGTTAGTTAATTCTGAATATATAATTTTCTTTATATTATTTACTAACTACCCAAAAACATTTGACCATGGGAATAACAAATTATGGATAAAACCATAAGAATGGGAATTCCAGAACACTTAATTGTGCTCATGAGGGAACTGTACATAAATCAAGAGGCAGTCATTCGAACTGAACAAGGAGATACTGAGTGTATCAGGGTTGTATCCTTTTGCCACACTTATTCAATCCATAATGCTGAGCAAATAATCCAAGAAACTGGTCTACATGAAGAATGCGGCATCAGGACTGGAAGAAGACTCATTAACAACCTGCAATATGAGATGACACAACCCTGCTTGCTGAAAACAAACAGGTCTTGAAGCACTTACTGATGAAGATCAAAGACTACACCCTTCAATACAGATTACACTTCAACGTAAAAGAAAAATCTTCACAACTGTACCTACAAGCAACATCATAATAAATGAAAAAAATACTGAAGTTGTCATACTTGGATCCACAACTAACGCCCATGGAAGCAGCAGCCAAGAAACCAATGTACAGCACTGGGCAAATGTGCTGCACAAAGACCTTTTTTAAAGAACCAAAAAGCAAAGATGTCACTTTGAGGACTAAGTTGTGCCTGATCCAAGCCATGGTATTATCAGTCATCTAATACGCACACAAAAGCTGGACAATGAATAAGGAAGATCAAAGAAAAATTGATGCCTTTGAATTATGGTGTTGATGAAGAATATTGAATATACCATGAACTGCCAGAAGAATGAACAAATAAGTCTTGTAAGAAGTACAGACAGGATGCTCCTCACAAGCAAGGAAGGTGAGACATGTTATCAGGCGGGAATAGTCCCTGGAAAAGGGCATCGTGCTTGGCATAGTAGAGAATCAGCAAAAAAGAGGAAGACCCTGAACGAGGTGGACTGACACAGTATTTACAACAATGGGCTCCAACACAGCAACAATTGCGGGGATGGTGCAGGAACGGGCAGCAGTGTTTCCTTCTGTTGCACACAGGGTCGGTTTTGACTCAGTGGCACCTACCAATAATATCTACTTCAGTCTTCAAAAATTTGGGGCTTTCATAAGAAAAAAATTAGATTTGAGAGAAACAACAGGAGTATGAATAAAAGTATTTAAAAAAATTTTTTTTGCTTCTAATACGACAAAATAACACAATGGAACAACAGTAGTATTATCTAAAGCTAAATGATGTCAGGCTTTTGAACAATCAATAAGCTGTAAGGATTGGGACCTTTGGAATTATTTCAAACTATATGCATGCTACATCATCAAACCTTGGGACAAATATCCTCATGTACGAAATCAATGTCTGAAATAAAGTACTCACATCCAAGATAAATCACATACATTCTGTATTCAAACTTTCCCAATCTATGATTATTTCATCATATGCCGTACTAACTCTTTGCATTCCACCAATGCAAATTCCATCAATGTAGTCATTTTACACATGTAAATGCAGACTTCCTGGTAATACCAGCTCATGAAACAGTTAAATATTAAACAAATCTCAAAAGCACCAATGCTATCTCAAGATAACGATTTTCAACACTGAAGAGCTAAGTCTTACATGATCCTAAAAAACAGAAATACTGAAATTAAGAGTTAATGGGGATGGTCTTCTGTTCACAAAGTACAGCTGCTTATGCAAAGACCTCAGAAGAACTTTCCGGACATTTTTCATAAAAAACAATTTTTTTTTTTTTTGGAAGACCCTTCTTCCCCCCATGCTAAATTTTCTATATAGTCCCCTCCCAAAAGTTTTTACTTATAAATAAAACAGATTTATGCCATCACCAGGAACAGCATGTTCCAAGATTTCAGATCTCTATAATCTTTTGCATATTCAAGGTTGCAATAACTGAACTTTAATAATTCACAGACCATAAACACACCCTGTGTTAAGATTTTCCTTCAAATACCAACATCCCTACTCTCAAGATTCCTAACGGGTGTACATAAACCATACTATATGATCTTTAAAATGAGCACAGGTGGTAGGTGCACTCCATTCACTCCCAAGGGTCATCCACACCTACACCTCCTCACCATTTCCTTCCCTGGAGAAGGGAAGAACTCTAACAACAATTTTCTCTTCACATAAATGGACTGTAGCAAGCTGTGTTACCACAGAGGAAGATCTACCTAATAATTCACATTTTTCTCTCTCTTAACATGTTAGCCAAGCAGACTCAATTAATTTCAATTAATTGCAATTTTACTATATGCTTTTCAAAGTGCTCCCAATCTAGATTACCTTAGATTTCATACTTACGTAGCTAAACCACTGCTAATTCTTAGATTTTCAAGCAATAGAAACACTGCATAAGCTAGATACGGTAATTTAAGGATATTTTCTGAAAACTATCTTACCTAAGCTTTTAAATGATGTTATTAAAAGAAAAATAATCAAATTTTAAACTAATCCTCATGTTTGCATTAATTATAAGTATAACCTCACAACTATTTGCAATATTTAAAAAAAAGAAGTCATTCTAAGATCACTAAGAACTTTACTGACAATCACTTCTGACTGCTGTTGTTAGGTGCCATCGAGTCAATTTCAACTCATAGTGACCCCATGTGACAGAAAAGAACTGCCCCATAGGGTCCCCTTGGCTGTAATCTTTACAGAAGCAGATTGCTAGGCCTCTCTTCCACTGTGCCGCTAGATGGATTCGAACCACCAACCTTTTGGTTAGCAGCCATGCACTTAACCACCAACAGGCCTCCTTCCACTTTGGATAGTAACACAAATTAAAAAAAAAAAAAAAGATCATAAAAGACATAAATTATAATAATTTCCCCGATAACACAGTTTCATTAACTATTATCTGATTATTGTACTGTCCTAATTCAATGCGGGATGTCTCTAGGCCTAAGGTATATAGAACTAACCATCCGCATTTAAAAAAAAAAAACTAAAAATTAATCTAATCTGCTAAATATAGCTTTATTAGGATATAGTTCATATACCATGCAATTCACTCATCTAAAGTGTACAATTCAATGATTTTTTTAGGAATATTCACAAAGTTACACAATCACCACCACAGCCAATTTTAGAACATTTTTATCATCCCAAAAAGAAATTCCACGCCTGTTAACAGTCACTGCCCATTTGTCCAGCCACTGGCAACCACTAATGACTGTCTGTCTCTATGGATGTGCCTATTCTGGATATTTCACATAAATGGACTCAAACAATATGTGGCCTTTTGTGTATGTTTCAAGGTTCATCCATGTTGTAGCATGTATCAGTACTTCACTCTTTTTTATAGTTGAATATTCCAATGTATGGATAGACCTCATTTCATTCATCCAGTCATCACTTGAGGTACATTCGAGTTGTTTCCACATTATGATTATTATAAACAATGCTACATACAAATTTTTGTGTGGACATATGTTTTCATTTTTCTTGAGTGCAACTGCTGGGTCATGTTACACTTTTTGAAGTGACTACTTCTGGTAGTTTTCCTCATCTCTTCCTTTGTTTCAGGCTGCAGTTTGTCATTCCTCATTTCAGTGAACGTGCCTGCCTGTTGTCATCCCTCTCTTGCTTAGAATCTGGTATGAACATGAAAACCAGTTAACTATTAAAAATGTTAATACGAATAAACAGCAAAAAAAAAAATTCTGACCAGGGGCCTACGCTGCTCAATCACAAGAGCAACTCACTCTATGTTTTACTTCTACTGTTTGATGTTTTCCAGAGAGTGGAGAGTCAAGGACAATCTCCAAAAAAAAAAAAAAAAAAAAAAAATCACTCTGAATTGGGATTGGTGACTTGATTGTTCAATTAATCAAATAAAGCCAGAACAAAAATGTTTGCCTGTTAATTCAATTAACATTAAAACCAAAAACCAAGCCAAACCCATTGCTGTCGAGTCGGAGTCACAGTGCCCTATAGAACAGAGTAGAACTGCCCTGGAGGGTTTCCAAAGAGCGCCTGGTGGATTCGAACTGCCAACCTTTTGATTAGCAGCCGTAGCTCTTAACCACTATGCCATCAGGGTTTCCAATTAACATTAGACAGAAATTCCTTAACTTTCACTCTAGGATATTTAGTGCTTTTCAGTTAAATTCATGAAAGACTTCAGAATATTATACAACCTGCAAATTTTACAAGAAAACATAATTTGCTTAATATACGCATAAAAGACATCTCTATTCTTGTATCTTACAAGAAAACCAGAGATGTGTATTCCTATTGTTTCCATGGCTAACTAATGATGTAATAAAAATAAAATTCTTATATCTTAAAAGAAAACCAGAGATGTGTATTCCTATTGTTTCCATGGCTAACTAATGATGTGGGTGTCTTTTTAGCAATGCAAAAGTATGCAGGCATTCCAAAATGTTTGCTGTGGGTGTTTTATCAGAATTCCACCTCAAAGCTGAAGATCTAGCAACAATTATTTTGCTAGCTTCTACCATACTATGAGCAACTATGTTCAGAAGACAAAGTAAGATTTTCAACTATGGATGAAGTAGTAACTTGAAAATAAGGATGAGTCAACACAAAATGAAAAGTTTATCTCCTCATCATCTTTTGGTAGGTCTATTTAAAAATATTTTTATTATTAATCTCTAAAATAAAATTTAAATTAAAATCAAATAAGTATTTACTAGAATTATTTGTAGTTCAGCAATAGATTAGACAATGAAATTGGATTTATAACTGTATAGTATTAATTTCCTGAAATACCAAGAAATCAAAGTAGAATAAACATTTTGTCTCTTTAAAAAGGTTAGTTTCAGAGAAATAAGGCAATTGTTAAGTATGGCATTTTGTCCAAAAAATTGATAGCAACTTTATAATCAAGGAAAATTTCAAATACACAATTATGAACTATAAATTATACTGATATGTAAATAAAATATTCAATCTATAATTTTCACTGAAATAGTTTTTTTTTTTTTTTTTTTTTACTGTTTTCCATACTAATGGATAAAAAGCAATAAACAACAACATAATAAATGACTCTGAACACACATTATACCTCAGATCTTTTTGGGGGGAAAACTCTTTGAAGAAGTAGCATTGGGATTCTGAGTCTACCAAGCCAGGATTGAAGGTAAGGAAGAGTAGAGTGGGGAAGAGAGGAAGAGGCTTGAGAAAAAATGGAAGGCCCAGATGTTAGACCATTAGAAATACGGATACTAGTAAATTATGTCAGCTTGTAAAAGAAATGACTACTTCAGTTGCACATGCTGAATTTGAGGAACCCTGAGACAATTAAAGAGTTCTAACAGGCAGTTAAAAATTTCATGACTGGAACTTGGGAGAAGGGCCAGGGATAAAGAATTAGCGGGTAAAGCTACGGAAACAATGAAAAGAGAAACTTATAGGGAAAACATGGTCAATTAAACGTTTTTCTGAAGACACAGAAAATACAAGAAGGACATTCCTGGTCTCCATGGTCATAATTTCTTTACGGATGGTAGAGAAAGGGAGAATTTTTATACTAGGTATAATCTCTTCACTCCCTTGTATATTCAAAACTTCCACCTCAACTTGATCATTCTTCGTTCTTTTTTAACTAACCATGCTTAACTTTTTACTGCCTCAACAAGCCAAACTTGCTTAAAGAAATGTAAGGTACATTCTTTAATGCATGCCAACCGGGCCTCACTCCACATCACCAAAACAATTTTGCTAAATTACCCAATGACCTCTCTGTTGCCAAATCTAATGGACAGCTTTCAGCCCCAGTCTCACTTAACTTCCTTCTGAGGCAGCATTTGACACCGCTGACCACTCCCTACTCCCTCTTTCTTGAAACACCACACTCTCTCTCCAAGCCTCTTCTATCCATCAATTAAATGGTAGAGTTCCTCAAGACTTGGTCTTAGAGCCCTCTCCTTTTCTCACACTATATTTTCTTTCCACAGTCGTGTCACAGCTTTAAATACCATCTACTGGAGCCCTGTTGGCACAGTGGTTAAGAGCTACAGCTGCTAACCAAAAGGCTGGCAGTTGGAATCCACCAGCCGCTCCCTGAAAACCCTACAGACAGTCCTATATGGTCGCTATGAGTCAGAATTGAATCCATAGTAATGGTTTTTTTGGGGGGGGGGGGTATATGTGGTAAGTCAAAGGATGGCGCACATTCATTTCCAGACCACGCCTCCCCTATGAGTTTCAAACCTGTACATAAATATGCCCACTTGATGTTGCCACTGGGATATTTCATGTTTACTATTCTAATTTTTACCAAGAAGAAAAAGAAATTATCAATGTGCTGTAAACGGTGACTTTTCTCTAAACAAAAGGAGAAGGACATAGTTTTTCTTCTCTGGATCTAGTTTTTAATTCCTGAAGAATTCAGGGAACATGTACCTGTCAATAAAGTGTATCTGACCAGAAACATATTGTTGTTGTTGTTAGTTGTCACGGGTTTGATTTTAACCAGAATTACAGCAAATTCTTAAAAATTAAAATCCTTTATAATGCTTTAGGGCTTAAAATATATTTAGTTTTTTCCTAGATCTGCATGTTTTAGAAACTTGTTTTTTTTTTTCAGTTTTCCAATATCCAAAAATTAACTTATCTTTTGATTTACCAGTTTAAATTATCATTTACATATCAAAGGTCATATTTCAATTCTGCTTGATCAAAGAGAAAAGACTACTTACAATACAGTGACTTGGTTTCATGATTTCTCAGTGAAAAATTCTTGTAATACAGAGCTATTGTTTCTTCCCTAACACGAGAACTTTCTTAAGTCTTTTAGACACAACCTACGATAAAACCAGATTTCTTTTTTAAATACTGGACAAAAATCAGTATTTAGGAAAAACTACCCAATTTTTCTAAAATTACAATTAAAAAGCCTTAACACTCTAAGACATCAATGTTTTCTGCAGCACTTTCACAATAGCCAAAAAGTGGAAATAAACCAATGTCCATCAGTATATAAATGGGCAAACAAAATGTGGTATGTACATAAATTGGCATTTACTCAGTCACAAGGTGAAATGAAGTCCTAATACACGCTACAACACAGGTGAACCTTAAAACATGCTGAGTGAAATAAGTCAGGCATAAAAGAACAAATATTGTACAAACTCACATATATGAAATATCTAGAATAGGCAAGTGCATAAAAACCAGGGAGAGAGAAGGAACCGTGGTGCTGTGACTGTGAGCCCAACTGCTAACTAAGAGGCCAGAGGTTCAAACCCACCCAGCAGTTCTGCGGAGGGAAAAGACCTTCCGTAAAGATTACAGCCTTGGAATCCCAATTGGGCATTTCTGTCCGATAGGGTCACCATGACTCAGAATCCACTCGACAGCACACAACAACCAGGAACAGGTGGGAGCTAGGCTGAAATGGTGACTCACTGCTTAGGGGACACTGAGCTTCTGTTAAAGGTGACAGAAACATTTGAGAATAAGTAATGGTAATAACTGAACAACATGACGAACATAAATTAATGTCACTGAATTGTACATGTGAAGAATGTCGAAATGGCAAACGTTTTGTTATGTATATATTAACTACAATGAAAAGAAAAAAAACAGTATGTGCTCACAGACCCGTCTTGGTAAAGTCTTTCAATAGCATCCCCTTAGGGGTCAGGAGGCTCTTTAAATAAAAATCAACTTGAAATAAGACTGCACCTAAAGCAGCTGAGGCTTCCAGGTGGCTGTAAAGTCAGCTGATACAATCTGATTATAATACAACTATTTAAATTTAAGGGCCAACGCCATGTTTGAAATGTGAGAGCATGACTGGCTTCTTGTTGCTGTTGTTAGGTGCTGTCAAGTCAGTTCTGACTCATAGTGACCCTATGTACAACAAAACAAGACAATGACCAGTCCTGCGTCATCCTCACAATCATTGCTATGCTTCAGCCATTGTTTCAGCCACTGTGTCAATCCACGTTGTTGAGGGTCTTCCTCTTTTTTGCTGACCCCACTTTACCAAGCATAATATCCTTCTCCAGGGCCTGATTCCACCGGATAACACGTCCAAAGTATGTGAGATGTAGTCTAGCCATCCTTGCTTCTAAAAGGCATTCTGGTTGTACTTCTTCTGAGACAGATTTGTTCATTCTTTTGGCAGTCCATGATATACTCAATATTCTTTGCCAACATCACAATTCAAAGGCATGAATTCTTCTTCAGTCTTTCTTATTCATTGCCCAGCTTTCACATGTGTATAACGTGATTGAAAACACCATGGCTTGGGTCAGATGCACTTTAGTCTTCAAAGTGACATCATTGCCTTTCCACACTTTAAAGAGGTCCTTTGCAGCTGATGTGCCCAACACAGTGCATCTTTTGAGTTCTTGACTGCTAGTTCCATGAGTGTTGATTATGTATCCAAGCAAAATGAAATGCTTGACAACTTCAATCTTTTCTCAGTTTATCATGATGTTGCTTATTGGTCCAGTTGTGAGGATTTTTGTTTTATGTTGATGTGTAATCCATATTGAAGGCTGTGGTCTTTGATCTTCATCAGTAAGTGCTTCACGTGCTCTTAGCTTTCAGCAAGCAAGGTTGTGTCATCTGCAGATGTCCCGTTCTTCTTCATATAGTCTAGCTTCTCGGACTATTTGCTCAGCATACAGATTGAATAGGTATGGTAAAAGGATACAACCCTGATACACATCTTTCCTGACTTTAAACCATGCAATATTCCCTTGTTCTGTTTGAATGACTGCCTCTTGATATATATACAAGTTCTTCATGAGCACAATTGACTTGCTTATTTCTATGTATTTCAAAAGAATTAGTGGGACACTCATGCCTAGGTGGCCTGGCTTTTCAATGCCTGACCAGTCTTCAAGAACAAGGTTACATACACACAGCTGGCCCTATCAGAGCAAGGGCAGCAGTTTCCCTGGGAATGGACAAGCACTCAGTGCCTTGTCTATGCTGTTCCAGTTCCACCTGTTGAGCAGTTCAGCCCCATCACACTATGGGAGAACCAGAACCCTTGCCAAAGAGCAGCTGACATCCCTCTGGAAACTAGGGATCCTCCCCCTCCCACCACCACTGCTTCTCTGAAATAGATATAGCATTAGAGCTTGCTCACGTTTTATAGATCCATGGTGAGTCTATGCTTCTACATAAAGGTCTGTTTATTTAAACGAACAACATTTTTGGTTAGCACCATCTCTGGAACTAGAAAAGTAGTTCTTAAACTAATACACTAACTTACAGGATTAATGCGAGGAGCCATAATACTTATAAACAAATATATCTTATACTGATCAATTTTATATTTATCTTATAAAGCAATTTATCTTACTGCCTTATTTCAGTTTACAAAACAAAGACGATTATTTACTGAAGATGAAGAAAGCTGAAAAAGAAGGAAACTATGCGTATTAAGAAAAAGTTTTAGTTTTTCAATAAGACAACGTACTGGCAAGCATCTAGCTGCTAGTTATTAATTCCTTTCTTACCGTCTCAATATATGTATCAATTACTTACCCAGCCAAATGAAGACTAGAGAACTATACTGAAAAAGCTTACCAGCACTTTGATCTATGAAATAAAATTTGGACCCCAACCAAAACCGATGCACCTTTTTACATGGTAAATCAAATTTTACCACATAATCTTTAGTGATTAAAAAACCAAAACAAACAGAGAAAGAATGGGAGGTATGGGTAGGGGTGAAACACAAGTCTGACAATAAGGAAGATCACAAAAACCAACAAAAGTCTCTTCCAGGAGTTAAATTTTACATTCTATCCTAAATTAACACCTGTGCTAAATGAAATGTAAGATGGAAAAGCCTATTTAATAGTGTAACAAACTGCCTTCCTAAATACATTTTATTTCCATCTGTTTCTGAGATATTCCCTCACCATTTTCTGTAACTACACAAACACCTGGAAAATATAACATGGAAAAAGCTGACATTTTTCTTCCATGATTCTTGAAGAGTTTAATTCCGGATAAGAATTGGTTTGTAAGTTGGGAAATAATTTGGCTTTGCATATTTGGGGGGTGGGAAGAATCCTGGCACAGAATTCAAACCAATTCAAGCCAAGTTTATTGTGATATGTGCTAATAACATATCTAGAAATAGCAGTTTTTTCTACCTTCAAGAACTTATAAATTTCTTATAAAAAAGAAAATCACAGATAGCTGTACATAATCTAAGTTCTAAGAAACTAAGAATTTTTAGCATATAAAGCCCTCATAATCTGTCTGCTTTAATAACAGCCACCATTTACTGAAAACTTACTATATGTGTCAGATTCTCTTCTAAATGCTTACAAATTCCGTTTCCCTGAATTCTCCCCCTTCCTTGAGAGGTAGGTAGTATTATCCTTCCCCACTTAACCAATGAGGAAACAGCCTTTTGAGAGATTAACTTGCCCAAATTCATGAAGCTATTTACTGTGGCAGAACACACAATCTTCTAAATAGTAGAATCTCGCATACCACCCATGAGCCAAGGTAAACTGTTTTAGGTAACTATTTTGGGTAAGGGTACAAAAGATAGGCAAATCATCAAACTCAGGAAACTATCCTGCTAAAAGTCCCCAAGATTATTTTTAGTGTTTCACCTTGCTTTATTGTTTCCCTCCTTCCTCTGCTTCCAAATCTACAAGCTAAAGGCTTCTAACAAGGTCCTCATAAAATCGACAGCAGAGGTTGCACTAGATGGCACAGAGAAGATCTTTCATATCTTTACAGAAATACCCCCAGTATCTAGTGTCTAGGAAACTGTTGCCCTACACAACTGCAACTGACAGCCGTACCACACCACCTATCAAAAAAATTAAAAAACCAAATCCATTGCTGTCTATTCCGACGCGAACCTAGGGAGTTCTTTAGTGTCCAGACAGAGCCTTTCTGGGGCATGTCAAATGTTGAAGTATGAAATTCTGCACTAGAATTATATGGGTTATTTAACATTGAAGGTTTATTTGGAGGCTACTGTGGGAGAGGGGCAGGTAAACTAGCCCAGTCAGGTCATTCAGTTTCTCTGTTATCTAGAATTTTCTTTCTCCAATTTAAAAAACAAAACCCTCACGAGCTGTCCAAGTTACCGTGTCCTTTTAAATCACTGTCCCAAGTCATACCAAGCTTTCTTCCCTTACATGCTTTCCCATGGCAATCTCTTGACCCCCTGACCTGTGCATCCATGCCTTTTCAGGAAGGCTTGAAAAATAAAATCATCCAGATTTCACATACCCGCTAGCTATGTGAAATCTGGCAAAGTATTTAACCCCTCTGGACCTCACTTTCCACATCTATGAAGTGGGGATGATAATATCACCTACCCCATACTGTTTGAGAATATGGAGAAAATATGATGATTTGGCAGAATACATTGCTGGAGGGACTATGAATTGGTACACAACTTTGGAAAAAAGCTTAACCATTATATTCTCAAGCTGAACCTAGCAATTCTACAATAACCTACAGATACACAATGCTTATGTGAAGCCGGATACCTGTATAAAAACACTCACAACAGTATCATTTAAGCTTGCCAAAAGCTAGAAACAATCCAAACACCCATAACTACAGAATAAATAAGTAAAATTGCAGTATTCTGATATAATGGAAGATACATAGGAATAAAAATGAATGAACTACGGTATGTCACATGCATAATATTGAGCAAAAGAGGAGAGACAAAAATATACTATATGATTCCATCTATATGAAGTTTCAAAGCAGACAAAACTAGAATCATAGTCCTTACTAGAAATGACAATCTATTATTACAACTGCCAATGTCATATAAATAACTGATATTGAACAAATACATGCAAACACTATAAAATATCATTTAGACTCTTCTACACATGTCCTTATAATTTCATATTGGTAGAGTTTAACACTACCTCTGGAAAAATAAAACAGAAACACTGACCTTCACATACAAATACAGCAAACCATCAGTACGCCAGCAGGGTTCAGAGCAAAGAACGTGGCTTTGAAGACTGATGGTCAGACTACTAGAAATGTTTTACAACTTCTTTGGCACTAAGAAAGAATAAGCTTAGTAAGTGATAGATTTTCTCCCTCAGTATTTCCCTCAATGGCAAATGATATGCACATTCAGTAGAGCTAGCTAACGTTAATACTCGAATGCCTGATATGACAATAAAAGCAAAACTTCTGGGCCCAGCTTATTTGAGCAAATTAAATCACTGTAAATGATAGCCAGATATGTATAAGGCACTGCTATACAAAAATTTATTGCTTTGTTTACAAGCAGCTTATTTACTGATTTAAAGTAACCCAAAATTATACTTCAAAAATGTTAAAGTTCACCCCAAAATGCTATTGAAATCCTAGTAACTTTTGAACTAGACTATCAATAAACATATTTTGAAGATCAGTATTTCTCATACAGTTTAATAGCATCTGCTTATTACTAAGGTAAATCAAAGTGTTAATACTATGAAACAGCCATTTTAGCAACTAAAAACGAGTGCAAATATATGAAAATTTAAAAGCCAAAGGCGCTAGGTTTCAGATTTACTAATGATTTTTTTCAAGTACTACCCAATTATGAGGAAGCCCTGGTGGTGCAGTGGTTAAGCGCTTGGCTGCTAACCAAAAGGTCAGTGGTTGGAACCCACCAGCAGCTCTATGGAAGAAAGATGTGGCAGTCTGCTTCCGTAAAGATTTATAGCCTCGGAAACCCTATGGGGCGGTTCTACTCTGTCCTATAGGGTCACTATGAGTCGGAATCAACTTAATGGCAATGGGTTTTTTTGTTTGTTTAGCCAATTGTATCATCCCAAAGCTACCAACACTTCCTATCCGTGCTGTCGGTGATTGGTGTATTCAGTGTAATTCTCCCCGTACAGGCTGCTCTTTCAAAACAAAGTATTGTTTTACAGGAATCCAATCTGCTCTGGTTAACAATGCTCTATTAATATCCAGTGGCATTAATGCAAAGCTCAAAACTCAAGTACCACAGATAAAAGTGGATGGTGTGACATGTGACTTTACAGTGAACCAAGTCAGAACTGCTGATTGCAGTCAAAGAATTCAGTACTCCATCTAACCCATCATGTTCTTTACTAACCATTCAACAACACTGTTACCATGAATGCATTTAAAAAAGCGTAACTTATGCCTCACTTCAAATTCCACACAGCTTGTTAATATCAAAAACTACTAGCTTGAAAACAACTACGTACTACTGTTAGAGGGACAATAAGAGTCTCCATATGGTCTAGGACACTACACTGATTCTCAAACCTGGCTCTCTGGAAATCACCAGAAGCTTTAAAAAATTACATATATTTACTGGGTAAGAAGTGAGGGAAGTCTTGTAATTTTTCCCCAGGGGACTGCTTTTAGAAATTTGGGAATCATTGATCCAGAAGATAAGTACAGGCAGTGTCTTGGTTACCACAAGTGGCTGGCTTTAACAAAAAGAATTTATTCTCTCAGTCTAGCAGGTTACAAGTCCAAATTCAGGGTGTCAGCTCCAGGGGATGGTTTTCTCTCTCTGTTGGCTCTGGAGGAGGATGCCCTGTCATCAATCTTCCCCTGGTCGAAGTACTTCTCAGGTGCAGGGATCCCAGGTTCAAAGGATTCACTCTGCTCTCAGTGCTGCTTTATTGGTGGTATGGGGTCCCTGACTCTCCACTTGCTTCCCCTTCCCTTTTACCTGTTGAAAGATAAAAGGTGGTGCAGGCCACACCCCAGGGAAACTCCCTTTTTTTGGATCGGGGTGTGACCTGGGTAAGGGTGGTGTTACAATCCCACCCTAATCCTTTTTAACATAAAATTACAATCACAAAATGCAGGACAACCACACAATGTTGGAAATCACGGCCCAGCCAAACTGATAACGCACATTTTTGGGGGGACATACCATGACAGGTAGGCAGAAGACTCTGTTTCAGAAACATACAGCCCCACCAAGTATTAGCTATGTGCCCTTTGGCAAATCACAACCTTGCAAAGTATGACTGCTACTTCAAGACCTTCTGAAAGCTCACTTACTCCAAGGATCAATATGAAGAACAAACAAGGATACGTAACTGAAGGGTGCTTTGGAAACTCTAAGGCTTTATACAATATTAATTCTTCACAGGCTTTTCCAATTAAACATCTCCATTTTCAGACAGAGATTACTTTCACTGATTCAACAAACACTTACCAAGGGCTTAGGATTTTACAGACACCTTTATCTCAGGAAGAATTCTGTGCAAAATTAGAAGAAAGTCTGTCTAACCACTTTAAACTAGTGATGAGTATTTAATGTGTCTTAGTTTTCTACTGCTGCTATAACAAATACTACAAGTGGATGGCTTTGACAGATGCTTATTCTCTCACAGGAAACCCTGGTGGCATAGTGGTTAAGTGCTACATCTGTTAACCAAAGGGTCAGCAGTTCGAATCCGCCAGGCACTCCTTGAAAACTCTATGGGGCAGTTCTACTCTGTCCTATAGGGTCACTATGAGTCAGAATCGACTCGACGGCACTGGGTTTTGTTTTTTGGTTTTATTCTCTCACAGTTTAGGAGACCAGAAGTCCAAATTCAGGATATCAGCTCCAGGGGAAGGCTTTCTCTGTCAGCTGTGGGAAGGTCCTTGCCCTCAGTCTTTACCTAGTCTAAGAGCTTATCAGCGCAGGGACCCCAGATCTAAAAGGTGCTCTGCTCCTGGTGTTTCTTTCTTGGTGGTATGAGGTCCCACTCTTCTCTGCTCGTTTCTCTCTTTTATATCTCAAGAGATTGACTCAAGATACAATCTAATCCCATAGACTGAGTCCTGCCTCGTTAATATAACTGCCTCTAATCCTGCCTGATTAACATCATAACCCACTGCCTTAAGTCTGATTCCAACTCATAGCTAGGATTTACTACACACAGGATAATCATATCACAAAATGGTGGACAACCACAAAATACTGGGAATCAGGGCCTAGCTAAGATGACATGTATTTTGGGGGGACACAATTCAATCCATAACAATGTGGAAGAAAAGACAGAAACTGAGTAGCTACAAGCTTTTTGTCTATTTTCAATTGACTAAATAAACTGCTGTAGGTTCTTAAAAAAAAAAAAAACATAAATCAATAAATCACCTAAATAACAGGAGCTTGAATAATATTAAAGTGAAGGATATTGGAGTGAATACCAACTGGCAGACAGAATGCCTGTTCCAAGTTCCAGCCCTGGCTCTGACAGTTACAGGTCCTATAATTGTGGACGTGGATCTTTTGGTCCCCACATTCCAAACGTGCAAATGGAGTAATCTGCCTGTCAAACACCCTTTAGGAATTCTAAAAAAAGAAATATAAGGTATGTAGAAGAACTTAAGATCCTTTTGTACTACATTAATTTGTATATTTGGTATATTATCCAACATGTAGAGTCCACTGCCAGGTCTCTGGTAGGCACTAGAGACATAATGGTGAGCAACGACATAGCCTGCTACTCATAGAGTTTCACATCAACTAAAGGAGAAACACAAGAATCAAAAAAAAACACGTAAATGAATATACTAACACAACCTGAAATCGGGCTCTAAGGGAAAAGGAGTTTGTCCTAGACTGGGAATGAAGGCTTTCTCTCTGAGGAAATAAGGATTGAGGTGAGATCTTATAAACTGAAAAGTTAACAGTATGCGTATGGGGGTGAGGGTTTCCACAGATAGCATCATGTACAAAGGCCCTGTGGCCAAAGGAAATATTGTGCCATTGAGTAAGCGAAACACTAAAGAAAAGGAAGGCTAGAGGTAGACCATGCAGGGCCAGTTACAAGCCAAGGGATGACATGGGGTTTTGTTTTTTAGAAGATCAATTTGGGTACGATAGTGATGCGAGACCATGGTGAACAGGGGGAGCCCAGTTAGAAAACTATTGCAAGAAGAGATGCTGTAGCTTGAACTAGTATGGTAGCTGTAAAGACGAGAACAATATTTATGAAGTTGATAGAAAGTATCTGGTAATGAAGTGGATGTGAGGGGTGAGGGCAATGTGTCAAGAATGTCTCATAGGTTTCTTACTTGTACAATATGATGAATAGTGGTACCATTCAGGGAGACACAAGACACACTGGAAGACACACAGGGAGACACAAGACAAAAAACTGTTTTGTTTTTTGCAGGTGGAGGAAGAAAAAAGTTTGTGATTCTGGGACACCACTGAGACATTAAGCAGAAATGTCAAGCAGACATTGGATGCCCAGAACTCAGAAAAGGGGCTGGGAAGAAGACAAATATTTGAGTCATTAGCCTACAAACGATGCGGCATGTTGTCGCTGTCAGGTGCTGTGAAGTCACTTCTGACTCATAGCAATCCTATATACAACAGAATGAAACACTGCCCGGTCCTGCGCCATCCTCACAATCATTGCTATGTTTGAGTCCATTGTTGCAGTCACTGTGTCAATCCAACTCATCAAAAGTCTTCCTGTTTTTCACTGACCCTCTACTTTACCAAGCATGATGTCCTTCTACAGGGGACTGGTCTCTCCTGATAACACGTCCAAAGTACACGAGACAAAGTCTCGCCATTCTCACTTCTAAGGAGCATTCTGGCCATACTGCTTCCAAGACAGACTTGTTCGTTCTTCTGGTAGTCCACAGTATATTCAATATTCTTCACCAACACCATAATTCAAAGGCATCGATTCTTCATCAGTCCTCCTTATTCACTGTCCAGCTTTCACATGCATATGAGGCTAAACAGTTAAATAACACCACTCCCTCAGTTTTTATTTTTTCCTTCTCCTTCTCTGGCTCTTTCAGCTTGTTATTTTTTGCAGTGTATTTCTAACCTAGCCATCCTCAAGACTTAATTCTGACGCTTCTTCATTTTTCCTCTCCCCATAGGTTCAGAATAAAACCAAAGAAACCAAAACCATTACCGGAGAGTCAATTCTGACTCACAGGGACCCAACAGGGCAGAGTAGAACCGACCCATAGTGTTCCAAGCAGCACTTGGTGGATTCGAACTGCTGACCTTTTGGTTAGCAGCTACAGCTCTTAAACCACTACGCCACCAGGGTTTCCAAATAGGGAGAAAAAAAAAGAGGAAAGAGGGAAGAAGAAACGTCAGAATTAAGTCTTGAGGATGGCCGAGATAGAAATAAAGGAGACTGCAAAAGATATCAGGCTGAAAGAGCCAGAGAAGGAGAAGGGAAAAAAACTAAGAGAGAATGGTGTTATGGAAGTGAAGGAAGTTGACAAGGCAACTTCAAAAAACATCAAATGCTACTAGAAGGTTGAATGTTGCTGGAAAAAAAAATGTTTCCTGGAATTGGTGATAGGGATGGCAGTCACTGGTGACATTAACAATAACTATTTAGGTGAAATGATGGGATAGAAGCCATACTAGAGAAATGTGACAAGTGAAAAGTGAGGAAGTTGAGATAGCAGGTAGCAGTCTCACAAGACTGCAAATGTTTTTGAGTATGAACACAAACGCACATGGAAGAATTATCATTAGCAGTGGGCAGATTTTTTTTACTTTTTAAATCCCAAAACTTATCTTTCCTTCTAGCCAGGTAGTCACAGTTGGTGTGCGCTTGGGGAATGTAAAGTAATTAATGGGTAAGTCAGTCTTCAGCAGCCATTGGCAGGGATGTAGCAAGCAAGATAACTGAGTGGTACAGCCCGTCGCAAAAATGGCCAGGAATGAACATAGCCTTCTCAGAGAAATAGCTACAAGTGCTAAAGGGGTTAGTAAGCATGTTTAGTGTTTTACATAATAAGTCCTTATTACGTGGGAGGAACTGCCCACCAAGACACATTCAGTAAATAGGAATGAGACACAAGCTCTGAAGTGTGGCGTTGAAGCTGAGACTTGGAGAGTAAGGTGATAATAAAGCAGAATATTTCAGGCCTAAGGAACAGCATATATGAAAGTAGTAAGGTGAGAAAGTGCTTGGTACGTCCAAAGAACTAAAAGAAGGCCAGTGGAGATTTTATCATCAATGCAGTAGGAAAGTGTTATGGACTGAATTGGGCCCCCTTCCCCCACCCCCTCCAAAATTCATGTTGGAATCCTAACCCCTATACCTACTGGAGTAATCCCCTTTGGGAACAGAGTTTTCTTTAGTATGTTAATAAGGCCGTATCGGTGTGGGGTGTGCCCTACACCTAATCACTCTTCAGTTATAAGCAGCAGCAGAGACACAGAGGCAAGTAAGCACAAACAGGAAAACAGAAGGATCAGAGGAAAGCCAGGCTTACAGAAAAGAGGAAAGGCTCTTCTAGAGCTAGCAGAGAGAGCAAGTCTTCCCCTTCAGCCAGTGTCTTGTTCCCTGAATTCAAACTTTTAGCCGCCTAAACTGTGAGAAAATAAATTTGACCTTTAAAGCCTCTCACTTGTGGTATTTCTCTTACAACAGTACTAAGAAACTAAGAAAATGGCTACAGAAGGATTTTGTGTGAGAGAGCCAAACTCTGGCTGCTAGGTGGAGAATAGGTTGGCAAGGGCTTGAATGAAAATGAAAACCCAAGCTGTATAGTAAGAGACAGTCACATAAATCAGTAATTACAACATCACTACATCCTCTTCCTCATTTCTCTCAAGTTACACACTCATTCCACTTTCAGGAGGCCAAGGTGGAGAGGTGATGGTGATAATCCTCACGGTGTTCTCAACATCCCTGTCAGCTGAGAGCAGGTCTGAAGAAGAGAGAAGAAAGGGATAGTAACCTGGAGCTACTAAGTAAGTCCTGGCCTTGGAGTCAGAAAAACCTGGACATGAATTCCAGTTGTAACACTTTCTATGACAGTGACATTAGGCATTTTTTTCAGCTTCTCTGAGCTCATTTTATCATGACTAAAAAAAAAAATATGTGTAAGATCTATTTCTTGGGAATTAAATAAAAAACAACTAGTTGAGCAAGACATAGAAACACTCCGTATAGTTGCTCCCTTCAACTTTCCCCTTTTACTTTTACTTTTAACAACAACAAAGTCCATATACTAGGACTTGACATACCACTAGCAAAAGGCTCCCAAGCCTTGGCCTAAGGACAACTGCAAAGGTAAACATTTAAAACTGTTTTAATAATGCCCTAAAATCCAACAGGGATTATTATTCTGGATTGACCACCACACTTCCCTGTATTTAGTAATCACAGCTTCTATCACATACTCGTTCTGAAGCTGTCCATCAAACACTTCTTTGTCAACTCTTCATTTTCTTTTTTTTTTTTTAATTTCTGGAATCAGCTTTGAAGAGTTCTGCCTTTTTTAAAACTCTTCCCTCAGCTTTCCTGACACTGCTTTCCTGGCTATTTCTCACTAGCCTGGCAGCTCCTTCTTAAATTTCCTTTGCTAGTGGCACCTCATTCTCTAACAGACTGAGTTTCTTCACACCCAACCCTGGACTCTACTTAATTATCTATCTATCCACTCTCCCTAAATAATTTCATCTACAACTTTAAAGCACCATCCCTTCATTTCTCAAAATGACTCTCAGAAAAGATCTCCTACAGACTACTCAGAGTTCTCCTCCCTCCTAAAATCTATTCCTTCTCCAGTCTTTTCTACCTCAAGCAAGAGTACCACCATTTATTCAGTTACTCAAGTCCAAAACCTGGAGTCAACTTCCCTCCCTCTGCCACATCCAATTCACCCCACATCCGATGAGTTCTACTACAGACTCTTATTATCTCTAACCCAGACTTAATAGCTTGGGTCACCCTACTTCCATTCTTGCTCCAGCCAATCCATTCTTCACCCAGATGTGTTAAAACAACACACATCCTGTGACTCCCTCACACAAAATTCTTCAGTAGTTTCCTACTGTATTTATGATAAAATCTACACCGGGCTTCTTTTAGTTCTTTGGACGTATCAAACACTTTCTCACTTCACTAACTACCTTCACATATGCTGTTTCTTTGGCCTGGAATGTTCTTCTGCCTTACTGTCAACTTACCCTTCAAGTCTCTGCTTCAATGTCACAGTTCTTGAAAAACGGTTCCCCAATATCTCAATCAAGATTAGGTCCTGTAACAGCCTCACTAGCATTCAACTCAACAGGTTTTTTGGTCTTAGCATTCTATAGTTTTCCTTCATAGCACTGAAATTATTTGTTACTATATACTTGCGCAACTTTTTCATTAATGTCTGTTTAAACAGAGGCATTATCTGTTCTGCTAATCGCTGCATCATCCCACAGTGCCATAGCCAAGTAGACTGCACCTAAAAGCCACGGAGAACTCATGAGTCTTTGCTCTAAAACAGTTACAGCTGCTCTACAGCATAATACAGAAAGATGCAACATGGTTATTTAACTACTCCCCCTTAGTTGGGTATTTAGGCAAAACACATAAAAGTCACAGTGCAGAACAATGAAGGCAAATCAAGTAGAAAGAAGACAACACGGTCCTTTCCCTTAACGAGTTTCTGGAGAGCTTGTCTTTTGCTCCTCCATAGTTCCTAAACAGATTTAGACACACAGTAGATACTTAAATACTTAGTGATTACTACATGACAACATGTAATCAAGCAATAGAATTAAATGCTATAGAAATTCTACACAGTATGATTCACTGAGCTAGAAGCATTAGAGACAATTTTAAGAAGCTAAGAATCAATCTAGACAGGGTGATGACCAATTGTTGAGGATTTGGCCAACCCAGGTCATCAGTCCTCCTCTACCAGCTCCCCAACAGTATCTCTATAGCCATGATGTACTACTTAACATCACACATGTTTACTTCGCTTGCTAAAATTCTACATTAAAGTATCTTCAATGTGTGGTTCTATGCTTAATTAACCTAACAGACCTCTTTTGTTGGTCATAAAGGACCTAAGTAGTTTTTTTTTAATTCCTTAAGTACTCATTAGACTACTTGTTGCAGCAATGAAAATCCAAACATTGCATTTTATATACTACATTCACCTAAGCCTCTAGCACTCTGTGAGAATCTAAAAGAGAAATTCTTAGAGTTTAACACTGTACTTCCTAAAGGACAAATATAAGGACAAAATAGTAACTACACTGGCCATTACTTTCCAGGCACTGAGCTTGGTTCTTCACGTGCAGTTTTTTCCAATCTTCACAATAACCCTGAAAGCTGAAGAAGCTGAGTTTGGGTGACTTCTTGAACTACTACACAGCTAACAATACAGATGTTATGTTTAAGACACTGTAAACCCACCACAACACACACACACAACATAAAAAGCCTAAGGAACCTATAGTTTTAGAGAATCTGAAGAGCTTTGTTATTGAACTTAAAATAACAGAAACTTCCTAGGAAGCACAGAAGGTCAAGGTAACATGCTCCAATTCAAAAACTCCTTCTAAAACTTTCAATACAAAAAAATAACTTTCTAAAAAGCAAATAGACTGCTTTACTACGAAGCTACTCCACTTTGGTGAAATCAATCCGCATAATATTTTCAATAGTAAAACGCTCTAAGACAAGAAAAACTGCCAGTTTCATATCTACTTTAGCCTACAAAGATTTTGGACTTTCATAAGAAAAAACTTAATTTGAGAAAAACAACAGGAATATGAACAAAAGTGTTTTAAAAATTGTTTTTGCTTCTGATGCGACAAAAAACCACAACGGAATAAGAGGAGTAGTATTATCTAAAGCTAAATCATGTCAGGCTTTTGAACAGTAAGATGTAAGGGTTGGGGCCTTCACAATTATTTCAAACTGTATGAATGTTACACTATCAAACCTTGGGACAAATAAATATCCTGTTGTATGAATGTCTGAAATAATCAAATCCAAAACAAATCACATACATTCAGTATTTAAACTTTCTCAAACACGATCATTTCATGCTATGTGGTACCAACTGTTTGCATTCACAAAATTCCAATAATGTAGCCATTATACACTCGTAAATGTAGCCTTCACAGTGATACCAACTCATAAAAAAATTAAACATTCCCCAAATCTCAAAAGCACCAATGTTATCTCAAAATAATGCTTTTGAACACTGATGAGATATGTGACCCTAAAAATAGACCCTAAAAAACATAATTACAGAAATTAAGAGTTAATGGGATTGGTTTTCTGTTCACAAAATAGCTACTTATGAGAGACCCCAGAAAACCTTTCTGGGCATTCTACATAGAAAAACCAATTGTCTTTTTTTTTTTTAAATCCTTCGTCTCTCCCCCCTCCAAACTTTTTATATAGTCCCCTCTCAAAAGGTTTACATTATAAATGAAATGGATTTATACCATCATCAGAAACAGCATGCTCCAAGATTTAAGATTTCTATAATCTTTTGCATATTCAAGGCTGAAAAAACTGCACTTTAGTGATTCGCAAACCACAAACACACCCTGTGTTAAGATTCTCCTTCAAACACCAACGTTCCCACTCGAGGGGTCCCTAATATAAACCATGTATTATACAATCTTTAAAATGGGCACAGATGGTAGGTGCGCTCCCTTCTCTCCCAAGAGACGTCCACACCTAAACCTCCTGAACATTTCCTTCCCGGGAGGGGGACAGGTACAAACACAACTGTCCTCAGAAAGGTGGTAGCTGTCAAGCTGGGTGAGAAAAAAAAGCGTAGAAGAGATACATAACTGGATGCGACGGCTGTTGAAGCCAGCCTCCCCAACATCACGTTTTAACTAGCCTAACCCGCTGCAAACTTTTAAGCTATTAGGTTACATTCCTCTGCAATTCCACTCTTGACAGCTGAATCCCGAGACGCCAAAAAGTAGAGCTCTTTCATTCCCGCCACCTCACCCAGGGAGGGCTGCAGCCACATCCCGCGGTCAGCGCGGACCAGTGGTCAGGGCGGAAGGGAGCTGCAGGGAGGGGGCTGGCGAGCTCACCTTTTCCAGCTCGTCGTGGAGCTCCGCCAGGCTGGGCCGGAGCAGCTTCTCGCCCAGCTGCGCGGCCGTGTGCCGATAGTGGTCGATCCTCGGCACCGCGTCCATGGTGTTGTGGCCGAAAGTGCGCAGGTAGTAAGTGTTGGTGTGGGTGTCATAGTAATAGTGCTGGTGGTGCCCGCTGCCGCCGCCGCCGCCGCCACCCGAGTGCAGGCTGCTGCCCTCACTCAGCACCGTGTCCCCGCCGTTCTGGAAGTTCACATTGGGTCCGTCGCCTGCGACACCCGCCGCATCCGACAGGCTCTCGTCCGCCGACGAGGAGGCGGCCGGATCCACGAAGTTCACGCGGAAGCGGCCCTTGGCTTCCTCGCTGCCCTTGGTCGGCCCGCTCTCCCCAACGGCCTTTCCCGACGCAGGGGTCTCCTTCTCCCCCGTCCCCGCCGCCGCTGCGGCAGCCGCGGCCCGCCCGGCGCTCTCGGAGACCAGGTCCACCTGGAAGCGGCTCTGGCTCGGGGTGGGCCCCAGAGGTCTTCCCAGCCCGTCCCCGGCCGCCGCGACGCCCTCACCGCGGACCCCGCCGCCGCCCCGGCTAGCGGCCGCAGCATCCTCCGGCGCTGAGGGCACAGCGGTACCGGGCAGGTCCATCCCCGCAGCGGTCAACGCAGCGGCTGGCGGCGTCTCCCCGGGCCCTGCCGTCCTCGGGGCGCCGGAGGAGGGCGCCGTGGGCCCCGGCTCCATCGCCTCCCGACCACCGGCGAACCCGGAGAAGCCTGGCAGACGTCGCGGGCTACGCGTCCTCCGCGCCCCTGGCCGGCGGTGGCTGCGGCCGCAACGCCAGGTGAGGGAGTCGCTCTCCCCGTCGCCCGCTTGCAGCCGCTAGCCCGGGCCGATGCGAACGCCGCCAGCTGCAGAGTCAGCGCGCGAGTGAAGCCGGCGCGGGGCGGGCCTCGCTGTTTAAAGCCTCCGCGGGGCCGCGGCGGCTGCTGCTCGGGCTGCAGCACGCGGGAGGCGGGGCTGCCGGCTCCTCCGCCCCTCAGCCCGCCCACCCGCGATCCCGCAATAGTGCGCGGCGGACGCTCCCTCTGCGCCCGAGCCTCCAGGACTCCTAAGCGACCCCACGGGGGAGCCGCCCGCGCAGGGGCCGCGTCCAGCCAGGCGCGCCGGGCCTCGGGCAGCGCGAGGAGCGTGAACAACGCGATCAAGGAGCAGGCGCGCGACCTTCGCCGGGAAGATCTCCGCGCCGCTACCTCCCCTTCCGTCGTCCTCCACCCACCCCCCACCTCCTTCCCCCGCCCCACTCTGCGGCGTACTGAAGCGGGCCCCCCGGGCGCCTCCCCCCTACGGTCCCTCGGGCCGGGCCGTGCGTCAGTGGACTGGCAGTCCAAGCCACACGGCTGCAGACGGCGCCCGGCCTGGCGGACTAAAGGGTGTGCGGGTCGTGCTTCAGCGCGCACCGGTAGCAGATGCTCCCGCGCTAGCTGCCACCAGCTCCTGGGCTTCTCGCCGGCTCGCTTTTTTTTTTTTTTGAAGTTCTAAACTCGCAGTACTTGGGCAAAGCCGGCGAAATCTCGCGAGATGCTGCAGGGCGAAAGAGCCACTTCCCCCTCAGGCGCGTGGTACCCGAGGCCGTGCTCTATCCGCGCGCCGCCCCTCGCTCCTCCGGGTGATGCTGGGGCTTTCCCGTCGGGCGCGCTGGCGCTTCCGGAGGCGCGAGCGAGCTGTGCAGACCCGGGAGGCCTGCTCCGGGCGCCGAACCGCCGCTACTTTCCGAACTCGCTCCGGGCCTGGGCTGGGGGAGTGGCGGGGGGACGGCAGGATTTCCTCTGTGAAGCCTTTGAGGCGTAGTCTTACCCTGCCTGGTATAGATTTGCATAACCGTTCATTAATTCCATTCGTGATACAGTGGGTGTGTCCACACAATCGATGACGTGACACCTTTATTTTAAAAGCTGTGATGTTGGAAGATGAGAAGGGGGCTGTTTTATTGTTTGAAAACTATTGTTAATTTGAGGTGTTTCCGAAAATGATTGGAAGCCCGCATTCAAAACACACACAGTCGGCAATAACAAACCAGGAAGTTTCTATTTGGCTTGATTTGTGAAGAACTGCTCTATTTTCATAGAAAAAGAAAGGTACTCCTCTCCTGTGCAGGCCAGTTTTCTGTAAAATGTAAAAAATAATTTTCCAACTTTAATAGCAACAGAGTTCCATTTTTAACATAAATTCTACTAAAACTCAAGTAAAACACGTAACAGCGATGAATGGCTTTCTCTGACAATTTCTCTTTTATTTATGTGTTTTCTATATGTATTTTGAATTTTTATTTGTAAAGGGAAACTTCACACTCTGCTGAATCCTTGTAGCATGATCAAAGAGCCTCAGAGCTTGTAAAGCTGTTTAAAAGTGCTCAGAATAAAAGCTACTGTAATTAGACAATGTTTAAAAAATTATATGCATGATCTTATTTGACCTTGACAACTTTTCACCTCATCTTATTATCTCTCTCTTAAAGATGGAAAGAAGGAACAGTTCTTGGATTGTGATGCCAGTGTTTTTAAAGCACCTGCTGAGCTTTAGTAATGTTAGCAGAAAACCTGAAAAGGCCAGAAAAATCAAAAAAATTCTAGGGAATTGCTGTCTTGTCTGATCCCTGTGGTACCTTTCAGCCTCAAAGCTAATTCGGTGGCTATTGGCATTGAACATTTATTTAACAGAAAAAATTTTGAGCAGCTGCTATAAGCTGTCTGTGTTCTGGAGACGTAGCAGTAAGCAAAACAGATAATCGCCTTTCTCATATGGAGCTCGTGTTCTGGTGTGAGAGAGAGGAATACACTAAGTAGATAAAATCTATAGCATGCTACTGGTGACTGCTATGGAATGGGGATAGGGGTGTTGAGATTTTCCATAGAATGGCCAAGGAAGACCTGAGTGCGTGAGTTCGCAAGCAGAGGGAAAGAAAAGACTCAAAGGTGGGAGCAAGCCTGAGATGTTCACGCAATTGTAGACAGTCACTTGTGGCTGGAGCTACTTTAGAGATAGGAAGAATCAAAGAAGGTAAGGTCAGAGAGTTTGGAGGGTGTGACAAATGACCAGAAGGTGTAGGACCTTTTTGGCTGTTAGAAGGACTTTGGTTTTTACCAAGGGGGATGGCAAGTCGTTGGAGAGTTTCAGTAGAGTGACATGATCTGAAATATGTTTAAAGGAACAGTCTAGCTGACTTGTTCTGAATAGATCAAAGGGGGAAAGTGGTAGAGGCAAAACAGAAGCAAGGAAATGTGTTAGAAGGCATTACAACCATCCAGGAAGTAATGATGTGGCTTGGACCACGGTGAGCAGCAATTGTAATGGGAAAAGTGGTCGATTTCTGGAGAGGCAGTAAGATTTGCTAATGAATGAAGAGTGTGAGAGAAGGAGAATCCAAGGTTTTTGTCCAGCGCAACTTGAAGGATGCCGTTGCTGTTTCCTGAGAGGAAGGAAATGGTGAACAGAACATGTTTGGGTGGAGGCAATATTAGGAGCTCAGTTTGAGATGCCTTTTGGAGGGAACACAGAAATAAATTTATTTGTTGTTGTTAGGTGCTGTCAAGTCAGTTCCAACCCTATGTACAACAGAACGAAATACTGTCTGGTCCTGTGCCACCCTCACAATTATTGCTGTGCTTGAGCCTATTGTTGTAGCCACTGTGTTAGCATATGTCGTTGAAGGTCTTCCTCTCTTTCACTAACGCTTTACCAAATATGATGTCCTTCTCTGGGGAACGTTCTGGCTGTACTTCTTTCAAGACAGATTTGTTCATTCTTCTGGCAGTCCGTGGTATATTCCATATTCTTCTCCAACACCATAATTCAAAGGCGTGTTCTTCAGTCTTCCTTATTCATTGTCCAGCTTTCGCATGCATATGAGGCTATTGAAAATACCATGGCTTGGGTCAGGCACACCTTAGTCTTCAAGGTGACATCTTTGCTCTTCAACACTTTAAAGAGGTCCTTTGCAGCACATTTACCCAATGTAATACATCATTTGATTTCCTGACTGCTGCTTCCATGGGTGTTGGTTATGTATCCAAGTAAAATGAAATCCTTGACAACTTCAGTCTTTTCTCCACCTATCATGATGTTGTTTATTGGTACAGTTGTGAAGATTTTTCTTTTCTTTATGTTGAGGTGTAATCCATACTGGAGGCTGTGGTTTTTGATCTTCATCAGTAAGTGCTTCAAGCCCTCTTCACTTTCAGCAAGCAAGATTGTGTCATCTGCATATCGAAGGTTGTTAATGAGTCTTCCTCCAATTCTGATGCCCTGTTCTTCATACAGTCCAGCTTCTCATATTATTACTCAGCATACAGATTGAGTAAGTATGGTGAAAGGATACAACCGTAATGCACACCTTTCCTGATTTGAAACCACGCAGTCGCTTTTTCTGTTCAAGTGACTGCCTCTTGGTCTATGTACAGGATTCCTCATGAGCACAAATTAAACCTTCTGGAAGTCCCATTCTTCACCATGTTATCCATAATTTGTTATGACCCAGGCAGTCAAATGCCTTTGCATAGTCAATAAAACAGGTAAACATCTTACTGGTATTCTCTGGTTTCAGTCAAGATCCATATGACATCAAAGATATCCCTAAATAGTGGTTACTTATTTAAATGTGTAATTGCAAACTGAGACATTCTGGGACCAACAGGAACATGGTGCAATGAGAATGCAAAATAGAGAGATCTGACACAGTCAGAGAGGAAGTGACTTTTCAGCTGAGGTCTGAAGAATGATTAGGACTAAAATGATGGGGGTGGAGGTGGGGGTTCAAACAAGGGTAATATTATGGATAAAAATCCTCATGGAGTGAACATGGCTTATCTAAGGAATTTAAAGACAATTTGCTTAAAGCAAGGGATTAAGGGGCAGGACTGCTAAGAGCAAGTCTACCTTTACTCTAAAGGCCCTATGAAGCCATTAATGGGTTTTGAGGGAGACAGGAGTACATGATCAGAATTATGTATTTTTAAAGATCTTTCTGGTTATATTCTGGACAGAAGATTGGAAAGGAGCAAGAGAAAGCATGAGAACACAGGACACAACTTCAGTAAGCTAGGCATGAGATGATAGTAATAATAGCAGTTAGCATTTATTGAACACTTATATCTTGGATACTGTGCTCAGTCCTATATTCATGATCTAATTTAATCCTCACAGCAACACTATGAAGAAAATCGTAGTATTCCTGTCAATTTACAGGTGAAAAATTTGGTTTAGTAAAAGAGGTTAAGTAAGTTGCCCAAGGTCACCCAGCCAAAACCAAGTGTTGAATCCTGGCAGATTTCTCCACTAACCAAGATACAGGAATTTGGATCATAGGGGGTGTGGGAGAGATGAAGAAGGGGACAAATTTGAGAGACACTTAAGAGGCAACTCAGAGAACCTGGGGATTGATTGAAGGATTGGGAGAGAATGAAGGATAACTGGAGCTTTCTAACTTGTTCATCCGGGTTTGGATGGTGGTGGCATTAGTGAGAAAAAGAACATTCTAAAACTAGATTTGGAGATAAAGATGAGAAATTTGGCCATAGACATGTAGAGCAAGAAAATATAACAATCATAAATATCTATGTACCTAATGTCACAGCCATAAAATTATAAATCCAGCTCTAACAGAATTAGCGAAGTAGATCCACAATAGTAGTAGGAGACTTTAATACACTACTTTTGATAATAGTACAACCAGAAAGAAAAAGAAGATTTGAATAACACTGTTAACCAATTGAACCTAACAGGTAAGGAGATACCCACTTCGCCCCTGCTAAAATAACATTGATTAAAAAAAAACAACAACAAATGTTGGTGAGGATATCAGAAAATTGGAACCCTTATCCACTGCTGGTGGGAATGTAAATGGTACAACCACTGTGGAAAACAGCATGGTCATTCCTCAAAAAATGAAAAATAGAACTATCTTATGATCCAGCAACTCCACTCCTAGATGTACACTCTAGGGTACTCATAAAAGAGACACAAACAGGCATATGCACACTTAACGTTCGCTATAGCACTATTCGCAATAGCAAGAAGATGGAAACAACCTAAGTATCCATCAATGGATAAATGGATAAGTAAAATGTGATATGTATATATAATGGGATACTCTGCAGCCCTAAAGAAAAGTGATTTCCTGAAACATCTTGCAATGTGAATGAACCTGGAGGACATTACACTGAGTGAAATACGTCAATCGCAAAAGGACAAATATTGTATGATGTCACTTTTATAAATTGAAAAGTATAGGTAGATATACAGACACAAATGTTCATTGGTGGTTATCAGGGTAGGGAAGAGAGGGAATCATTCTCTAGATAATAGTCACTTTTTATTTATGGTGGTGGGTGGATTTTGCACAGCTTGACTAATGAAACTTATGCGGCTAAGTTGTGCAGGAGGAGAAGAATGAATTCGTAAATACTATGTTATATATAATTTTGCAGCAACAACCAATTATATATATATAACAAATAGGGGCTACAGATGCTGGTATTTCATATGTATAACCAGTTACCTGACAGGATTAGTTTTTTGGTTTGAAGACTTGGGGTCATGGCTTCACATGCCAATTCAGTCATTTGGCATAATGTAATTCATGAAGTTTATGTTCTACATCTTAGTTTGGTGAGTAGTGTCTAGGGTTAAAAGCTTGTGAGTGGCCATCTAAGATGCAGCTATTGGTCTCTGTTAGTCTGGAGCAAAAGAGAAAGAAAGAAACCCGAGAATCAGAGAAGGAACTGGACAACAGGACTCATCACTACATAGCAGGTTAGTTAAAAAATTAGAGGATGTCACCCTTTAGCACTGCGCTCTTTTTAAAAATTATCTATATGAGACCAAATGGGAAACAGTTACTCTAAAGCATAGGTGAGAAGGTTGGGGGAAAGTGAGACTAAGTTAATGGTAATGGAACAGCTAGAATGGAAATAATGAGAATGTTGATACGTTGTAAAAAATGTACCCAATGTCACTGAACATGATGTGTAGAAATTGTTGAATGGGAACCTGTTTTGCTGTGTATACTTCCACCAAAAATACAATACAACATTAGAAAAGGAAAGAAAATGCTATGGAGCACTCCGACACATGGGTCTCCATAAGTCAGAATTGTCTCGATGACAATTAGGTGGTTTGAAATATGCAAGTGGAAGGTCTAAGGAAGTATTTGACTACATGGTTCTTGTGCTCAAAGGAGAAATTTGAATTGGAGAGTACAAATTTGGGGGTCTTCTGCAAATAGGTGATAGCTGTTTCACGGGTATGATAAGATCACCTAGGGAGACAGTACAGAGCAACACTACATGCAACTGATCATGGGAATGGCGTAGGACCAGGATAGCATTTTGTTCCATCGTATATAGGGTTGTCATGAATGGGAGGCAAACTCGATGTTAGCTAACAACAATAATATATGATAGAACTTTCCGAGATGACTGAAATATTCTATACCAATGCTGACCAATACAATAGCCACCAGCCACTTGTGGCTTTTGGGCACTGAAATGCTGAGTGCAACTGAGGAACAGAATTTTAAATTTTGTTTAATTTTATCAATTTAAGTTTAAATAGCCCCGTGTGGTTAGTGGTTACCATATTGAATAGCCTTGGTACAGAATTTAAAAGAAGGCAAGGCTTGGGGAATTCCAACATTTACTGGCTGGTTAAAAGACCTACAGAGGTGAGGTGCAAGGAGTAGCCTGAGAGATGGAAAGAGAACCAAAAGGCAGCATTGTCAAAGTAGGGGCAGATACGTTAAATAGGGCCAAGCTGTGGAGAATCATGAGAATGGAAATAATGTATTTTTTAGTTAGTAAAATGTACTAACTAACAAAATGGGAAGGCAATGGGGGAAAGGAGCTAAGATTCTAGGAGATATTATCAAAATATGCATATGACACTCATAGTAACATTGTCAGGAAAAGTCTCCTTTAGACCACCATTGTTGGCAAGCCTTTGGTTGTCAGATTTCCCACGTGCCAATTTAGAGACTAATCTTTTGGAAAACAGCTTCATTGTCAGTGCCAAGAAGGAATACTCTGGTCATTTAGCTTATTTTCCCCTTTTGTCAAAGGTCAGCCTGTTAAACAATTGTGCTTAGAATTTTAGAACTGGGGATTGAAGTTACTGTTATTCCAGTGACAATATGTCAATTGTCCCATGTCACAAATGTCTTAGAAGAAGTAAATTATATTGTTAGACCTACGACTCTTCAAATCTACAGCATTAGAACATTTGAGGTACAAAACCATGTACAACCTTTAATACGAGCTCCATTTTTTTTTAAAGTGAGTTTTAGTTAGATGTCCTGTGCTGACATTCTATCAGGTTATGTTTTGCTTTTTTACCAGCTGGCATTCGATATACAGATTAGGTCAATGGTATTTTCCTCAAGAAACAAAGTGATGATTCTATCATGGGGGGAAAAAGTTATCCTAAAGAAGCTGCAAATGTCATAATTTTGTTTTCTCACCTAAGTCCCAATCACATTGTTCCTTAATTAAAAGTATTACAAAGATTTTAAGTCAGTCGTAGAATTAAACATTAGTCAAATCTGACTGTGCCTTTTCTCTAAACAATATTTACATTCATGTTTGTAAATTGTCTTTCTAATAAGGCAGACAAAGCTTTTATTTTAAACTTAAAGTTTTTATATTTTACTTATCCAAACAGCAAGTCCATGACAAATTCATTTAAAATAAGCATAATTTCTTTCTTTTTCTCATTTCCCACTTCTCCTTATACATGTATTTGTCATGAAGCTAATCAAGGAAAATCACTTCCAATTCAAATTCTGAACTGAAAAAGTTCTTTTCTTTAGCGCTGACTTACTTTATACTTCTAACTCTGTAGGCTGTGGAAATTTACAAACTTCAGAATTGTTATCAAATATTAACATATGCCCCCATGTGTCTGTCAGTTTGTCATACTGTCGGGGCTTGTATGTTGCTGTGATGCTGGGAGCTATGCCACCGGTATTCAGATACCAGCAGGGTCACACATGGAGGACAGGTTTCAGCTGAGCTTCCAGACTAAGACAGACGAGGAAGAAGGACCTGGCAGTCTACTTCTGAAAAGCATTAGCCAGTGAAAACCTTATGAATAGCAGCGGAACATTGTCTGATATAGTGCTGGAAGATGAGCCCCCCAGGTTGGAAGGTACTCAAAAGATGACTGGGGAAGAGCTGCCTCCTCAAAGTAGAGTCGACCTTAATGACATGGATAGAGTAAAGCTTTCAGGACATTCATTTGCTGATGTGGCACGACTCAAAATGAGAAGAAAAAGCCGCAAACATCCATTAATAATCTGCACCTGAAATGTACGAAGTCTGAATCTAGGAAAACTGGAAATCGTCAAAAATGAAATGCATAATGAAATGAAATGGAACGCATATCCTAGGCATTAGTGAGCTGAAATGGACTGGTATTGGCCATTTTGAATCAGACAATCATATAGTCTACTATGCTGGCAGTGACAACTCAAAGAGGAATGGTGTTGCATTCATCGTCAAAAAGAACGTTTCAAGATCTATCCTGAAGTACAACGCTGTCAGTGATAGGATAATATCCATACGCCTACAAGGAAGACCAGTTAATACGACTATTACTCAAATGTATGCACCAACCACTAGGGCCAAAAATGAAGAAATAGAAGATTTTTATCAGCTGCTGCAGTCTGAAACTGATCGAACATGCAATCAAGATGCATTGATAATTACTGGCGATTGCATTGCAAAAGTTGGAAACAAAGAAGAAAGATCAGTGGTTGGAAAATACGGCATTGGTGATGGAAACAATGCTGGAGATCAAATGATAGAATTTTGCAGGACCAACGACTTCTTCATTGCAAATACCTTCTTTCACCAACATAAATGGCAACTATTTATACACATGGACCTCGCCAGATGGAACACACAGAAATCAAATCGACTACATCTGTGGAAAGAGATGATGGAAAAGCTCAGTATCATCAGTCAGAACAAGGCCAGGGGCAGACTATGGAACAGACCATTAATTGCTCATATGCAAGTTCAAGCTGAAATTCAAGAAAATCAGAGCAAGTCCACAAGAGCCAAAATATGACCTTGAGTATATCCCACCTGAATTTAGAGACCATCTCAAGAATAGGTTTGACACATTGAACACTAGTGACCAAAGACCAGATGAGTTGTGGAATGACATCAAGGACATCATCCATGAAGAAAGCAAGAGGTCACTGAAAAGACAGGAAAGAAAGCAAAGACCAAGGTGGATGTCAGAGGAGACTCTGAAACTTGCTCTTGAGCGTCGAGCACTTAAGCAAAAGGAAGAATTGATGAAGTGAAAGAACTGAACAGAATATTTCAAAAGGCCTCTCGAGAAGACAAAGTATTATAATGACATGTGCAAAGAGCTGGAGATGGAAAACCAAAAGGGAAGAACACGCTCAGCGTTTCTCAAGCTGAAAGAACTGAAGAAAAAATTCAAGCCTCAAGTTGCAATAGTGAAGGATTCCATGGGGAAAATATTAAATGATGCAGGAAGCATCAAAAGAAGGTGGAAGGAATACACAGAGTCATTATACCAAAAACAATTAGTCGACATTCAACCATATCAACAGGTGGCATATGATCAGGAACCGATGGTACTGAAGGAAGAAGTCCAAGCTGCTCTGAAGGCATTGGTGAGAAACAAGGCTTCAGGAATTGATGGACTATCAATTGAGATGTTTCAACAAACAGATGCAGCACAGGAGGTGCTCACTTGTCTATGCCAAGAAATATGGAAGACAGCTTCCTGGCCAACTGATTGGAACAGATCTATATTTATGCCTATTCCCAAGAAAGGTGATCCAACCAAATGTGGAAATTATAGAACAATATCATTAATGTCACACGCAAGCAAAATTCTGAAGATCGTTCAAAAACGGCTGCAGCAGTGTATCGACAGGGAACTGCCAGAAATTCAGGCCGGTTTCGGAAGAGGACGTGGAACCAGGGATATCACTGCTGATGTCAGTTGGATCCTGGCTGAAAGAGAATATCAGAAGGGTGTTTACCTGTGTTTTATTGATTATGCAAAGGCATTTGACTGTGTGGATCATAACAAACTATGCATAACGCTGCGAAGAATGGGAATTCCAGAACACTTAATTGTGCTCATGAGGAACCTTTACATAGATCAAGAGGCAGTTGTTCGGATAGAACAAGGGGATACTGATTGGTTTAAAGTCAGGAAAGGTGTGCGGCAGGGTTGTGTTCTTTCACCACACCTATTTAATCTGTATGCTGAGCAAATAATCCGAGAAGCTGGACTATATGAAGAAGAACAGGGCATCAGGATTGGAGGAAGACTCATTAACAACCTGCGTTATGCAGATGACATAACCTTGCTTGCTGAAAGTGAAGAGGACTTGAAGCACTTACTAATGAAGATCAAAGACCACAGCCTTCAGTATGGATTACACCTCAACATAAAACAAAAATCCTCACAACTGGACCAATGAGCAACATCACGGTAAACGGAGAAAAGATTGAAGTTGTCAGGGATTTCATTTTACCTGGATCCACAATCCACAGCCATGGAAGTGGCAGCCAAGAAATCAAAAGATGCATTGCATTGGGTAAATCTGCTGCAAAGGACCTCTTTAAAGTGTTGAAGAGCAAAGATGTCACCTTGAAGACTAAGGTGTGCCTGACCCAAGCCATAGTATTTTCAATCGCAGGCTATGCATGTGAAAGCTGGATAATGAATAAGGAAGACCAAAGAAGAATTGACGCCTTTGAATTGTGGTGTTGGCGAAGAATATTGAATATACCGTGGACTGCCAAAAGAACAAACAAATCTGTCTTGGAAGAAGTATAACCGGGATGCTCCTTGGAAGCAAGGATGGTGAGACTCCGTCTTACATACTTTGGACATGTTGTCAGGAGGGATCAGTCCCTGGAAAAGGGCATCATGCTTAGCAGAGTACAGGGTCAGCAGAAAAGAGGAAGACCCTCAACGAGCTACATCGACACAGTGGCTGCAACAAGGAGCTCAAGTGTAACAATGATTGTAAGGATGGCTCAGGACCCAGCAGTGTTCCGTTGTGTTGTGCATAGGGTCACTATGAGTCGGAACCAACTCGAGGGCACCTTACAACAACAACATTAACATATGAAGTCAATACTTTGACATAATAGTTTAGTGGTTATGATCATGGCCTCCAGAGCCAGATGGTCTAGATTTGAATTCCAGCTGCACTACTTACTAGTTATATGACCTTGAGCTTAGGTGACCTCTGTGCCTCAGTTTTCTCATCTGTAAAATAAGGATAAGAATGATCACAGCCTCATGAAGTTGTTACGACGATTACATGAGTACTGTATGTTCGTTGGATAGACAGTGCCTGATACATAAAAACCAATTGCCTTCAAGTCAATTTCCACTCATGGCGATTCCATGTGTGTCAGAGTAGAACTTGCTTAATAGGGTTTTCAGAGGCTGATTTTTCAGAAGCACTTTGCCAGGCCTTTCTTCTGAGGCATCTCTGGGTAGACTCAACCCTCTAACCTTTCAGTTAGCAGCCAATAATTTGCACCGCCCAGGGACTCCATCTGATACATAAACCAGAAAAAACCAAATCCGTTGCTGGCATGGATCCCAACTCACAGCGCCCCTATAGGACAGAGTAGAACTGCCCCATAGGGTTTCCAAGGCAGTAAATCTTTATAGATGCAGACCACCACATCTTTCTCCCACAGTGTGGCTGGTGGGTTCGAACTGCCAACGTTTCAGTTAGCAGCTGAGGGCTTTAACCACTGTACTACCAGGGCCCCAGCTGATGCATAGTAAGGCTTAATGTATGAAATTGTACCTTTTGTATGTGTGTGTACTATTTAGTTTTTTTTTGTATTTTGCTTTTTATTTTATTTTTGAGAGGCATGTAATTGAATTTTTTGAGTAGCATGTAAGTGATTTTTCATTTCAGACTTCAGGTTTTTAAAGCAGTTATTAGTATCTTTACATTGCTGCCAGTTATTTGGAAGATAGAACAACAGCCCAGATTGAGAATGATACTTATGCATATTAAACCCATTCTTTCCCTTCCCTTGTATCCTATAAAACTAATGGGTAACCAATACGCTATAGGAAGTGTTCTCTACATTCACTGTATTGCACTATACTTTCCAAGAAATAAAGGTCCAAAACACACACACCAGCACTTACAATACGTACACACACCCACACCCCTTTATGGCTAGTTTAATTGCCCCCTTCCGTGCCCCTCTAATGGAGTCAAGTACTATAATGCATCCGCTACCTAAATTCCATGCCTATATTTTCTTTACTAGTAATGAAAATCTCTGATTTTTTGTTCTCTTTTATATTCCCTAATGAATAATCCATTTCTCTCACTTTCAAAAAGCCATATGTATAATTGATTTTTTTTTTTTTTATAATTGTCCTAAGATGCCTGGAATTCAAAGAACCATAAACATGGAATGAATCTCAAAAGATAATGTAGTAAGCCCCTATTTTGAAAAATAATTATTCTAGCTTTGCCACGCTTTAAAAAAAAAGTTGTTTTTTTTTTTTTTTCCATTAGTAACACATTCTGTGGTCACAGTCCCACAGCCATGGTCCTGGGCATGTAATAAACACTCAGATACTTATTTAAGAACAGGACATTCTTCCTAATGGCTAAACTAAATTATTCTTATAAAAATTAATTTTTTTTTTCTTCTTGTCCTACTCTTCAGAGGTTATGGTAACCCATAAAATGTACGGTTATTTCTAGTTTTATTTTCCAAATGATTTCCTCTTGCATGTCATTATAGAGCCCAATATATAAATACGTAATTATTTTTACTGCTTTCCTCTGAGTTCTTTCCAAGTAATTTAATCTTCCTTTAATATGGGCCAGAACTATTTGGTTCACAATTCTTGTTTTAAAAAATAAAAAGATTGATGATTATAAAGGTAAAAACAGATTTTTATGGGTCAAGTCATTGTTTTTACTTAAAACAGTTACTACATCTGATTTCTCATATGGCCCTGAGTATCAACTCTTCCAGTTAGTCAAAAATCTTTTTGTTTTTGAGAAATTGAACCTAAAAACCCACCTCAATTTCAACCAATTTCTGAAGATGTAAAATTCTAAAAAAAAAAAAAAATCAAGAATGTCATATAAGTCTAGTAATTAATTATCTATTTATTATATGTAATATTGTTCTAATTACAAATTTAATACATGTTTAATACAGAAGTCATAGAGAAAAAAAACAAAGGGAAGCAGTAATTATAATTTCTTCACCCAAAAATAACATTTACCTTTTGACATACATATATACACACACACACGTATATGGGAGCCCTGGTGACAAAGTGGGTAAGAGCTCAGGCTGCTAACAAAAAGAGCGGCAGTTGGAATCCACCTTCCACTCATTGGAAACCCTATGGGGCAGTTCTATTCTGTCCTACACAGTAGCTATGAGTCAGAATCAACTCGACAGCAATGGGTTTGGTTTGGTTATATGTGTGTGTGTGTACATACATACATATATATGTACACATAAATATACATATATATACACAGAATGATTTATTGTATGTTTTGTAATTTTTAAAACTTACCGATAATATGAATATCTTTCCATATATATAAATAAAAACTGCATGATTTCCAATAGCTTCGTTATACTGCATCATTTGGATTTATCATAATTTACTGAATCTATGGCCTAGTTTTGAACATTCAGTTTGTTTCCTTTTTTTATAAGTATAGCAAACAATGCTGCATTGTTTTTTTTATGGCCTAGTTTTGAACATTCAGTTTGTTTCCTTTTTTTATAAGTATAGCAAACAATGCTGCATTGAATATCTTTGTGCATATATCTTTCTACATAATTGATCATTTCCTCTGGATAAATTCCTAGAAGTGGAATTGCAGGGTATATATATTCTTAAAACTTTCGGCATACTTTGCAAAATTGATTTTCTTCTGTCAGCGTTGTGTTTGACTGCCTGTCTTTCACCACCCTTACAAATACTGAGTAAGATTCTTCTTCTTAACCTTTGTCAATCTGATTAGGACAAAATAGTTTTAGTTTTCACTTCATCGATCGCTAGTGAGGGTGAACTTTTTAAAGCTTATTAATCATTTATATATCTTTATTTCTGAATTGCCTGTTGATATGGTTTTTTTATGTATAGAATGTCTGCTGTCTCCTGTAAATCTGACTTCCATTACACCTTGTTTTGGTAGTAGCATCCAATTGTTCTTTGGGTGGAGTGGGGGAATTACGCTCTGTGTGCAAGGTTGAAGGGGGAGTACATCCAGAGGTGCCTCGGAGGTAAAAGCCTAGGGATCTACTTCTGAAAAATCAGACATTGAAAACTCTATGGAGCACAGTTCTACCCTGACACACATGGGTCACCATGATTTGGAATTGGCTCAATGGCAACAAATAACTAGTGCAGTTTTGGAGGGACAGTGTATCAGAGGACCTTGCCTGCCCCAGCCAAATTGTGAGCACATGATCAAATGTGCCAATTTGGCTCTCCTAAAAGTTTTGAATTTTGAATGGTGTGATGTAAAGGAAGAATATAAGTCTAGCTACTAGGACTATCAGCTGCTGAATGCTCAGGGCCTCCCTCACCAGAGACCTGCCTTGTCTGGGTGCAGCCTGAGGCCAATGACTGGGTGCAAACCAAGGCCAATAACTGGCTGCAAACCCAAGGCCAATGACTGGCTAATGGGGTAATACAAAGTTCCAGCTTCCTTGAGTCAATTTAGGACAACTCTAAAGGGCCATCCCAGCAAACAGTACCTGTAGAATTGGCTGAGGCTTCACTTGCATCCTTATTGTAAATCTCCTCCCTCTGCCCAGTCCTGCCTTCCTCACTTCTTTATAGGTATTATCTCCTTGAGAACACTCCCCAGCAAACCATTTCCCAACTCTCTACCTCAGAGTCTGTTTCCAGGGAGCCCTGGTGACCTAGTGGATAAATTTTTGGCTGCTAACCAAAAGGTCGGCATTCGAACCTACCAGCTGCTCTGAGGGAGGAAGATGTGGCAGTCTGTTTCTGTAAAGATTACAGCCTTGGAAACCTTACAGGGTAGTTCTGCTCTATCCTATAGGGTCGCTATGATCTGGAATCAACTTGATGGCAAAGAGTTTTGTTCATTTATTCCAATGGCAGCACTCACAAAAGACTGTGTGGTAGTTCCTACTACCCAGATTCTCTAGAACTACTTTTCTCGACCTTTCTGAGACTAGTTCTTCCTTTTAGCTTTCTCATATTCTCCCAGTTAATTCACTTTAAGTTAACCAGAGTTGGTTTCTGTGGTTTGCAACCAAGAATCAGTGTTAATGTTCTTTGCCATTTTTCTGGTGTCTCTGACTTATCAATTTTTAAGTACTATGGAAAAAAAAAATTTTTTTTTTATGGACATAAGCCTTAAACTAAATTGCTTTTCTGCAGTTTGTATGTTGTGTTGTAGCTTTATTCATCATGTTGACATTCGTTTATTTAAAAAAAAAATTGTTAATTTTGTGGGACTGCAGTCAAGTCTGTCAGTCTTTTTGTGATTTTTGCCTTTGATATAATGCTTAATGACGTCATTGCCATATGAAAATTATATGCGTGAACATTGATGTGTATTTTTTTACTTTAAAGTTTTGTTTTTATCCCCTAATCCTTCTGACATTTATTCTTGCTTTGGTGTGGAGCAATAGTTTAATTTTTTTTCTACGAATAACATAACTGAGTACTTAGACCTTTGTATTAAAACCTGCTATAACAGAATCCTCAAATTCTAATCTTTAAATAAGATAGACATTTATTTTTTATTCAGACAACAGTCCAGAAATGATGTATCTCAGGTTGGCCAGACCATCCTCATCAGGAGAAGGCTTGCATCTCTGGGTCCAAGGCAGTTGCTTCATTTGTTGCTATTTTCCAGTCAGTGGGAAGGGGGAACAAGAAAGTAGAAAACCATCAGCTTCTTTATCATATATACATATACATACATACATTGTTGTTGTTAGCTGCTGTCGAGTCAGTTCCAACTTATAGTGACACTAGGTACAACAAAACAAAATCCTACCTGGTCCTGCGCCATCCTCAAATTGTTGTTGCGCTTGAGCCCACTGTTGCAGCTACTGTGTCAATCTATTTCACAGAGGATCTTCCTCTTTTTAGCTGATGCTCTACTTTACCAAGCATGACAACATTCTCCAGGGACTGATCTTTGCCAATAACTTGTCCTTGCTTCTAAGAAGCCTTCTGGCTGTACTTCGTCCAAGACAGATTTGTTCATTCTTCTGGCAGTCCATGGTATATTCAATATTCTTCACCAACACCGTAATTCAAAGGCATCAATTCTTCGGTCTTCCTTATTCATACATATGTATATTTATACATACACATACATATATATATATATGGACATATGTATTAAGTGATATGTCATACACACATACCTGCTTGCATCGCAAAACATGTTAGGAAATACAGTCTTTTGCTGGGCAGTCACCTGGCCAGCCAAAACCCATAGTTCTGAGACTTCCTCATGATGATGATTCCTACCAGTAGGTAGAAACCTGAGTTTTAAAGGGTTATAAAACAGTTTTAATACAACTATTAAAATGGTAATTATGTTGAATATGGAACTGAAATGTACCTACAAATATTAAGTAAAAATTAACATATAGCCAGCAACTTAAAGGGTTTTTTTCCTCCTTACGAAAAGTTTGTGGGTGTGCATGTGTATATACAAGTACCGTAACAGCTCAAAGCTTCTCTTCCTTCTCCTCCACTAACAAAACCATACATCTGGATGTACAGAATGAGTTGAGAAGAGACTTTTTTTTTTTTTAAATAAGTGGTTTTAACCCTTTTCCCATGCTTCCTGCACTTCTCTTGTTCATCTCTCAGATTCTTTCTGTGCAATGAGGTGAATATGAGCAGCGATGATGGGAAGGATATTTTAGTATCATTGTTTAATAGCATTTGCAATTTACTGTTTTCGGCAGTGGTTGCACAAACCATTCATGCAGAAAACTACAAAATTTTATTAAAAGGCAGTAAAAAGACCTACGAAACAGTAGGGTATATATACCATGTGTATAGATTAGAAGACCACAATGTTGTTAAGAAATTAATTCTTCCCGAATTGGTCTGTAGAGTCATTGTATTTCCAGTAAAAGTTTTAACCAGTTTTTTTTGGGGGGGGGGGAAGGGGGATGTAAATGACAAGCTGGTTCTAAAATTTAGATGGAAAAAAATTTTAGGTGGAAGTGCAAAAGGCTAAGAATAACCAAAATACACATGATGAAGAACAAGGCAAAAGAACTTCGAATGGATACCTTGACTTATTATAAAGCCACTGTAATTAAGACTATGAGGTATTGGCAAAAGGATGGAAAATAGCCTGTGAAATGGAATAGAAATTCAAGAAACTCATCCCTGTTTATATACTTGTTTTACAAAAAACATGCCATTGCAATATACCGTATGCAATATATGGCACTGCACAATTGGATTTCCACATGGAGAAGAAAATAAATTAACCTTACCTTACAATTTACTCAAAAATAAATTTTAGCTGGATATCAGATCTAAATGTTACAGCCATAACAAATCTTCCAGAAGGTAATAAAGAATATTTGCATGATCTCAAGGTAGAAAGTGACTTCATAAACAGGACTCAAAAAACACTACTGTAAAGGCAAAGTTTGGTAAGGATACATTAAAATTAAGAATCGTTGTTAACCAAAATTCACCATCAAGAGAGTGAAAAGGCAAGGCTAACAGGGAGAATATATTTGTAACATACATAATTAAAGAGTGCTCATATCCAGAATATACAGAAAACTTCTCTACAAATCAATATGAAAATAACAAAGCAACACAACAGAAAAACAGGCAAGACTTCCAGGCACTTCACAAAAGAGGCATCCAAAATGCCCAATAAACATAAGGAACAATAAACTAATTTTATTAATAACCCGTTGCTGTAGAATTGATTCCAACTCAGTGAGCCTATATGACAGATTAGAACTGCCCCATATGGTTTCCAAGGGTGCAATCCTTATGGAAGAGACTACCACATCTTTCTCCTGCGGAATGGCTGGTGGGTTCAAATTGCTGACCTTTTGCTTAGCAACCAAGTGCTTAAATATTGTGCCACCAGGGCTCCTTATTTCATTAGTAATCATGTTAATTTGAATTAAAACCAAAATGAAAAACTTCTAAAACACCTACCTGAATAGGCATACTTGAGAAGACAGCCAAATATTGGTGAAGATGTAGAGCTGTAGGAACACTTACATTGCTGGAAGGAATATAAATTGTTATAATCACTTTGGAAAACAGTTTGGCAGTATTTATGGAAGTTGAACATAATCATATTCTATAATTCTGTGAGTCTACTGCTAGGAATATACCCCAAAGAAATGCTTGCATATTTGCACCAAGAGATATGTACAAGTGTGTCCACAACAGCATTATTTATAATGGCCCCAAACTAGAAACAATTCTGTGTCTATCAACAGTAAAATGAATAAATAAATTGTCACATATTCATCAATAAAATATTATATATCAATGAAAACTAATGAGCTACAGCTACGTGCAAGAACATGGGTAAACTTGACAAACAATGTTGAGAGAAGCCAAGCATAGCACATATACACTATATGATTTCCATCATATAAAGTTCTAAAATAGACAACATATTTATTTATTTTATTGTGCTTTTGATGAAGTTTTATGGAACAAATTAGTTTCTCATTAAACAATACACATACTGTTTTGTGACATTGGTTGCCAACCCCACAATGTGTCAACACTCTCTCCTTCTTGACCTTGGGTTCCTCATTTCCATTCATCCAGTTTTCCTGTCCCCTCCTGCCTTCTTGCCCTTGACCCTGGCCTAGTGTGCCCATATAGTCTTCTATACATGGTTGCGCTACTTTTATTATTGTTTGTTTTATGAAACTGCCTAATCTTTGGCTGAAGGGTGAACCTCAGGAGTGACTTCAGTACTGAGTTAAAAGGGTCTCTGTGGGCCATAATCTCGAGGTTTCTCCAGTCTCTGTCAGATCAGTAAGTCTGGTCTTTTTTCGTTAGTTTGTTTGAATTTTGTTCTATATTTTTCTCCAGCTCTCTCTGGGACCCTCTATTGTGATCTCTGTCAGAGCAGTTGGTGGTGGTAGTGAGACACCATCTAGTTGTGCTGGACTCAGTCTGGTGGAGGCCATGGTAGTTGTGGTTCATTAGACCTTTGGACTAATCTTTCCCTTGTATCTTTGGTTTTCTTCATTCTCCTTTGCTCCAGAGGGGGTGGGACCAGTGAAGTATGTTAGATGACCGTTCACAAGCCTTTAAGACCACAGACGCTACTCACCCAAGTAGAATGTAGAACGTTTTCTCTACGAACTATTATGCCAACTGAGCTAAATGTCCCCTGAGGCCATGGTCCCCAGCCCTCAGCCCAGTAATTCAGTCCCTCAGGGAGTTTGGATATGTCTGTGAAGCTTCCACGACCTTGCCTTCACCAAAGGTACCACTTACCTATTGTCTACCCAGTACCTATTGTCTAGTTAGTATTTTTTTCACTCCCCACCCCGTGCCTCCCTTATAACCATCAAAGATAGTATCTTTCTGTATGTAAACCTTTTCATGAGTTTTTATAATAACGGTCTCATAGTATTTGTCCTTTGTGATTGACTTATTTCACTCAGCATAATACCCTCCAGATTCAACCAGGCTGTGAGAGGTTTCTCAGATTTATCATTGTTCTTTATTGTTTCGTAGTATTCCATTGGAAACCTTGGTGGTGTAGTGGTTAAGTGCTATGGTTGCTAACCAAAGGGTCGGCAGTTCGAATCTGCCAGGCGCTCCTTGAAAATTCTATCCTGCAGTTCTACTCTGTCCTATAGGGTCACTATGAGTCAAAATCGAATTGACTCCATGGTACTGGTTTTTTTTTTTTTGTTTTGTTTTAGTATTCCATTGTGTGTATGTACCATAGTTTATTTATCCATTCATCTATTGATTGGTACTTAAGTTGTTTCCATCTTTTGGCTATTGTGAATAATGCTACAATGAGCATGGGTGTACATTTGTCTATTCTTGTGATGGCTCTTATTTCTCTAGGGTATAATCCTAGGAGTAGGATTGCTGGATTGCATGGTATTTCTATTTCTAGCTTTTTAAGGAAGCACTATATCATTTTTCAAAATGGTTGTACCATTTTACATTCCCATCAGCAGTGCATAAGAGTTCCGATATCCCTGCAGCCTCTCCAACATTTGTTATTTCCTAAAAACAGGCAGCATTTTATATAGTGTGTAGGCATGCATATTTTGGTAGAAAAACTATAAGCAGATGTAAGAAATTGATTACTGTAAAAATGTGCTCTTTCAGTGTTGCAACCAATAGGTTATTGTACAAATCGTTCAAGTAATATTAAGGACAAAAAAAACCCAGAACTATTGATGGATATTAATCTGTTTTCTCATGTGAATGCTATAGTTATCTAATACAAAGATTGCCTTTTTTTTATTAACTTTTATTGAGCTTCAAGTGAACGTTTACAAATCAAGTCAGACTGTCACAAATAAGTTTATATACATCTTACTCCTTACACCCACTTGGTCCCCCCTAATGAGTCAGCCCTTCCAGTCTCTCCTTTCGTGACATTTTTGCCAGCTTCCAACTCTCTCTATCTTCCCATCCCCCCTCCAGACAGGAGATGCCAACACAGTCTCAAGTGTCCGCCTGATATAATTAGCTCACTCTTCATCAGCATCTCTCTCCTACCCACTGTCCAGTCCCTTTCATGTCTGATGAGTTGTCTTCGGGGATGGTTCCTGTCCTGTGCCAACGGAAGGTTTGGGGACCATGACCGCCGGGATACCTCTAGTCTCAGTCAGACTATTAAGTATGGTCTTTTTATGAGAATTTGGGGTCTGCATCCCACTGATCTCCTGCTCCCTCGGGGGTTCTCTGTTGTGCTCCCTGTCAGGGCAGTCGTCGATTGTGGCCGGGCACCAACTAGTTCTTCTGGTCTCAGGATGATGTAGGTCTCTGGTTCATGTGGCCCTTTCTGTCTCTTGGGCTCTTAGTTGTCGTGTGACCTTGGTGTTCTTCATTCTTCTTTGCTCCAGGTGGGCTGAGACCAATTGATGCATCTTAGATGGCCGCTTGTTAGCATTTAAGACCCCAGATGCCACATTTCAAAGTGGGATGCAGAATGTTTTCATAATAGAATTATTTTGCCAATTGACTTAGAAGTCCCCTTAAACCATGGCCCCCAAACCCCTGCCCTTGCTCCGCTGACCTTTGAAACATTCATTTTATCCCGGAAACTTCTTTGCTTTTGGTCCAGTCCAATTGAGCTGACCTTCCATGTATTGAGTATTGTCCTTCCCTTCACCTAAAGCAGTTCTTATCTACTAATTAATCAGTAAAAAACCCTCTCCCACCCTCCCTCCCTCCCCTCCTCGTAACCACAAAAGTATGTGTTCTTCTCAGTTGATACTATTTCTCAAGATCTTATAATAGTGGTCTTATACAATATTTGTCCTTTTACCTCTGACTAATTTCGCTCAGCATAATGCCTTCCAGTTTCCTCCATGTTATGAAGTGTTTTACAGATTCATCACTGTTCTTTATCGATGCGTAGTATTCCATTGTGTGAATATACCACAATTTATTTACCCATTCATCCGTTGATGGACACCTTGGTTGCTTCCAGCTTTTTGCTATTGTAAACAGAGCTGCAATAAACTTGGGTGTGCATATATCTGTTTGTGTGAAGGCTCTTATTTCTCTAGGGTATATTTCGAGGAGTGGGATTTCTGGGTTGTATGGTAGTTCTATTTCTAACTGTTTAAGATAACGCCAGATAGATTTCCAAAGTAGTTGTACCATTGTACATTCCCACCAGCAGTGTATAAGAGTTCCAATCTCTCCGCAGCCTCTCCAACATTTATTATTTTGTGTTTTTTGGTTTAATGCCAGCCTTGTTGGAGTGAGATGGAATCTCATTGTGGTTTTAATTTGCATTTCTCTAATGGCTAATGATCGAGAGCATTTTCTCATGTATCTGTTAGCTGCCTGAATATCTTCTTTAGTGAATTGTGTGTTCATATCCTTTGCCCACTGCCTTTTTTTTTTAATTCAAAAATCATCACAACCTGTGATTCCCATTGAAGATAAAGAGTTCAGCTTTTCAAGTATTAGCTTGCACTCCTTAAACCAGAGGTAAATATATTAAGTCTTTGATCAACATGATAATCAAGGTTACCTTAGCTATGTTAGCGCATGAAAAACAGCTGGTCTACAGCTTGCTTTAATCCAGAGGAAATGGATTCACCAGCATCTCCTAGAATAGACATAGATGTTGGCAAACATCATTTCATCAGCAATACAGGTAATAGATTGTGCTGTGAAACGAATTCTCTGAAAGATCCACAAAAGTTCCACACTATTCTAATTTTCCTATTAGCTATAACTGCATTGTAAGTGCTATCTCTTTTTGAAAAACGAAAGCTTCCCTTCTGGAAATACAAAGGATCAGGCTTTAAATATGATAGTTCCTAAATTTCAGATAACTGAATTTGTAAAGGGCAAGAGTCATTGCTAAATTCTAGTATCACATTAGTAGAGATGCTAATATGTACTAATAGATGCTAACCTTGTGTTATGCTCAGCCTTGGTAAATGTAGCATAACCATTTATAATTTTGTAAGCAGCAGCATGTACAGTGAAAAATGACTTTTGGGGTCAGAGGTACCTGGAATTAAATTCTTTCTGCTAGTAACCATGTGTGTGGCCTGGGGCAGGATAAATTCTTAGTGCTTCTTTTTCCTCAAAAATAAGAATACAGCCCGTCTTGCACTGTTGTCAGAATCCCTGGGTTGTGCAAATGGTTAATGCACTTGGCTGCTAACTGAAAGGTTGCAGGTTTGAGACCACCCAGAGGCTCCTCAAAAGGAACCCTTGGCGATCTAATTCTGAAAAATCAGCCATTGAAAGTCCAACTGAGCATAGTTCTGACACACACACAACTCAAGGGCAACTGGTTTGTACTGTTTTTGTGAGGGTTAGGAATGACAACTGCCATTTTGCTTCAGGTTTTTAAAAAGTGGTACAAATAAAAAGTGAATAAATTTATTCTCCTTGTAAAAAAAAAAAAAGTAAAATTATACAGATAAGGAATTCAGATTTTGATGACCATACTCCTTTCTACCTTGCCAGTGTTAACCACTAATATCAGTTTGATGTATTTTGAGAGACTAAATACACAAGTGGCCAATGGCCAGACCATATTTGACAGAAATCTGACCCCCAGAGCCTATAGCAGCCAGCCTCGTAAGCCAACCTCTGCCGTGATTGATCCAGAAGGGTCAGGGCTTGGTTAATGACTGCCAAATATGCTCCCCAAAACAATCACATGAGATGTCCTTCTAGATTCTAGTTAGTCCACCTCCAACTTCCCCATACCAACAACCTCCAATCAGAGTATACCTGAAGTCTTCTCTTTTTTTCTACCATAAAGCTTTACCACTCCCTTGCCAGCCTTTGAATCTCTGCCAAAAATAAACAATGGTGGCTTGCTGTTCTCATTTGGGTGGGCTTTGCTTATTTCTGCAATATTCTGGCAGTCTTTTTAATATGCATATGCAGGCTGAAATTCATATGTACCAATGGGAAATATATATAAATTTAAAAATATTTAAAAACAAAAATAGTACATTTTACTTTGTTCTGTAAGTTGATTTTTTTTTTTTTTCTCTCTCTCTCTCTCTTAAAAATGTCCTGGAAATCTATCCATGTCAGTTCATTTCTATAGTTTTTACTGGAAGGACATAGTAATATTTTTCCTGGTTGACCTTTTGTTATCCAGTCAGCCTTGTAGTGCTTCCTACTCCATTGCTTTACAGGCTGCTTTGTTTTCCTTTGTCTCACAGGGATTTTCTTTCTGTCTTTGCACCCCCATTCCACTTCTCTTCCACTCCCATCCTGAGGCCATTCTTTTTTTAACCCTCATCCTCTGAGCTGAAGCTGATTCTTCATGACTCTGGCTGGTGGCCTTCCTTCATGGTTGCTAGGAATGGCTGCTCAGGGGCCATTTCTTCAGCTGTGCAAAGGTGGGATCATGTCTGGGAATTCTGGTCTCTGTCCTGTGTATTGTCTACTTAACTTCCTTGCTGACATGTGACAAACTGCAAATCTTACTCATGCTAGATTCTTTCATTTTGAGTCAGTTTTCCAATTGTATGAAAGGAATTTCTTCCAATGAATTAAACATACCAACTTTAGAAACCAGTTTGTGAAGGAAGTAAAATAAAGTTAAATGCTTCATTTATCTTTGCTTTTACCAAAAACTTGAATGAGCCTTACCATCACCCAAATAATGCCCCTCCTGTAAATACCGAAACATTTAGAATTAAAACACCTGACAGGAGAGTCTTGAAAGAATTACTTTTAAGATTTGACAGTTCACATAGGCTACTAGGGCCTCTAGACCCATTATGAACAATTTAGTGTACTGTTACTAGCATAGACTCTGGGACAATACAGCAATGTAATTGAATTTTGACTCCTCTAGTTCAGTGAACTTGGGTAAATTTCCTCACTTCTATGAGGTGAAATTTCCTCATCCCTATAATAAAGATGAGAATATTTACCTCACAGGGTTGCTGTGAAGAATAATTAAAGGAATCCAGGTAAAGATTTTAGCACAGCACTAAAAAAAAATACTTGCTTTTGTTATTAATATTTGAAAATTGGTCTTTCTGCCCTGATACCAGTAGCTGACAGAAAATTTTGAAGATTTTCGGTTCTAACATTGACCCATTCAATAGACTTCAGCCAATCTGCTTAATCCCTGGATGAACATTTCCTATATAGGTTTTCAATCGCTGGATTCATCACTCTTTGCTCACATTCAATTAAATTCTCAGCCTAACTTTTTCACATTTCTTCCTGATTGTTAAACTTGCCTCAGAATTCACTGTAGTTGTTCTAAATAATTTGAGTAACTCAAGAAAATGAACACCTGCTAGAATCTTTTCCTACCTTTTCTAATTTCCACCTGGCTTCTCATGGATGCTCTGGGTTGTCACTCAAGGTTTTTGTTTTTGTTAGACTCATGCCTTCTTCACTTCACTTAGCTTCTCAGCCCTTAGAGGAAAAACAGAAAAGTGATAATCTTTGCATTGAAAATCCTCTCATCTTAACAAGTGTTTATTAATAAATGCTGAGCATTTATAGGGCTATTACAGGACAGTGGGAAAGATGGACTTAGAAGAATTCATCTTATCAACGGATAGTGTCTTTTCTGCCTTTGATCATTCGTGGGCTTTTACACAAGGTCTGTGTAGCCAGAGTAAACAAAATTCTACTAAGTTTAGTAGTAGGTATGAATATTCACACAGGGTATGAATATCAGATTTTGTTTGCAGGAGGTACATAGCCTGTCTTCAAATAGGCTTGAAATGTATAAATTGTCAATGTTATCTTCTGCTGCCTAAATTTGCCAGATAAATACTTAGTTTGCTTTGCTTGGGAAAGCATTACTCATTAAAAAAAAAAAAAAAAAAGCTTAGACATTCACTTCATACAAATGTAGTGAAGTATAAATGTGCTTATTAAACCCCCACTTTACATTGGTAATTTATATTTTATTTGGCATGAAATGCTTTATTTATTTATTGTGGTATTAAAAATTACTGTAAATGTAGTAAGAAAATTATTTCCTAGTAGCTAAAAACATATACTGTGTCTTACGTACGAAAATACATTTAAAAAACATTTCAGTTGGTCATTTGACATGGCAACACTGTTCCATTTTTTGTAGATGAGATTAAGTTGAGAAGAGGGGAAAATATTGAACACTATTCCGTGGAGGCTAGTTAGTTTACAGTTTGTTGGACCACAAGAGGGAGTGAATTCTACAGCTGAGAACCCCTCACTGATTCTAAAATAAGATCAACATCCGTTTAGGTAATAACAGTTGACCAAACAGCCTGGCAAAATGCGGAAAGAACTAGTTTGTAATATAATTATTAAAAAGAATTTCAATATTTTCAATTAAGTGAACCATTAACCTATTTTAAAACCAGTTATGTCCTCCTTTGATTAAGTCTTTTCATACTTGATAATTAGAATTGTGAATATGAAATGTCAGAACAGAGATTTAGCTCTAAACTCTTTGTGGATGTGGACTTTGTTCTTTTCTAAAATTTCTCTACAACCTAGAAAAAAAGTTGAACCTTAAAATGTAATTTAAAACGTTGCCAAACCAAATCAGGATGCTATTTACAAGAAAACGACAATAACTTGGGTCTATAACCATAATTACCTGGGTAATTCAGGATAGAAACACTAATCTTTCTAAATTGCCAAGATAATTGAGGGGTTAAGGAGTTAATTAGCCTGAATTATCCCAGTTAGTTAACTGTACAATTCCAAATGACATGATAACTCTGACCTATGGTTCGCAATGTTAAGGGCTTATTTGAGAAAGTGATCTTTGTCAAGGTTTGAGATACATAGCTCAAAATAGAGGAGCCCATAACTGAAAGCCACTGAAGCTAATTAGCATATATTTTCCTGCTTAATGGGATCTAAGAGATCCTGATGATTATTCTTACCTTCATGTATTATACCACTGAGTGGTTATCCCATAGCACCTTATATTCTTTAGCTAATGAGATAAATAATCTGTCTTCTTAGCCTAAACAACTGGCCCTCTCAGGACTCACCAGGACAAAGGCAATTGTTCACAAGGCAGAGAAGTCAGGAAAAGACTTCTGAATGACTGATGGTCCATGAGTTTAGCACAGAGGTTTCAATATAAAAGGAGCTCAACATGGATTCTAGGTAACGCAGTAGCTGGCCTTGGAAGACGGACTTGAAGTAACATCCGGATGGCCTGTTCCTAAACAAAGGTCCTCCCTAATGGCCAACAATTTAAGAGAAGGTGTGATGCCAAGCCCCAGTAAGAGAGCCTAGCAAAGCCTGTGTAGGACTCTGACTTCCCTTGGGGTATTGGAGCACAACGGAAACTAGGACAAAGGCAGAAGATTAGCTAATAAAGCCAGTGCAAGGGTCTCAGGACAAAGGCTGAATTCTGCTATCACAAGTATCAAGCAGCCACATAGAAGTCTTGATTCCCCAGCTCTCTCAAACCTGCTTCTCCTCCACCTTTCCCAAATCAATAATTGGTACCACTGGAGTCGGAATCAACTAGACCACAACAGGTTTGGTTTTGGGTTATCCTCCCATGCCACACTTGATCTTCTTTATCCCTCAGTCCAAAACATCTGCTCTCTTTTAGAGATATTGTCTATTAAAATCACAGCAAAAATCATTAGCAACCTGAAAGTTGCTTTCATTTTCTTAATGGCAAACCCATCCATTGCCTTTGAGTCAATTCTGATTCATAGCGACCCTATGAGACAGAGTAGAACTGTCCCATAGGGTTTCCAAGGCTGTAAATCTTCATGGAAGCAGACTGCTACATCTTTCTCCTGAAACGCAGCTGGTGGGTTTGAATCACCAGCCTTTGGGTTAGCAGCCAAGTGCTTTAACCACTGTGCCACCAGTGCTCTTTCTTAATGGCAAAAGGAACTTACTTTTCCTAGATATTTAGAGCCCTATTGAGGAGACAAGAGCTACACCAAAGCAAATGGAACCCAACCACACTTTGGAGTGGATTGGAAATATTTGTATTGTGTTCTGAAAGTACAAAGATGGGAGGGGGAAAGGTACCCTTCCTCACAGATTTACTGGAATCTCCCTTTTAGCACTACAAATAAAAGGAAAAAAATTCCATATTAAAACATGCTAACTGTTCATATCCAGCGTACAAAGTAACTGCTGGAAAACATTTTTCTGGAGGATAATACTATGTAATTCCAAAACAAAAGAAAAATAATGGCCTCTGTTCTCAGTCGATTTTTGCTGGTTGGCTTTTCTAATTCCTTGAACCCTCTGGCAGAAACACGGAAAGGAACATTTTTACCAGTATAGTCACTTTTATCACATGTGAAAAAATGAGTCACTGACATGATAACTCGGTCTACACCTTACTCCTCTGATTGAGGTGAAGCCCTGGAGTGCAGGGAATTTGATACTATCACCATGTTGTTGTTGTTAGGTGCCGTTGAGTCAGTTCCGACTCATAGCGACCCTATGCACAACAGAATGAAACACTGCCGGGTCCTGCGCCAACCTTACAATCATTGTTATGCTTGAGCTCGTTGTTGCAGCCACTGTGTCAATCCACCTTGTTGAGGGTCTTCCTCTTTTCCGCTGACGCTGTACTCTGCCAATCATGATGTCCTTCTCCAGGGACTGATCCCTCCTGACAACATGACTAAAGTATGTAAGACACAGTCTCACCATCCTTGCTTCCAAGGAGCATTCTGGCTGTACTTCTTCTAAGACAGATTTGTTTGTTCTTTTGGCAGTCCACGGTATATTCAATATTCTTCACCAACACCACAATTCAAAGGCATCCTTATTCATCGTCCAGCTTTCACATGCATATGATGTGATTGAAAATACCATAGCTTAGGTGAGGCGCACCTTAGTCTTCAAGGTGACATTTTTGCTCTTCAACGCTTTAAAGAGGTCCTTTGCAGCAGATTTACCCAATGCAACGCATCTTTTGATTTCTTGACTGCTGCTTCCATGGCTGTTGATTGTACATCCAAGTAAAATGAAACATTTGACAACTTCAATCTTTTCTCCATGTACCATGATGTTGCTCACTGGTCCAGTTGTGAGGATTTTTGTTTTCTTTATGTTGAGGTGTAATCCATACTGAAGGCTATGGTCTTTGATCTTCATTAGTAAGTGTTTCAAGTCCTCTTCACTTTCAGCAAGCAAGGTATGTCATCTGCATAACAGAGGTTGTTAATGAGTCTTCCTCCAATCCTGATGCCCCGGTCTTCTTCATATAGTCCAGCTTCTTGTATTATTTGTTCAGCATACAGATTGAATAGGTACAGTGAAAGAATACAACACTGACACACACCTTTCCTGACTTGAAACCAATCAGTATCGCCTTGTTCTGTCCGAACAACTGCCTCTTGATCTACGTAAAGGTTCTTCATGAGCACAATTAAGTGTTCTGGAATTCCCATTGTTTGCCATGTTATCCATAATTTGTTATGATCCACACAGTCAAATGGTTTTGCATAGTCAATAACACACAGGTAAACATCCTCCTGGTATTCTCTGCTTTCAGCCAGGATCTATCTGACATCAGCAATGATATCCCTGGTTCCACATCCTCTTCTGAAACCGGCCTGAATTTCTGGCAGTCCCCTGTTGTATACCGCAGCAGCCATTTTTGAATGATCTTCAGCAAAATTTTGCTTGCGTGTGATCTTAATGATATTGTTCTATAATTTCCACATTTGCCTGGATCACCTTTCTTGGGAATAGGCATAAATATGGATCTCTTCCAGTCAGTTGGCCAGGAAGCTGTCTTCCATATTTCTTGGCATAGACAAATGAGCACCTCCAGTGCTGCATCAGTTTGTTGAAACATCTCAATTGATATTCCATCAATTCCTGGAGCCTTGTTTCTCACCAATGCCTTCAGAGCAGCTTGGATTTCTTCCTTCAGTACCATTGGTTTCTCATCATATGCCACCTCTTGAAATGGTTGAATATCAACTAATTCTTTTTGGTATAATGACTCTGTGTATTCTTTCCATCTTCTTTTGATGCTTCCTGCATCATTTAATATTTTCCCATCACCATATGTGCACCAAATGATGCCACATTCCTGATATTCAATAATCTGGCAAGTGTGAACTTGGGTTTTCCTGCCTGTGCCACCAAATTCCATTCCTAATTAACTAGCATAGTTTATCTTCTTGTGGTGAATGTAGAGACATTGTATTCAAGATTGGTGAACATTCCCTTATGATCAGAAAGGGTGCCTCTTTAGGCATTCTAAATGTCTCACTTAATAGCAAGCACAGGGGAGAACTGAGTTCTTTAATGTATTTTGTTTTGATTTAGTTTTTAACAAGACTTAGGAAACCTCACCCTTAAACATTTTTATTAGCATATGTGTCAGCCCTTGGGGTATAAACCATGAAGAGAAAGACACAATCCCAGTACTTGGATAATATTGCATCTATTTATTTGTTTGTTTTTCTGTTTTTTCATTAATTAATTACTTTATTATCCTCCAGTTTGTTCCTAGGAAAGCATTTTTGAGGGAACTCTACCCCCAAAAAACCAATGAAGACATCATCAAAGGTCATCAGTGTTTGAGTGGTGTGATTACGGGTGCTGTTTCCAATTTTTTTGTTTGTTTGCAGGGAATATGCTTAAAATTTTTTTATTGGAAAAATAAACACCACTTTTTAAAGTAATTGGCAAGGTTTCATAGTGCTTTCTTCACAAAAAGAATGCTCAATGAATATTTGTTAAACAAACGAGTACATTTTCACACTCTTTAAACTTTTTCCTATTTTTTTGAAAAACATTAAGGACCTTTGTTTGAGGTGAAAAGAACTCCTCAAATTTCCTGTAAGGGACATTTTGTGCTAACTTTATCTTTGAAAACTACTGATGAGTATGTGAAGACCTTGATAAAATCTATAGATGCTATGTTGTTCCCAAATGGTAAAGAAGGTGAATTTGTTTTCCTCTCTTCATTCTGGAAATAAATACTGCTGGTATGTAGCATATAAACATAGTTTGAGTGTCATCTGGCTTGGACTTAATACACAATTTTTAAATGACTTCCACCCCTTTCTGATGGACTACAGTAGAGGATGCAAAACATATTCATTAAGGTGTAAGATGTAAAGGTAATAAATGTAATGAAAAGCAACTCTAAATTACTAGAACAATTTGTTCTTAATCTAAGGGTAGAAGATTTCAAAACATAGCATGTAAATTCAGTTTAGTTCACTGGAGTGTGAGGTCTAATAAGCCCTGTGTTCCAACCTTAGATAATCTACTCGCCTTCCTTAAATTTTTTAGTCAGTGACTATGTTGCTAAACTAATCAGACTTCTTACATAGAATGCATTAGAACAAAAATCATATTAAGCCAATAATAGAAATTGATTGAATATATGATTTGCAGATTGGGGTAACAGTTCTATTAAGGTGTCAAAAATATTCGAAGATGAGAAGAATTTCCAAAATTCTTATACCAAATGTAATTGGCATTGCCATTTATCTTAGGCTGGGTTCTCTAAAGAAGCAAAGCCAGTAAAACATATATATATATATAGAAAGAGACTTATACCAAGGAAATGGCTCATGTGGTTGTAGAGCCTGGAACATCCCAAGTTTGTGGGTCAGGATAGAGGCTTCTCCTGATTCACATAGACACATGAGCTGGCAGACCCAAGATCAACTGATCAGAGAGCAGGGCTCTTCTCACAGGCTGTGAAGATAGATGAATCCCAAGATTGGCAGGCAAGACCACAAGTAAGCTGCCAGCTCAAGTTCCAAGAACAGGAGGTCAGATGAACAGAAGCCAGCTGCAGGATCCAGCGTAAATGAAAAGCCCCCAAGCCTTGCCAGAACGTCTGCTTATATTCAATGCAGTCCACATGCTCAAGGAAACTCCCTTTCAACTGACTGACTACTCAGAGTGTTACTGGAATAAGGTTCTTGCCTCTCGCTGGTCAAGAATGAGCAGGTAAGGCACGTAGAATTTTCCACATGAGCAAAGCTTTATTGAAGAGGCTTGCAAGCAGAGATGAGGGGGGCCTGAGCAACTCATGCCCCCTCCTCACAGGACAAAAGACTTACCTGGATTTTTAAAAGTTCTTGGGTGGGAAAAGATTCATGCTTATTCATAGGCATAGGCAGGAATATGTTAACTACGGTGCACATGCAGCTGCTTTCTAAGATGGCTCCTGTCCCAGAGGCCTCTGGGATTCATAGCAGGACTTATTATGGAGTGTCACACCTGTGCAGTCTCTCGCTCCCCAAGTTCGATTCCCTGGCTGCAGCTGCAGCCCCTCACTGCCCCTGGTGGAAGGTCACACAGCGGTTACAGGTGTATGTTCTGCACATGTGCCTGGGGCTGATTTTATCCAGCTGCTTCTGTAAGACAACTTGAAAGAAGTTTGTGGGCTATTTTCTGATACCCTACCCCATTGTTCTGGGAAATGGCTTTGTTTCTGCACCCTCACCCATTTTCTGTCACTTTGTTTGGAGATTTGAGGGGCCCTCTGTTCCCTGTCTTACTCCCCGCTGAAAGACTTCAAACCCATAAATCTTTATGGGACTGTGAATGGAGATCTCTGCTTCTGTAACTTCTTCATGTAGGGCTGGGGCATTGTTCCTGCCTAACTGAGTAGAGGTCTTTCGCTACCTGATCTAAGTCAGCACACACTATCAGGACCCCTTCTTGGGGAATCAGTTGGTAGCCTTGCATGACCAGGAGCTTGGCCTGAAATTGTTGTAAATAGGCAGATACGAACTTTACTAAAAGCTTAAACAGGGAGGGACCAAATGTGAGCTTCCTATCCAGTGAAGGTATCTGCAAACACCAACATGTATTTTAGTCCTTGCTTGGATGGCATAACTGAAATCAATTTGTCAACCCTCCCCTGGGTACATACCCTGATGTTGGACAGATCTAGCCAGGCTCAGACAGATTTCACAACCGTTTGTTATTTGTTTAACTACTTTATGTAGCCCTTTTTCTTTATACATTTAGATAATACTCCTAGGAGGGCATCCCCGCCATAGTGTGTGGCATCATGAAAGGCATTTACTATTTCCCATAATAAATACTCAGGCACATATAATACTTTCTCATCATTCTTCATTCATCCTATCTCATCGTAAGAAAAATCCCTTCTTTCCCTTCAGGGCAAGGACCAGGGCAGTTAGCTCAGTTTTTTGGGGGGCTGATGTTTCTGGTGGTAAAGCTCTTGTCTCAATAACAGCAATCTGACTGACAAATGCATAACCTATTTTACGGATGCCTTGTTCAACAAAGTTGTTCTTATCCATATACCACTCAACCTCAGGGTTTTTAGAGGTTTTTCTTGGAGGTCTGGATGGTTAGAGTAGACCTCATTAACTGCTCCTATACAGTTATGAATAGACTCATATACTCTGAGGGGTGGTAAAGGGGTGGCAGGGTTCAAAGTTTGGCACACCTTTAAATTTAACTCTGGGAAGCCAAGTAATAGTGGGGAGTGCTTCCTGCACTGCCCACCAAATATTTTGGCCCCCTCTTCTTATGTTTCTCAATCTCATACTGTTTTTTTTCTTTATATTCTCTGGCCCACTTTACAAGAAAGGGGGAAAGTAAAGTTTCTTACCTTAGGCTTTCCGTCAACCCCAATGACTGTACAGTCACGACTGAAGAGTGGGCCTGGATTTTGGGTTATAACAGAGGAGGCAGCTTTCATATCTAGCAAAAATTCAGTCTCTTTACTTCCCACGTTGAGAGTAACCCAGGGCTCTGCTGTGGAAATAGTGATGATCTTCTGGCCGGGAGCTGAGTGGACCTCTAGGCTTCATCAATAGGGCCACCCTTCCTCCTCCAAGAGGGACATCAGGTGCTGTGGGCCTGCCTGGACTGGCCTCTGTGGGACGTCAACTGGGTGCTCTGTTTTAGAATGCTCAGGAAACTCCACCTTCCAATGGTTTCTCTTTTTTTGCAATACCCACATTGATCTGGCTCGATACTCACCAGCCGATGAGGAAATTCTCATCGAGGGCTTGGTCTTCAGGATCCTGTATGGTTACCTCGAGGTGGGCCCTGAAGTGCTACTGCCAACAATCGGGCCTTTTTCTACATTTTATCCTCCGCTGCCCGGTTCCTGTTGCCAAATACCTTAAAGGCTTCCTCAACCAGTCGTGAGAGTGGAGTCTGGGGTCTTGCCTCTATCTTTTGCAGCTTCCTTCTAATATCTGCTGCAGATCAGAAGCAGAAGTGGAACCTAAGACAAAATGGAGTCTGAGCCATGAGCTCAATCTCCTCTGAGAACCTGATTTCTTTAAGATACATAATTTTCTGTATAGCAAGAGTGTGAGAGTTTGATTACAAACATTAAACAGGCATTTTATACAACATTATTTTGAAGACTGATTAAACCAATTACAGATTTACCCTAAACATAACTCTATTTACTGATCTTTGCAGTCGGTTTCTCAGAACAGACTGAATTCTTTTAAAAGAAGCACAAAGCCCAGAGCAAAATGGTCTTGCTTGTTTATCTGGACAACTGTTTGCCTCAAAGTGGCTTCAGGAACCAGTTTTTCTTCAAAGTTCGAGGTTCAAAAGGACACCCAAAGGCGATGGCCTGAGTGGGCTGTCCCAACCTCTATGGAAGCCAGAAATCTGGATTCTAAGAGAATTACATACAACTCTCTCATGGTTCCCTCTTTTGGATCATGATCTAGTTATAGAATCTTTAATCAAAAATACTTAATCACTATCTGTTTTTAAGATCTCAGGCACCATACAGCAAATTAGGAGGTAGGATGGGAACACTAACATTAGGCCAATTGTCTGAAATGACCGGTGAAACCATGACCCTGAGGCCTTTGAACCAAGAAAACAAACCTCATGAGGTGTTTGTTTTCGCATAAGCAGCATCAGTAAATGTTTTTCACGTGCCTCAGCAGTAACTACATTCTGCCAAACCTAAGATCGCAACATTTATCTATTAACGCACAAAACTATTTGGAGAGAGCTAATAGGAAATCTAATGTTATGCTAATTTGTAAAATCATAGCTCAAATTTCAGATACTTTTCTGGTTATGATATTTATAACTTTAAGTTAATATGGTTTCTTATCTCCAGAAAGTAGGACCTTAAAGCATTCCTTATTTCTAGAAAGACCTTAAAACATCAGCAATATTCCCACATAAAACCCGTAGTACCCTTTAGTCTACCCAGTCTTATGTAGTTAAATTCTGTTCCATGTGATGTTGGATCAACCGCAGTCTGTGAACCCACCAGCATCTGCATAAGAGTTCTGAAAATTTCGATTGAGTTTAGTCACAGTCCCTTTCATAAGCCCAATATAGTCCATCTTTTTTTTGTTGAGATATTCTGGCCAAATATTTTCAGGAAACCAGCAAAGTAAAAACTTGTCTGTAGATGACAAAACTTAATATGGTCATGATTAATTTATAAACATAATTTTTAATGGTGAAAGACCTGATAGAAATCAATTACAAGCACAACACAAAGGCCAAATAAAATCAGTTAAAAAGCTTTAGATAAAAATATTTCTAATAATAACCATTAACCATATTTTTAAAGAACCTCAGCTGTAACGCCTAATAATCTTGAGACATAATACCATATAGTTAGGATATATCAAGAATATACCAAGACCATCAAGTCACCGAATACCTGAACAGCAACAAAGATAACTTCATAGGTAAGTGATATGAATTTTTCAGTTAATCCATTGGCTTTGATGTTGCTAGATTCAAAAAGTAAGGTTTCAACCAAGTTAGCAATCATTTGTCACCTAATACTAGGCAAAAACGCAAGAGGAAATACTAACATATAAATTTTAACCCAAAGAGAATCAGGCACTTCTCATGATTTTAACAACATGTTGCATGTAATTTATATCATGTTAAATAAACCTTTTTACCACTCTTTCTTTACAAAAATTTTGTTACCAAGAAATAATACTTTAGTTATTTAACCCAAAGATCTTAAAATAAAATCCTTAGCTTTTTCTTCCTTAAAGCCATGCGGCTTGATTTCTGACTCAGGAATCTTATTCTAATGAGAGACTGTACCTTTGTCTTTGAAGCAGATCATACAAAGAAGAGATTAACTCTTTAACTCAGTAATCAAAGAAAATTTTGTTATTGTAACAGTGAGGAACTTTATTCTTTGCTTTATATGTTATTCATCATCAAAGCTCTTAATAATCTCATAATTAAAGCATTAAACTTTAGTCACACAGATAAAACTTTTGAGTATATCAAATAAATTTTTTAAATAAACCTCTTAAACATCTTTGTTGTGTACTTCTTATACTAAGTACATCCCTTTAAAATGGCAAAAATGAACTCACTCATTAGTTGACTCAAATATACACATATATGTATCCTTTCTCTTGTGGTATAAAAAGCAAAAGGTATATAAGATGGATACCTATTAACTCAATTTAACATCAACAAGTTACCTAAAAGTTCTTAAGAATTATTTTAAGCCTGTACACCATAAAACATAACTAACTGAAATAAAGTTTCTTTAAATATTCCAAATTTTCATTTGACTTTTACTCTTTCTCATATTATTCTAATCTGATTTTATCAACTGGCTTTGGAAATCACAAAGTCTCTGTTTAACTGACTAATTTATTGATATGAATATAATCTTAAGTCTCTAGCTACTATTGGGAACATTTCTCCAGGCCATTTCAGGCGTGTCTCATTGTGATTTCTATTTGACCTTGGCAGCTGAGGGCTGGGGCTGAGGAGGCCTGATCTTGCCCCACCCTTAACTTTTAACTCTGGGTGGAAGACAAGATTAGCGCATTCTGATTCATTTACATACAGAGGCATTCTGAAAAGCTCTTCAGTAAATACCAAAGCTCTTTAGCAATTTTGTAAATTAATCTAATCCTTAGCTAGGCAGACTGGGGGCTGCAGGGAGTCATCCCAATTCATTTACATATGTTTAAGTTCACCTTTAAGACAAAATTATCTTTTTTTCTTTAAACCATTTAGAGCAAAAGATGACCAACTGTTCAATAAACAGCCCAATCAATAAATTCCCAGGAGTCTCTATAAGTATGTTCTCATGTAACCTGAATTTCTTTTCACCAATTAATTTCTATGCAACACACATAAATTACACATAAAACACAGACAGAGGCGACTAAGACAACCTTGCAGTCTCAACCTCCCAGAGAGCCCCAATCACACATAAGACAAACAGAGAGCATTTGGACCAGACAAGTCAGAAAGGGCTTAGTGAGGCCTAACACATTACTGGGAATATCTGAATCTCCACTTTGATCTTCCATATACCTCTCATCCCCAGTACCAGGCGGAGGGGCTCCAATCTCTCAATCTAAATAGAGATCTCTATATACATCCCCCAGAAACAGGGTGCATCATCTAGAGACAGACAACATCCAGACACACAAAAAACGATGGCTGAAACAAGTGGCTGGGCAAAAGGCCAGCTTGACAGGAAAGGAAAGAGGAGGAAAAAGGGAGGGGCTGCAGTTCCCATCAAAGAGTCCACTACTGGCAGACCAGAAATTCCCTACTCCCTGGGGTCAAAAAGAAGGTGTCCCTTGGTCCCTAGGGTCAAAAGACCTGTCGCACTGGGGACCCTCCAAAGACCTTTCAGTAGTAATTTCTGATGTGGAGGCCCTTAGTCCTTGAGGTTAAAGAAGGCGCCCCTTGGTCCCTAGGGTATGAAACCTAAAACACTGGGGACCCTTCACCCTTCACTAGTGACTCCGGCCTCCACAATACAAGACACCCATCTGTAGGGGACTCTCAGGTGGCTTTACCTGGGCAAGCGACTCACCCGCCACTCGGATTTCTATTGAGTCCTTGTTATTGCGCTTCACATTTCCAAGGAAAAACAGAAAGCTTGCTTGGGAGGAAAATGAAACTAAGGTCAGGTCGCAAGGAGTAAGGTGGAGAAGTCCTGACCGGGCAGAGAAACACAAGAAGAAATCAGTCTCAGCAGCTGCTTCTTTAGTCTGCAGAGGTCAGGCGATTTTCCTCTCCACACTGCCTTGGGCCCCAGAACGGGACACAAAGGATCCTCTGGTGCCTCCTGGCTAGCTCGCCAGAATTGTTACTGGAATAAAGTTCTTGCCTCTCGCTGGTCAAGAATGAGCAGGTAAAGCACATAGAGTTCGCCACACCAGCAAAGCTTTATTGACGAGGCTTGCAAGCAGAGACAAGGAGGGCCTAAGCAACTCATACCCCCTCCTCACAGAACAAAAGACTTGCCTGGGTTTTTAAAAGTTCTTGGGTGGGAAAAGATTCATGTTTATTTATAGGCATAGGCGAGAATGTTAACTACAGTGCACACGCAGCTGCTTTCTAAGATGGCTCCTGTCCCAGAGGCCTCTGGGATTCATAGCAGGACTTAATATGGAGTGTCACGCCTGTGCAGTCTCTCGCTCCCCAAGTTCGATTCCCTGGCTGCAGCTGCAGCCCCTCACTGCCCCTGGTGGAAGGTCACACTGTGGTCACAAGTGGATGTTTTGCACATGTGCCTGGGGCTGATTTTATCCAGCTGCTTCTGTAAGACAACTTGAAAGAAGTTTGTGGGCTATTTTCTGATACCCTGCCCCACTGTTCTGGGAAATGGCTTTGTTTCTGCACCCTGGCCCATTTCCTGTCACTTTGGAGATTTGGGGGGCCCTCTGTTCCCTGTCTTAACAACAGATCCCATCGTGGGAATGACCACATATCAAATCTCAACAGGGAAGTGATCACAACATTATACAACTGCCAAAACACTGAGAATCATGGCCCAGCCAAGCTGACACACAATCTTAACCATCACAGCATGGAAAAAAGGGTTGGAACAAAACTGATAAACAAATTCGTGGTCAGGGAGAATTTTCATACAGTGCTATCTTGAAAAAATGCAGTTCGATGGATCGCTTTTGTATAGCCTTTCTTGCCATGGTCTTGTAACTCCCCCCCAAGTGATTGGGTGGGTCTGTGCAACAAAGTAATTGTGGCCAACCAAGGGGATTGATCAGTTTCGCCATTCCACTAGGCTTAAAACAAGCCATTCTAGAGATGGGAAGGAGAGGATCTCACTACCATCAAGAAAGAATAGCCAGGAGTGGAGGGTGTCCTTTGGACCTGGAATCCCTGTGCTGAGACTCTCCTAGACCCAGGAGACAAGAGCTGTAACACCAAAGATAGCAAGACGGTGAGAAGTATCAGCAGAGAAATGGCAGCAGCAAAGGCAGCAGAACCAGAAGCCTGGCAGAAGAAAGTGCGGCGGGCTTCCTGGCCCAAAGAGTGAGAAAGCTGAGTGACTTGGGGCAAGAGCCTTGCTGGAGGAGTAGGGTGCCTCCAGGCACTTGGTGGAGCTAGGTTTGCCAATCCATAGAGCTAGAGCTGAGCTCCTTCCCCCAGGCTTACTGGCAGAGTGGGGTGCCTCAGGGCGCTTATCAATAGATAAGAAACACTTGCCCAAGCAGGGAAGAGGCCAGAGAGAAGCATACCTGCAGGCACAGCTTAAAATAGGTTGTCCTCATGGAAGCACTGTATCCTGGGCATTCGTGAACCTGAATCGTAACCTGTTACTTCCCTAATAAACCCCATAATCCTGAGTACTGTCTGTGAGTTCTGTGTGGCCATTGCAGTGAATTATTGAACCCAGCAGGGAAGTAGAGAGTGCCATGGGAGGGACGGTTGGTGTCAGAATTGGTGAAGATGGTGAAGAGAGGAGGCATGTCTGACCTCCACTTTCATAAGGATCAGCCTTGGGCTGTTGATGTTGATTCTCCTTCCACCCTGTGAAGTTAGATGAGGAGGTCAGATGCTGCCCCATGCCATTTTTACAAAGAACAAATTATTGATTTACTCTAAACATAGCTCCCAGTCTGAACTTCAGAGCGTGTGTCCCAAAATTGACTGAATTCTTCAAAAGAGCACATTGTCCAAAGCAATATGGTCTTACTAGTTTATTCAGAACACTGTTTGACTCAAAAGTGACTTTTAGGAACCATTTTTTCAAGGCTCAGAGTTCAATAGGATACTTGTTATGGATTGAATTGTGTCCTACAAAAATGTGTGTCCACTTGGCTAGGCCATGATTCCTAGTGTTGTGTGATTGTCCACCATTTTGTGATCTGATATGATTTTCTTATGTGTTGTAAATCCAATCTCTATGACACTAATAATGCAGGATTAGAGGCAGTTATGTTAATAAGGCAGAATTCTATCTAAAAGATTAGGTAGTGTCTTAAGTTAATCTCTTTTGAGATATAAGAGAGGGAAGCAAACAGAGAGATGGGGGACCTCATACCACCAAGAAACAAGAGCCAGGAGAATAGTGTGTCCTTTGGCCCCAGAGTCCCTGTGCTGAGAAGCTCCTGGACTGGGGAAGATTGATGACAAGGACCTTTTTCCAGAGCCAACAGAGAGAGAAAGCCTTCCACTGCAGCTGGCATTCTGAATTCAGACTTCTATCCTCCTAGACTGTGAGAGAATAAATTTCTGTTTGTTAAAGCCATCCGCTTGTGGTATTTCTGTTATAGTAGCACTAGGTAACTAAGACAATACCTAAGGGCAATGGCCTCTGTGGAGTACCCCAGCTTCCACAAAAGCTAGACAACTGGATTCCAGGAAGATTAAAATGATTTTGTCAAGTGCCATGGTCTCATGAAAAACCAAATAGAAACACAACACCAGCATAAGAAAACAATTCAAAATGTATGCTTTAATGATAGTAGATGGGGAGTGCTTTGACATCAGTTGATATTGGGGGCATAGCCAGGGAGGGGTGGTGGTAGTTGTTGGTAAAATTCCAGAGAGGTGAATAGATACTATTAATTCTATAAAAGCCAATTCTTTTACTGAGAAATTAGTACTACACCAAAAATTAGTACTAGAAAGATTAAATCTTTTCACATCATAAGAAAATTGAATGTGACTGAATGATTCATTTAGCAAATATTTTAACTCTAATGAGACATTTAGAATTCTATTTAAGAGATAACAGACACAAAAAAGCAAATTAATTAATAAGGTATATTATATGCCTGTTACAGACCACTCATGTCTTCTTTGTTCCATGTCTTACTCCAGCAGCTGCTGCAGTAGGTGCAACTGAACACCCACCTAAGCCCAAAACACAGACCTGTCACTTCCTGCCTAGAGCATTTTTAATGCCATGGTGTATGCTAGCAGAACTGCACAGACAATGCATGCATGTGTAATCAGGAAGCTCAGGGGAGTTATTGCTAGTAGGGCCATCTTTAATCAATGGGGGACATGAGCAGATGAATAAATTGTCTGATGCATTTTCATAAGGCCTATTTTATTAGAAGAGGATACTGGTGAGACCTAGCATTAAGTTACCCATAACCGGTTACATTGTGTCAGTTCCACCTCCTGGCAACCTCATGTGTGTCACAGCAGAATTGTGCTCCCTGGGGTTTTCAATGGCTGATTTTTTGGAAGTAGATCACCAGGGCTCTCTTCTGAGGTACTTCGGGGTGGGTTTGAATGGCTGACTTTTTAGTTAGTTGTCTAACAGTTAATCATTTGCATTACCCAGGGACTGCTGTTGTTATTAGTTGCCATTGAGTCAACTCTGACTCATGATGACTCCATGTGTGCAAAGTAGAACTGCTCTGTAGGATTTTCATGGCTGTGGCCTTTCAGAAGTAGATCACCAAGCCCGTCTCCCAAGGTGCCTTTGGGTAAGTTTGGATTGTCAACCTTTTGGCAAGTAGTTGAATGCTTAACTGTTCGTACTACCGAAGGAGCTCTCCAGGGACTGCTGTTGTTGTTAGGTGCCTTCAAGTCAATTTCAACTCACAATGACCCCGTGTTACAGAGTCATCAAGTTTTCTTGACTGTAATCTTTATGACAGTAGATCGCTAGGTCTTTCTTCTGGGGAGGTGCTGGGTCAATTCAAACTACAAGCCTTTTGGTTAGGAGCTGAGCGCTTACCTGTTTGCACCACAAGGGTTTCTTCCCAGGGAGTCCTAACAGTGGCCAATTCATTAAGGCGTCCTTGAGTTGGTTGTTCCTCCTTCCTTGTCCCACTTCCTCAAGCTCTCAATCATGCTTCTTAGGATCACTGCCCAAATAAACAACCAGTAGGCAAGCTTATGTTTCAGCTCTGCTTTTGTGGCTACCCAAGCTCAGACACTACGCAGGAAGATATCAATGTGATGATAAGGCTATGCCCTAAGAAAGGTAATTGGAAAGACAAGTAAAGTGAAGAGATAGAATTGAGAGAGTCAACGAAAGAATTGATAGAACATAGTGCTTAGACATAAGGAGCCCTGGTGGCACAGTGGGTTAGTGCTAGGCTGCTAGCCAAAAGGTCAGCAGTTAGAACCTACCAGCTGCTCTGTGGAAGAAAAGACAAGGTGGCCTGTTCCTGTAAAGATTACAGCCTAGGAAACCCTATGGGGGCAGTTCTACTCTGTCCTGTAGAGCCGCTATGAGTTGGAATTGACTTGACAGCAAAAACCAATAGTACTTAGACACTGAAGAATAAGAACAGTCAACTTGAAGGGCAAGATGATGGGTTCTGTCCCAGATGAGACCAAAGAACTTAATAGTAATGCTCAGTAGCCAATTAGGACTAAGATTTAGGAATCAACTGAGAGTTGAAATTTTGAGAGTGAATGAGTTCTCTAAAAGGTAACTTTGTGAAGGGATTACCAATAGGCCATAAACTGAAATTCAGGTAACGGTCACTGTGTTAGTCATCTAGTGCTGCCATAACAGAAGTACTACAAGTGGATGGCTTTAACAAAGAGAAATTTATTTTCTCACAGTCTAGTAGGTTACAAGTCCAAATTTAGGGCATCGGCTCCAGGAGGAGGGTTTCTCTCTCTTTCGGCTCTGGAGGAAGCCTTCCCCTGGTCGAGGAGCTTCTCAGGCGCAGGGACCCCACGTTGGATGCATTCTGCTCCTTGTGCTGCATTCTTGGTGATACGAGGGTCCCAACTCTCTGCTTGCTTGCCTTTCCTTATATCTCTTGAGAGAAAAAAAGGTGGTGCAGGCCCCATCCCAGGGAAACTTTCTATAACTTGGATCAGGAAGGTGACCTGAGTAAGGGTGGTGTTACAATCCCACCCCAACCCATTTAACATAAAATTACAATCACAAAAATGGAGGACGACCAGTCAATACTGGGAAGCATGGCCTAACCAAGTCGATACACACATTTTGGGGGGAGACATAATTCAATCCATGATAGTCACATTTCAGGGGCCAAGAAGAAAAAGAAAGAGCAACTACTGAGCACTCAGGAAAATAGTGGAGTTTCAGGATGTGTCACAGTAAGTGAGGAGGCAGAACACGCAGTTGAATTCTACCAAAAGGTCAGAGAACAGACGGAAGGGGCTCAAGATGGAAACAGATAATAGACAGTGAAGGGATGGAGACAGCAATGTAGACGGTTCATTACACAGTTCAGTGTAAATGGATACAGTTCATGCCTAGCAAGTAACAAGCTTGCTAAGAATGAACTGAAGAAGAGAAATTAGGGACTTGCAGATACAAGTAAAGCAATTTTTCCCCAGGATTTAAAAAATGGAAATAAACTTCATATAAAAAAAAAAATCCTCAGTTCATTTTATTTTCAAATAGACTTTATTAAAATTAAACATTAGTTACATAGAAAATCTGAGTTTTTTTTTACTTGCACACATTTATGCCTTTTTCTACTTAAGAATTCTCCTTTAAAAAAAAAAAAAAAAGAACATTCATAAGCACTTTTTCTAAGATGTTGGTCCACAGAATGGCATTATTGAAAGGTACCTCTCTTCCAGAAAATATTGGAAGAATTCCACTTGAATAAATATTGCATAACTCAGTGCCTACTTTCACATACCCATATTTGTGTTAAGCTAATCCAAGTTTCTAAAAAAAGGTTTTTGTACTGTTGAAAAGCATTGCTGAAATACTACCAACCCCATCTTGTGATTGAAGTTCTCTGGTATAAAACAGGTTAGAAGGGACAGTGACGTCACTAGGGTGGATGTCACCCAGTGCTGTAACTCACGGTGTCATCCTTAGTAATGTTTTTTGTACTAATGTTATTTGTAAATCATAATTTCTGTACATCACTCCTTCTTTTCCTTTAATTACTTCATTCTCAAAAAAGTCCTTGCTATTGGTTCACAAATACTAATTACCACAATACTGTAGCTAAAACACCAGGAAATTTGACAAAATCAGCAACTAAAAAAACACCAGCAGCAAGGAAAACAACAGCTTGTGCTTGCAGTGCATGTGGACGGCACCATGTGATTCAAAGCATCCTTGTAATTAATGGGGTAATAACGACAGATCTGACCGGAGCACATTAGAAGGTTCAGAAGATAAGTTAGCATAGAGTTGTAGCCTTGTAGGTATATCGATACAGGTAAGCTGGGCTTATGAAAAATATTTTTGTTGTTATAACTAACTATAGGGATATTTTTTATTTAAAAAAATTCTTCTGAAACACTGCACAAAAATTTTACAGACAGTCATTTTGGTGTCACCCCCTCTGACGGTATCACCTGGTGTGATCCATACCCACCCCCCACACACCCCTTGTGACACCACTGATAAGGGATGCTATACTAAGGAGGTATTTACAGAGAGAGTTTGATTTGATGTCTTATATTTGAATAAGACATAGTTTTGGTAAAGTGTGCTTCTATAAGAATGCTTTCTTTTTTTTATTTTAAATGTATTTATTCATAGACCAGAACACAGCTGAAGAAAATAATGTAAAATTCTCTATAAAAAAATACTCAGAACTCTTTAACCTTGAAGAATATGGATGTGAAGACAGTAAAGCAGGATCTTTCCAGAAACTGGGTAGGCAGCGTAACACTGTAAGTAAAATGTATAGAGCTTCAGTAAGCAGATACTTCCAATCCACAGCCTCATCACAACCGAAAACTTTTGCGTTTTACCACAACATACATTATCCAACATAATTAAAGTACCAAAATGAAACTTGAGCACTAAAAGAACCGAAAGAAGAGAAGATCCAGATTTCCTAGCAGCCTTCTCTGGATTACAACCCACCCATCCCTTGACCATTTATTAATATATCTCTTAATATCACTTATTTAAACTGCAGGTATCAACTGATCTTTGATAATCCAGATTTTATACATAAACTTCCTTATGTTTTATTCCAGTGAAGAGAATTCTTATATCCTTCTATACCAAGTTTGTTGCAGTAAAAGTTATGGTGCTGAATTGATTTTTCATGATAACCTGTAACCTTTGTCTTAGTTGACTCTTTTTTTTTTTTTAATTGTGCTTTAAGTGAAAGTTTACAATTCAAGTCAGTTTCTCAAACAAAAACTTTTACACACATTGTTGTGTGACCCAAGTTGTTCTCATTACAATGTGACAGCACACTCCTCTCCACCCTGCATTTCCCATGTCCGCTCAACCAGCTCCTGATCCTCTCTGCCTTCTCATCTCGCCTCCAGACAGGTGTCTTAGTTGGTTCTTAATTTTTTCTTTCTTTTTTAAATCATTTCTCAAACAAAAGTAAGGAGACTCTTTGCTTACTGAACGTAACTCTTTAAGCACTTAAAATTAGATACTTTTTTCTTGATGGCCTATCAAATATTCTTCCTACTGGGATATATCCATCTCTGATGCCCTCAACTAGCTGAGAATCTGACTGGACCACTATTGATTTGTGGATAATGTTGTTAAAATGTTGTTGTCAGTATTGCAATCCAGAGGCAGGGTAGTTCCCAGAACTTTTTTTTCCTTTCTTTTAAATTGTGCTTTAGGTGGAAGTTTACAGAGCAAATTAATTTCTCATTCAACAGTTCATATACAAATTGTTTTGTGACGTTGGTTGCAATCCCCTCGATGTGTCAACATTTCTTTCCTCCCTCACCCCAGGTTCCCTGTTTCCATCTGTTCAGTTTTCCTGTCCCTTTCTGCCTTCTCGTCTTTGCTTTTGGACAGGTGTTGCCCATTTGGTCTCCTATACATGATTGAACTAAGAAGCACGTTCCTCATGTGTGTTATTGTTTGTTTTATAGACCTGTCTAAACTTTGGTTGAAGGGTGAACTTTGGGAAGGTGAACTTCAGTTAAGAATGTTTTCAGTACGCAATCTGGTCGCTCTCTGCATTTCCATTTAATATTTTCTTTTTGGTCCTGTTCAACCGTCTGCCTTAAATATAAATGACAGTTTATCACAGTGTGCTTAGATTTTAGCACACATCATCTCTCCAGGGTATGTTTGTTAACTGTTGGATTTACACTTTGGTTAAATAGTTACTGTAAGAGATTTGAGACAGTGCTTAGTTGCCCACAAAGAATGAATAAGCCTTACAAACCACACATTGCTTATTCAATCTGTTATTATAAGCCTGATGTTTATCCACATGATATAATGGTGACAATCAAACTATAATTCATTTTCAGGAGGCTTTTTTTGTTGTTTCACATTCTCATGACCATCATATTAACTGATTTCAATTGATATTACGCTGCTTGAGTTCTCTCATTTTCTTTTTAAAATTTTTACAGTTTCAATTTTATTTAACTTACGGATTATGCTAGCAAATATTTCATATATTTTAATTTTTCTTTCATTGTGAAACATTATTTGTTCTTTTTTTTAAATTAATATTTTATCAGGTTTTTGGTGAAGGTTTACACAGCAGTTTAGGTTCCTATTCAACAATTTCTACACAAGTTGTTCAGTGACATTGGTTATATTCTTCACAATGTGTGAACATTCTCATTATTTCTGTTCTGTTTCCATTAATTTAGTTTACATTGTTTGTTCTTAATGTACAAAAAATGCAAGTTCCTTATTTGAAAACATAGTTAAGTAGCCAATTGGAAACCCTGGTGGTGTAGTGGTTAAGTGCTACGGCTGGTAACCAAAAAGGTTAGCTGTTCAAATCCACCAGGTGCTCCTTGGAAACTCTATAGGGCAGCTTTATTCTGTCCTATAGGGTCTGACTATGAGTCGGAATCAACTCGACAGCAACAGACTTGGTTTTTTGATTTTACTCAGGATTTTCAAATCAAAGAAACAACCTGCCTAAAAAGTGAATTCAGTACTGCAAAACAAAAAAAATCATGAAGACCAGTTTCCTCCTTTGGCAATTTTGTAGGCTTTTATCTTTTCTAGTCAGGTTTCAATGGCCAAGTTTCAATAAAGGTACAAGTTCAAGGTACTTATTCCTTCATTAGCATTCTTAGCTCCCAAGAGTGGTTCCTTGAGGAAGGTCTTGACTCTGGGTGGAGATGGCAAACAGGGACTTTTCATTAAAAAAATGTAACTTTTAAAAGCTGAATGCCAACATCACCACCAACAAACAAAAGTAGAGATCTGACGACGAGCAGGTATCCAGAATAACTCATGGTATATTTATTTCTAATGCATTTTATATAACCTTTTTTTTTTTTTTATGGTGGCAGTACGGTCCAGTGGGAGGATTAAGCCAGACATCAGTGGAGCTGGCTCCGTAATGTGTGACCCTTGGGCACATCATTAAATCCTTCAGTTGCCTTATCTATACCATGTTGTATAGAATGCCTCTTGGAAGGCCATCATTCTTTAGTGTACATGAATTTTACCTGAATTCTTGATTGTAAGAAATGTCACATTCTTCTGTTTCTCCAAATAAAATTCAACCTTCTCTGAGTTCTTTTTTACTGGGTTGAGGGAAACTTCAATTTTAGTTATTTTTCAGGTTTCCCTTCCCTTGCTCTAGGGTTCTGTCAGAGTCCCAGGGACACCGTGCACTTCACACATCCGGGAGGGGCTCCTCGGATCTTCAGTTGGTGGAAAGCAGTACAAATATGCTCCTTGTCCAACCCTGCAAGGTCTCTCAAAGGCAGGTAGCTCGATTTTTTTTCACCTTATCTTAGGCTCCAGTATCCTTAAATAACCGTCTAAAGTTACTTTTCTTAAGGTTTATTGCCACCTTTACTGTGCAATTTACCTTAGTGGTCATTTGTCTGTTTGCTTTCAGTCCCTCTCCCTGCCTTCTCTGTCCTGTTAATATTTTAGAAGGTTGAAAATCTGCAAGCTACGTTTCCCAGACTCCCTTGTCAGCAGGTTAGGGGTGCTAATGGGAGACCCTGGCAGGATACTGGAAACCCGGGGGTGGGGAGAATGAATTCACCTATGGCTTCCAGTTTCTGACAGCATCTCTGACATCAGGGACGGCATTTGCCGTTTCACCCCTGGTTGTAGCGGCACCTTACCGGCAGATCCAGAGCTGGCTGCAATAGTGTCTCCTTCAGCACAGCGGCAGGTATAGGCTTATGAAGTCCATCCCAAAAGCACTGGAAGTTTCTGTTCTTTGGGTATTATTACCCTTCTCACTTTTCATTCTCCAGTTCACCTTCTCCTTTATTTTATCCCTTCCATTACTTTTGTAATCAATTCTTTGAATTACATTTTCTCCAATTAAGATATTTATCTTGTTTTTCTTCTTCACTAGGCCCTGACTCCCCAACGTGTCAGTCAGTTTGTCATACTGTGGGGGCTTGCATGTTGCTGTGATGATGGAACTTATGTCACCGGTATTCAGATACCAGCAGGGTCACACATGGAGGACAGGTTTCAGGTGAGCTTCCAGACTAAGACAGACTGGGAAGAAGGATGCGGCAGTCTACTTCTGAAAAGCATTAGCCAGTGAAAACCTTATGAATAGCAGCGGAACATTGTCTGATATAGTGCTGGATGACGAGCCCCCCAGGTTGGAAGGCACTCAAAAGATGACTGGGGAAGAGCTGCCTCCTCAAAGTAGAGTCGATCTTAATGACGTGCATAGAGTAATGCTTTTGGGACCTTCATTTGGTGAAGCGGCACGACTCATAATGAGAAGAAACAGCTGCAAACATCCATTAATAATCAGTACTTGGAACATACGGAGTATGAATCTAGGAAAATTGGAAATCGTCAAAAATGCAATGGAATGCATAAACATTGATATCCTAAGCATTGGTGCTGTTGTTGTTAGGTCCCGTTGAGTCGGTTCTGACTCATAGCGACCGCATGCACGACAGAACGAAACACTGCCCGGTCCTGCTCCATTCTTACAATCGCTGCTATGCTTGAGCTCATTGTTGTAGCCACTGTGTCAATCCACCTCACTGAGGGTCTTCCTCTTTTCCACTGACTCTGTACTCTGCCGAGCATGATGTCCTTCTCCAGGGACTGATCCCTCCTGACAACCTGTCCAAAGTATGTAAGACGCAGCAGAACATCCTAAGCATTAGTGAGCTGAAATGAACTGGTATTGGCCATTTTGAATCGGACAATCATATAGTCTACTATGCTGGGAACGACAACGTGAAGAAGAATGGTGTTGCATTCATCATCAAAAAGAACGTTTCAAGATCTATCCTGAAGTACAATGCTGTCAGTGATAGGATTATATCCATACACCTACAAGGAAGACCAGTTAATATGACTATTATTCAAATTTATGCACTAACCACTAGGCCCAAAGATGAAGAAATAGAAGATTTTTATCAGCTGCTATAGTCGGAAATTGATCGAACATGCAATCAAGATGCATTGATAATTACTGGCTATTGGAATGCGAAAGTTGGAAACAAAGAAGAAGATCAGTAGTTGGAAAATATGGCCTTGGTGATAGAAACAATGCCAGAGATCGAATGATAGAATTTTGCAAGACCAACGACTTCTTCATTGCAAATACCTTCTTTGACCAACATAGACGGTGACTATACACATGGACCTCGCCAGATGGAACACACAGAAATCAAATTGGCTACATCTGTGGAAAGAGATGATGGAAAAGCTCAATATCATCAGTCAGAACAAGGTCAGGGGCCGACTGTGGAACAGACCATTGATTGCTCATATGCAAGTTCAAGCTGAAACTGAAGAAAATCAGAGCAAGTCCACAAGAGCCAAAATATGACCTTGCGTATATCCCACCTGAATTTAGAGACCATCTGAAGAACAGATTTGACGAACTGAATGCTAGTGACCGAAGACGAGACGAGTTGTGCAATGACATCAAGGACATCATCCATGAAGAAAGAAAGAGGTCACTGAAAAGACAAGAAAGAAAGAAAAGACCAAGAGGGATGTCAGAGGAGACTCTGAAACTTGCTCTTGAGTGTCAAGCAGCTAAAGCAAAGGGAAGAATTGATGAAGTGAAAGAACTGAACAGAAGATTTCAAAGCGCAGCTCAAGAAGACAAAGTAAAATATTATAATGACATGTGCAAAGAGCTGGAGATGGAAAACCAAAAGGGAAGAACATGCTCGGCGTTTCTCAAGCTGAAAGAACTGAAGAAAAAATTCAAGCCTCAAGTTGCAATAGTGAAGGATTCTATGGGGAAAATATTAAATGATGCAGGAAGCATCAAAAGAAGATGGAAGGAATACACAGGGTCATTATACCAAAAAGAATTACTCGATGTTCAGCCATCTCAAGAGGTAGCATATGATGAGGAACCGATAGTACTGAAGGAAGAAGTCCAAGCTGCTCTGAAGGCATTGGTGAAAAACAAGGCTCCGGGAATTGATGGAATATCAGTTGAGATGTTTCAACAAACAGATGCAGCACTGGAGGTGCTCACTTGTCTTTGCCAAGAAATATGGAAGACAGCTTCCTGGCCAACTGACTGGAAGAGATCCATATTTATGCCTATTCCCAAGAAAGGTGATCCAAGTGAATGTGGAAATTATAGAACAATATCATTAAGATCACACGCAAGCAAAATTCTGCTGAAGATCATTCAAAAACGGCTGCAGCAGTGTATCGACAGGGAACTGCCAGAAATTCAGGCTGGTTTCAGAAGAGGACATGGAACCAGGGATATCATTGCTGATGTCAGATGGATCCTGGCTGAAAGCAGAGAATACCAGAAGGATGTTTACCTGTGTTTTATTGATTATGCAAAGGCATTTGACTGTGTGGATCATAACAAACTATGCATAACACTGTGAAGAATGGGAATTCCAGAACACTTAATTGCGCTCATAAGTAACCTTTACATAGATCAAGAGGCAGTTGTTCGGACAGAACAAGGGGATACTGATTGGTTTAAAGTCAGGAAAGGCGTGCTCCAGGGTTGTACTCTTTCACCATACCTATTCAAACTGTATGCTGAACAAATAATACGAGAAGCTGGACTATATGAAGAAGAACGGGGCATCAGGATTGGAGGAGACTCATTAACAACCTCTGTTATGCAGATGACACAACCTTGCTTGCTGAAAGTGAAGAGGACTTGAAGCACTTACTAATGAAGATCAAAGACCACAGCCTTCAGTATGGATTGCACCTCAACATAAAGAAAACAAAAATCCTCAGAACAGGACCAATCAGGAACATCATGATAAACCGAGAAAAGATTGAAGTTGTCAAGGATTTTATTTTACTTGGATTCACAATCAATAGCCATGGAGGCAGCAGTCAAGAAATGAAAAGACGCATTGCATTGGGTAAATCTGCTGCAAAGGACCTCTTCAAAGTGTTGAAGAGCAAAGATGTCACCTTGAAGACTAAGGTGCGCCTGACCCAAGCCATAGTATTTTCAATTGCATGATATGCATGCAAAAGCTGGACAATGAATAAGGAAGACTGAAGAAGAATTGACGCCTTCAAATTGTGGTGTTGATGAAGAATATTGAATATACCAAGGACTGCCAAAAGAATGAAGAAATCTGTCTTGGAAGAAGTACAACCAGAATGCTCCTTGGAAGCAAGGATGGTGAAACTCTGTCTTACATACTTCGGACATGTCAGGAGGGATCAGTCTCTGGAGAAGGACATCATGCCTGGCAGAGTACAGGGTCAGCGGAAAAGCAGAAGACCCTCAATGAGGTGGATTGACACAGTAGCTGCAACAATGAGCTCAAGCCTAACAACAATTGTAAGGATGGCTCAGGACCGGGCAGTGTTTCGTTTTGTTGTTTATAGGGTCGCTATGAGATGGAACCGATTCGATGGCACCTAACAGCAACAACAGGCCCTGACTAATGCATCCCTTTTTTCCCCTACCCAGTATCCTTGAACTGACCCATCACAGGTTTGGTTACCTCTTATGTACTCTGTGTAAATGAGATGCTGTCCTAGCTATACTCAGACCCCACAAAACCCTACTTAGTTGAGATTCTTTTGGTTGGAAATGACAAAAACCCAGCTTAAAATAGTTGCTAAATTCATCGTAAATTTTCATAGAACCCTGAGGCTGAGGTGTATCAGCCCTTTAGAGCCACAGATGGGAGCACTGCGGGTAACTGTATCAGTTATCTGTTGCAATATAACAAACTACTATAAAACTTAGTGTACTTAAGCTTGAAGAAATAAAACTAACATAATGGTATAAATAAACAATAACAGTGGCTGCAGTCATGGGCTCAAGCATGGCAACAATTGTAAGGATGGCGCAGGACTGAGCAGTGTTTTCCTTCTTTTGTACATAGGGTTGCTGAATCAGAACTGTCTCGAAGACATCTAACAACAACATGCGTTGACCGGGCAGTTATGTTCATCCGAGCTGAGCTTGGATGATCTCATCTGGGCTTCCTTATGTCTCTTTGGTCAGCTATTGGGTAAGTTACCTAGGGGCTGTCTGGTTAGGATGGCCTTGTCTAGGGGCCATAAATATGCTCCTTATCCCTCCAGCAGGCTAGCCAGGCATGCTGTCAGGGAGTGGATGGGTCAAAGAGAGAAATCAAAAGCATTCAAGCTTTTTTGTGATCTGGGCTGGAAGCTGATACTCTCACTTTCACCAAGTCACAAGGCCAACCCCATTCAACTCCATCTCTTGGTGAGAAGAGCTACAAAATCACATTGTGAAGGGAGTGGCATATAGGAAGTGGAGTGAAGGATTGGGGTCAGTTTTGCAATTGATCTACTATAGTAACCCAGAGATCATCTCTGCTTTTTTAGGAAGGGTTGCTTTATTCTTCTTTCATTGCAGACCAGCTTTCTCTGTTTCCTGTTCTGTGTGGTAGAAAATGGCCACTGCTGCCAACTTCCAAGTCTGCATGTTCACTGTTCAAGAAGATAGCCAGGCTAAAACTGGAATTTCAAATACCCTGGAAAAGGTCTCAGTCTCTCATTTTGAGTCAGGTATCCACCCATAGTTCAATAAATTGTAGTCTAGAAGACAGGCTGAAATTGGTACTCCCACTATTGTCAAACGAATGGAAAGAAGACTAGAGGGCAGTTACCAGAGAAGGGAGCACAACCCACATAGGCCCACAAAATTTATAAGTGCTTCTAATGAATCTTCAATTTGTTTTTAGGAGAAGTGTCTTTTTATCACAGTGGCCTAAGTCATAAACAAAGAAGGAAGATGGATTAGTACAGTGGGCCAGAACTTGGGTTTTGGAATAAGACCTTCTGTGCTGGTATCTCCCATCTATCACATCCTAGCTGTGTGACCTCGGGTGAATTCTTAATTTCCTTGTGATCCGTTATGTTTTCAGTAAAACTAGGAAGAAGATGATTCCTATCTTAGACATTGTTGTGAGGATGTAATTAGTGAATTAATATAAGGAATACAGAACAACATCTATACATAATAAATGCTCAATAAATGTTAGCTATTGATACTGTTATTACTATTAAAGAAAAAGTGTTAAACACTGATGTGTAAAAACTCAGCAGGATGGCACTTGTGATTTCTTTCTATTAACTCTCTGCCAGATCCATTTGCTAGGTCAAAGTTAAATTAAACTCATCACAGGATATTCTCACAGGAAATCCCAGATTCACATTTACCATTCTGGCTATTAATCATGTTTTCAAAGCATTCCTTCAGGTATTCGTGTATGCACAACCAAAGACATAAAAAGTTAAGTCGAAAGTGTGCAAAGTCCAGAAAAGCCAAGATGGCAGTAGTAGCAAAATAAAACTGTGAATTTGTCCAAAGAATAGGGCTCTAGAGTGACTGTCTGCTCCAGATCATAGTAAATCAGAAAGTGCATATAATTTTCAAGAAACAAAAAAGGTTTATCTTTATCTAATATTTCACCAACTGCAATACCAAGCCTAGAAACCCGGAAATGCTAGCCAATAGTCCTAGGTAGAAGAAAAAATTCAAATATCGAAAGGTTCAATATAGATAATTCAAATCATACTACATAGAATACAAGTAGATGGATATTTAGAAGACAGCAAAATATTGAGGTTATTTTTAACAAACATAGGAAGAGTTAATTTTATTCTTTATTATGTTATTTTTTAAAGATTGGTTTGAATGAGCTCACTTTAAAAGTGCATGTAAGATGATATGAAAATGTATTAAAATAGCCTCTTCTGTTTTATTTACCACACCTACATTCTCCGCACATATTCACATAGGAAGCAGCTAAAACTGAAGGCAGGCATTTCCCTTATAATCTCATCAAAAATAGAAATTAATAGTTGTAATGACTCACTTGTTTCCTTCTGCTTTTAATCCTTATCTTGGCCCCACAGATTGCATTACAGTTGTTAAGCAATTGTACATCTTTTGTGAAGTACCTCGAAATGTTCTGGCGTGGTAATACTCTGGCCACATTTTAGAATTCCCAAACAAATCTAAATTTTGCAACAGAGCCCTGTCTCTTTAAGGTAACACTTCATACTATTTTGAGAACCTCTAGTTTTTTGGTTACTGGATCCAGTGAGTCATTAGGAAAAAAAAAAAGGATCAGAGCCAAGCACTTAATAAATTAAACATGCCGATTTAACTTAAATGAGAGATTTTCCTAGAGTGAAATCTATTTATATAAAAATTTTCTTCACTTCTAAAATACACTAGGAATATATCTTATTATGAACTCTAGGTAACCTGATGCTTAGAGATTTTTTTTCCTATTCTGTTCTTGGAAACCCTGGTGGCATAGTGGTTAAGTGCTATGTCTGCGAACTAAAAGGTCAGCAATTCAAATCTCCTAGGTGTTCCTTGGAAACCCTATGGGGCAGTTCTACTCTGTCCTATAGGATCACTATGAGTTGGACTTGATGGTAACATTTTTTTTATTCTGTTCTTGACCCCAATTTATTTTTTCTCTGTGTGAAATATAATTGAGTCATTCAAAAACTGGGAATAATATTACTATGAGTGAGGGTCCAACTGATTTGAGAGGAATTCCTATGACAGATTCCAGACACAACTGATTCGATCATTAATACAAGATGAAAATGTGTGGAGTACTGTGTGGCAGAGGCGGCTAGTTGTTCTTCCAAATTCATTTTCCATTTATTCTGTATTAATAAAGACCTTGATGTTCATCTGGACACCTGGCTGCCCCAAGTAAAACCTGTATTTCTTAGCCTCCCATGCAGCTAAGTATGGCCAAGAAATCAAGTTCTGGTCAATGAGATATAAGGAGGAAGTTATGTAGGACTACCTCTGTGCTTTCATCTAACAGAGAAATAAACCTCTATTACTCTCACATTCTGCCACCCACCTTCCCCTTATTGTATAAAGGAATGGTGAAAGTTGACAGTGACGTGAGTTCTGTGTCATTAGATACCATCAAAATAAAGGACCCTGAGGTACTATACCTCAGTTTGTAATCACAGTGCCAAACCAGAGCCTTTGCTAGGATACCAAATTTCAGTAGAAACAAAATGTTTATAAGCCATTCTTAAAAATACAAAACATTTGTTTGAAAGCTGGTGATCACTTGTCAATCAGAGGTCATCACATATTATAGGCCCCACACAATGGCTCTATCTTTGCTAAAGGTAGAAAATGAGAACTGAACCCAAATCATGGTGAGAGAGATTTGTGATACACAGAAGAATTGAAGGAATAATTTAAAGATACTAAAGATAAGCTGGACTATATGAAGAAGAACGCGGCATCAGGGTTGGAAGACTCATTAACAACCTGTGAAACGAAGATGACACAACCTTGCTTGCTGAAAGTGAAGAGGACTTGAAGCACTTACCAATGAAGATCAAAGACTACAGTTCTCAGAATGGATTAACATAAAGAAAACAAAAATCCTCACAACTGGACCAATAAGCAACAACATGATAAATGGGGAAAATATTGAAGTTGGGAAGGATTTCATTTTACTAGGATACACAACCAACACCCATGCAAGCATCAGTCAAGGAATCAAATGATACATTGCACTGAGCAAAATGCTGCAAAGACCTCTTTAAAGTATAAAAAAAGCAAAGATGTCACTTTGAAGACTAAATTGCATCTGAGCCATGCCATGGTATTTTTAATTGCCTCATATGCATGTGAAAGCTGGCCAATGAACAAGGAAGACCGAAGAAGAATTGATGCCTTTGAATTATGCTTTTGGTGAATACTAGAGCATGGGACTGTCAGAAGAATGAACAAACCTGTCTTGGTAGAAGTACAGCCAGAAAGCTCCTTAGAAGTGAGAATGGCAAGACTTTGTCTCACGTACTTTGGACATGTTATCAGGAGGGACTAGACCCTGGAGAAGGACATCATGCTTGGTAAAGTAGAGGGTCAGTGAAAAAGAGGAGAACCCTCAACGAGATAGATTGACACTGGCTGCAACATTGGGCTCAAAATAGCAATGATTGTGAGGATGGAGCAGAACCAGGCAATGTTTCACACTCAAGGGGTCACTGCATATTGTTTTCTAGTTTCTCTGAGTCTCTTTCTGATATAGTATTGTATGAGCCCCCTAATAGTGGATTTATGTAAAATTATCAAAGCACTTTTACGAGAAGATAAGACAGTTTTTTTTTTAATACCTCTTTATTGAGTATTACTTGAAAAAAATTGCATTACACTTGAGATATAAATAATTCTTAAGGGAGCTTAAAAAACACTAGCTTACCTTTTTATTTTTGTCATGCCAACCTTACATAGTCAACTAAATACATATATTTAATCGTATTAAAGCACCCAGTTAAGCTATAATTTCTAAGCCATTTTACAGGTCATACATAGGACAAAGATGTCCTCACTGCATACAGTAAATATTTTGTTGAGAACATCAGGTAAGATTGGCTGTAATTATAGTTTTCCTTATCAAATTTAGAAGGCTATCAACCATAATGCACATTTATTCACCAGTTACTTTAATCAAGTCTGAAAAACATAGGGCAAACATTACTGCAAGCAGTTGTCATCTATGCCCCAGGGACAAACATGCCTATGAGATTCTTAATTCTCTTGGACATGAGAAATGAAACAAATCCGAGAAGAATCTGTACTTTCTTAGAGCAGTCTATGCAAATTATTGAATATTGGCTACCTTCTTTCACAATGAGAATCAATAAATCTCTGATGCTCATACAATGACTGCAAAACTGATCCTAATTTTCCTGTTATTACTTGAAAAAAATCTCCTAGAACTGGTATATTTCTTTAAATATAACTTTTACCTGGGCACTGCCCATCTGTCAGTTTGTCATACTGTGGTGGTTTGTGTGTTGCTGTGATGCTGGAAGCTATGCCACCAGTGTTTCAAATACCAGCAGGGCCACCCATGGTAGACAGGTTTCCCCAGAGCTTCCTGACTAAGTCAGTCTAGGAAAAAAGGCCTGGTGATCTATTTCTGAAAACTAGCCAGTGCAAACCCTACAGATCAAAAAAGAATATTGTGGGACAGTGCTGGAAGATGAGCTGAAAGATGGAAGGCACCAAAACAATGGACTCAAACATACCAAGGATCCTGAAGATGGAGCAGGACCATGGAACATTTTGTTGTGTTGTACGTGAGGTCACCATAAGTCAGAGCCAAATTGGTGGCAACTAACAACAACATACCTGGATAGTTGAACCCCAGAATTCTTTTCTAAGTTTTACAAACATTACCAAGATATGGTAGCCATAAACAGGGTAAGTTTCCTGATTTTTCTCTATCTTCTCTCTAATTTAAACCATGTTCCACTTGTACTAAACACTGACTAGGATAAAATAGGACATGATTTAGTTTTTGCATCACTGGAGCATTTCTGCCAATATCTCAGCTTTATGGCATTTTTATTTATTTATTTATTTATTTTAACATTATTTTCTAGTAAAGCATAATATAGTAGAAAGGAAGATGAAGTAGGAATTAGGAGACCTGGATTCAGTTCCTGCCTTTGACCTTAATTCACAGTGTGAACTTGGAAACACAGGTGTTAATATGTATCATTACCTCACCTGTACCTTTAGGGGGATTAGACTAAATTGTGTCTAAGATATTTTTTCTCTAAATTATGATATGCTAAAGTTATCATTTAAAAAAAAGTAAAAAAAAAAAATTTCTGAGTGTCTTAGTTATCTAATACTGCTATAACAGAAATACCACAAGTGGTATCTTTGTTAACAAAGAGAGATTTATTCTCTCACAGTCTAGTAGGCTAGAATTTGGAATTCACTGTTCCAGCTCCATGGAAATGTTTCTCTCTCTGTCGGTTCTGGAGGTAGGTCCTTGTCATTGACCTTCCCTGGTTGAGAAGTTTCTTAGCACAGGAACCTCGGGTCCAAAGTATGAGCTATTCTCCTGGCTCTTGTTTCCTGGTGATGTGAAGTCCCCTTGTGTCTCCTCTCACTACTCTCTTTTATATCTCAAAAGAGATTGACCTAAGACACAACATGGAAACCCTGGTGCCATAGTGGTTAAGAGCTACGGCTGCTTACCAAAAGTCTGACAGTTTGATTTCACCAGGTGCTCCTTGGAAACCTTGAATGGGGCAGTTCTACTCTGTCCTATAGGGTCACTATAAGTCAGAATCAACTCGACAGCAACAGGTTTGGTTTTTGGGTTTTTAAGACACAATCTAATCTTATAGATGGAATCTTGCCTTATTAACATAACTGCCTCTAATCAAGCCTCATTAATAGAGGTAGGATTTACACCACACAGGAAAATCACATCAGATGACAAAATGGTGGACAAGCACACAATACCAGGAATCATGGCATAGCCAAGTTTACACATATTTTTGGTGAACAAAATTCATTCCGTAACATTGGGAATATTCAATGTACTAAAATTTCCCTGGTTTATGTTTTAACAGCTATAAACATTAGGAATGGTAGCACTTGGGGGCAATTTTAGTGGAAATTCGATGGTCTCTATTGATGTTTAAAAAATATTAACTATTCATACCACCTTTCTGAAATGAGTGAATTGAATGTGTTTATTTTATACTTGAGAACCGCTGACCTTCCTGGTTAGCAGCTGAGTGCTTAACTTCTGTGCTACCAGGGCTCTTATGAGACACCTCAAAGCAATGCAAAATCCTGGGGGCCATGGAATCAGGCCAGTCTGTCTATCCTCAAAATTTCTGTGTTGATTTTAGCCTCAAAGCATTCATCCTTTGTCTTTGGTGGGTGCTGATATTTATGTTGGATAATAAATATAGTTAACATCCTCGGTTTCAAATTATCACAGCTTTTTATCCAAATCATAGCATCGGTTCATATGGATTCCTCCTTAACCCTCAAATAAAAGCGTTTACCTTAAAACTGACCTAAATCAGAACGATGCATCAGAAACCTTATAATTCATTGATTGCCTCAGGACTTTTATTGCCACTTTCCTTAATTCTCAGCTGATTTATATTGACTTAACAATTGACAGTTTCATTAAATGCTGAGTAAATACAGATAACCCTGTGGGCAGTTCTACTCTGTCCTGTAGGGTCGCTATGAGTCAGAACTGACTCCATGGAAATGGGTTTGGTTTTTTTTTTTTTTTTTTTAAATACAAATATGGAATGAAAGAACAGAAATTTAAGAGCATTTGATTTATATTCAAAAGGCAAGTGCTTTGAACTGACTACTCAATAGCTGTTGTCACTCTTCTGAGGAAAATCATTGGAATGTAGGATCACAGTCTCCTGATTTTAGCTGACTGGTATAGACATCAGGAACAGGTAACCTTTAGGTATCAAAAACCTGTAGAAGTCTAAAAATGAAGAGTATTCTGGGTCATTTTTAGCTCAAACTTATAAATTGAGCAATGATGAACATTCTGGAATAAACAAAAAATCCTTGTGATGTTGAGAAATGTAGGTAAGAAAGAAGAGTTAGGTAATCAGAAATCTCAAATGTGTAAACAATGCACTGTTCAAAAGCATGCCTCCAACAAGCTGTTTTTGTTTATATAATTTCCAGATTTACTGGAAAACCACATACTTCAATTGGTAAATATAATATTTTATGTGAGACATTTATGTATAATTAGAAACACTGTCATGATTTAATTACCTGTTTTTGGAGAAGCTGGAGAGAAATCAAGTTTTGGGGACTTCTCTTAAAAACTGCAGAATCCATCCATAAAGGAGAGAATTCAAAATGTTGAACAAGATGCGGTGTTAGCCCGCTAACTTCTAGACTTGCTTTTAACTTACAGGATCACTCTTGGTTAGAAAATGTATCACATTTAATTTTAAGTCAGTTAGATTTCTTGCCACATTACTTCTGTATTCTGCTTGTGAATGCAAATTATTTAACAGCCTGCCACCAAATTCTTTAACCAATTCATGATCTAATATTAAGGTGGTAAATGTTCATTCTATTCCTCGATGGGTTTTCTCCAATTTAACCTGAGAAATTTTGCAGATAACACACAAGGCTCTTTTAGCTTTGTAAATGTAGCGATGGATCATGTTGTGGATTGAATTATGTCCCCCCAAAAATGTGTGTATTAACTTGGTTAGACTGTGATTCCCAGTATTCTGTGGTTGTTCTCCATTTTGTGATTGTAATTTTATGTCAAAGAAGATTAGGGTGGGATTGTAATACCCTTACCAGGTCACATCCCTAATCCAATGTGAAAGGAGTTTCCCCGGGGTGTGGCCTGCACCACCTTTTATCTCTCAAGAGGTAAAAGGAAAGGGAAGCCAGCAGAGAGTTGGGAAGCCAGCAGAGAGTTGGAAACCCCATACCACCAAGAAAGCAGGGCCAGGAGCGGAGCTCATCCTTTGGACATGAGGTTCTTGGGCTGAGATGTTCCCAGACCAAGGGAAGATTGATGACAAGGACCTTCCTCCAGAGCCAACAGAGGGAGAAAGACTTCTGCTGGAGCTGAAGCCCTGGATTTGGACTTGTAGCCTACCAGACAGTGAGAGAATAAATTTCTCTTTGTTAAAGTCATCCACTAGTGGTATTTCTGTTATGGCAGCATGATATAACCAAGACAGAATTTGGTACCCAGAGAGTGGGGAGCTGCTCTAACAGTTACCTAAAACGTGGAGGTGGTTTTGAAACTGAAGGGATAGAGGAGCCACAGCAGCAGAGGACCAGTGCAGCAGAGAACCTGCAGTGGCAGAGAAGTGGCAGCAGCAGAGAACTGGCAACAGAAGAACAAGGAGACCAGTGCACTAGATAACTAAGACACATTAGTACTAAAATTCTGTGCTTTATTGAATTATTCACACTACTATCATCCAATTAGCAATTCTGCCTTCATTTTGTTAGATCAGTTCATTTTTATGTCACATAAAGAATTGGTCAAAAAGCATTTATGTAATAAAAGGAATGGTGCTGGATTATTTTATCTTTACAGTCTTCTGTAGTGCATAGTACTATAATAAAACATGAATAATTTCAAAAACTAAAGAATTTTTGCTTCACCAACCACTTATTAAAGGAAATTAACTATACCTGCTAATCATCTTGTTCCCTTTTCTTTAAAACATTTTTAAAGCTGTCAAGTATCTGGCATATGCTTAACAAAATACAAGTCTCCCTAGGGAATAACAAAATTTTGAACTATTTCTGCTTTCAGGGCTTACACATTTTTCGGAATCCACTCTCTTTTTAAGTTTACTGTGATTCAAAATTAGTATCTATGTCACCATTGCCACATGGGTAGATTCTAATGCAAGATGGTGGGCTAGCCAGCACTTTGACAACCCCTAGGAACCCTCTATAAATTGTAGGAGGAGAAACGGGTAAGATGAGAGATCGCATGCAAATTCACATCCAGGTATCATTTGTACCCTTTTTTTTAGAGATCCCTGCAATAAGACGTTCCCTGTGAGACTGCCTACTCTCTAATTCATTTACCCTCACACTTTTAACACTCATTCAATGGGTATGACTTTTATTGCCAACACACAATGAATTGGACATTTTGGCTCTGAACTTCAGTTATCGATGTGAAGTCAATAATCTACTGTTACTTATTTCCATTTACATGACATATAAGCCAGCTATTAAGTAGGCAAAAGTTTTAGCTGGTTTAGTAGGTTATAACTAAGGTACAAACTATGCTTATTTTCTTATTAGTTAAAAACATTGGCATAGTCAAATGTTCTTGTTGTTAGTTGCCAGTTGAGTCGGTTCCGACTCATATTGACCCTATGTACAACAGAACAAAACATTGCCCAGTCCTGTGCCATCTTCACAATAGTTATGTTTGAGACCATTGTTGCAGGCACTATGTCAATCCATGTCGTTGAAGGTCTTCCTCTTTTTTGCTGATCCTTTGCCTTACCAAGCATGACACCATAGTCAGGGGGCGGGGGTGGTGGGGCGTTAATCTAGAATGCCTTCTTCTAACTGAAAGGATTGATTTTCTGTTAGAGCAAAGCTGCTTTTCAAAGTTAATCCTCACTTGACTATCGGATTGGCTATATACAAATATGGACTAAAATTTAAAATACATCTATTACAGGGATAGAAGTGCAAGATAGGGAGTGAGAGATTAGTATTTTGGATAAGGTTATTATCCTGCTTGTGGTATCAGTCAAATAGCCCCAGATTCATGCCCTTTAATATCAAGTAATTCATCTCTACTCATTTTAGAACTAGGGTTACCAGATAAAATCTAGCACATCCAGTTAAATTTGAATTTCAAATAAATGACTAATCATTTTTCAGTATAAGTATGTCCCATCCAAAGCAGCCCTGGTGGAACAACAGTTAAGTGCTTGGTTGCAAACCAAAAGGTTGGTGGTTCAAACCCACCCAGCAGCTCTGCTGGAGAAAGACCTGGTAATCAATCTGCTTCCATAAAGATTACAGCCTAGAAAAGCCTATGGGGCAGTTCTACTCTGTTACATGGGGCGGCTCTGAATCAAAAATCAACTTGATGGCACTCAACAACAGCAAGGCTTATGCAATATTTGGGACATAAAATAAAACCAAGCTATTGCCATCGAATCGATTCTGACTCATAGCAACCCTATAGGACTGAGTAGAACTGCCCCATAGGGTTACCAAGGAGCAGCTGTTGGAGTTGAACTGCCAGCCTTTTGGTTAGCAGCTGATCTCTTAACCACTGTGCTACAGGGGATCTATTTGGGACAAACTTGCACCAAAAAATATTAGTTGTTTATCTGAAATTCAAATTTAACTGGGCATCTTGTATTTTTATTTGCTAAATCTGGCAACCCCGTTTAGAACTAAAATGTTCACCAAAAGTGTAGTTCAGATCTCTGGCAAAATCAGGTTAAAATTTGCCTTTATTTATTTCTGCTAAATCTCTAATGAGTATACCTGGCATAGTGGTTAAGTGCTATGGCTGCTAACCAAAACATTGGCAGTTCAAATCCACCGGGCACTCCTTGGAAACTCTATGGGGGCAGTTCTACTCTCTCCTATGGGTTGCTATGAGTCGGAATCCACTCGACGGCAATGAGTTTAGTCTTTTTTTCTTCTCTCTTTTGGTATACCTTAATTAAGTATGGGATTATGAAATGATGCACTGATTAGGGAAAAAGTTGAGTATCAGTATTTCTTCCTCTTCTTTCCTGCTATGGATTCTATGAGAAATGAGAATTAAGTTTCCTAGCCTCTTGTATTTCAGAATTTCTATTCGAAACACAAAGAAACATCTGTGAGGTATATAGAAGGTCTTAGAGTATAATTTTAACAATGATTGAGATTAATAAAATATAGTAAAAGAACATTAGTGTCATTTTTGTCACTTCTTTACAACTTTATTTTAATGAAACTATTTTTTAAAGTTGTCACAAATCAAAGCCATTATTACTATAGCCCCAAAGGGAAGGTATTAGCTGAGATTTTGTATAAGTTGGAATTTCGGTATTTCAGATGTTGCTTGAAATGAAGGGATAGCTGCCTTGTTGCTTAGACTTCCTTGGGTTATCCAGAAAAGTTAGAGGAATAGGGATTATTTGCGATAGGGCTTTCTCTGCTAGGAGTCCTGGTGATGCAACGGTTAAGCGCTCAGCTGCCAACTGAGAGAAAGATTGGTGGTTCAAATACCAGCTACTCTGTGGCTTTGCTTAGAGTCATAAAAAAAAAAAAAAAAAAAGAGTCATAGCCTTATGTTATTTTGAACCTTAATATACTTCTATTAATTTAACCTTAAAGGAATTAGAATTCAATACTAAAACCCCCTAGCTTAAAATATGTCTTTGTGGCTGGGTCGTCTGCTATTTTAAAAGTACCAGGATGCTTGAATATTCCAGCTGCTATATAGGACAGGTGTCTGATGATCCTCAGAGCTGTTGTCTAAAAATAGAACTTGAGGCTGGAATACATTCCCTGGCATAGCCTATCAGCAATCACCACTGTAAATTAATGTAAATGGACACCAGATAGCTTTTTCTGTGAATTCTAATACGGTGCAGGGAGAATCGCAATGCTTCTAAAAAATTGGGTTAACTCTTTGAGATTAGAACCTAGAATTGTATGACCCAGGGGAAAAATTTTTTTTAGCCTACTATGAAAAAGGGTAAGGCACAAACTATTACATGCCAAGGATGTCCACCTAGTATTCTTCCTATGAACGTCTTAATGTAACAGGCGTGATGAGATTAATTTTCTTGGTCTCAAGGCAGATGATGGGTTCTGAGACCGGAAGGTAGGTGGCACGGGTTGGTGAGGGAAGGATGTGTTTTGCAATGTTTATGGAGATATGAAGCCAAAAGGAGGGCTATTTATTTGGCACCTATTTGAGCTGGCCAATATCTCAAGCACTTTCATTATGTTCCACAGTCACCACAGAAAACCTATGAAGTAAATTCTATTATCCTTATTTGCAAATGGGGAAATAGATATAATTAAAATTTCACAAGTGTGTACAGTTATTAGTTGACAGAGCTAGGATTCACACCCGGATTAATTCTGGAGTTATGCTTTTAACCAGTGCGCTAAACTGCCAACCACAAAGTTAAGACTGTTGGTTTAAAGAAAAAGCATTCTTGATGTATACTATATTATCATTTTAATGTCAGAAAAGTGTACTTGTGTTGCTTTCAAAAAGTGTATTAAAATAGATAAAATACAAAAATATCAAAACACTCATGTTTGTGGTAAAATTTGTCAAATAGCAAAGTCAGCAGAGGACAAGAAACTCAGCAGAGATGGATTATTTTGGGAATAGATGAGGGGATGAGAAGTTATGTAGAGTAAGGGGGAGATAATGTAGTCCCTGGAAAAAAGGAATGGAAATAGAAAGAAGTAAGAGTTCAATGAAAAAAAACAGACTAAAAGATACTGGTGGTCAGTGACGAATATATCATGGGAGATTCAAGATGACAAATAACACGTTCAAGGGTGGGTACAGCTGGAAAGATATAATTAATGTATAAGCTGGAAATAAGAGTTGGTACAAAGATGTAATTCCTTATCATTAGAGCTGAGGAAAAAAGCCAGGTAAATGAAGAACCTGGGCCCCAAAAGGAAAGAATCATAGGGACTAGAAGAAGGAGACTTCTTGAAAATATCATGCAGTACTTTTAAGCTTGGCCTGCCATATGTAGCAAAAGCAATATGTTTGAACATAGAATAAACTGACTGAACAATGTTAAGAGGTATTGTGGTTTTATAATCATATTCTCTTGGTTTGTGCAGTTGTGAAAAAAGCATCAGTGGATGTGGAGATAAAGATTTGGGTCAAGTATAGGATGTGCTGTTTACTGTCTGGCTGTGTGACTTTGTGCATGTGAGGTCTCTAAGCCTCAGTTTCTTTATCTGTAAAATGAGATATTGTTTATATTAAATGTGATAAAGTATGTGAATGAACTGAATACATGGTGACAGTAAAATTTATTTGTAATACCATGTAAAAAATTTAAATGAAAAATTAATGCATTTATAAATGAAAAGACTCAATTAGGACAAAAAGGTATATGGTGAAAAGCAATCCTCCTTCCTACCTGTAGTGCTCAATCGTATTCTCTGGAGGCATTCACCATTAATAGATCTCCTGTATCCTTCCAGAAATATTATATGTAAAATCTCACCATTTCTTTTATATTTGAATAAAAATCTTCCCTATCTTGCATTTTTGATTGTATATTTTAATAGTATATCCTGACTGGAGGGACCCCAGAAGACATGGCCCCCAGACTCTCTGTTAGCCCAGAACTAAAATCATTCCCAAAACCAACTCTTCAGACAAAGATTAGACTGGACTGTAAGACATTTAATGGGTTTTTGGATTATAAGACATAAAATGATTCTGGTGAGGAGAGTGCTTCTTAGTTTAAGTAGACACATAAGACTATGTGGCCAGCTCCTGTCCGGAGGGGAGATGAGAAGGCAGAAGGGGACAGGAGCCAGTTGAATGGACACGAGAAATTCAAGGGCAGTGTTTTGTATTTTTTAAAAAACAGATTTATTGAGACATAATTTACATACCAGAAAAGTCACCAATCTTAAGTGTATAATTTAATGAATTTTAGTATATTTACAGAATTGCGCACCATCACCACAGTCTAATCTTAGAACACTTCCATCACTCTGAAAAGAAACCTCAAGTTCATTTATAGTTACTCCCCATTCCTACTCCCAGCCCTGGGCAACCACTAATTTACTTTCTATCTCTCTATATTTGTAGGGCAGAGTTTTAAAACATTTTTACTTCAATCCACAATTAAATATACATTTAAGACCCAACCCTTATATACACACCCTAAAACACTATTGCCTTCGACTCAATTCCAATTCACAGCAATCCTATAGGACAGAGTAGAAATACCCATAGAGTTTCCAAGGAGCGGCTGGTGGTTTCAAACTGCCAACCTTGTGGTTAGCAGCCGAACACTTAATCACTGCACCACCGGAGCTCCTATACACACACAGACACAACAAAACTTTCATTAAACAATGTTTACTCTTGTCTCCTGCAATGAAGTCTGAGGTCTTCTAGACTATTCCATTTGAAAACTGACTTTATGACCCACTAATGGGTTACAGGAGCCCCAGTGGCGCAGTAGTTAAAAGCCTGGCTACTAACCATAATGTTCATGGTTCGAATCTACCAGCCACTCCTTGGAAACCGTATGGGGCAGTTCTACTCTGTCCTATAGGATCACTATGAGTTGGAATTGACTCCAGGGCAATGAGTTTTTAATGGATTACAATACCCAGTTTGAAAAACTCTGTTCTAGAGAGTCTACCTAAGGGAAAAGTAAAAAACAAACAAATAAACAAACAACGAAAAAGCTCCAACAAAACCTGAATTTGATGGCTCCATATTTAAAAGCTGAAGAAACAGGCCCAGAAAATATGCTTGCCCTGACAAAAAGCTAGGTAATGGTACAATCATGAATGGAATTCAGTTCTCTTTTGTCCCAGGGCACTTTACTCCTTGTTCTACTTCTGATTTCTGTGACCTAAGAACAAGGACAAAAGGAGTTTGTATGAAGTCACAGAAGATTGTTTAGTGATCAGGAGAAAAAAAATATTTAATTCTGGGGCAAGAGAAGAGAAACTAGATTCTTCCTGGGGGATTAGGGGAGGAACATGAATGGTAAACCTGTGTGGGGCTACTCTGGACCACATGAGGAAGGCACTCCTGTTGCAAGGTGACCATAAGCATACCTTGGAGGCTGCAACCTGTGGTTAATTGCCCTGCCTCTTGTTCAGTTATTAGAGTTGAAGCCAAGCAGCCTGTTCCACTAAGAAATCTCCTGTGGCGTTGTTGCCCAGGAGGCCCCAGCGCCAACAAGGATGTTTATAATTTTCTTTGATGACTCTGCAGTCCAAGCAGAAGCTCCTTCATTTGCTTTTTTGCATTACCTGTGACTGTCAGCCCATCTGCATTCAGAATACATGCCTACAAGTGCACTGTCATTCTTGTTTGCCTTTGCTGCAAGTGGAAATGTTCTCTCTCTCTATCCTGCTGAATATTCAGTGTGATGGTTGTGAAACTTATTGCCTGGAATCTATATTTTGGGTAACAAGTAGCAAATTGGAAGGTGGTGATATGTGCCAGTGTTAAGAATTCAGATGTTAAGCAGATAATCACACACACAATTTATAATCACTGTGAAAAGGGCTGTAAAGGAAAGATGCATGGCCTCCTGAGACGACACATAACAGGTGTGCCTGAGCAGAAAATCTAAGCTTTTAACCATTCTAGTTTACAAGATGGGATAGAGAAGCATTTTACAGGTTCCGAAGGGGCCCAAGACACCTGCTTCTGAGCTTTGTTTGTGGGCTGAATCTCCCAGGCGTAGATGAATGAAGTGCAGTGATCAATTTCGAGAGCAGCTATCTGCTTCTTTAGCAGGAAAATACAAGATTAACAACGTAATCAACACATGCAGTAAGAGAGAGGAGTCATAGCAGGCCAGGGTTCCATTTTGGATTCCAATCATAGAAACTAAGAGAAATGGAACTAAGGAGACGTCAGAGAATGTGTTATGTTTCTCTTCCTTTCTGAGGGAAGAAATAGATATGTGGGAACTAAAAGCAATCTGGTTTGAGCGGAGTGTAAAAGGACCAGGAGGATGGGGGCGGAGGGGGGGGGTGTGGGGGGAAGAATATGCAAAGTTCTTGGAAAAAAATTGAGAAAATAATAAGAAAACCAGGAGGCACAAGATTCCAACAAGGTGGGAAAGAACTGGAGCCTGAGGTAAGAGGACAAAAAGTAAGGGAATGTGACAAGAGGGAAAGGAAATGAAAATCTACTCCAAAGAGGTAAGCACAACCAATGTACAGTGTACCAAGAAGTATGTGACAATCTGGACCAAGAAACCACATTCTTCAGTGGGAATCTTTTACCTGCTGAGGCAAGCACGCTGCAGCGTGGGGTAGAGAATGAAGTAAAAGTGCACAAGTAGAGTCCAGGCCGTCTGGTGAGACAGTTAAAAAGAATACTGCATCCCTGATGCAGATCCTCAGTAGTCACAGAGAAAAGATATGGTGGTGATAGAGGATTTCAGATAGCCAGTCATCTGCCTGGATGTCTCACTCGACTAAAGTTAACCAAGCTCTTGTCTAGTCTTATTGATAATTACAAATTCTGACTACTTGCCTACACAAAAAAATTCATTTCCACCAGTCAATGGTACTATTTCTCATCCAATGTGGATAATTTGTTGGCTTCAGCCTATTTGAGCAGTATTTTCTACCTGGAGGGACCACATCACTAACAAGAATTACAAATTCTTCCACAATCTAAATAAAACTTGTATCTGAGCGTCAATGACTAAGACAATCAAAATAATCTAAAATGTTTCTCAAATTTGGTAAATTTGTCATTCAGATAGCTTCTGGAATCTGCTTTCCCCTTACCCCCTTGTAATGGAAGAGAGATGATGATTTTCTATTTAACATTACACAAAGTGCAGAGAAGAGTGAGGGCACTGAAGGAAAGAGAAGTGATACACAAGGTATGATTCTTCAAAATAATGTGTTAAAGAGAAAATGAGATGATAAAGACAGTTTGGCTGTACTGTTGGTTGAAGGAGGGGTGTGAGAAATAATCTTGAACAGATAGTTGGCAACCAGATTGTGGAAAGCCTTGAATGCCAAGCTAAGATGGTTGAATTTTACGTTCAAGGTAATTGGAAGTCTCAAAATATTTACATGGGGGAGTGTCATGACGAGAGTGATTTTTAGGAGTATTAATTTGGTTGCCATAGCTAGGGTAGATTTGAAGGCTAACAGGGTTGTGGATCTACTGAAAACAGGGAAATCAAATAGGAAAATATTACAGTAGTGGGAGCATGAGCTGAGAGAGGCTTGGACTAGACTGATGATAATGGCAGTAGAAAAGAGAAGATGGAAAGGGAAGATTTTACAAAGAAAGAATTATCAGGGCTTGATTAGAAAGAAAGGGAAAAGTCAGATTATGCTGATATTTTCAGCCCAGGTAACTGGGATAATGAAAGAGAAGATGAAAAATGAAATTATTGACATATGACTCCCTAATGATGACAGGATATCCAAGAGTCAAAGTCCAGGAAACAATCTGAGATAAGGGAGGGCAGAAAAGGTCAGAAGTTGGAGATAAAATCACAGATTCTGAATTCATTTTCACCGAGGTAATAGCTGAAGTTAAAAGAATGTGAGCCTTAACAAAGACATTAGAATAGTATACAATAATCAGAATTATTTTTGCTAAATTATTTTTCTTTCTGCAAATATGTTTTCAGGTGAGTTTTTTTTTTTTTTTTTTTTTCATGCCTATAACAGTCAGGGTTCAGCTGTAGACAATACAATCTAGCCATTTAAGCAAAAAGATATTTGGGTATGAGGAAGTTCATAAATCATTATGGGGGAGAAAGATGAAGAAACAGACTCTTGGTTGTGCATCTAGGTATGGCTCCTTATAGCTCCTTATAGAGCTGGGTGTCTGGGTGAGTTAATGCAGTCTCCGCCAGGACTAGCAAACCCCTGGATTAGGAGACCTCGGCTACTGCTGTGACTACAGAACAGTGCTATCTCCAAAAAAAGACCTTTCCAGGACAATGTATGCCAAAACACTGCCTTTCTCTCCATGGGAGTCATTTTGAATCAAAATCTGAAACCCTAAATTTAAGAAAACCTGGAAATATTGTCTTTAGCTCTCCAGCATGTTAGAAGGGAATTGGCATAAACGTTCAGAAAGCCCATCCCCAATATCCAACATAGTGTCTCAACCCCCTTTCAAGGTAAGTATGTATAGTCATGGATCCACAATCAACACTCATGGAAGCAGCAGTGAAGAGCTCAAAAATTTGCGTTGGGCATATTGGCTGCAAAAGACCTCTTTAAAGTGTTGAAAAGCAAAGATGTCACCTCAAGGACTAAGGTGTACATGACCCAAGCCATGGTGTTTCCAATTGCCTCATATGCATGTGAAAGTTGGACAATGAATAAGGAAGACCAAAGAAGAACTGATGCCTTTGAATTGTGGTGTTGGAGAAGAGTATTGAATATACCATGGACTGCCAGAAAGAAAGAACAAATCTGTCTTGGAAGAAGTACAGCCAGAATGCTCCTTAGAAGCAAGGATGGTGAGACTACATCTCACGTACTTTGAACATGTTATCAGGAGGGACCAGTCCCTGGAGAAGAACATCATGCTTGGTAAAGTAGAGTGAGGGTCAGCGAAAAAGAGGAAGACCCTCAATGAGATGGACTGACACAGTGGCTCCAGCAATCAGCTCAAGCATAGCAACAATTGTGAGGATGGCACAGGACCAGGTAGTGTTTTGTTCTGTTGTGGATAGGGTCACTATGAGTTGGAACCAACCTGACGGCACCTAACAACAACAACAACAATGTACAGTCAAGTTTGAACTTTGGGTTTGTATGACTTTGTCTCAGACCAGTGAGACTGCAACCCTGATCCTTCTCTGTGTCCAATATCGTGTTCTTTTGTGTGTGTGTACTTTTTTTTTTTAAGCATATTCTCTATAGAACCACTAGTGCAGAAAAACAAAAAACAAACTCAAACTAGTTGTTGTCAAGTCAACCCCAACTCATAGCAACTCCATGAATGTCAGAGTGGAACTGTACTCCACAGGGTTTTCAATGGCTGATTTCTTAGAAGCAGATCACCAGGCCTTGCTTCTGAGGTGCCTCTAGGTAGACTCAAACCTCCAAACTATCGGTTAACAGCCAAATATGTTAACCACGTGCACTACCCAGAGACTTTTTCCCTAGTTCAGAAATGACAGTCAAGACCAATATTCTGAGGTTATTTCCAAGCTTGATGGGAAAGGGTACCATGATTAATTAATAATGTTTGCCTGGGATTGGGGAGAGGACAATGGTATCTTCTATTTGCCTTCTCTGACTAGGTCATTGTTTGATTAGTGATAAACTAATACTATAGAATACTTTTCTTCCTATATGTTAGAAGGAACAGCTACTCCATCATTTTGTTGACTAAAAACTTTTGCTAGTAGTAGAATTCACACTAAGTCCTAAGTATCCTCAGCATATTTACTCATGTTAACTCTATCTGTGGACAGAGACTATGGAGAAGCTCAATATCATCAGTCAGAACAAGGCCAGGGGCCAACTGTAGAACAGACTCTCAGTTGCTCATATGCATGTTCAAGTTGAAGCTGAAGACAATTAAAACAAGTCCGTGAGAGCCAAAGTACAACCTTGGGCATATCCCACCTGAATTTAGAGACTATTTCAAGAATAGATTTACCTCACTGAACACTAATGACTGAAAACCACACAAGCTGTGGGATGACATCAAGGATATCACACATGAAGAAAACAAAACAAACCCATTGCTGTCAAGTTCATTCTGACTCACAGCAAACCCATGCAACAGAGTAGAACTGCCCCATAGGGTTTCCAGGGAGTGGTTAGTGGATTGGAACTGCTGACCTTTTGGTTAGAATCCATAGTTCCTAATCACTACACCACCAGGGCTCCAGAAGACAGAAAAGAAAGGCTAAAATCAATTTCAGAAAAGACTGAAACTTGCTCTTGAATGTAAAGCAGCTAAAGTGAATGGAAGAAATGATGAAGTAAAAGAGCTCAACAGAAGATTTCAAAGGGCAGCTTGAGAAAATAAAGTAAAAGTATTATAATGAAATATGCAAACACCTGGAGTTAGGAAACCAAAAGGAAAGAACATGCTCGACATTTCTCAAGCTGAAAGAACTGATGAAAAAAATTCAGTCCTCAAGTTGTAATATTAAAGGGTTCTATGGGCAAAATATTGAATGATTCAGGAAGTATCAAAAGAAAACGGAAGGAATACACAGTCACTGTACCAAAAAGAACTGGTTGATGTCCAACCATTTCAGGAGGTAGCATATGATCAAGAACTGATGATACTAAAGGAAGAAGTCCAACTGCACTGAAGACATTGGCAAGAAGCAGGGTTCCGTGAATTGACAGAATACCTATTGAGATGTTTCATCAAATGAATGCAGTGCCTAGAGGTACTCACTTGTCTATGTCAAGAAATGTGAAAAAGAGCTACCTGGCCAACTGACTGGAAGAAATCCATATTTGTGCCCATGCCAACAGAATGCAGACGTTATCAAACGATATCATTAATATCACATGCAAGTAAAGTTTTGTTTAAAATAATCTGGAAATGATTGCAGCAGTGTATCAACAGGGAACTGCCAGAAATTCAAGCTGGATTCAGAAGAGGACATGGAACCAGGGGTTATCATTGCTGATGTCAGATGGATCTTGGCTGAAAGCAGAAAATACCAAAAATACGTTTGCCTGTGTTTTATTGGCTATGTAAAGGCATTCAAATGTGTGGATCATAACAAATTATGGATAACATTGTGAAGAATGGGAATTCCAGAACACTTAATTTGTGCTCATCTGGAACCTGTACATAGACTAAGAGGCAGTCGTTTGAACAGAACAAGGGGATACTGTGTAGTTTAAAATCAGGAAAGCTGTGCATCAGGATTGTATCCTTTCACCATATTTATTCAATCTGTACGCTGAGCAAATAATCCGAGAAGCTGGACTATATGAAGAACATGTCATCAGGATTGGAGGAAGATTCATTAACAACCTGTGATATGCAGACGACACAACCTTCCTTGCTGAAAGTGAAGAGGTCCTGAAGAACTTACTGATGAAGATCGAAGACTATATAGCTTTCAGTATGGATTACACCTCAATAAAAAAGAAAACAAAAATGCTTTGCAACTGAACCATTAAGCAACATCATGATAAATGGAGAAAAGATTGAAGCTGTCAAGGATTTGATTTTACCTGAATCCACAATCAACGCCCATGGAAGCAGCAGTCAAGAAATCAAATAATGTATTGCATTGGAGAAATCTGCAGCAAAAGACCTCTTTCAAGTGTTAAAAAGCAAAGATGTCACTCTGGGGATTAAGGTAGGCTTCACTCAAAAAAAAAAAAAATATGTACACTAAAGCTGGACAATGAATAAGGAAGACTGAAGAAGAATTGAAGCCTTTGCATTATGGTGTTGGTGAAGAATATGAATATATCATGGACTACCAGAAGAACAAACAAATCTGTCTTGGAAGAAGTACAACCAGAATGCTCCTTAGAGGCAAGGATGGCAAGACTTCATCTCACATACTTTGGACATGTTATCAGGAGGGACCAGTCCCTAGAGAAGGACATCATGCTTGGTAAAGTAAAGGGTCAGTGAAAAAGAGGAAGACTCTCAACGAGATGGATTGACACGGTGGCTGCAGCAATCAGCTCAAGCATAATAACGGTTGTGAGGACAGAGCAGGACAGGGCAATATTACATTCTGTTGTACACGGCGTCACTATGAATCAGAACCGACTTGATAGCACTTAACAACAACGGGCTTATCCAACAGTCTTCCCTTGTTTCCTCTGATTTATGTGCTAATCTTACCCTTTGCTTTTCCCAAACTGCTTCTTTAGGAGGGCCAGGCCTCTTAGTGCCATGCTTGACAGAGTGGGAAGAAATTGCATCAGGACCAAGCAGCGTGGGGTGAAGCTGGAAACACCTGAGCACTGTCCAGGGTCCAAGAAGGGGAGCATCCCCAGGCTGAGGGGATGAAGTCATCTGTTGCTACCCAGTGGAGCTTCTCACTTTCCAGGCCTCTGGAATATTCAATCTTTAACTTTTATGAATGTTTTCCCCCGCCCTTCTATATTCACATTCCAAGGTCTAGTCTAGATGGCACTTTTACTCTGCTTGCATTGATGACCTTCCCCCACTTCCACTCCAGACAGAATTAGCCTCTCCTTTCTCTGTATTTTTATATTTCTGGGTACCCACTCTGTTACAGCAAATATTATACTACATTTTATTTATATGCATATCTGTATTTTCAGATTAAGCTATTCAAAGGCAGAGAATTTAATAAGTGAAGCCCTGGTGGTGCATTGGTTAAGCACTTGGTTGCTAACTGAAAGATTGGCGGTTTGAACCCACCTCCTACTGCACGGAATTTACAGTCTTGAAGTCCCTATGGGACAATTCCACTCTGTCCTATAGAGTCTCTATGAATTGAAATCGACTGGACAGCAATGGGTTTGTTTTTTTGGGGGGGGGATATTTATTGAGTATTTTACGTGTATTATCTCATTCGATTCTCAGGACAAATCTTAGAGGAGATAGAAGCTCAAAACGGTTCAATATCATGCCCCTGTAAGGTAAGTATTTGGCATAAACAGGGCTTGAAACTAGGTCTTTTTTTTTCCTATCCCTAGCATAGTGTTCACAAAGTAGGGGGTGGGGGTGTGTGTGGAGGAGGCTCAATAAATGCTGAATAAATGAGTAAGCAATTAAATAAACTGGATGTAACAAACTATAAGGAAGCATACTGGTCACTGGCTGAAAACAAGTCCTTTCAGTTACTCTCACAGCTCTGAGCACGCTGCAGACTTTAATTTAAACCAGACCTTAGTAGGAGGACATAACCCCAGACCAAATTATCAGGAATAACACAGCTAACCACCTCACTTAGGTCATCTACCAAGCCTGGCCTTCGCAATACTGTGGTTCACATCATAATGATTATTTAAAAATTCAATTTAAAATGTTAATACTGAAGTGTGAGAAACATACAAATATAAAACAAAAAACCCTCCTTCCATTGTATGAATTGAGCTTTGTCATGCCTGTGTTCAGATGGGAGGTTTTCTCTTGATAAAACGTCTAATAAAAAAAAAAAAAAACTTTAAGAGAACAGTTCCTACCTGAGAAACTCTGACAGAGCAATTTATTCCCCTGTTGGTATCGTCTTTATTGATTACTGATTTTTGGTATCACTATGTTCCCAAAGGAGTTCTTTGCCATGATTCAGTTTAATGAACAAAAACATTTTCCAGCTAGATTGGTTTTATATCTAATGACTTTTTTCTGCTGGCATAATTAATAAGTGGCAGCCAGGTGTCTGAGTTATATTTTGGCTTTCCTTTTCTGCTGTGAAGTGGATTTTTCCATCACTAAGTCCTCTTCCACATTTACCATCCATAGAAGTGGAGGTTGGGAGTGGCCAAGGGCTTCCAGGGTGCTGTGCTGAGAATACCGGACCCTCTCTATTCCCCTGGGCTCATGAGCTCACCCTGTTTCCATGTGTCACTGCACATGTGTTGGATCCGGGTGGAAAAATAGTTAGGTTTGAGTGGAAATAGCAGGGAGTGGGACAGCTGCATTTAAAAGCTTTTCATTTCCTTTTCCTCTGCATCAAGCGTATGGCTTACAATAGGGTTATGGACTAGATAGTCCTATGTAATTTTCGCCTACCTTTACTTTTTTCTGTCACCCCTTTGCTATCACCATCCCTGAGCTTAAAAGCCAAATAGCATTCCCAATGTCTGTCTTTTGGGCATAAGTTTTATTTTTAATTAGATCTAAGTTCCTAGGCATTATATTCATATGACCTAGGAGTATTTTCCAATAAGATTATCCACTGTAAGATTTTTAAAAAGTCTTATTTTTGGGGGGTGGGTAGAGGTTTTGTAAGAGGTGCTATGATGTGTAATTGTTCCACGGTGCTGGGAATGGAGAGACTTGGTTTTTGGTCCTAGCTTGCCTCTAACTAAACGATTATCTCAAACAAGGCGTTTAAATTTTTTGAGTCTGTAGAACAAGAAAGTTGAAGAACTAAATGATTGCTAAGATTCCAGATTTAAAAGAAAATATTCTAGGATTTTATCCATCTAGTTTTAGAATAAGGAGCCCTCATGGAGCAGCAGTAAAGCGCTTGGCTGCTAATGGAAAGGTCAGGGGTTGGGACCCCCCCAGCCACTCAGTGGGAGAAAGATGAGGCAGTCTGCTTCCATAAAGATTAAACCAAACCAAACCCACTGCTGTTGAGTTGATTACGACTCATAGTGACCCTATAGGACAGGGTAGAACTGCCCTATAGGGTTCGCAAAGAGTGCCTGGCGGATTTGAACTGTCGACCTCTTGGTTAGTGGCCATAGCACTTAACCACTACACCACCAGGGCTTCCTCCATAAAGATTACAGTCTTGAAAACCCTGTGGGGGCAGTCCTACTCTGTCCCATAGGGTCACTATGAGTCAGAATTGACTGGATGGCAATGGGAGAAAAAAAAGTTTTAGAATACCTTTTTCTGTGGGCGTGTGTGGTTCCCAAGAATTTGAATGAAGTAGAGCTTGGAGGAGGTATGATGTATAGAGTTTTTTTAATATAAGACGGATTTTCTACCAAACACATTTTCAATTGGCTTCCTGTTCTGTACTCTCTCTGTGAATCAGATTTTTCAAAATTATCTGTACTTCACAATATACTTAGAAGCATTGGAATATAATTAGATCCATTCAAATGACTCTCAGATTGACCATTAATTGTCTCTGGAACTAGATGTTATTCTTTTTTGAAAACAGAGCCTTAATGTCCTCTTAAGGAGAATTAGAAGAGTTTATTTTAGGAAGAAACCTAATGGATTGAACTAATGTGGGAATTTGTGCTCAAGATTTTAGCTTTTACTCTCCTCCTCCCCACCTTTATTTTTGTACTTGATTTACTACTTAACCTTTAGCAATCTGTTCATCTCTCATGGCCACAAGTACCCCAGCTAAAAAGCAGTGGTACTATTTCAGAATTATCTACAACTTAAGGGTTACTGAGTTAATTTCTGTAACATGTTTTGAGATGTTCCGATAAAAACCGATAAAGACAATGTCTTATTTTAGTCTCATTTTCCTCTTCATGGTTTTAAAAAACATTTAATATGAGAAATGCTATATCTGTTTTCTAAATAGAACTTTTGAAACTGTTAACAGTAAAGGCAGCATTTTAAAAAAGCCCATCAGATATTTATTAAGCATAAGCATTCTCATTATTTATTAAGTTTCAAATCATTAGCATTGTTATACTTTTTTTCTGGGCACTATCCCGTTTCTTTGCAAATAATGGTGATTAAAGGTATCCTGTATCCACTAATAAGAGGGTGACTTCACTTCGTGCCAGATAGAAACTTGAATTCTCCCTAGAGAGTTTAAGTTGTTTACTTTATGTAGAGTAGATCAGAAGGAAGCCAATTTTAGTTTTATAAAGGCCATTTTTACCCAGGAATCTTTATTCCTTGACCTAACTTAGCCATTGACCTCTCTTAAAACTGAATAGTACCAAAGTTCGGTCAATGTAATCTGTGTGGAGATAGAACTAGTACCAATCTGGAGACTCAATTCTTTATCTTTGGCAGTGGAATTTCAAATCCACATGTCTTTGCAGATTAAATATTTATCTTCTGTGATAAGTAATTTAAAACATCAAAAACTTATTTTGCTTTGAAATGGCCAGCGTGTGCACTACTGCCATTATTGGCATCTAGATCTTTCATTGTATTATTTTTTCCTGGTTTTCAAAAGTGACATCAACTTAAGTATTGCTAGGTCAGTAGGCTGGGCGTCTTACCTGCCTATGGGTGCCAGTGCAGGGGTAGATCTAGGCTGTGTGGGGCCTGGAGCTCATACTGGTGGGGTGCATGAACTCTAAGAAAAAGAACACAAAGCAGGTATGATGGTGAATATATATTTAGAAAAAGAAATTGCAAGAAAACATGAATTTAAAAGAACTTACAAGTACTATAAATTAAGTTCAATATTTGGAATTAAATTGTCTGACATGCCTTGATAGTTCTTTTTCCCAGTGTTTTTGGATATATGTTCTTTGGATACATATTTCTATCTCAACAATTTTAACATTCCACATCATCTTCTGTACAGAGAACAGAATTATTTAGTCCTTTCACTAGCATGGCTGATGGAAATATGTTTTTTATTATTGGTAGTTTACAAAAGTTTCTTTTAGTTTTACAGCCCAATATTGGTCATATCAAAGTAGAGATTGTTGTAAAATTGGGGAAAACTCCTAAAAGTTTCTTTCACATATGGCCTTGCACATATGCTTTCTGTAGTACTCCTCCAAACACAAAGTTTCATAAATTTTATTTCATGCAATTTCTATCCAAAGAAGAAAATGATGGTATGTTTATACTTGTATATGCTATATTATTGAGTATATTCCTGCCAGAAAGAGAACTTCTGCTTTGACTAGACATTTCTCCTCCACTCACAATTGTTCACGTAAGTTGCAAGACACACATTATTAACCACAATTTACAATTAAGGCTCACTCACAATTTCACATGTCCAAAGGTTGGAAAATTTTTCCGAGGGCTGCTTCCGGCACATACTTCTGGTGCTGGGTGCCATAGGTCACGTTCACATCACAATATAACCTCTAGTTCTGCACATTGCTGTTGTGATGCCAGCACTACTCACTGTAGTAGGCCTCAGGAGTATTTCTGAAAGCCATGGCTGATGCCTAGAAGGCCATCAATAATATATTTATATGTGGAAATGACTGTAAATCACATACTTATATCTAATTAAACACAAACTAAATGTATGTTCTATTCAATTTCTCCTTTGCTGGATCTTGAAAATGATTGCAGACAGTTCATCACCAACATGAAAGGTAAGTGACAGCTGGGATACAGGAGTGGAAAGAGACAGTGGTCTTAGCTGATTGCTATTAAAATATCTCATTTTTACATATTTTACAGAAATATGATATGAGCACATGGCTGGGATGCCTCAGGATTCTGAAGCTTCCACAGAAAGCCTAACTCTGACCAAGTGCCTGGGCTTCTTGTCCTTTGAAATACTCTTCTTTATATCCCTGGTCCGTGAGCAAACATCCCCTTGAAGCATCAGAACATAGTGCTTGTGGAGGTGTCTAGTGTCATGTTACTAGAAATAGACCTCTCTCCTTCCCACTCTTTCTTTCATTTCTGGTAGAAAATCCAGCTGGATGGGCTGTTTCCAAGATCCTGTCCAGAAGTAGACATAACCCAAGGGGCCAGCACACAAATTATAGCAAGAGGAGAAGCCAAAGTTTATACCTAAGACGTAATACCCATATCAGGTTGGAAACTGGTGAAAGGCTATAAAAAAAAAAAAAAAAGGCTATAGGGAAGTGAAAAGACCAGAGGCCAGGAGATTGGGAAATGAGGTGAGATACAAGATAGTTTGGGAAGGAGGCCCTGAACAAAGACAGAGTGCTGGATCTTGTTCTCTGAATGCTGGCTACACACTTGAAATGGGGGCTCATTGCTGGCTTTAGGAGGTGGAATTAAGTTGGACTCCGAAACATCTAAATAAATCTGCATAGCAAATTGCAGATATGTTCCTGGTAAGAAGAATTGCAGATGAAGTGGACAGAGGAATAGGTACTCTGAAAGCAGGAAGAGTCTTTGTACTGTCTCATTAGCAGAATCGCTGTCCAGATTTCTCTAAAGCTCTGAATTACTACCAGAAAAGTAGTTCCCCTGAGTCAAGCAAGAAAATCTCCTGGAAAAGGAGAAAGAATTCCTCCCCTATGGGCATCAATGCTATTCCCGCTTTTCAGAGCAGCTGCCTCCGGCAAGAGGCCAACCTGCTTATGGTTCTCCCTTGGGCCAGTTCATGCAGTCTGGTGAACTACCTGTAGCCTTGCTAACCGCATCTGTTCCAAATCTTTTCTAATCTCTGTGATACTCAGTCTTAAAGGAGCAGCGGAATCACCTGGACGGCTTGTTCAAGTACAGATTGCTGAGCCCCACCCCCAGAGTTCCTGATTCCTGAGGTCTGAGGTGTTGTTGTTGGGTGCTGTCAAGTCGATTTTCGCTCGTAGTGACCACATGTAACAGAGTAGAATTGTCCCATAGGATTTTCTAGGTGGTAAGTCTTCCAGAAGCAGATCACTAAATCTTTCTCCCATGGAGCCCTGGGTGGGTTGAACGCCAACATTTCAGTTAGCAGCTGAGCATTTTTGTTCCACCAGGGCTTCGGTAGGCCCAGGAAGTAGCATTTCTAAGAAGTCCCCAGGTGATATCCATGCTACTAGTCTGAGGCCCCACCCTTGAAGAAGCTTTGCTTTAATTATACAGTAGAGGTTTTTTCTGTAGTAATTTATTAACAAAAGCAAATCCTCTTCTGTGATTCTGGAGCCCATTCACTTTTTAAAGCTAGATCATAAGTGCTTAGAACGTTGCTAAAGACCTTCTCTGAATCACAGAATAGCTCTACCTCAATGTTGGACAGAACTTTACCGTGCCAGATTTTCTAATTTCATTTTTTCCCTTTCTTTACTGGCACTTAAAAACAATTTTATCCTTTGTACCCTAACCCAGTACCTCTGATCTTTTGTGGTAACGATTCAGTCTTCATTGTGAGCCAGCTGTGCACCAGTAATAGGCTTGTCCTTTTCCTTGTTTTTCCTTTTCATAGATAAGATGATGGTCTACAAAATACAAGAGCTTTAAGAAAAGCACTGTAGAGTGGGCAAGGTATTGTTATAATCAGTCCTACTTCTAGTCACTTCCTATCAGAAATATTGATACCTAGTCCTAGTTTATATTCTGTTCCATTATTTGATATCTTATTGTTTTATCTCTGAAAAAAATATAATTCGTACAGATGAGAATCAAGTCTCATAGCTTCCTTTTTCTAGTTTAAAAAATTCTTCCCCTTTTCCTTTTCACAGATTCATGACATTTTAGCATTACGTAGTCACTTTCTGACCTAGGGTCTCCTTTCTTTCTTTTATTATCTGCATTTCTCCTTAGCTTTCTGGACTAGACCTTGCATTTTCACTAGTGCCAGGATTTTCCAAAAGAAAACTCTTCTATATTTCTTACCATCTTCACCCCCTCTTTTTTTTTTTTTTTTAAACCAAGTCTACCTATCATGACAGTATGGGTTCTAGAATCATTTCTTCTGTGTAACTTTTACTAGCAGGTGAATAGGATTTTGTGTGCTGTTCCGATGATTCAGTCTGTGACTCATGAGCAGGGTGTCACTGAAATCTCTGCTGTCATCTTGCCCCGTAGCCAGTCACAACAAGTAGAGTTTTCCTGAGATATCTTAGGCATCTTTTAGAATTTCTCCAAGAGCCCGAGAACCTTTTTTCTAGATCCTCTTACAAGTAATCTTTAAAGCCGAGGGCCTCAAAAGCAAGAAGCAGAGAAAATACCCATTAGAAGTTACATAGCTTGGGCTTTATTGGCTAGGCAACTGCCTCTTTAGTGTTTTGTCATTAACATGGCTATGGTTTTTTCTCAACCAGTACCAGTTGCTATCCAAATTTCAACTCACGTGTGTCAGAGTAGAACTGTGCCCATAAGGTTTTCAGTAGTTGATTTTTCAGAAGTAGTTCAACAGGCCTTTCTTCTGAGGCACCTTGGACTTGAACCACCAAGCTTTCAGTTAGCAGCCAAGTGTATTAATCATTTACACCATCCAGGGATTTTTTTTTTTTTTTAAGTATTTAGTAAAGAAGATAAATGAATGCTAAGATTGTGAAAAAGTTTAAAATACAGTATTTGGAGAGTCTTTTAATCACCATTAACATTGGAATTTGTTTCACAAGCAACATATGAATCTCTGCAAAAAAGAAAAAAATCAACCTGTATGTCAGTCTGATAGATGCAGTTAGAATATGGTGTTATGGTTTTTGATGATCTGTGAGTTCGGGCTATTCATCAGTTTATTAAAGTTGTAAAGAAGTTAAGGGTGTTTCCAAAAGAAAGTAAGAAGCACAGTCAAACCATTAGATTAAGAGAAATCAAATTTTCACCAATACAAATGGCTTCCTTTACCATCACTTGCAAGTCATAATAACATAGGAACTGCTTGAAAGTAAGGCTTGTGTTCAATTACTGCCTTTATCAGCTGAATGTATCAAGCATCCAGTAAATCCAAACATGTTTTTTTGTTCCTGATAATACACACAGCTGTACACACATGATTTGGAAAAGCCTAGGTGACCAGTAGGCCATCACTGTAGTATCAGGCCAAGACACAGGGCTCAGCATGTAGGTGATGCTCAGTTAAAAATATCTAAAGAACGAATGAGTTCTCATGGGGATTAGAAGTGGGTCTACAATGGAAGTGGTATAATAGACAAAGTTCTTTAAAAATATTTCAATGAGAAAAACACACATGGGAAGAAGTTCAACCTCACTTATTATCAAGGAAAGCACATTAATCCAATGAGAAATCTTTTTTCTACCTATCATGCTGGCAATATTTCATGAGATAGATAATATCCAGTGTTGGCAGGGGTGTGGGCAAAGAGCATACATTTTTGGTGGTAATGTATGTTGTACACACTTTTTGGCAGACGATTTAGTATATACTTTGATGGAACAATTCCATTTCTGGGAAACTCTTCTTTCAGAAACACTTGCACAAAAGCAGAAGTACATATCAGGAAGTTGTAGAAAATATAACCATCATGATCTCATTAAAAAAATAAGAAGATTCTATACACATATATACAAACATATATTTTTCTGGAAGAATCCTTGCAAACCACGTATGGTGGGAGTTCCTGGGCAGTGGGATTTGGGTATAAAAGAAAGAGGTGCTTTTCATGTTAGACTACGTGCGAGGATATATCAAAATAGTTCTTTTCTCCTGTTCTGACACTAGCCGCATATGCAGCACTTCTTCCGCTGACCCTAACCACCCAGTGCTAGGTCAGATCTCACAAATTTAAAGGACACAGCCCTCCGGACAGCAACATCTGCCCAAGACCTCGGGATGCCAGCTGCAAGCTTGGGAGTCTCCACGACACCCTCACTTCTGACCTGCTGCCTACAAATTTGAGATTTTCCTATTACTCCTTCAGGATGCCAGCTGTAAGCGGAGGAGTCCCCAGGGGTCCCCTCACTTCTGACCTGTGAGCTTCTACTACTCCCTTGGGTTCAATAATTCACTAGAATGACCCACAGAACTCAGGGAAAGTGCTATACTTATGATTACAGTTATATTATAGAAAAAAAGATCCAAGTAAAGAGATGCATAGGGCAAGGTCTGGGAGGGTTCCCACCTCCATATCCCAGTAAGGGGTGTGCTACCCTCCCCCATGCAGCGATGTCTTTCACTAACCAGAGAGCCCACGAAGCTTCCTTGTACAAAGCCTTTATTGGGGCCCCATTACATTGGCATGATTGATTGAATCATTCCCTTCCCCACCCCCCCGACCCTCCACCCCCACCCCACCCCGTCAGCTGATATCATGCTGTGGTCTTTCCGGCTTGGCCAGACCCCACCTGAGCCACCTCATTAGCATAAACCCTCAGGTGTAGTCTGGAGGCCTATAGATCACAAAGGCACCTCAGTTACTCTGGAAATTCCAAGGGTCTAGAGCTATTTCTCAGGAACTAAGGACAATTTTTTTTTTTTTTAAGGACAAAGACAAAATTCTTTGGTTAAAGTTAAGTTTAAACCACACACTATGTATTTCTGCATTGTTTATACTTTTAGCAACGAACATGGATTTGTTTGGTGATTTAAAAAATGTGTGGCTGAATTAATGTGTGTCCAGTTCTCTTCGGTAGTGAAGAGGAATGAATGTGATTCTTGATTTCACTAGCACCAATCAGAGCCACATAGAAACAACTTACAATCAGCTTTTGCCTTTTTGTGGGGTAACCTGCTTTTTATCTTCTGGCTGGAAATAAAAATGACTGTCATATACTTTTAATACATACAGAATAATTCTTCTGCATCTATATTCCTGAGACGTCAAATGAGAGTTCACTTACTCATGTACACTTCCAAGCAATCCCTTATTATTTTTTCTTTCTTTCTTTTCTTCCTTTCTTTCTTCATTTTCTCTTGCTTTCTATTTATTGCCTACTGGAACTAGTTAGTGAATGCTTTAAAACATAGGCATTCCTTTTTTTCCTCTTGTAAATGGCAAACTCTCACGCACTCAGAAAGAATAGAGACTATGTGTTGTTTCTGCTGGATTTGTAAATTAACAGGACACGGTTGGCTTCATTTCCAAGTTCAAAGTTACGTAAGCAAAACGAAAAACATAAATAACATTGCATATATACTTTATAGGCCAATAACATAGAACGTACATTTACAGCACCATCAACCTGGTACATTCATATTATGTTCCTTCATCTATCATCATGAATTCAGAAAATTCTGTGTAACATATGGCTTACACCACAGAATCAAAGAATGAAGGGATGATCACAAGGGTGGAACTAATTCCCTGGCCTGTCTTGAAACTGTGTTTCCAATTAACAATTGAATCATTTGATTCAAGTTGCTGCTAAATTTTCCAGAATGGAAGTTCTTAATAAATATTAAACAGAAAGTATTCCTTCTACTTCTAGTTCTTTACTCATGCTCTAATACCGTAGTACCACAGGTGATTTGATTCAATGTAGTCAAACAAATATTTGAAAGAAAGTTTGTTAACCACTGTTTCCTATTTGAAGATTAGTAAGGGGAGTTCCTTTCTGCAAAATGTTCACAAGTTGATGAAGGGGGGAAGGAAATAAGGTGAATATACACCTGTTTGGAAACCCTGGTGGCATAGTGGTTAAATGTTATGGCTGCTACCCAAGAGGTCAGCAGTTCAAATCCACCAGGCGCTCCTTGGAAACTCTACGGGGCAGTTCTACTCTGTCTTATAGGATTGCTATGAGTTAGAATTGACTTGATGGCAGTGGGTATGGGTTTTATACACCTGTTTAAGGCAAGCTCGACGGCACTGGGTGTTTTTGGGTTTAAGGCAAAACCAGGAGCCCTGGTGGTGCAGTAGTTAAGGGCTCAGCTGCGAACCAAAACATAGGTCAGAGCTTCGAATCCACCAGCTGCTCCAAGGGAAAAAGATGTGATAGTCTGCTTCCATAAAGATTTACATCCTTGAAAACCCTGTACTCTGTCCTATATAGTCACTATGAGTCAGAATTGACTCAGTGGCAGTGAGTTTGGTTTGAGTTGGTTAAGGCAAAGCAGAGAAGATAAATGCTAAGGGGGGAGGTACAAAATGTTGTGAGGGTTTTAGTGGGGGAAGAGATGACGTCTTCTGGAAAGGTTAGGGAAAAATTTCAGGTGGCAGCATTTAAGATAGATCTTGACCTCAAAGTTGGTATAGATCAGGATTACCTGAATTATTCGGTAAAAGACAGATTGCTGAGCCCAACGCTCAAAGATTGTGATTCTGTAGGTCTAGGGTGGGCCTGAGAATTTGTATTTCTTATGCATCCCTGAGTGATTCTGATGCTGCTTTTTCAGGGGCCACACTTGAAGAGCCACCACTGTAGGCAGGTAGAAAAGGAGTGGAAAGTGCTCAGCCTAGAATAAAAGAATGAGCAACTTCGAGAGGCAGGTTGAATTATAGTAATAACATATCCAACATTTTTAAGTTATCTCCATTTGCCAATGAGGAGATTAAGGTTCAGAGAGGTTAAAGAATTTTGTTAAAGTCACAGAACTAATAAGTGGCAGACTCAGTATTTGAACCCATGAAGCCTGACTTAAAGCCTAACTGCTGTGAATAATAATAGGAAGTAATTCATCTTGACTGAAGGCCTTAATTGCCAGGGTAAGGAATTTTATACTTAAGATGTCAATAGAGATACACTGAAATTTCTTGGTCAAGATTAATTGAGCAGCAATGTCTGTAGGGAAGAAATGGATGGCCAGTGATAAGACTTTTATAACAGCCGAGGTAAAAGGAAAGGAGGAAACAGACTAGGGCAATTGCAGTTAAAATGGAGTAAAGGGGATGAAGGTAGGACCTATTTTGTAGGTAGGCAATAGCGGTGCTTCTCAATCTTTCCACCAACTGTGATTCCATGATTTGAAAGATTTGCTTTGTGAAGCAAACTGGATTTAACTAAACAAAGATAAATGTGTTCCATCTGAGATAATTATTTTTCCCATTATAACACAAATCCAAATTATAACAGTTTATTACTATTAAGGGTTCAAAATCACAGGACTGTCCTGGTGGTGATAAGGGTAAGCACCAAACTTGAGCAAGCGAGCAGGTATTTTAAAAGATTTTGCTGCTTTGAGTTGCAGATCTTTGTCATTATGCCCCGTTCCAAGGTTAATCACATGATGAACGTTTTCAAATTGAAGTCTGGTTTACTATTCTTGTTTTAGGAATTCCTCTGATGCCATCAAAAACAGTGGAATGTTTTAATCATCCTGAGATAATAAGTGTTACTTTACTGACAGAAGATAATTTCAGCCCAAACAAGCAAAAACTCCATGTGGTCCTGTGTGTAAATATATAATTTCCATTAGGTATTTGAAAAAGGGAATATATCTTTCCGATCTTCATGGTTCCAAAACTACAGAATTTTGTTTTCTGAAAATGTATGTAGGGCCAGTGAGGAAGGTCAAAGAGACTCTGTAGGTACAGGTATGGGTGCTTTGGAGAAGGCTGGCACACAGACCGAGGCAGGAAGCTCTAAGAGTGACCCCACTGGCAAGAGTTGATGCAGAGGGTAAGGGGCAGTAGGGGAAGCCATGTTGGGATGTCTCTCTAACTCAGGGCCCCAGGGTAGGATACTTCTCCCAATCAACCCTTATAAAAACAGAAAGTAGTGAAACTTTTGGGGGCCCAGAAAAATCACACCGATACTTCTCTCCAGTGTAAAATCTTTTAACCTGATAAGCTTTTAGAATGCAACTTTCAGATAAAATAAAACTTCTCTATTGCTGATCTAAAAGCTTTACTTACACTTTCCGTCACTGCTTACACTCCCACATCCCGGGGAAATTAAAGGGTCAAGGTTTCTTTTAGATGTAACAGTGATGGTCCATATACCAATGGTCATGAAATAGTTAAACAACAGGGCTCTGTTGGCTACAGCTGGAGAAAGCACTGATGAGGGGATCCATTTCTGCACAATAGGATTTAGTTTCAACCCTGCAGTAGCATTCAGCCTGCAAGTTAGTCAATCATTCTTCCAGGGCGACAGAGAGAAGAGTCACTCACAGAAACAGGTAGATTCTTTATAGAGAACCTGTGAAGGGTGAGTGACTCCCTCCATGTCAGTATCTATTCCACAGCAAACTAGGAACAGTGACAGCTACAGCTATAAATACAGTTCATTATGGGTATTTGGAAATTTAATTTTGAGTAATTACCATCAAAGACACTGAATCTGCAGTACAAATTAGTATGTCAACATTGCTGAAGGAAATAACAGCTCTGACATACAGTAAGGTGGGAAGTGGAATGGCACAAAAACAGAATATCAGCAGATAAATATAACAAGGAAGAAAAAAAAAAAAAACCAAGTAAGACCAGAGCAGGTATTTTCTTCTTAGCCACGTGTAACTAAATGACTCATTATTCTCTAATGAGGAAAAATTTGAATTAATGCTAAAAGGGAATGATGCCAAACTATATAGTACAGTGAATCTGTCTATATATACCTTACATTAGCAGTTAAGGTTGCTCTGCTTTTTAAAATAGCTTTCTGTTTTACTTGGTGGCACAGTAATTCAGAGTCTGGCTGCTAACCAAAAGGTCAGCAGTTAGAATCCACTAGCAGCTCCTTTGAAACCCTATGGGGCAGTTCTACATCGTCCAATATGGTCTCTATTAGTTGGAATTGACGCGATGGCATCGGGTTTTTAGTTTTCTGTTTCAATTATTCCACAACATGGTTGAGTCCTCAACAATTAGGCTTTTTTTTCTCCTAGAGTTCGGGGTGAGCAGTATCTTTTGAGTGTAGCTGTTGCAGCCAAACCCTTGGTACCCAACAGGGAGAGACTGGAGAGAACCTTCCAGCATGGCAGTGCCTCGTGCCGTGGGAACGGTCGACCAGAGCCGGTGCAGCAAAGCTGGCATAGCACGAACTGGGAGGGATGGGAGCTGTAGGAACGGATGATAGGTCAAAGTTAATCAGGGAGAAAGTAACTGGGTAATGCAAGCTTTGTATCTTATTATTGAAAGATTTTGCTGTGTTACCTGACGTAAGTGGCTTGCATGAAATAACAAGTAGCATTCTGCAGTTACTCGGTTACTATGCAATTACCTTATATCATCACCATGCAGTCAAAAGAGAAAGGGAAAATGCAGGATGAAGCATTTAACAGCAATTTGTAGCAAAGATGTTTGGAATAAGAACACACTGCTTGTTACCACTGGCTCTTGTGTTAATCATCTAATTGCAAATTGGCTCACCTTAATGTCTGGATACTGCTGAAATAATCCTGTATCTTCTCTGCTCTGATGTCTTATTATTTACATTTATATAGAATATGCCTCTACATATACATTTGTTTTGTTTTATATTCTCCACAGAGTATTCCCTTCAGTTTTTCCTTTCTGCTTAAAATCAAAAACCAAACCTATTGCCGTCAAGTTGATTCCGACTCATAGCAACCCTATAGGACAGAGTAGAACTGCCCCGTAGGATTTCCAAGGCTGTAAATCATTACAGAAGCAGACTGTTACATTTTTCTCCTGAGGAGCAGCTGGTGGGTTCGAACTACCAGCCTTTTGGTTAGTAGCCGAGTGCTTTAACCACTGCACCACCAGAGCTCCTGTCAGAGTCTATACTGAGTAATTAAAAGAACAGAAGGAAAAAAAAGCCAAATTTCATGTCAATATGAAATACAGATAATTCTTTTATGAACGTTAGGAAAGAAAATACATAAGCAGTCATCTAGTTCATTTGTCTGATAATATAGGACCAAGATATATCTCTGGGTTTTGTGGGTTTTATTTCCCATCCAGTTGAAATACCATGTTCACCTCCATTTGGATCTCTTCCCCAAATTTTCTTTTTCATAGCTGACGTATGCACTTTAACTAATTATCTTAATGAATTTATCTTATCTTCAAATGTATTTAATTCAAAATTTGTCTTTGTAATAAACATATTTGTCTTAGAAAATGTAGCCTTAAGAAAAGAAACAGAGCACACCCAAGTACCGAATAAGCAGGAGGAAAGAAAAATTGAGAATGCAGCCTAAGTTAACAACTTTAACTGCTTTAAGTCCCCCTTAACTCTCTGAACCACAAAAAAGGAACTGTTTTTTGATGTTTCAGAATCACAGCTGAAAATAACACCAACCAAAATAGTTTCCTTCCTAGCAACTAAGAAAATCCAGTTTCTCTAAAACAAAGGTTTTCCTCTTTATAAGGGGCTGATCTTGTCATCATGCTGTAATTCAAAGGCTTTCTAAAAATTAACCTGATGAATAAGGTGATAAACTTCTTTGGCTCTGATGGAAAATATAAAAACAGAAATGAAAATGTTGACAGCAGGAAACAGGTTTTTATCAAATAATTCATGCAGAATGCATGAATGAATTCAATTTTTTTTGTCTATATATTTTTCCAATTTGGGCTATCCAAACTTTGAGGTAACTTTTACAAATAGCTGTTATTCTGGAAGTGAATGGGTAATCTGGTCTCCAAACTAGTTTTCCTAGTATACCCTTGAACCAGGGGTCTCAGCTTAAGCTTAGCCATGTTCGCCCAGCATTCAGGCAGGTGTGAACAAGTCTGTAAAATTTCCAAAGAAAAGGAGATAGGAAGCATGCTCCATTCATGTCTTGAACAAAATTTCATTCCCATGAAAAAAAGGGCTGATCAGCACTGGAGAAAAGAGTTGACATGGTGGCTGTCTTCTCAAATTAACGGAGTCCTTGGGTGCTGCAAACAGTTAAGAGCTCCACTTCTAGCCAAAAGTTTGGCAGTTCAAACCCACCTAGAGGTGTCTTGGAAGACAGGCCTAGTGATCTGATTCCAAAAAGTCACCCTATGGAGCAGTTCTACTCTGCACACATGGGATCGCCATGAGTCAGAATTGACTGGATGGCAACAAACAACAACAATTTCAAATTAATCCCTAATATCCCCCCATGCATCTATCAGTCTGTGGTAATTTGGGGGCTTATGTGTTGCTGTGATACTGGGAGCTATGCCACCAATATTCAAAACCAGCAGGGTCACCCATGATGGACAGGTTTCAGCTGAGCTTCCAGACTAAGATTAGGAAGAAGGACCTGGCAGTCTACTTCTAAAAAGAATTAGCCAGTGAACACCTTATGAATAGCATCAGAACATCATCTGATGGAGTGTCAGAAGATGAACCTCTCAGGTTGTAAGGCACTCAGAAGACAACTAGGGAAGAGTTGCCTCCTCAAAGTGGAGTCAACCTTAATGATGTGGATGGAGTCAAGCTTTTGGGACCTTCATTTGCTGATGTAGCAAGATTCAAAATGAGAAGAAACAGTTGAAAACATCCATTAATAATTGGAACCTGGAATGTATGAAGTATGACTCTAAGAAAATTGGAAATTGTCATAAATGAAATGGAATGCATAAACATCGATATCCTAAGCATTAGTGAGCTGAAATGGACTGGTATGGACCATTTTGAATAGACAATCACATGGTCAACTATGCCAGGACTGACAGCTTAAAGAGGAATGGCATCGCATTCATCATCAAAAAGTATGTTTCAAGATCTATCCTGAAGTACAACACTGTCAGTGATAGGATACTATCCATACACCTACAAGGAAGACCAGTTAATACAACTATTATTCAAATTTACACACCAACCACTTCAAAGATGAAGAAATTGAAGATTTTTATGAACTTCGGCAGTCTGAAATTGATGAACATGCAATCAGGATGCATTGATAACTACTGGTGATTGGAATGCAAAAGTTGGAAACAAAGAAGGATTGGTAGTTGAAAAATATGGCCTTGGTGATAGAAACGATGCTGGAGATCACATGACTGAATTTTTTAAGACCAATGACTTCTTCATCGCAAAATATCTTTTTTCACCAACATAAATGGCGACTATACACTTGGACCTTGCCAGACGGAATACACAGGAATCAAATTGACTACATTTGTGGAAAAAGATGATGGAAAAGCTCAATATCATCAGTCAGAACAAGGCCGGGGCCAACTGTGGATCAAACCATCAATTGCTCATATGCAAGTTCAAATTGAAACTGCAGAAAATTAGAATAAGTCCACAAGAGCCAACTTACCACCTTGACTATATCCCACCTGAATTTAGAGACCATTTCAAGAATAGATCTGACGTGTTGAGCGCTAATGACTGAAGACTAGACAGGTTGCTGAATTCCATCAAGGACATCGTGCATGAAGAAAGGAAGAGGTTGTTGAAAAGACAGAAGAGAAAGAAAAGACCAAATGGATGTCAGAAGAGACTCTGAAACTTGCTCATGAACGTCGAGTAGCTAAAGCAAAAGGAAAAAATGATGAAGTAAAAGGGCTGAACTGAAGATGTCAACAGGCGGCTTGAGAAGATAAAGTATTATGATGACATGTGCAGAGACCTGGAGATAGAAACCAAAAGGGAAGAACACTCTCAGTATTTCTCAAGCTGAAAGAGCTGAAGAAAAAACTCAAGCCCCAAGTTGCAATACTGAAGGACTCTACGGGAAAAATATTAAGTGATACAGAAAGCATCAAAAGAAGATGGAAAGAATACAACATCACTATACCAAAAAGAATTGGTCGACGTTCAACCATTTCAGGAGGTAACATAGGATCAGGAACTAATGGTACTGACGGAAGAAGTCTAAGCTGCACTGAAGGCATTGGCGAAAAACAAGACTCTGGAAATTGACAGGATAACAATTAAGGTGTTTCAACAAATGGATGCAGTGCAGGAATACTCACTCATCTATGCCAAGAAATTTGGAAGACAGCTACCTGGCCAGCTGAATGGAAGAGATCCATATTTATGCTTATTCCAAGAAAGGTGCGCCAATTGAATTTGGAACTTATTGAACAATATCACTAATATTACAAGCAAGCAAAATTTTGTTGAAGCTCATTCAAAAGCGGCTGTAGTAGTATATAGACGGGGAACTGCCAGAAATCCAAGCCGAATTTAGAAGAGGACATGGAACCAGGGATTCATTATTGATGTCAGATGGCTGAAAGCAGAGAATACCAGGAAGATTTTTACCTGTGTTTTATTGACTATGCAAAAGCATTTGACTGTGGATCATAACAAATTATGGATAACATTGCAGAGAATGTTCTTAATGGTTCTCATGAGGAATCTGTACACGGATCAAGACACAGTTGTTTGAGCAGAACAAGGGAATACTGCACAGTTTAAAGTCAGGAAAGGTGTGCGTCAGCATTATATCCTTTCACCATACCTATTCAACCTTCATGTTGAGCAAATAATCCAAGAAGCTGGACTATATGAAGAAGAATGGGGCATCAGGATTGGAGGAAAACTCATTAACAACCTGTGTTATGCAGATGATACAACCTTGCTTGCTGAAAGTGAAGAGGACTTGAAGCACTTACTAATGAAGATCAAAGACCACAGCCCTCAGTATGGACTACACCTCAACATCAAGAAAACAAAAATCCTCACAATTGAACCAGTAAGCAACACCATGATAAACAAAGATGAGTTTGAGGTTGTCAAGAATTTCATTTTACTTGGATCTGCAATCAACACCCATGGAAGCAGCAGTGAGGAAATCAAAAGACAAATTGCATTGGGCGAATCAGCTGCAAAAGACCCCTTTGAAGTGTTGAAAAGCAAGGATGTCACCTTGAGGACTAAGGTTTGCCTGACTCAAGCCCTGTTGTTTTCAATTGCCTCATATGCATGCAAAAGCTGGACAATGGATAAGGAAGACCAAAGAAGAATTGACACCTTTGAATTGTGGTGATGGCAAAGAATATTGAGTATACCATGGACTGCCAAAAGAATGAACAAATCTGTCTTGGAAGAAGTACAACCAGAGTGCTCATTAGAAGCAAGGATGGCGAGACTACGTCTCACACACTTTGGACATGTTATCAAGAGGGATTAGTTCCTGGAGAAGGACATCATGCTTGGTAAAGTAGAAGGTCAGAGAAAAAGAGGAAGACCCTTACTGAGATGTACTGACACAGTGGCTGCAACAATGGGTTCAAGCATAGCAACAATTGTGAGGGTGGTGCAGATTTGGGCAGTGTTTCATTCTGTTGTGCATAGGGTCGCTATGAGTCAGAAGTGACTGGACAGCACCTAACAACAACAACAACATCCAAACTAATCTCTAGTTCTTTGTACAAAACTCAAAAAACCCAAATCTATTGCCATTGAGTTGATTCTGACTCATAGTGACCCTGTAGGACAGAGTGGAACTGCCCCATAGGGTTTCCAAGGAACCACTGGTGGATTTGAACTCCTAATTTTTTGGTTAGCAGCTGAGCTCTTAACCACTGGCCACCAGGGCTCTGTTGTTTGTACAGGTAGTCCCCAATTTATTACGGATTCCATTCTGACGACTGCTCTGTCGTCGGTCAGTTCTCACATTAAGTCAAATACCTCTTCTTTTGGTTTGTTTTTTTAGTTTTCATTATTATTGGCTTTCATTATCAATATCTTTTAAAATCCAATCTTTATATGTCTTTAGGGGTTGAAAACATGACATCTGAGCATGATAACATCAGCAAATTACGTGCTGCAACATGGATGGATAAAATGTACGATCCCCCCCCCCGCCCGAAACTGGTCTGTTGTAAGTGTTGTTTGTTGTAGCTTGAATATGTTGTAAGTCAGGGGCCGTCTAATTGTTTCATCAGCTTTGCCAGAAAGGGGGCTAGCAGCTTCAGAAAAGTGTGGGTGGCCTTTGCTCAGAGTTCTGCCCCTCATGTGGGGCAGCTGCACATTTAGCGGGTATTGGTGGTGGCCGCTGTTTTGTGCCCGGGGTAGGAGGAAATATCACCCCATAATGGGGCAGGAGCAGAGGAACACTAGCTGTGGATCACCAGGAAGACTGGTTTGTGGAACACAGGAGGTGGTTATTGAGAATCTTCATATTTTTTGGAAAACACTGAGGCCATCTTCGGCAGAGTCATGAAAGGTTGTTTACAATAATTATTTTGACATAAATAAACATTTATTTTCTGGTGCAATAACCTAGGAAACATGGGTTCTTCTCCAACTTAGAGTTTGTGCTGGAATGAAGATGATCTAAGAAGAATGAAAAAAGCATCTGAGGTACAGACATACCATTATATGTGCATTTAAGACAGTATTTATTGTTCCAATTTTAAGTTAAGTGAATTAATTGTATCTTACTGATCTGCATGACCTAGTTGGATGTTGGGCAAGAAATGGCACACTGGAATGTCCACCAGCTGATAAAATGGGATTTATTAAACTTTATAGTATGAGGGGAGTCCCTGGGTGGTACAAATGGTTAATGCACTCGGCTGCTAACCAAAAGGTTTGAGGCTCAAGTCCACCCAAAGGCACTTCAGGAGAAAAATCTGTACTCCTGAAAAATCAGCCATCTGAAAACTCTATGAAGCACAGTTCCACTCTGGCACACATGGGGTAGTCACGAGTCAGTTTTGACTTGACAGCATCTGGTTTGGTTATGGTATGAGGAACACTGTTAGATGCCCTTAGAGTATACATCAGAGTGAAATGGCAAATTCCTACTTCCACTGAAGATTTTTATAACCAGAGCCCTGGAGTTATGTGGTTGTCTTGATTATGGGCTAAATGACTACCAGTAATTGTTAAGTGTTGCTATAAATGGTAAGAAGAAGCATGTCTCTCTGGCTTCCATTGAAAAGACTGACTAGTGCTGGGTCTAAATAAGCAAGGACTTACATGGGAGTCAGTATCCTGGTAAGTGATAGAGGAGACCCAAAGAACAGCTTTTTTGATTCAGGAGATGTAGCTTATCAAGAGAATATGCTAGATGGAAGCTCCTTGAGGCCAGGGGCTTCATCAGTTTTGTTCACTGCTTTAGCTCCATCACCTAGAACAGTGGCACTCATTAAGTATTTGCTGAATGAAAGAATACGTTCATACGCGATGGGGCATCTCATGTGGCTCAGGCAGGAAGGGATCAGCCTAAAACAAACTGGATGAACACAGCTCCGCCCCCACTGAGATTACAAGTCTTCCCAAGGAGGCAAGGAAGATGGTCTTGGACCAAAGCTAATTAGACAGAAATACCAAGGGCTATTGAGAAATATGTGTAACCCAGGTGGACTGTTTATCAGCTATTTCTCTCCCCAGTTGCCTCCCTCATTCCTACAGTTAAGCTGTATTCAAGAACACCAATATGTGACGGCTTTGTAGAAAATCTAATATGAGAAGACTCTATAGGAGTATTAGTTGTTTCTGAGCAACAAAGTTACCCTAAAACTTAGTAGGCTTAGGAATCTAGGGGCAGCTTAACTGGGTGGTTCTGGCTCAGGGTTTCTCATGGGGTTTCCGTCAAGCTACTGGCCGATGCATCAAGGCTTGACTAGGTTCGAGAATCTGCTTTCAACCTCACGCATGTTGGTTGGCCTCATCTGCTCACTGGTTGTTGGTAGGCCTGCAGGCTTTCACCATGTCGGCCTCTCTACAGAGAAGCTCACAGCACGGCAGCTTGTTTCTCCTCAGAGCGAGTGATAGGGGGAGAGATATCGAGCCAAACTGCAGCCTTTTTATAACCTAATCCCATCACTTCGGCCGTATTCAGTTGTTTACACAAACCAGCCTTGGAACAACGTGGGAAGATGCTACACAAGGGTGTGAATACCACTAGGCCAGATTCTTGGGCGTCCTCTTGGAGTTCATAGTTTCTACTGGGATGTAGAGAATTTTAATAATGATTAAAAAGCAAGTTGTGTAGCAAGCTCAAAATAAAATATGAAGCTCTCTCCCTTAGATTTCTGCCACAGTGTTTGAAATGGAAAGCAAACTGCTCTTGGAGCTTATCTAATTTGGGGTCCAACGTCAGAAATTTAGTCTAGTGTCTCTGGATCAGCCTTATCTGTCCAAACCGTCAAGAGGAGCAGAAAGGAGTCACTTTTCAAAGTCAGCTTTTATGAGCTAATTTTCTGGGCAAAACTGAGGATAAATTTCTTTGGTCACTCCATACCCTCATTTTCTGGCTTTCTTTTTGTCATTAGGATTATCTTCACGGGAGGGGCTCCCATGACCTTTCTCACAAAGTCTTAGAAAGAAGGCTGTGTTTCCATCTAGAGAGAGTTACATCTGCTGCAGTCTCACAGTTTATGCAAATAATTCAAAAGTCATTTGACAAGCGAGGACATGCACCTGTGTCCTGGTGCAACTGGAGAGACGTCTGAACTCACTCAGGCAGGGCTTTTCCATGGGCCAATATCAGCAAATGCACTCCTGTGTGAGGCGTTTTCTTCTTCTCAGGATGTGGTGCAGCGTTGCTCCTGCATTCCACAAGGGAGAAAGAGCGGCAAAATAAACCAGTCTCAGAAGGTCTTGTTTAAGATCCACATGTGAGAGCACCGACGGGTTCTGGTCCCTGTTCAGTTTGGGCAGGCTCCCTGGTGTGGATGAGGTAGGCAGGCTGGATGCGCAGCTCGCCACCACTCTCCACCGCCGACCTGGCTACACCACAAGGAGTTAAAGCTTTCCCTCTCTGCACAGAGTGAAGCAATATGGACAGACGAAAGGGAAGCTCTAATTGCTTCTCTAGAACCGGCAGAGGTATGAGGAGATGCAGTGATCTAATAGTTTTTTTCCACAGCTATTGCTCTGATCACGTGAGAGCTTTTGGTCGTCTTTAAAATCCAAATTTTCTGAACCCTGGTAATTGTCATAATTTGAGTTTGGATTAAGCTTTAGGCTATTTTACTCCTCAGACCCTTGAAGCAGCTGAACAATAAATGAAAGTGCAGTTTGTTAAACTTCAGCTGCTTTGTAAAGCCAAATCGACACATGGTAGATAATTACAATGGCCTTTTCCATTGCCTAGATAAGCTCTGCTGGTATGGATTAATAAACTTGTTCTCAGCAATCTGATGAGGGAGTGGTTTTATTAAACCACTGAATTTGATTCTAGCAACATAATTATTTTCAGTGCAGTTAAGGTAGGAAATGCTGATTTTTGTTTAAAGGGATAGTGAGATTACATATTAAAATTTTTCTAAATTCCAATTTACTTAATACATACTCTTCAATAAATCTTATGAGGACATTGCCCAAATAATAGACTCTTGTTACAGGAGTGGGGAGCCCTGGTGGCTAATGGTTAAGCATGGGGCTGCTAATGAAAAGGTGGGTGGTTCAAATCCACCAGCAGCTCCGTGTAGGGGGAGATATAACAGTCTGCTTCCTAGATTTACAGCTTTGGAAACCCTATGGGACAGTTCTATTTTGTCCTATAGGGTTGCTAGGAATCAGTATTGACTCCATGGCAATGGGTTTGATTTGGTTTTAGATACAGAAGCTGTTTCTGTCAGCTCTCTGGGTGCCAAGAAAGTCGTGATTTAAAAGAGGCATTTTTATTTAAGCCCCTGATGAGAGAGAGTGCCTTTACTTAACAAATGGGAAAGAAAATGAATGAGTAGTTTCAGTGACTGTATGCTTCTACTTCTCTGCTGTTCTTTTGTCTCCATGTTTCCTATGGTTTTTCCTATTAGCATGGGGTAGGACTGCTTGTCAAAAGCCAGTCTGTTTAGGTATAATCCGGTTTCCAAGGAAATCACACAAGGATTATCCTACCTTCGGCAAAATTTACTCAACCCTTGCACATAATGCTCCAAGAACTCTGGCCAAAGCATGACAAAAAGGGATGTGTGTTTGGAAGTATGGCTACAAGATATTCCCAACAGAGGGTACCTCGTCCTATTGGACAGGGCAGGTGTCCCATTGGACACGCATCTCCACTATCACCACCGTGACTTTGAAAAGTATCACTTGGTTGTTATTAATGCCTTCATGAAAGGTTCCTTCAAATTTATCTGCTACCATTTAATAAGTACTTGTTGAGTTCCTACTTTGTGCCATGCATAGAAGTAGGTGCACTTAACAAGAAGAGACTTAAGCATGGTGGTTTAGAATGTGGCTTTTAGACACTAATGGCATGAGTTAGGCTCCTATTTCTGACACACTAATTGCCTTGGGCAAGTTACTTGACTTTTCTGTAACTTGGTTTCTTTGATTTTAAAACAAGGATAATAGTAGTATCTATCTCATAGGGTTGATGTGAAAATTAAATGAGTTAGCATATGCAATGCATTTAGAATAGTGTCTGGCATAAAGTAATGCTACGTGGTTTAGCTATTAACCAGTATTTTTACTATTAAAAGTACACATAGTCTCAATTGAGTTATTTTCATCTAAATCTCTCCCCATTCATTCTTTGCATGGTGCTTCTCACAGCTACATTTTGTGAAGTTTAAACTAAATTTTCATGAAAGCGTCAAGAATTACAGTACTTTGCCATCTGAGATCCTTATTTTATAGATGAAAAACAGCTCTGGACAGGTTATATGAATGGCTCAAAGTCAAAAGCTTAATTGTTCACAATGCCAGGATTAATATCCTGTTTATGCACCCATACCTGAAATGTAGCTCAGTGTTGGAAGGGCACAGCTTTGGGTACTTCTCAGACTTGGACCAGAGAACACCAACCAGGCTCCAGGCTCCTGTCAACAAGTACTCCTCCCCTCTCTACCAAAGCCAGATTTTGTGGCTTTGAGTCTCCCTTAGAAAAGTGTTCTGGCCACTTTCCCAGTCCCAAGCATTCTTATACCTAGCATTAATCCAAGAGCAAAGAAATGTGAGTGAGGGTCTCTGGCCTTTACTATGACTTGGCCATTGCCATGGTGACAGAAGCCAATCCAAATTAGCTTATGAAAAAAGGGTATTTATTAGAACTGAAAGAAGACAGGAGCAACAAGTCTTGAGAACAGTACAGAAGACTAGAATTAGGAGTCTGAATTCTACTCAGATTTTCTGTTGCTTATCTCTGTTAGAGAAGAGGGTGTTGGGTTAATTCTCCTAGACTAGCTTTCTCTACACGGTAGTAGACATGGACACTAGCACCTCCAGACTCCCAATCTTATAACTTTGTGACTTTGGGAAACAAACAGGTCTGGTTTGGACTGCATGGCCATCACCATGAAGGGGACCAGTGAGGTATTATGATCGATCTAGGCTGAGACGTGTACCAATCCCTGAGGCTCTGGGTGGGAGTGGAGTGTAGCTGAATGGAAGGAGGGATGTGATTCTGGGAAGACAGAAACAACAATATGCTCAGTTCAGCTTTCTCTGAGCAAGGTGGTCCTCCATGACCTCGGCAGGCTCATGTGATTATATGTGTGCATAGAATCTGGATCTCACACAAAATTGCTTGCAAATGAGAAAAATTGAACACATGCTCCTGTAAATATCCTAAATATTTTCTGTGCTTCATATCACACATCCTGGATTCTGAGATTTTTCATATTTTGAGTATTCACCAAATTCTGTGGGCTTGTCATGGAGTACAGCAAAGGGACCGTGATGGACTCCCCCACCATCCCTTGCTATGATAAAACTTTGACATCTGTCAGTCTCAGGTTTCAGAACCCAACATGCTCTTCTGGAAGAACAAAAGAGTAATTTGCCCTATATCTGCCATCACTTATAGCTTTAGAAAAGCTTGATGATGGTGGTGATGTGTGCCTTCGAGTTGATTTTGACTCATAGTGACCCTATAGGACAGGGTAGAACTGCCCCATAGAGTTTCCAAGGAGCACCTGGTGGATTCAAACTGCCGACTTTTGGGGTAGCAGCCGTAGCTCTTAACCGCTACACCACCAGGGTTTCCTATCAAAAGCTTAGGTTTGACTATACACAGGGCAGATGTTTACATGCCCGTTTTATAAACCGGAAAACCAAGGATCTAACTTGCTCTTGGTTACATATTCAATACATAATAGAACATCAACCAGAGCTGGGTCTTTTTGCCTCTTAGTTTCTTTCCACGTACTTAATTGAATCAAGGCAAGCAAGGGCTTTTGTTTTTCAGTTTACTGTCAGTATAGTGTGCGAGGAACCTGGCTCACTGGGTGCATCAATAAATATTTGTTGAACAAATGAAAGTGGCTTTGCCCGTGTCACAGAGTAAAGCCTTAACAAGGTTGAAAGATAGACATGAAGATCTGTGCAACAACGAGGCCCTGCTAGCTCCCTTGCCATGCATCTACCAGGGCTGGCAACCTTTGTGAATACTGGGTGAAAGAAAATTTTCCTTGTTTTCTTTCCTGATTCAGATTGCCAGAGCCTTGTGTTTGATTTTAAATTGATTATGGCAGCACGTCCTGTTTACTTAGATTAGTTTACAATTATCCTTTTTGTCTTCTGTTCTATAACACAAGGGTTACTTTTTCTACCCGACCGGATGCTTAACGTGTCCTTTATGCGTTTGAGTTTGTTTAGTTCTTACAAATATGTTTCGCAACTGTATGTTAACAATTCGATCAATTCATAAGAGTAGAGTGAAATTCCACAAGCTCTCTTCCCTGGCTATTGATGAAATGACTCATTCTATATTATGTATTGGTCAAAACAATTCTTAAAGGGGCCCAATTCACTAACTAGATCAGTCCTTATGTCCTCACTGAGAGTCTTTGTTTTCCAAAGTCAGAACTTAATACAAGTGAATAAGGACTTGAGAATACAGTTCTGCAAAGAGCTTGCTTTTGTTTCAAACCTGGGATACCTCTGACCAAATCCCAGAAAAGTTAGAACATAAACCTTGTACTCCAAAATTATCAGTGAAGGCAGTTTTTAAATATGAAACCCCAACTACCAAATAGCCAACAATAGAGGTTATTTCATAATTGACAGCAACTCTTTTCAACTTTCACTGAGATAAGAGATGAGATTCAATCTGTAGTTTTCACTTTGAACCCCCAAAGCTCTTTTGTAAAGACTTTTCATGTAGTTGAGGGGCTAAACCACTTTATAAACAGTGGAAAGTCCCCATGTGCCATCTTAGGGAGCTGTTGCATTAGTGATCAGAGAATTTAATGTCTTTACAGACCAGGTCTATGACTGCCTCTGGGGATGACTCCAATGAGCAATTCACACGTTACATAACTATAAATGTAAACACTGGGCTATATAGCTGCTTGGTCTGGTAGCTAAAAGGATAAAAGGAAACTAGTTCTACTTTTAGGTTCCTACTCTTAGATTCTCACTCATTATTTTCTTCCAAAGTAAACATGTTCACATCTCTTGGCCATCCTTTTGTTTTTATGATTTTCCCCTAACATGGTAGTGTAATGACAGCAGCCTTCTCAAAGCATGTGCTATGCTCAGGTATCTTTCAGGTTCTTCCCACCTTCCTTCTCCTCCTGTATGATTTTACCTTGGAATTTCTTTCTTTGTTATACTCAATCTCCTTTACACATTTTTTCCATAAGTATTCCAGTGCCCTTGGAATTTTATCCATTCTCTGTACTCTTCTCCCTTGAGTCTCATGGTATTGCTAAAGAGATCTTTTTGGAATGACAAGTGGTGAAAAAGAGAAGCACTTATTCCCAGGTTTGGTTTTTGGTTTCCAGAGTCTTAGTTTTCCTGGCAGCCATTCTGATTAACACCTTTAGGTGTAGAGAAAGTTCTCACTTTCAGATGGTCCTCAGAATAATTGTAAGCTCTATAACCCATGTTATTGTCTCAAAATTTCTAAGAATCAATTACATTTCTCAGGAGCCTCGATTTCTTTCTATTCAACGAAAGTTTTCTCTCTGGTTTTTTGTTATCAAGCCTAAAGCTAATTTATAGTGAGTTTCTTAGAAGTTGCTCAGAGCCATTGCCTGACCGTGGGACCCAAGCAGATCATCTGCCTGCTTGACTGCAAGCCACCCTGATTCTTGGACAACTCCAGCTGTGCATATTTTATCTCAAATTCAACACTTTCATCCCCATATCTTACCTAACATCACATGTTACCATTTAGGTCCCGTTCTTTTTGTTGTGTCTTGGGTGAATTTCTCCACAAACTTGGTATTATGTTAAAGTCACCTTTTTAAAATTCTTTTCAAAAATCCTGCCTTATTTGCCTTTTTTTGAGTCTCCAACAACACTGAAAGTTATCAAGTTCTGGGAGTTACAGAGTTCAAAGATAGGGAAGAAACGGAGAGGTGAGAACCTGACTTTCACATTCAAGGGAGGGAAAATAAGCCTGATCAGCTCCCATTGCTTCTGATTGTCATATGATGCCACCATTGAAGACTGATTCCAAGACAGGTGGTGTTTATCACAGCTGTGATGTCTCTATGGTTCTAGACTGATCTAGACCCTGCCTAGACCACAGGGGTCCTTAGAGGGAATACAATACCACTCTCTTGACACTAATCTTGGCTCTCTCAGTCCCCACACAGCTATCTCTCAGGGATTTGGAAAGCCCAGGTTCACTTGCTTGGCCTGGTCTGATATCTCTTTCCTTATATACCTGGACCTAGAGTCCCTCTTCCCTTCTTGGAGATCCACTAAAAGAGTTTGACTTCTCTGATACTGGGACAACTTACTAACTCCCTCTTCTGTTACCTTCGGAAACTGAAAGTGTTTTACTTTCTTAAGAAGGTTCCAGAGTGATTCCAAGGTATGAAACCTACTCTTCCTTCAGCTGAGGGATGATCCTTATCCCCAAGGCACAATTTCAATGATATAGAAGTGACTTTATGGCACTTTTCTACATGGCTATATAATTTTGTGGAGCAGCGGTTAAGCACTGGGCTGCTAACCAGAAGGTCAGCAATTTGAACTCACCAACTGCTCCAAAAAGAAAGATGTAGCAATCTGCTTCTGTAAAGGTAACAGCCTTGGAAACGCCATGGAGCAGTTCAACTCTGTCCTATAGGGTGGCTCTGAGTCCGAATCGACCCAGGGGCAATGGGTTTATATAATTTGTTTATTTCCTAAACTGGGACAGTTTTGATAACAAAAGGACACTAATAATACTTATACCAGGACTCTAGGCATAAATGAGGCAAACTAGGATGTTCAGTCATACTAAACTTCTTTCACTAGATAGGAAAAAATAACACTAATTTAATCTATGGTGGTCATTCTGCTACAGTGGACAAGAGCCTACTAACATTTGAACCTCAAAAGAAAAATATAGTTTGTCTTCCAATGAAAGTTAGCATTATACTAATCACACAAAGCGCTATAACTAGGTCTTCGCTTATATCATCAATATTTATTGAGCACAGAATACATGTCAGTTATACTAGGCCCGGGGGGAATGCACATATAAATAGACACAGTTCCTGTCTGCTTTTTTGAATAAATATCATGTCAACCTCCATGCCTACTGTTTCTCCTGTGACACTGCTGGTGTTCCTTATATTGTATAATATTAAAATCAAAATTATGTTTGATGCCTTAGAATTAGCCTTGGTGAATTTCTTCCTTGTTATTATTTTAGATTTCTTTTTATACAAACAGCAGTTGAATGAATAGCTTGGATTTGAGATATGCCAATACTTTATCTCCTTAGAATTGGAGAATGTGATGACTCAGAATAACGTGTATCCTGGCTTAGCACAAGCAGCAGTCATAGGTTGTTGTCGTGGCATTCAGTGTAAATCTTCCCTAACCTTCCGGCTCAGAAGACAAAATGCTTTCAGTCATATCTAACAGAACCTGGAGGCTTAAGCTGAGCCTCATGCTGGTTTGAATTAACTTTTGGGTAGATACTCTGTTCACCCGCATAGATTCAAAAGAACATTAAAATGTCTATACTCATAAAAACAACTCTCGGGAACATAAATGGTGGAGGCCATTTTGTTTGCATTCCACAAAGGATGATCTTTTTGTAAAGCTTGCTGTACAGGGTAAAGTTTTTGGCTCTTTTCCAGGATGACTCAGCTCTTGTCTGGCTGTTCCATGAATCAGTTACTTGGAAAATAATGGAAATTGCAATTTCAACGGCAAGTTACGGCAAGTAGGGACATGTAGCATGCAGGACATGTAGCATGCAGAAAAGCCCTGCCTATTAAAGTGGGCATTTAGGTCATTCAGTGATGCTGTGGAGGCAGATGTTAATGGTATCATTATCATGTGTGTGCACACGAGTGCGTATATCATGCTCACGGCTGCTGGATACACATTCAACTGCCTTTACCACAGGCGCTGACCACACCCCTAGCTCTGCCAGATTCTGGAAAGGATGGAACAAGAGTGGTGCAAATTTATCATCATTCCTGAAAAAATAATTCAAATCTTCCCAAATTCTAGAATATACCATGTTGGTTTAACAGCTAATTACATGCTGTCTTATGCTTTTCGTAACTTGTTTCACATGTGATAGTTTTAGCTCCCCCACATAAACTATTAAAGGCACAGCCCCAGGCAAAGTTTCGAAGTGTGAAGGGGTGGTGGTGGAGGTCTTCCTATCTCTCTCCTGGTGTCCTCCCCACCCCTTCCAGCCACCAGTATTACTACCTTTATGTTTTGTCTTCTTTACCCTAGTAAGACACTATGCTCTAGGTATACTGAGTATTCCTTTCCAGTCAGGTAAATCTGGTTAGAATTCCAGCTCAATATTTATTTGCTGTGTGACCTGTGGCAAGTTCCTTATCTCCTGTTTCCTTATCTGTATAGGGTGAAACCTAGAGGGTCGTTGTGAGGATTATACAAAATAATATATTAAACTGTTTTGCACAATGCCTAACACACATTAAGAGTCTAATGAATGCTCCTTCCTTTTGCTTCTCCTTCAAAGACTACTTAAGCATCATACTATGCTTTCTGGGCCTTTTATTTGGCTGGTTCTCACAAAATAAATCTGGTAAATGAGAATTATGTAATTTCAGAGGTGAAAACGGCTTTAGAAAAGATCTAGACTACAGGTTTTCAAGAAGTGTTCTGTATGATCTCAGGTTCCCCTGGGGCACCCAGGGAAGGCTGTCACCTTACCCAATGGGTGGAGGGTCTGGGGATCTGGCCCTTGCTCATCTTTAGCTGGGGACATGCTGCTTTTATCAGGACTGAGGTTTTCATAGATTTTATTTTGAGATGAAAAAGAGTTCTGTTACTAAAAAAAAAAAAAAGTTTGAAAAGCTGCTTTGGCCAATACTTCATTTTACAGATAAGGAAAATGAGGACTCAGAGAGTTTACGAGATTGCCACGTTGATCCTTCCATCCTGCCAAGTCTCTGGACTTTTTCCTTTCTTTGATATTTCCTTTGGACTTTTCTAATACCACTTGACCCGACTCCCAATTGGACTGTACTTGTGTGAACCTTGTTCAGTAAAGACTGATTAAATATAAATTCCTGAAAAGGTTTCATAACACTTTAGCATTTGTGTCCCTTCTGAGAGTGTTGCCTTATAATTCTTCTTAAGATATTAATGATTGCCAGGACTATAAGTTTCATTACCCAATGTATGTGTATTTCAAAAAAGTGAACGACTCTTCAAAAATAGTTTAACAGAATTGCTCAAGTTATATATAAACATGCAACTAAACATTTAAACTGTGCAGACATATACATAGAGTAAAATGAAATTGCTACTTTATCCATCAGCCTCCCCAAACAAGACCAACTCCCTGCCCTGCTCTTGAACCACTGTTAAAAGTTAAATATACTGCTTTTCAGATATTTTTCTATGTGTCTATATACACTTACATATAGTTTTAGATTTAAAACTAAACTCATACGGTTTTGTGAGTTGACTTTTTTTCTCTTAACAGTATCAGAGATGTTTTCAAATAAGTACATATATATTAACTTCCCCCCACGTGTCTGTCAGTTATACTGTGGAAACTTGTGTTTTGCTGTGATGCTGGAAGGTATGTCACCAGTGACGGACAGGTTTCAGCTGAACTTCCAGACTAAGACAGACTAGGAAGAAGGACCCAGTGGTCTACTTCTAAAAAGAATTAGCCAGTGAAAACCTTATGAATAGCAGTGGAACATTGTCTGATATAGTGCTGGAAGACAAGCCCCAGTTGGAAGGCACTCAGAAGACGACTGGGAAAGAGTTGCCTCCTCAAAGTAGAGTCTACCATAAGGATGCGGATGGAGTCAAGCTCTTGGGACCTTCATTTGCTGATGTGGCATGACTCAAAATGAGGAGAAACATCTGCAAACATCCATTAGTAACCAGGACCTGGAATGTACGAGATGTGAACCTAGGAAAATTAGAAATACTGAAAAATGAAATGAAACCTATAAAGATCGATATCCTAGGCATTAGTGACCTGAAATGGAGTGGTTTTTGTCATTTTGAATTGGATAATCATGGTCTACTATGCTGGAAATGGCAGCTTGAAGAGAAATGGCGTTGTATTCATCAACAAAAAGAATATTTTAACATCTATTCTGAAGTACAGCACAGCCAGTGATAGGATAAAATCCACACACCTACAAGGAAGCCAGTTAATACAACTATTATTCCAATTTACGCAGCAATCACTAATGCCAAAGATGAAGAAATTGAAGATTTTTACCAACTTCTGTAGTCTGAAATTGATAGAACATGCAATTATGATGTGGTGATAATTACTGGTGATTGGAATGTGAAAGTTGGAAACGAAGAGGGATAGGGATTTGGAAAATATGGCCTTGGTGATAGAAACGATGCTGGAGATTGCATGATTAAATTTAGCAAGACCGACTTCTTCATTGCAAATACCTTTCTCACCAACATAAATGGCAGCTATACACATGGACCTTACCAGATGGAATACATAGGAATCACATCGACTACATCTGTGGAAAGAGATGACGGAAAAGCTCAATATCATCAGTGAGAACAAGGCCAGGCGCTGACTGCAGATCAGACCATCAATTACTCGTATGCAACTTCAAGTTGAAACTGAAGAAAATTAGAACAAGTCCACGAGAGCCAAAGTACAACCTTGAGTATGTCTCACCTGAAGTTAGAGACCATCTCAAGAATAGGTTTGATGCATTGACCGCTAATGAACAGACTAGATGAGTTGTGGAATGACATCAAGGACATCATACATGAAGAAAGCAAGAGGTCACTAAAAAGACAGGAGAGAAAGAAAAGACCTAAATGGATGTCAGAAGAGACTCTGAAACTTGCTCTTGAATGTCAAGTAGCTAAAGCAAAAGGAAAAAAAAAAAAAAAAGGATGAAGTAAAAGACCGGAACAGATTATTTTAAAGGGTGGCTTGAGAAGACAAAGTACTATGATGACATGTACAAAGAGCTGGAGATAGAAAAACAAAAGGGAAGAACACACTCAGCATTTCTCAAGCTGAAAGAACTGAAGAAAAAATCCAAGCCCCGAGTTACAATACTGAAGGATTCTACGGGAAAAATATTAAACAATGTAGGAAGCATCAAAAGGAAATGGAAGGAATACACACAGTCACTATACCAAAAAGAACTGGTCGACATTCAAGCATTTCAGAAGGTAATATATTATCAGGAACCGATGGTACTGAAGGAAGAAGTCCAAGCTGCACTGAAGGCATTGGTGAAAAGCAAGGCTCCGGAAACTGATGGAATACCAACTGAGATGTTTCAACAAACAAATGCAGTGCTGGAAGTGCTCACTTGTCTATGCCAAGAAATTTGGAAGACAGCTATCTGGCCAACTGACTGGAAGAGATCTATATTTATGCCTTTTCCCATGAAAGGTGATCCGAATGAATTTGGAACTTATCGAACAATATTATTAACATCATATGCAAGCAAAATTTTGTTGAAGATCATTCAAAACCTGCTGCAATGGTATATAGACAGGGAACTGCCAGGAATTCAAGCTGGATTTAGAAGAGAATGTGGAACCAGGTACATCTTTGGTGATGTCAGACAGATCCTGGCTGAAAGCAGAGGATGCCAGGAAGGTTTTTACCTGTGTTTTACTGACTATGCAAAGGCATTCAACTGTGAGGATTATAACAAACTATGGATAATATTGCAGAGAAGGAGAATTCTGGAATGCTTAGTTGTGTTCATGAGGAATGTGTACATGGATTGAGAGGCAGTCATTCGAACAGAACAAGGGGATACTGCATGGCTTAAAGTCAGGAAAGGTGTGCGTCAGGGTTGTATTCTTTCACCATACCTATTCAATCAACAGATGCAGTGCATTGGGCAAATCGGCTGCAAAAGACCTCTTTACAGTGTTGAAAAGCAAAGAAGTCACCTTGAAGACGAAGGTGCGCCTGACCCAAGCTGTGATGTTTTCAGTCACCTCATATGTGTGTGAAAGTTGGACAATGAATAAGGAAGACCAAAGAAGAATTGACACCTTTGAATTGTGGTGCTGGAGAAGAATACTGAATATACCATGGACTGCCAAAAGAATGAACAAATCTGTCTTGGGAGAAATACAACCAGAATGCTCCTTAGAAGCAAGGATGGCGAGACTACATCTCATACACTTTGGGCATGTTATCAGGAGGGATCAGTCCCTGGGGAAGGACACCATGCTTGGTAAAGTAGAGTGAGGGTCAGCAAAAAAGAGGAAGACCCTCAAGGAGATGGACTGGCACAGTGGCTGCAACAATAGGCTCAAGCATAGCAACAAATTGTGAGGATGGCGCAGGACCTGGCAGTGTTTCTTCCTGTTGTGCATAGGGTAACCATGAGTCAGAACTGACTCCACAGCACCTAACAACAATAACAACATATCAACTTCACTCTTTTAAATGTCTTAACAGAATTTCCATTGTATTTCAAGGTGTGAATGGCACTGTAAATGTGGAAATAGACAATTTCCTCTTTTTTTTGCTATTATAAATACTCTTGCAATAAATATTGTTTTATTACCTCCAGTACACATTTGGAGCCCTGGTGGCATAGTGGTTAAGTGCTACGGCTGCTAACCAAAAAAAAGGTCAGCAGTTCCAATCCACCAGCCCCTCCTTGAAAAACTTTTGGGGCAGTTCTGCTCTGTCCTATAGGGTTGCTATGAGTCAAAATTGATTTGATGGCAATGGATTTTATATGTACATATTTGCAAGTATTTCTCTAGAATTAATCTGAATGTTTGCTTATTTATTTAATATGAGGCATTAGTAGTTCAGTGGTATAGTTCTTACCTTTCATGCAGGAAACCTGGGTTCAATTCTCGGCCAATGCACATCACGTGCAACCATGTCTGTCAGCGGAGGCTTGCTGAACATGTTTTAGTGGAGCTTCCAGACTAGGAAGAAAGACCTGATGATCTACTTCTGAAAAATCAGCCATTGAAAACTCTATGGATCACGATGGTGAGATCTGCAACTGATCCTGGGGATGGCATAGGACCAGACAGCATTTCCCTCCATCGTGCATGGGGTCACCCTGAGTTGGGGGCCAACGACATGGCATATAACAACAGCCTACTGTGGAAGATTGTATTTTTCAAAGATGGCTGCAGTAGCATCTCTCATCCCATGCACTCTTTTGAATGTGACTTTGCTGCTCCCCCATCCAGAGTCTCCTTCCTTTGAATCTGGGCTTAGTGACCCTCTAGAAACCATGGAATGTACATAAGGGATACTGTGTGACATCTGACATCATGCAGCTTCTGCCTGATTCCTTACAGCCCTCATCCTTTGGACACTCCCTTCTGGGACGCTCCTCAGACCCCAGGCACCATGCTGTGAGAAGCCCAAGCCACATGAGGAGGCCCCCTGTCAGGGCTGGATTACCCAATAAGCAAGGTATGTGTTGTGCGTATTTACTAATCTGCATGAACGATTTCAGCTGGTTTTCACCACAGTCAAAAATGTGGCAAAATCCATGTGAGACTGTTCACTAAATATTAGTTAAATAGACATAATTAAGCCCACGAGTACCTTACTTACTGTAAGCCAGTGCATACGTGCTTACCAGTTAATTTGCCCCTGCCTCCTGTAGGTACTCTGGTTTACAACCCCAGCTGAGCTTTCAAGTCTTCCTCTCCCAGCCACCAAGTGAATAAAGAAGCCACCAGATGATTCCAACATTAGCCATTTTAGTTAGCCCAACCATTTTTCCCAGATGCGATCCTCCAAGCTAAGTGAGTAGAGATAAGCCATTTTCATGGTGCCTTGTCCGAATTCCTGACCCTCTAAATCTGTGATCACTAAATTTGGAGTAGTTTGTTACACAGCAATAGGTAAAGGAAACATTGGAGAATCAATGCATAGAATAAGGCACCATAATATCTCTTCCATTTGTTAGCCTTAACACCTTCATGATATCAAGTAATCTTCTTGAACTCAAGTTGCCTTGTCCGTAAAGTGAGGACAGTGCTGTCTGCCCTTGCAAAACCACAGAGAATTGGTGACAATCAAATGTGAGAGCACTTTGTACAAATGGATATGAAAGTGTAAAAGCACTCTCCTTAAATATGAAGAGCTACTCAAAGACTAATTTTTGAGTCAATTATGTATATATTTTTTAAGTTTAAAGAGGCTTAATGATTTCCCTGGGCAGAGCTGACCTGATAAATGTGGAAAAGGAGAGCCTGGCTCCATGGAACAATGAGCTGTATTTCTGAAACATACAAAGAACTCTCTCCTCTCAATAAATGACTGAAATTCCTTCTGGGAAAGGCAAGATTTATGTGTTCTATTCAGGACTGAAGAAATCCAGATATCTCATACCTGACCTGAGCAAAAACTGTAACTGCCAGAGCATAGCTCACCGTTGGTGAAGTTTTTCTTTACAATCCAAGGTCACTGCATTAAAAACGAGTGGAGCCACTTTTTTTTGGGAGGGCTGCTCAGTGATATTCCAAGGCAAACCAAGGCATCGGCCAAAATGGCTTAACTCTTAAAGATGAATTGCCAGAGCCATCACATATTAAGCCGGTTTCATCAATTTCCATGTAACCCAAGTAAATCAGAATTAGATCTTTTTTAAAAAAGCATTTGACCTTTAGAAGAGGAGTGAGAAAGGGATGCCATTCTCAGTATATTCATTCTGTTTTCTTGTGACTCTATGAAGGGAAAGTGTTTGCACAAAAAAAATATAAAGATTTGGGCTTCTTGATTTTTATGCCTAGGCTGTTCTCAAACCCTAATCCCTGCTCCTCCTCTCTTTGACTCTATTAATTCTACTGCGTGTGAAGCAATCTTTTGATTGTTAATTTTTAAAGAATCTTAACAGCCATATAGTAGGCAAATAACAGCATGATCTGCTGAAAAGCACATTAGCTTTTCAGGAAGACCTTGGTTCAAATCTTATTACATACCTATTAATAGCATTAACTTAAACTGCTTACCGAAACTTTCTGAAACTCAGTTTCTCAATCTGGTAAATGGGGCTAATAATATTTGCCTCATACTGCTCTTGTGAGGGTTAAGTGACCTCTCAAGTTTGGGGGAGCAAAGTCATGTTAACATTTTTTACCCTAATTTTCCCAGAGAATATCCTCTGCAAACATTACTACAGAATCTCACAGTATTCTCCTTCCTCTTTCCCAATTTCCTTCCTGTGTTTCCAGAACTTTCCATGTGTTTCTATGCATGTTCATGTGTGTGGCTCAGGCCTCATAAAGTTTAGAGTGTACGAAAGTCTCTTCAGCTTCTGCTTCTAGCCCTGTGCCTCAGGGGCCTCAGACTAGAGATTAGACTGGTTTTCTGTCTCTCTTTTTTTAAAAAATATTTTATTGTGGTTAACGTGAGAGCTTACACAGCAAATTAGGTTCCCACTTGACAATTTCTACACAAATTATTCAGTGACATTGGTTGTATTTTTCACGATGTGTCATTACTCCATTCTGGTTGTACCATTTCCAGTACTCTAGTTTCCCTGCCCCTGTACCTTCTCATCTTCCCTTTAGAGTAATTTTTGACCACTTGGTCTCCTACAGATGATTAAAAAAAAAATTTTTTTTAAAGAAACCCATTATTCACTGGTGATATTCTTTATTTTATGAGCCAATCTGTTATTCAGCTAACAGGTGACCTCAAGGGATAATTTTGGTTTAAGGTATAAAGTGTATCTCAGGGCAATAGTCTAGGGGAGTCCTCTAGTCTCAGCTGGCTTAGTAAGTCTGGACTTTTTAAGAATTTGAGTTGTGTTCCACAGTTTTCTCCCATTCTATAAGGATCCATCTAATGTGGCCCTTACCAGAATGGTCAGTAGTGGTAGCTGGACACCATCTAGTTCTTCAGGTCTCAGACAGACGAGGCTCATGTAGACTATTAGTCTTGTATACTATTTTCTTCCCCGAGTCTTTGGTTTCCTTCTTTCTCTTTTGTTTCCGACAAGTACAGACCAATAGCTGTATCTTAGATGGCCACTCACAAGCCCTTAAGACCCCAGATACTACTTACCACACTGGGATATAGAACACAAACTTTATGAACTGTATTATGCCAATTGACTAAGTTGTCTCATGACAACTAAGTCTTCTAAGTCTTCAAACCCCAAAAACCAATCTTGTGAGGTATTTGGTATCCATACCTGTGTCACCTATGTGATTTATTATGCATGTGAATACACATGTATACATGCACATACCTGTACATACACATGCCTATAAATACTTCTATCTGTGCCTATTACTTGTAGCCACATATTCATACTCATGTACTTATATGCCTATATACATATTTATGTAAGACACACATTTTTTTTGGTCATTGTTGATGTAGACAGGTTTTCTCTTTATAATTTTATTTTCCTTTTACCTCTGTATCTACCTTTCTGCTCAAGTTCATAGCTTACTTAACTTACTCTTATGCAAATTAGCTCATGAAAAGACCTGGGAATCACCAGACCCTCCAGCTGCTAGATACAGTCAGACCCTGAATTCCAATTCTGGCTTAGTTAAGTACCTGGCATACAGGGTCTTTCACGTATGCATCTAACTTCTCCTTACAAACACAACAAAATAGATACTAATAACTCTCATTTTACAGATGAGGAAATTGGGGCTCACAGGGTAACAAATTTAACAAGCAATGGAGTGGGAATAATGTTACAGAAAACCATTATTTCTCATTATACTGAAACAAAATGAAACATAGCCCTCTGCCTGCTTAACCCCCTGCTCCCCCTACCCCTGCCCCCAACAACTATCTTAGGGTTGGATAATAGAACAAACCATTCAGGCTTCCAGCTGAGCGTGGTTTATGGTTTGGAGGTATCCCAATTCCTTCAATACTTGCTTCTTTTTTTTTTTTTTTTACTTCCCCCAAGTGGAGCCTGTCCAGGTTCCTTTGGCCCTGAGCATCACAGCTCACCCACTGTACAGCTTTCTAATCCCTTTTAGGTTCATTCAGGATTTCCTTTTTGGCCCAGAGATTCATCCATGGACTTCAGAGGTGGCTGTGATATGGAGAAAGTGGTACTAAACTAACAATCCCAAGAACTAAGTTTGAGGGAAAAAAAGCTCCATCCTTTTTTAAAACTCACAAATTATTTTAATTTCATTTTAACAAAAGAAAGAAATTTATAGATACACATACATTGATTCAATAATTTAAGAACTTAAAATATTATAAATATTATAAAAATTCAATAGTTTATTCTTTAATAGACTTAATGTACTTTATATTAAATATACAATGCACATATTCAAAAAGCAGGATTACACAATGATTTTTTATAAAAATGTTTGATCAGTATTAAATGTTCTTCAGCTATTAAAATAATCTGTTTAAAAACATAGAGTAAAATAGATTTTGATTCAACCAGGCTTGGGAATTTCAATTCTATCTTGATTTATTTTTGTGATTTCCCTGTCTGGGTTGTCATCTGATTACTCTGTCCTCTGCTCTAGTGTTGCGTTGATAGCTGATATTATTGATTTTCTAACCAGGGAAATCCCTTTAGTATTTCTTGTAGTTTTGGTTTCGTTTTTACAAATTCTGTTTATCTGGAAACGTCCTAATTTTGCCTTTATATTTGAGAGACAGTTTTGGTGGATATATGATTCTTGGTTGGCAATTTTTTTCCTTCAGTGCTTTATATAAGTCATCCCATTGCCTTCTTGCCTGCATGATTTCTGCCAAGTAGTCCGAGCTTATTCTTATGGACGCTCCTTTGTAGATGACTTTTTGTTTATCCCTAGCTGCTCTTAAAATTCTCTCTTTATCTTTGGTTTTGGCAAGTTTGATTATAATGTGTCTTGGTGACTTTCTTTTAGGATCTGTCTTATGTGGAATCCAATGAGCATCTTGGATAGATATCATCTCATTTTTCACGATATCAAGGAAGTTTTCTGCCAACAAATCTTCAACAATTCTCTCTGTATTTTCTGTTATCCCTCCTTTTTCTGGTACTCCAATCAGTCATAGGTTATTTCTCTTGATAGAGTCCCACATGATTCTTAGGGTTTCTTCATTTTTTAAAACTCTTTTTTTCTGATTTTTCTTCAAATGTATTGGTGCCAAGTGTTTTATCTTTAATCCCTGTAATTCTGCCTTCCATTTCCGCAATTCTGCTCCTCTGACTTTCTATCGTCTATTTCTGTAATTTTATTGTTTCTTCTGAATTTCTGATTGCTGTCTATGGATTCTTGCAGCCTATTAAATTTTTCATTATGTTCTTCAACAACTGTTTTAATTTCTTCAACTGGTTTATCTGTGTGTTCCTTGGCTTGTTCTGCATTTTGCCTGATCTCATTCCTGATGTCTTGAAGAGTTCTATATATTAATCTTTTGTATTCTACATCTGGTAATTCCAGGAATATACCTTCATCCAGAAGATTCTTTGAGTCTTCGTTTTGAGCACTTGTTGAAGCGATCATGGTCTGCTTCTTTTTGTGATTTGATATCGACTGTTGTCTCCAAGCCATCTACAAGTTATTGTGTTAATTTATTTTATGTTTGCTTACTGTATCCTAGCTTCTTGCTTTGTTTTGTCTTGATATATCCAAATAGGCTGCTTTAGTGAGCTAGCTTGATTATTTTCACCTTTGAAGCTCTAACATCTTGTTACCAGATGGCTAGAGCTGTTACCAGGTATATAAGCCTAGGAGTCCATTCACTTTTCTTGTATGGATTCAGCTCAGGTGTCCAGGTAGTTGGTCCTCAAGTGTGTGGTACAGGCTCTGTCTTACAGTCTTAGAGGGGCAGGGGTGATTGGTATAGGCACAGGTATCTGGTTGTAGCAGGGGGTCATGCTCTGAATAAGGCAGGGGGCTGACAACCATTCCTTGAGTGTCTGTGAGGAAAGTTCATCCCTGTTCCTTTAGAGTGCACAGGTGGGTGAGTTCTGCAGCTAGATCATGGGCACTCAATGCTTTTCGTTGTAAGGATTGGGAGGTACCACTTATCCTTGGATCCATTGTGGATGGCTGGCTAGGTGACATGGGTGGAGCCACCAGTCCTCAGGCACCTGATGTGGGTAGGTGAGAACCCTGTTTAATAAGCAAAGAGATGTCAGACATCAAAAACCCACCTCTCCACTGCACAGTTGAAACAGGTGCAGTCTGCCAACAAGGGCCTATTATCTGAAATGAGCCTACACAGATCCATGCAGGGGTGAAAGTTATTCAAATTCTGCAGACTGTTTGTGCCTGGACAGGAGCTACTTATGTGGTGAGCTCCCCAGCTTAGTGGAGCTGGCAGATTATCTTTTCCCCTAATTGTTAATTTTTTTCCTTCTCCAAAGCCAAGAGAATGGCTCAGTGCACGCAACAGGGCCTATCTCAGGCACAGGGAAATCAACAGCCACTGAAGCTGGCTTGGGGGCTGGGGGTGTGGTAAAATAAACACAAGTACTTAGCTTTTGAGGAAAGCATGGTTCTTCTCTGGCTCCAGAGGTGTGGGTAGGCTGTGTGGCTCGCTGTCTCTCTCTGAGGAAACCGTGTCTGGAATGCTACCACCAGCCCTGCTGCTCCAGGGATTGTGCCTGAGGGGCACTGGCTCCCCCCAAGTCAGGTCTGGCAACTCCTCACTGCTTCTGAACCATCTCTCCTTCCCCTGCCACTCAATCCAGAAGTATCTGACTACTCTGCCATCTTTGCCCGGCCTCCGGGAATTCCAATTCTAAAACTGAGCTTGTAGCTTTATTGCTTACTAACAGTAAGTGTTCGGGGAAATCAGTTAATTTTGTTGAGGTCCAGGTCTTTATCTGTAAAAGGGACGATCGTATTTGCTTTGAAAATTGTGAAGGTGTAATGAGATAATGGTAGTGAAAGAACTCTGTAAATTATAAAGTACAAAACCCATATGTGGGTTAACCATAATTCATACCATCCGAAACTAACCTATTGTATCAGTTAGCTTTTATTCTGTAAAAAGCTACCATAAAGCCTAGTAGATTAAGATAATAATCATTTATTAGCTTATGATTCTGTGGCTTGACAATCTGAGCAGAGAACATCCAGGCAGTTCTTCTGCTGTCTTGTTTGCTGGATTCACTCACATTGCTGCTGTTAGCTGGTGAGGAGGCTGGGACTTTTTGGTCCCTCTTGGCCTCACACATATCTGGCAGTTGGCTAGGCTGGATGGGGAAGAGTAGGCCATGTGTCTCCATCAGGCTAGCCTGGATTTCTTCATAGGACAGGTGAGTCCAAAAGCAAAAAAAAAAGAGAGAGGGCAGGCTCTAATATACGAACAGTTTTCTAGCCTCTGTTTGTGTCATGTTTGCTTTTGTCCCATTGGTCAAAGCAAGTCACAAGTCCAGGCCAGATTCAAAGGGCAAGGAAAGAGGCTCCGTTTCTTGATGGCAGAGCTGCACAGAATCTGTGGCCTTTTTTTTTCTTCACCCATCAGCCATTTTTTTACTGTATCCTGGAGAGCTCTGGGCTTCCCACTTCTGGATATGTCAGCATTTGAGAGATGGTAGGGACTTTTTTTTTTTTTTTAGGGACTTTAGACATAGTTTCAAGCTTATTATTTTTTCAATAAGATTTCAAAAGAAATCTTACACTCTGTTCTGTGTCTAAAACAATGCAGCTGCTTTAGTTCAAACAATGGGGTTTCCCATGCCCAAGCCCCAAACCAGCTTTACTGATGAAGAAATTGTGGCTGAGCTATGTTAAGAGTATAAGAGAGGACTTACAGTGAGATTTTCTGAATGCAAGCCCTGAGTTCTGTCAATAATTGCACTGCTGTTTTGCTTCCTTACCTTTTCTCTGGGCTAATTAAACTGCATTTACTAGCTGGTCCTGGAACCAGTTTTTCTCAGCAGCTTCACGAATGGGCAAAACTCTGAGACCTGCTGTTTATCCTTAGTCAACAAAGACTAAAGAAATGCCAGAGCTTCTCAATGGGTCAAGAGAAGGTGAAAGCCAGTCATGAAAAAATCATCATTATCATCTGTATTGCTATCATGACTGGCATCTCTGATGCCTTGTGTATGATAAAGCCTTTCCTCTCTGACAGAAGATCTCACTTGTGGAGATTTGAAACTAGACTAATTATGTTAGGATCGCTGATGGAGTGGCCCAGGCATCAATATTTTTGGATTATCCACAATGCAAGTGCTCAACAGCCACACGTGCCTAGTGACTCCTGCATTGGACAGTGCAGCTCTAGACTAAATCATTTTCTGAGTCCAAGAGAAGATTTTGGAGGTTGTCTTTTTCTCTAATTTTTTTCCATCACTCTAGTTTCTCATACCCACTGGACTCTGCACAGTGCTTGGGTGGATGCACAGGATAGTGGAGAGAGCAGTACTGGCTTTAGACTATAACAGACCTAGTTCAAAACCTGGCTCCACAATTTAACAGCTGTGTGACTTTGGCAAGTTGCTGATCTTCTCTGAGAACTTCATTTTAAGTAGAAGATAATATATACATCACAGGGCCAATGAGAGTATTAAACTAGAAAACTAGAAAAACTTGTGTTAAACTAGTGCCTTTAACAAATAGTGAACGTTGGTTGAGTAAATACTACTTTTCTTTTCCCTTCCTCTTGTCTCTTAAAATGCATGTAGATACTCTGTGTGGGAGGTGGAAGAGGCAACAAATCTCTGTTTTAGAGATGCTAAAAAACGTAGATGAGGGTGATATAACCTCCTCAACCCTGTATATAGCGTCAGTGGCAGATATAAGACAAAACCTGTGTTGACAGCTCATCATTGTCATCATCTTCGTTGTCATTATTACAATCATCATGGTATATTAAGAACTTCTCATGTTCTGGGTACAAGACGATGGTTCTTTTGCTACTTTTGCTGTCCAGACAGTTCTTGTAACAACCCATCAGGCAGATACTATTCTCTATATACTATCCAGATCATAACCTATTGTCTTCAAATCAATTCCAACTCATAGCGACCCTATAGGATAGAGTACAACTGCCCCATAGGATTTCCAAGGCTATACTCTTTATGGAAGCCGACTGCCACATCTGTCTTCCACGAACAGTTGGTGGGCTCAAACCACCAACTTTCTGGTTAGCAGCTGAGTGTTTAACCACTGTGTCACCAGGGCTCCATTCAGATCATTAAAAAAAAAAAAAACCAAAGCTGTTCCCGTTGAGTCAATTCCGACTCACAGTGACTCTACAAGATAGAGTAGAAGTGCCCCATAGGGTTTCCAAGGAGCGACTGGTAGATTCAAACTGCCAAACTTTTGGTTAGCAGCCAAGCTCTTAACCCATTATGTTTTGGAAATCCAAATTAAACTACGCTTGAACTCCAACTTCAGACTTAAATCTTGCCTCACAATTTCTGCAAGTTCCCATGCATTGCTTCCTTTTGTTTCCCTTAGTTTTTCTGTCCGTGTCTAATAGTAGACAATATTGATGCCTGGCTCAGATCCTCTTTATCACCCCTGCTCCCCAGTTGCTAGATTGGCAGGAAATGGCTCTCAACTGCAGACAACTGAGAATTGTCTTTGGCTGCTGGGAGTTGTCCTACTCCCCCAAAATGCCTGGAGGATAGGCTTCCTGCCACTGTTCTATTCAATCCAGGGAAATATGCAGCCATTGGCTCACAAAAGCCTGCTCTCTTGCCTTAAGTGGGACAACTTCGTGGTACCACCCACCATTCAGAGTTCCCCATGGGAACAGGCTGAAGCTAGATTTCAGCTGAAACCACTCCTCTGCTTGGTTTCTTCCCTTTCCCTATCCTACTTCCCTCAGTTCCTTACAGGTTCTCCTGAGAGCACTCCCTCAACAAATCACTTGTACAGAATTCTGGTCTCAGGCTCTGCGTCTAGGGAAACTGCCATAGAACCAATAGGGCTCTGCTCGTGTAAAATGCAAATGTAAAGTTTGGTGTTTATACTGTGTTCTGAAACAACTCTAATCACACTCGGGCTTTGATGCATCTGATATCCTTATTGAAAACTTGAGGGAGTAAAGAGAGTACTGACAGCACACACTACAGAGACTTCTGCTTTCTCCCTAGCTGCACAGCAATGAGTCAAGTTCATTAACTTGGTTCCAGCGCCTTCCACTCCTCCGGGGACCTGCTGTATCTGTGCATCACATGCAGCCCCAGTGCTCAAAGTGACTCTGCAAAACAGCTGTACTAGGCTGGCCTACCTTCCCCAGTACTACTGGATTTCAAATTAATAAAATATACACCTATTTTACAGATAAGGAACTGAGGTTCAGGTGGGCTAATCAGCAATGTACACAGCTATCATGTGGTACAGTCAGGATCTGGACCCAGACATGAATAGCTTCATATCCTGTTTTATTCAAGTCTTCCCAACTCCCCTAACATCTATATGAATTACATTTAGATGATACTGCATTTAAAAAGTCCTTTCACCCACACTCTTTCCTTGGATCATTTCAATAACTCCATGAGATTGGTAGAGTACACATTATCACCCCCCTTTTATAGATGATAAAACAGAAACTAAGAGAGGTTAAGTGACTTATCAAAGATCACACATGCAGGACTCAGACTCAGATCTTCTGATATCACACAGTTTCATTTATTTGAGGGAGGTGGAGTAAGGCTGTGGAGCCAGAGTGGCTGGGCTCAAAGCTGGGATCAGCCACTTTCTCACAAGTCCACTCTGGGACAGTAGACCCAAAGATTATTTTGTGGCTTAGCCTGGTAGCTGTCCTCCATGATATTGACCTCTAAAAGTCACCTGCAAAAATCTGTGACGCCCTCTTACTCAGTAGGAAAAATCACATCTTTACTTTTCACCCTTGGCAAATATGTGAGTGTACTTATCCTGAGTAAATAAGATTTCTTTGTGTTTAATTTCTATTGTGTATTCATAGTTTCCGTTTATGGGCAGAGTCATAGCTTAAGTCCATCTCACAGGAATTCATGTGTAGTACCTTCCTTTTCCTTTAGCATTTTGTCAAAGGCCTAGAAGATTTCTTTGGAGTCTTGGCAGAGCCAGCTAGGTAGTGTTCTAGAAGCTGTCACACACATATACATGTGGAAAAGTCCAACGATTTTTGATCCTCCATCAAAGGGTCAGACCATCTGGCATCCAGATTCATGTGCAAGTGACACATAGTGTTTATGAGGGTCAACTTGGAGGGCTCTGCCGGCTGACTCCCATAAATTCCCCCATATAACTCAAAAAACTGATAGATTGAAAATCAATATAGTATTGATTTCCAGCCAAGAGACTCATAATTGCACGGACATAATCGAACTTGAAATGATCCTTCAGAACCCCTTTTATAAGGGAGGCCTGAAGACCTCCTCAAGCTTCAGCCAAATGTTTTCTACCTCTTTGGAGGGCCTGGCCTGCAAATCTCAGAAACTATCTGATAGAGTTTAATGCTGCTCTTTTATTTTGATGGTGGTAGTTGGTGGAGGTGAGAGGGGGCAAAAATTAAATGCACTGTGCAATATCTAAGTCATGGTAATATATCAGAGTTGCTCCTGGCTCTATCGCGGGAACTACTAAAGAGAAAAGAAAGTCATAGTCGCATTGTCTTGTATAAAGAGCAAAAGGGAGTCCTGTGGATGAGGAAATTATATAACTATTTAGTTACAATTTTTATTACCTTATTATAAGATGTTTAGTAGAAAATACCTCCTGAAGAATTCCTGTCTGTTCTTTCTTATTCAGATTTCACTTCATTTCTGTGTCTTTTTATACTGGGCAGAAATTTAAAGTAAATTGAAACATGTATCAAAAACCATAACCACCAGACTAGCTTGCTAACCCTGAACCAAATCAAAGACAGATAAAAAAAAAAAAAATTAATAAGTATTTGAGACGTAGGCTAAAAGAAAAAGCTTTTCTTTCTAAAAAAAATTCCAGTGGAGAGATTTGAAAAGAAATAATTTTTTTTTCCTCATCAAGAACATCAAAATATTCTCAGAAATGAACTGAACTAAACTGATGACTTTTTTAAATTCCAAGGCCTGCATTCAAAGGGTGATTGGGCTCATTACCTTATTACCCGAGGTGTCGGGAAGATTAAAAAACTTTTGGTGGGGGGAAAAAAAAAATTTTTTTTTTTTTTGTAGCTGAGGCTAATTTCTTGCCAGTTCTTCCTTCAGTTCAGGAAGTTGATTATCTGAAGCTTGGACTGCCTCCTTCACTCTCCCGGTGCTGTATTAGTACCTATGAGTTGTAAAGTCTAGAAAGTCCTTGGAACGGCTAGGAAACCATTAACCAATCAAATCACTGTTCTCTGCGCTCCTCTTAACACCTGTAGTTTATAAAGCAGATTCGGTACAGCTCCGGCTTTCAGAAAAACAGAGAAGAGAAAAAAAACTCTGATTTTCAAAAGGTGTTGGAGAAAAGCTCTCTGTCTCTTATGCTTTAACTATTTAAAATAATTACCATAACACCTGCACTCTGCTTTCTTTGAGGAGACCTCAATTTTCTGTACTTGGCAAAAATAAATCCTAGGACCACTTTGCACACTGAAATTTGCAAGGAAATGAAACTCTCAAATCAGCCTGACATTTCCATTTGTGTTCAAATGAATAATAGCCAAGCAGGGCACATTAGAGCCCTCCAGTCTCAACTCAATTTGACAGGAAATTACTCCTGACACTTCAGGGGACAATTCTTCTCCATCCTCTCATCCCATGTCCATATACCAAAGGCCCCAGTGTTGTCACTTATATTGATTTTAGCTTAATTTGTACCAGGGATAAGGGTTCCCATTTAAAAGTGGTAAGAATAACTGACATTTATTGAGTGCATACTATGTGCCTGATACTGTGGTGAGCACTGTATATATTAATTTATTTAATCTTCACCCCAACCGCATGAGGGAGGTACTGTTATTATTCCTACTTCACATATGAAGAAAAGTAGAGGCATAATGTTTTATATTCCCTGAGTATGTGAGCTCTGTGAGGGCCTGGGCTTCTTTTGCTCACTGATGTGTCTCCTGAACCTAGAATAGTTTCCAGGCCATAGTATGTGCTGAATAAATATTTGTAGAATGAATGGATGAATGAATTATTGTACAAATAACTCCAAGGTCACATCGCCAACTAGGACCCAGAGATGGGGCCCAGACTCAGCCATCTGACCCCAACGCCTGTGCCCTTTACCACCTCTTCAAATGGATTCAGTGGTGTGGCCACGCTGTGACCTCGCTTGGTTCAGAAGAGGAAGATGTGGCTACCTTCTCATTGTCCTAAAACCAAAAACCAAACCAGTTGCTGTCAAGTTGTCTCTGACTCATGGTGATCTCACATGTGTCAAAGTAGAACTGTGCTTCATAGGTTTTCAATGACTGATTTTTCGGAAATAGATCACCAGGCCTTTCTTCCAGGGCATATCTGAGTGGACTTGAACCTACAACCTTTCAGTTATCAGCTGAGCATGTTATCTCATTGTCATAAAAATCCCATTTTTGTCTAATAGATTCCAACTAATGGCGACCCTGTGTATTACAGAGTAGAACTGGAGCTCCATAGAGTTTCTTGGTTGTAATCTTTACGAACTCTCCTGCGGAGCCACTGCGCACATTCAAACCACCAACTTTTCAGTTAGCAACTGATCTCAAACTGCTTGTGCCACCCAGGCTCCTTCTCATTGTCATACTTTCATAGCCTTTGTGAAATCATCAACCAAAGCCAGGCTAGAGTTAGATCCTTCTAGGGCTGTCCTTGCTACCCGTTTAGGTTTGAAAAGAACAGTCTGATAAACTGAAGAAATGACATGATGTGGTGGAATCAGATAGAACTCTTAGCCACTTAATACTTTGCCTCTCTATGCTCGAGTTCCTGCATCTGTAAAACCGAAATAATTATGTTTACCTCATAAATGTATTATGGAGATTAAGTAGAAAAAAAAATGCAGAAAAACACTTTGCATCAACGTCTTGCATATCGTAAACACTCAGTAATAGTTTACTTTTATCTTCCTCCGTTGAATCTTTGACTGTCACTTGTTTTTGAATAGGGAACAAAATTCTCTGCTCTTTCTTTCAAGCAAAACATGGAAGGTAAAAGCCTGAACAAGGACATTTCGCCCTAGGTTACGAAGGAGGCAAATGTACTCAATTTGTACTGACTGCTTCCCTGTAGGTAGAAGTTTCCTTGCAGGTATTTCAGCACATGTGTAAAGTACTTGGAGATAATTCTGGCATTCATAGACATGGAAAAAAGGCCAGAATGACTGAGGGGTTGTGGATGCTGGAACAGGGCCTAATTAAATGGGTTATGAAACACTGTAGGTAATGTGCTAAGGCCCTAGCTGTTTCGAGGTTAAGGAAGGCAGCCTTTTCTGAATTTTTATCAAGAGGAGGTGGGATTAGAATGAAACAAAAGATTCAACTTTTAAGAAACCTGGTTTTAAAAAATATACATGTGGTGCTAAAAATACTTATCTGGAAATATCCCTTACAGGGGAAAAAAAAAAAGTGGCCTCCTAAATTTAATTGAAATGCCTTTGGATTTTTCCCTTGAATATGACATCAGATCCCGTGTGGGACTGAAGCTGAAGGAAGAGACTAGGCTAATGGAGTAGCTAGGCAGGCCTCCAGGAGCTAGCTTGAAGAGAGGTTGCCTATGATGCCCGGGCCTGAGGTGATACTCACTCCAAATGAGTCTTGCCCCAGGTATTATTTTTGAAAATAACTTTGATTTTAAAAAAGAGAGGAAAAAGGATGTGTGTTGAAGCACACAAGGCATGCAGGAGCCCCTGAGAGGTTCAAACTCAACATAGCTGGAGGCTGCCTAGAACGCTGGGGCCTTGGAGATTGCAGGGTGTTGAAGTTTAAATTCACAAGAAAATGTTAATATTCCAAGCAAGAAACTTAGCCAGAACTGAAGCAAAGTTTCCCAGACTGGGAAAAGAGAGCTCTTCCTCATTTTCCTGTTTCCTGGACTATGGTGGACCAAAGGTTTTGCACCACTGCTTAATCTATTAGAGATTGAAACAATTGAAAGAAGGCATTTAGTGGAATGCTTATCCCTTAATGGATAATAAAACCAGATTTAGAATGGGAGTTTAAAGATAAAGCAAACATGAAGTCCCATTTGTCTTCTCCCTTTCTGCCTCCTGCAGAACCTCAATACACAGCTGGGGAAGTAAGGACATCGGCTGTGTTTGTGTCTCATTCCCACAGCTGCTTCGTGTGTCTTCCTTTTACCTGTCATCTTCTTTTATTCTTGTCTTTATTTATCTTTTTCTTTTCTATTTCGGCTGTTTAAATTTCCATTCCATGGAAATCTGTTACAGTCTTCTTTTTCCTTCCTGACCGATATATTCGTGCAAGACTTTCTGAGGTTGTTAGATTTAATAACATCCCATTTCTCACCCTTCCGCAAGTGCTAAATGCCAAAGATATTTATATTTAGGATTAATGTTATCTTTTAGAGTTTATTTAAAAGCATTTTCTTGTTGTTAGGTGCCATTAAGTCGGTTCCAACTCATAGCAACGCCAAGTACAACAGAATGAAACACTGCTTGGTCCTTTGCCATCCTCACAATCATTGTTATGCTTGAGCCCATTGTTGCAGCCACTGTGTCAATCCATCTTATTGAGCGTCTTCCTCTTTTTTGCTGGCCCTCTACTTTACCAAGCATAATGTCCTTCTCCAGGGACTGGCCCATCCCAATAACATATCCAAAGTACATGAGTAAAAAGTCTCACCATTCTCATGTCTAAGGAGCCCTCTGGCTGTACTTCTTCCAAGACAGATTTGTTACTTCTTCTGGCAGACCGTAGTAAATTCAGTATTCTTCATCAACACCATAATTCAAAGGCATCAGTTCTTCTTTGGTCTTCCTTATGCATTGTCCAGTTTTCACATGCATATGAGGAAAATTGAACATACCATCTGCTGTGAATAGCCAATCGGTTGAAAAGGAGTTTCCTTGCGGACGTCGCCTGCATCTGGATAGAAGCAGACGTTCTGGATTTTTGCTCACTGTAGATCCTGTGGCTGCCTCCTGCTCACCTGACCTCCAACTCTTGGGACTTGATTCAGCTTATCTGCAGATCTTGGGATTCATCGATCTTCTCAGCCTGTGAGCAAGAACCCTGCTCTCTGAGCACTGCCGCTCTTGGGTTCACCAGCCCCTGCAGCTATGTGAATCGAGAGAAGCCTCTATCCTGATCCACAGATTTGGGACGTTCCAGCCTCTACAATTGTGTGAGTTGTTTCCATGGTATAAATCTCTCCCTGTATTTATTTATACACTTTACTGGTTTTGTTTCTCTAGAGAATCCATCCTAAGATACATGGCTTGGGACAGGCCTATCTTAGTCCCCAAAATGACATCTTTGCTTTTAAAAACACACTTTAAAGAGGTCTTTTGCAACAGATTTGCTTCCTTTCACTTTAGCTACTCTATGTTCAAGTTCAAATTTCAGAGTCTCTGCTGACATCCACTTTGGTCTCTTCTTTCTGTCCTGTCTTTTTAATGACCTTTTGCTTTCTTCATGTATAATGTCCAAGATGTCATTCCACAACTCGTCTGGTCTTCGGTGATTAGCGTTACACACATCAAATCTATTCTTTAGATGGTCTCTAAATTCAGATGGGATAACACTCAGGTCGTGCTTTGCTCTTGTGGACTTGTTCTAATTTTCTTCAGCTTTGACTTGAATTTGCATATGGGCAACTGGTGGTCTGTTACGTAGTTGGCCCCGGCCTTGTTCTGACTGATGATATTGAGTTTTTCACTATTTTTCTCCACATGTAGTTGATTTGATTCCTGTGTGTTCCATCTCATGAGGTTCACAAGTATAGTCACTCTTGATGTTGTTGAAAAAGGGACTTCTCAGTGAAGAAGTCGTTGGCCTTACAAAATTCTGTCATGTGATCTCCAGCGTCATTTCTATTACTAAGACCATATTTTCCAACTACTGTTCCTTCTTCTTTGTTTCCAACTTCTGCATTCTAATTGCCAGTAATTATCAATGCCTCTTGATTGCATGTTTGATCAATTTTCAGACTGCAGAAGCTGGTAAAGTTCTTGAATTTCTTCATCTTTGGAATTAGGAGTTGGTCTTGAAATGTTCTTTTTGGCAATGAATGAGATGCCATTCCTCTTCAATTTGTCATTCCTAGTACAGTAGACCATATGATTGTTCAATTCAAAATGGCCAATACCAGTCTATTTCAGCTCACTACTGCCCAGGATATTGATTTTTATGCAGTCCATTTCATTTTTAACCACTTCCAAATTTCTTAGATTCATACTTCATACATTCCATGCTCCAGTTCCTAATGGATATTTGCAGCTGTTTCTTCTCATTTTGAGTCATGCCACGTCAGGAAATGAAGGCCCTGAAAGCTTGAATCCATCCAGGTCATTAAGGCCAACTCTACTTTGAGGAAGCAGCTCTTCTCCAGTTGTATTTTGAGTGCCTTCCTACCTAAGGAGCTCATTTTCCAGCACTATACCAGACAGTGTTCTGCTGCTATTCATAAAGTTTTCACTGGCCAGTCTTTTCAGAAATAGCCCATCAGGCCCTTCTTCCTAGTCTGTCTTAGTCTGGAAGCTCTACTGAAGCCTGTCTACTATGGATGACCCTACTGGTATTAGACATACCGGTCACATAGCTTCTAGTATCACAGTATCATGCAAGCTATCACAGTATGGCAAACTGACAGATACTTGGGGATTTAAGGCATAGTGCTCTAAAAACTTTTTCAAATTGAGATGCCCTTGAAATAATTCGATCCAGATGGAGACGTGGGAAAATGGGGGCTGTGCACCCCAGCACTGGACATCTTGGTAGATCCCAACCAAAAGTAATATTAGCTTGTCTTCAGTTAGTCTGAGTACCATAACTGTCCTACGGAAGAATGAAGTATAATTCATAGGTGATCTAACATAATTTCTGTGAGAATAGCTGACTAAATTATCAAACCTCTACCTTCATAATAAGATTATCAAGCTTCTGTTGGAATTTTCATGTTCTTCCTATTATTTTTGCCTGAGTCCTAAGTGCTTAAATCAACTCTAAATTATTCATGCATAGTTTAATGTTGACTTTCTCCTATTATCTAGCACTTTCCTCCTTCTATAACATATTTAGGAAACAGACGATCATCAAAGTCCGTAATATCGTCTATATAATATAATGGCAAACCCTAACATTAATTATACTATGGTTAAGTAAATTTTGGGGAGGATTATATTCTTTCTATTCCCCAGTAGCACCGCTGGCTTTATTTTCTAAACGATCCTGCTCATTCTTTCATTCCACAGGCATTGAGTAACTACAAGGTCTTCAGCTCAGTGCTGAGCATCAGAAACATAAAGGTAAACAGACATGGCCAGATCATCCTGGATCTTAACATCTACTTGTGTCTTTAAGTGTTTCTTTTTTTTTTTTTTTTTTTTTACCAGTGTTTCAGTGATTCCAAAGAAAAAAAATCTCATTCCTTGACTTGGATATCAGTAGTTTCAAAAGCAGCAATGCTAACTCCAGAATATGATGAATCATACTTGAGGACTGAAAGACTTTGATTAGTAAGCATATACCTTGAGCAGTCCTGAAAGAGACAAAAGAAGACTTAATAAATGGGAAATGTTCCGTGTTTATGGATTAGAAGATTAATATTGTTATGATGTAAATACTACTCAAAGTGATCTATAGATTCAGTACAATCCTGATCAAAGTTCCAGCAGCCTTCTTTACAGAAATAGAAAAACCAATCCTCAACTTTATATGAAATGGCAAGAGTCCCTAAATAGTTAAAGCAATGCTGAAAAAGAAGAACAAAGTAGGAAGACTCACACTTCCTAATTTTAAAACATACTATACAGCTACATATTTTTTTTTTTTTTTTTATACAGCTACAGTAATCAAAACTGCCTGGTACTGGTATAACTATAGACACATAGAGCAACAAAATAGAATTGAGAGTCCAGAAATAAACCCACACATCTATGGTCTACTAATTTTTGACAAGGGTGTTAAGTCCATTCAGTGGGAAAAGAAAAGTCTTTTCAATAAATGGTACTGGAAAATTGGATTTCCACATGCAGAAAAATGAAACAGGATGCATGTCTCACACCATATACAGAAACAAATTCAAAGTGGATTAAGGACCTAAATGTGCAAACAAAAACCATAAAATTCTTAGAAGAAAAAGCGGGGGATATGCTGTCAAGCCCAGCTTTTAACAATGAATTTTCTAATATAATAACAAAAGCACAAACAGCAAAAATCAAAATAAATAAATGATACTTCATAAAAATTAAACACTTTTGTTCATCAAAAGACTTTGCCAAAAAAAGTGAAGTCAAGCCAGTGACTGGGAGAATATCTTTGGAAACCATATATCCAAGAAGAATCTAATAACAAAATATATATAAAACTTCAACAACTTAAAAACAAAAAGACAAATAACTCAATCATAAAACGGGCACAGGGTGTAAGTAGACATTTCACCAAACAGGATATTCGAATGGCCACCAAACACGTTAAAAGATGCTCAGCATTATTAGCCATCAGAGAGATGCAAATCAAAACCATAACGGGATACCATTTCACTCTCACCAGGATGGCAAAGATTAAAAAAAAAAAAACCAGAAAATAACAAATGTTGGTGAGGATGTGGGGAAATGGAAATGCTTACCCATTGGTAGTGGGAATGCAAAATGGTACAGTCATTGTGGAAAACAGTGTGGCAGTTCCTCAAAAAATAAAAATAGAAGTACCACATGACCCAACAATTCCACTCCTAAGTGTATATCCAAAAGACTTGAAAGCAGACTCAAACGGACATTTGTACACCAATGTTCATTGCTCCACTATTTACAACAGCCAAAAGGTGGAAACAACCTAAATGCCCATTGACAGATAAATAGATAAACAAAATGTGGTACATACTTAGAATGGAATACTACTCAGCCAGTAGGAGAAATTAAGTCTTGATACATGCTACAGTATGGATGGAGCTGGGAGACATTATGCTGAGTGAAATAAGTCAATTACAAAAGGACAAATATTGTATGACTTCACTTACATAAGAAGATAAGAGAAAGCAAAAATGTACAGAGAACAAAGTTTATTCGTGGTTAGTAGGGGTAGGAGGCAGGGGGAAAGGGGGCTAACGGTGATGGAATATGCTGATTAAGGGTAGGGTTGCACAGCTGATTATTTGTAACTGCTGTCAATAAGTTGTACACCTGTAAAAAATTGAATTGGAAAACGTCATGTAATGGATATATCTACAACAATGACCAAAAAAGAGAGAGTAGCAGTTGAGGTTACTTATGTACAACTAAAAACCTCATGGGATTTGGCTTCTTAGTTTGGAGGTTTACGGTCATGGTTTCATGAACATCCCAGTTAATTGGTCTAGTAACATGTTTAGTGTTCCTGTTATATCTCCTACTTTGATGTGCAGTGCCTGGGGTCTTAGAAGCTTGCAAGTGGCCATTCAGTGCACAACATTGGCCTCATTCACCTGGAACAGCAGAAGGACAGTCAAGAATAGGAGGAGGATATGGAATGAGTGGCTAATTGCCTCCACGAACAGCTGCCTCCTTTGCCATGAGATTAGAAGAACTGGATTGTGCCCAACTATCATTACTGAATATTTTGATAAAAAATTCCACAGAAGTCTCTTTGATCAAAAGGGAGAAAACGTAGAACAAAATTTAAAATTCTCATGGACTCTGCACTTTCTGGAACAATGGAGGCTGAATGAACCCCTGAAACTATTGCCATGAGATAATCTTTAAACCTTAAACCAAAAAATTCCCCTCAAGTCTTCTTAAAACCAAACAATAGTTTAGCATAACTAGTAAAAAATATCTGCCTTGAGCATTATGCTCTTTAAAGATCTATCTATAGGGGATCAAGTTGACAATAGCAACTCAAAAGATTAGATAAGAACTTTGAGGGACAGTCAATTTATGTTAATGGGGGAGGAAAAACTCAGAAAAGGGGGGTGAGAATGATTACACAACTCTAAGAAAGTAATCAATGTCACTACATGGTATATGTAGGAACTGTTGAATTGGTGGATGTTTTGCTGTATATATTCTCCACAACAAGAAAATAAATAAAATTTTTTAAAAAAGGAAGAAAGCCTGATAACTAATATAGAACCTATTTTATATATTGCTAATCTTTTGATCACGAGTAACGTATCTTTGTTAAAGGTAATCTAAATTGAATAAAGTACCACTGTTGCAAAGAAAAAAAAAAAAGAATATACTTTGACCTCTCGGGATTAGTTTACTGGGTTTAAAAGGCTTAGGACTATAGTCTCGTGGACAACTCAGTCAACTGGCATAACATAGCTCATAAAGAATGTTCTACATTGTAGTTTAGTCAGTAGCATCTGGGTCTTAAAAGCTTGCTAATCATCATCTAAGATACAAGTTATCAGTCTCTACTTGTCTGGAGAAAAAGAGAATGAAGGAAACCAAAGACTCAAAGAAGAAACAAGTCCACAGGACTAGGAGCCCACACAAACCATGGCGTCTTCTAGCCTGAGACCAGAAGAACTAGGTGGTGCCCAGCTACTACTACCTAGCGCTCTGACCAAAGGCACGATAGAAGGTCCTGGACAGAATGGGAGAAAAATGTAGGACAAATATCAAATTTCTAAGGCCGGACTTACTGAACCAGTGGAATCTAGAGGAACTCTGAGACTATCACCCTAAGATACCTTTTGAACTTGGAACTAAAGCCACTACCAGGGGTCATCTTTCAGCCAAATAATAGATTGGCTTATATAAGAAACAATCAACTATATGAATCCAAATGGTAAACATTTACCCAAAAGCAAAGACGAGAAGGCAAGGAGGGACAGGGAAGCTAGATAAATGGAAACAGAAAAAGCAGAATGGAAATAATGAAAATGCTGACACATTGTGAAAATTGTAACCAATGTCATGGAACAATTTGTATGAAAATTGTTAAATGGGAACCTAATTTGCTGTTTAAACTTTCAGCTTAAACACAATAAAATACTTAAAAAAAGTATATATCTTGAATGAATATTTTATCAAATTCAGGGTTTGACAAATATATGACATATACACGTGTTTGACTTTTTGACTAATTTGACTTAGTTTTGGTTCTTTAAATTTTTCCTACAGAGGTATAATTTTCATACCATAAAATGTTATTGCTGTTAGGTGCCGTCGAGTCGATTCTGACTCATAGCGACCTTATGCACAACAGAACGAAACACTGCCGGGTCCTGAGCCATCCTTACAATCGTTGTTATGCTTGGGCTCATTGTTGCAGCCACTGTGTCAGTCCACCTTGTTGAGGGTCTTCCCCTTTTCCGCTGATCCTGTACTCTGCCAAGCATGATGTCCTTCTCCAGGGGCTGATCCCTCCTGACAACATGTCCGAAGTATGTAAGACGCAGTCTTCCCATCCTTGCTTCTAAGGAGCATCCTGGTTGTACTTCTTCCAAGACAGATGTGTTCATTCTTTTGGCAGTCCATGGTATATTCAATATTCTTCCCCAACACCACAATTCAAAGGCGTCAATTCTTCTTTGATCTTCCTTATTCATTGTCCAGCTTTCACATGCATATGATGCAATTGAAAATACCATGGCTCAGTTCAGGCACACTAATGCCTAGAATATCGATGTTTATGTGTTCCATTTCATTTTTGATGATTTCTAATGGACAGGTCTAAATTTTCAGTTTAGTGAGCATTGACAAATGCATACACTTATGCAGTTCACACTCCTATTAAGACAGAGAACATTTCCATCACTCCCAGAAAGCCCTCTTCCTTCTGGTCAATTCCCATCTCTTCCCAACCTGAAGACCACCATTGTTTCAATTTTTCTCACCATAGATTGTTTGTTCTTGGACTTCATATAAGTAGAATCAGATAGTATGTACTTGTTGGTTTCGGGTTTCTTTTGCTAAATACGTTTTTGAGATACAATCATACTATTGAGCAAACAATTTGTTTACCTATTCAATTGTTGATGGACATTTAGGTTGTTTGTAGTTTTTAGTTAGTATAATAAAGCTCCTTGTATAAGTCTTTTTGTGAATGTATGTTTTTCATTTCTTTTAGTAAAGATCTAAAATTCCAGATTGGGGATTTCTGGGCCATAGGATTGCTTTTTATATTTAAGTGTATAAGAAACTGCCAAATAATAGTACCATTTTACACTCCCATCAGCAATATACAAGTATTCCAATTGTTCCACATCCTCACCAATGTTTTATGCGCCAATTATTTTATTTTACTTTATTCTATACATTCTAAGTAGATGTATAATTTTAGTTTGTATTTGTTTAATGAATAATGCTTTTACCTCTTCTTGGCAATTTGTATGTTATTATTTGTGGAAAATCTATTGCCATACCCTATTTCCATGTTTTTATCTCCAATTAGTTTAGACTTTGAAACAAAAAATCCAAGAATTCAATCTTTCTTTTTTTATTGTTGTACTTTTTCTTCCTTGAAGAAAAAAAAAAATGGGAAACCCCTAATAATTAAATGGAAGAAAGGCCAGAGGGTAAAAAGAAATAACATGATAAAATTAGAAATGTTATCCTGTCACACAGGGCTGAAAAAATCTTTTAAAAATGAGAATGGAAAGACACACAACTGTAGGCAGAGAACATGGAAAAAGTGAGGAGGGAGAGATGGAGTTTGAAGAGAAGGGGGATAATTAATGGAGTCAGGTTGATGAAAATGTGGGAGGAGATGAATCAAGGAGACAAGATGTCTGTCACTTAGAAAAGATGTCTGTCACTTTCCCCAACAGAGGTAGGGAAGGGAGGGATGAAAATAAATATGCTGTGAGAGAGAAGGAAAGCTGTGAGATGTTCTTTAAGATGCTTTTGATCTGCATAAAGTACAGGAAAAGCCATTGCGGAGACTGAGAAGAGCATGGGTTGGGCTGGGAGTCTGAGAGTCATGAATTGCTGTAGGAAGTCCACAATAGATGAGGGAAAGAATTGTTGATCAGAAATTAAGAGCAATGGTTTAAAAGGTGACTATTATAAACCACTGGCTTATAATGCTCACTTTATAAACTGGTTCACTGGCCAGACCACCTGCAATAGCTTCCTATCAGAGAAGGGGGAAAAAAAGGGGTTAGTGTAATTGGGCATTGAAAAGGTGGACAAGTAAAGGACAAGGTAGTAAGAAATCTCAGATGTTAGAAAGACCACCAGTGAAATGGCAGATCGTAGGTCTAGTCTAGGGAGGAAGGAGTACAAGGAGGCTTGATGGAATGGAGGAATAGAGAGCCGCTGAGAGCAAATGGGAAATTGATGTTAGAATTAGTCTGATTATGGGTAACCATATAACTTGACTGCCAGAAATTCAAGCTGGATTTAGAAGAGGGCTTCGAACCAGGGATATCATTGCTGATGTCAGATGGATCCTGGCTGAAAGCAGAGAATACCAGAAAGATATTTACCTGTGTTTTATTGACTATGCAAAAGCATTTGACTGTGTAGATCATAACAAATTATGGATAACATTGCAGAGAATGGGAATTCCAGAACACTTAATTGTGCTCATGAGGAATCTGTACATGGATCAAGAGGGAGTCATTTGAACAGAACAAGGGGATGGTTTAAAGTCAGGAAAGGTATGTGTCAGGGTTGTATCCTTTCACCATACTATTCAATCTGTATGCTGAGAAAATAATATGAGAAGCTGGACTATATGAAGAAGAACAGGGCATCAGGATTGGAGGAAAACTCATTAACAACCTGTGTTATGCAGATGACACAACCTTGTTTGCTGAAAGTGAAGAGGGCTTGAAGCACGTACTGAAGAAGATCAAAGACCACAGCCTTCAGTACGGATTACACATCAACATAAAGAAAACAAAAATCCTCACAACTGGGCCAATGAGCAACATCATCATAAAAGGAGAAAAGATTGAAGTCAAAGATTTCATTTATTTGGGTTCACAAACAACCCCCATGGAAGCAGCAGTCAAGAAATCAAAAGACACATTGCATTGGGCAAATTGGCTGCAAAAGACCTCTTTGAACTGTTGAAAAGCAAAGTTGTCACCTTGAGGACTTAGCTGCACCTGACCCAAGCCATGGTGTTTTCAATTGCCTCGTATGCATGTGAAATCTGGACAATGAATAGGGAGGACCAAAGAAGAATTGACGCCTTTGAATTGTGGTGTTGGTGAAGAATATTGAATATACTACCGACTGCCAAAAGAATGAACAAATCTGTCTTGGAAGAAGTACAACCAGAATACTCCTTAGAAGCAAGGATGGCAAGACTACGTCTCACATACTTTAGACATGTTATCGGGAGGGATCAGTCACTGGCGAAGGACATCATGTTTAGTAAAGTAGAGGGTCAGTGGAAAAGAAGAAGACCCTCAATGAGATGGATTTTCACAGTGGCAGCAACAATGGGCTCAAGTGGAGCAAAAATTGTGAGGATGGGACTGGGCAGTGTTCCATTCTGTTGTACGTAGGGTAGCTAAGAGTTGGAACCAACTCAATGGCACCTAACAACAACAACAACATATAACTTGAGGCCCTATTTCTCTTTTTTATAAGAATTTTTATGTAGGTATGTATGACCAGCCTTTAGTCTGAGTTGTGGACACCCTATTTTTCATGAGGTCATAAATCCATTTTTGGAATCATAGCAGAGAATTGAAATTGTTCTAGAGTCCTATGAATCTCAGATCTCTCTGTACTCTTTCATATATAGGTATAGTTCATTCTATAATATTCAGTCAAGTGTGCCTTCTCAAAAGTGATTCCTTCCAGCTGTCCACCTAGCTCCTCTCCTTTAGAAAAATGCTTTCTTATTGGTAACTCTGTTTTACATTTGGTGCTGCAGAGCTTGCATATTAAATTTGCTTTTGCCTCACAATGTGGCTATATATGTCTTATAGAAAATGAGACACTAAAAATAGAGGGAGAAAGAGAGAAACCAAGACATCTGGGATCCTTATGGACTCTAGATGAAACAAGATATCCCTTAACATGTGTCTTGGTTATTTAGTGCTACTATAACAGAAATACCACAAGTCAATGGCTTCAACAAACAGAAGTCCTAATTCAGGGCGCCAGCTCCAGTGGAAGTCTTTTGCTCTTTGTTGGTTCTGAGGGAAGGTCCTTGTCATAAATCTTTCACTGGTCTAGAGCTTCTAAGCGTAGGAACCCTGGGTCCAAAGGACAGACTCCAGTCCTAAAGCTCCTTGCTTTATGGCATAAGGTCCCCCTCCTCTCTGATTGATTCTGTCTTTTATATCTCAAATGAGATTGATTCAAGATACAGTCTAATCCTATAGATTGAGTCCTGTTTCATTAACATAACTGCCTCTAATCTTGCCTTATAACTTCATAGAGGTTAGGATTTATAACATATAGGATAATCACATGAAATCACAAAATGGTGGATAACCACGCAATACTGGAATCATAGCCTAGCCAAGCTGACACATGTTTTGGGGGGATGCTAAAAAAAAAAAAAAAAATTTTTTTTTTTTATTCAATCCATGACAATATGCCCCAACCAGAGTGTTGAGAAAGCTCATTTTTAAGCTCTTGTTCTCTTTTACATTCCTCACGTCTTCATGTCTTCACTAAAATTTGCCAGTAGTCATTCAGTCAACTTCATCATCTGCTTGCAGATTCTCATTTTCCCTCAATGTTACAATAAGTATGCTCAATTATTCTGTCAAAATGCAATCTCTCATGAAAATAAATTTAATAAGAAGGAAAGTAGAAGGAGAAAATTAAACTTAACTGTAGCTTTGCTCTAGACCCCTCTATTTGATTTTCCTTTATTATTACTTAACTATGACAATTCACTCCAAAAAATTAATGATACTTTTGAATCAGTGTTTGACACACAGCTACAACCCAATGGATTGCTTGACTAAATATTTTCATCTCTCTGTCAATGGTTATTGTCACATAAACCCAGGTTTTCCATCCAATTTTCTGTTTGGCCTAGGATAAGCAGCTTATACTAACTTTTTTTGTCAGTTGTACCTAATTTTAGAATCCAGAGGTCTAGCTTCAATTATTCATTCTTTCAATTGTTCCTGACCAATAGGCAAGTTTCAGGGAAGGGCATATTCTTGTCACCCAATCCAGGACTCAGAAAATTGTAGTTTCAATTCAATGATAGTGTGGGGGAATGCACAAAAGTTATTGCCTTCAAATATGTAAGCATCTAGTTGGGGAGACAAAACACATGTGCGTGCAAAAACAGCTAACAGTATTAAGCACCTTATTGGGCTCCTGACAATATGTGCTCTGGGAATTCAGAAGCAGGAGAAATCAGTGTGGGCTGGAGAACTCAGGCAAGATTTCATGAAGGGAATGTGACTGGAGGATAAATAGGATTCCAAGAGGAGGACAGAAGTGCGGAGGGCAGGCCAGGTGGAAGGCACTGTACAAATGACACATAGAATCAGAAGGCATATCAGTACTTGGAAATGGTCATTAGGACAGAGTTGTTAGGGAGCAAAGTTTGAGCTCAGAAGTGGGAGATGAAATTTGATACAGAGCGTGGCACAGGAAATGATTACCCAATAATCAAGGTATGCATGGGCTTACTTGTGCTTACTTACTAATCTCTAGTGCACAATCTCATCTGTGTTTCAACAATTGTGAGGATGGCGCAGGATCGGCCACTGTTTCGTTCTGTTGTACTATGTCACTACGAGTCAGAACTGACTCAATGGCACCAGGAGTGGATTATCCAATAGGCAAGGCAAGTAGAGTGACTACCTTGCTTACCAGATCATCTGTAGTGAACAATTTCACATTTTTTCACCACATCAAAGATTCTGCTTCTAGGTGTGGCTGGCATCTGTCTCTCTCCCAACCCCACAGCACCTTTCTACAGAATCAAAGCCTCTTTTCAAATTTACAATCCCTCACAGGGGTGGATGATCCAGTAAGCAAAGTAAGCATGGGCTTACTTGTGCAGATGTGGTGAAACTTGTGTGAAATTATTCACTACAAATGATCTGGTAAACAAAGTAATTACCATGTTTAACTTGTCTATTGGATCATCCACCCCTGGCTGGCACCTAACAATAGCAATCAAACTCTAATTATAAAATTATTTCCTTCTCGGAATTTCCTGGAATCTCTACCTCTGAATCCATCTCCCATTTTTTTGCAGTGTTTAGGACATTTTAACCAAATTTCAGAGCCATAAGAAGACAATGCCATCTTTGTTTTCTTGTTGGAGATCTTCAGGGAAGAACATCTGACTCACCTGTTAGGTATTAAGCTGACTTGACATATCAGTGGCTGTGAGGCATTAACCACAAGATTCTACCACCCCATTTAGTTTTTCCTTTTTTTCCTGTAGAAAACCTTTTTATATTCACGAGCTCTTTATTGGAAAGGAAGGAGTCAGTTTTCTTTTGGTGCTGTACAATGCCTCCCAGAGACATGATACTAGTAAAACTCAGAAGGCCCCATGGAGAGCTGCTTTTGTATCTGAAGGTGGTTGTTCATGGTGGGGGGTTGAGGGTGGAAGAGAAGGGAAGGCAGGGAGAACAATCACACATTCTCTTGCGGAGTTGGGGGAGGGCCGGGGGGGTGGCTATGCCAATTAGTTTTAAATTGCTGAATGATCTCTCACAGCTGATGATGGAAACCATGATGGCCAACAGAAACTGCTCATTAACACCCTCCTCAAACTGTGCTCAGGGCATGCGCCCCACCTGCCATGTCTTAATTACGTCCCTGCTCTCTTGGACCTGGTATCTTCCTGAGTGATCCGATATGGGGAGTTGCAGAGATAAGCAAACTCTTGGTTTCAGTAAAGCTTCCTTTTTGTTTTGACCAGCCCTGTACAAACCAGGTCACTGCGTGCTGTATTCCTGGCTTCACAAAGCCTAGCTTTCATTCTAACTGGAGGCTGATCCTTATTCAGGACCTTTGTTGTTGATGACCACGCAATGAAAGAAAGGGAATCTGATGTTGGCTGGCTGAGGATAGGCAGAACTGTGAAGTTAAGCCTCTTAGTCTCACAATGGGATACTCTCCTGGCCCAAGCAATGCCTCTTGCCTCTGCATCTCTTAGTTTCTCCTAGCTTCAGGTCCCAGAAAAATGTTAATCCTGTGCCATATGTTAGTGAGGGTGTGACACACCTATGTAATATTGTGTCTTCAGTTGGATTGTATCTTGGGAATTTAAAATACTCTGTTACATAGCAGGAGTACTTGGTTGGTACAGATGGTTAACACCCTCCACTGCTAACTGAAAGGTTGGAAGTTCTAGTCCACCCAAGGGTACCTCAGAAGAAAGGCCTGAATATCTTCTTCCAAAGAATCAGCCATTGAAAGCCACATGGAGCACAATTCTACCCTGACACCCATGGGGTTGTCATGAGTCAGAATCAACAACAAGTTGTTTTTTTGGTTATAGCAGAGACAGTATATTTGAATAGGTCAGCTTTTAGGTGCTGGGAAAATTACGTCATGCAAACAACCACCTTTTTTGTATATCCAATTTACCTGTCTCTAAAATTTTAGAGCTGAGTAGAATTTTTCAGATTGTCCAATCCGGTCATCCCATTTTACAAATGAGGAGATTAATGTTTAAAGATGGCAACCGGTACAGTGACCAACCAACTGTCCAATTAGCCCTGAACTGAAGGGTTTCTTGAGATGCAGGGCTTTTCTTGCTAACTGAGCATGGTCAAACATGGATGAGTTGGTCACTTAAGCACCGATTAACTGAAGTTTCACAGCAGTTAGTGACGCAGAGCGCATTAAAACTCATGCTTTCTGACTTCTAGTACAAAGCCTTTTCCACAATAGCATAATGCAACCAAAATATTTTTTCATTTATGGAATCACATATTAAGATTCTAGAATACTATAATGATCACAGCTTGACTTTATGTTCTAAAGAATGTTTATGAAAAATTTTCTCCTTCTGATTTAGTCTATCTTGTCTCAACTCAGCTTTAGAACATAAATTTTTTACCTTATTTAAATTTAATAAGGATAGTGGTTATTTCTGTCTTGATTTGATGGAGAAAAAAAATCAATAAGATATATTGAGAATAGCCAAAGAAAACATTTGTTCTGGAAATTAGTTTAGGGCCATGCTATTGGATCTGAAATATATGAGGCTTGGATTAAAGGAATAAGGCTATGAATAAGAATTCTGTATTGATAAAAATTGGGACAATAAACTTAAGCTCAGTGTCGTTAACAATTCTTTAAACTCAAATTCTTCTAGGTGTAGGCTATAAAGCAGTGAGTCAGTTGTCACATGTAGCTTTTGAAGTGCCTCCTCCTTTACAGGTACAATTCACGTAACACCTCGTGATTCTTGCTATGATAAAGGTGAAACGATTAAAAACCCAGGCTGATAAATTTGCTGAATGTGTGTTAAGACTGACCTCCTTTTATCCAGTTGGTAAATACTGGTAATCTGTTGAATTTCTCTTAAACACTATTTTCTTCTCAAACTACATGCTTTCTGTGGGCAAACTCATCCTCACCTTTGACTTCAAACTGCTAATTGTAAGAGGGTTCACAAATGAACCACATGCCTGCCCTATAACTCTCTCGCCTGTGCCCATGGCACACATTACTTATTTGTCCTTAAACTCATTCTTGCTCAACCTTGACTTGGCCTCATAGTCATCCTAAACATATGTCTCAATCTAACACTACTAACTGAACAGTATTGGCACCAAATATTAAACTAATTTTTGGACCCACATCCAGATTAAACCCAAGCTCCCATCCGAATGTCTGATAGCCCATGTGCCATCTCTACCTAGAACCCAAAACCAAACCAAACCAAATTCGTTGCCATTTTATCTCTTCCATTTTTCTGGAACACCTACAAAATGGAAGATTATCCTTCTAGATCTATTCCTCATGTTCCTTAGGTTTTTACCCACATTGTTCACCTTTTCCCTTCTGTAACCCACTTCACTCAGCTCTACCTGCCAGCTTACTATCTGAATCTTCAGCCATGTGCATTTTGAAATTTAGGCCATCAATAGATGGTGGTGATATTTTTAACTTCTGAGACCTCCCTTGTAGCTTTTTCACTGCAATCTATTGTTTTTTCACATACAATATCCCTTCAAACCTAGTCGAGGAAATTAATTACGCTTATTTTGCCATTCCTTTAATTTCCTGTGTTTCTTTTCTTGTGTTCTTTCATTTCCTGTGATTACATCATTTCCCCAGGGGTTAGTTCTACTTGTTGAGTTTAGGGCTGTCATTATTGTTATCATACTTTGTGATATTTTTGCTATTGGTTTTCCGCAAATATTTGGGCATTCTGGTTGTCTATTTCTAACTGTAAATGTGAATCTTTGTGATGAAATCACCATTCATGTAACACTGAAATAGGCTCTGATTACAGGAGCCCTTGACTCTGCAGTTTGTGTGGGGGAAGTGGGTAAGCATGTATGGCGACATAAGTGCCGGGAGTCCTGGTCCCTCAAGGTAACCATGGATTGTCCGTAGTGCTGCCTCAGCCACTAGGCGTTTTCCCAGACCCAACTTCCACTTTAGACAGCTGTCCTCTTGGAGACCAACCAGGAGTCTGTAGCTCTAAGAAGTAAACACTCCCTTCATGATAGAAGGGACGTGGGCGGATACTGAGGTAAATCATTTATCACCCTTTAATTAATTACCCTACTAACTGTCTTCATCCTGCTGTTAACTGTCTTCATCCTGTTGTTCCCCTAGTTCCCACTGATTCTCTTCTTTGGGTTATTTTGGGGCATAGCTGGGAAAACACTCTCTGTTTGACCTTCTGTTTCTTCTGTATGAGACTGTGGCTTCCTCAGCTTTGTTAGGTTTTACTTTCAGTCTGGTCTGTACTGCTGATTATCCTCCAGAAATTTGGTTGGTGACATCTCTTTCAAATTTATGGTTCTGCTAAGATTTATTTTATTTATGTACAAGTGTTGCTGTCATTTTAATGGAAAATTTTTTTTAGAGTAAACCTTTGTATTCTGTTGCTCAACTTGAAGTGAAAAGCCAACTATTTGTTTAGGCCTTCATATGTAACCAGGAGTTTTCCATTTTATTGTTCCCCTATTGAAGAATTTGAAAGCCTTGGTGGTGTAGTGGTTAAGTGTTATGGCTGCAAATCAAAAGGTCAGCAGTTTGAACCCACCAGGTGCTCCTTGGAGACTCTATGGGGCAGTTCTACTCTGTCCTATAGGGTTACTATGAGTTGGAATTGACTCAACTTGGCAGTGGGTTTTTATTGAAGAATTTACAATAAATACCTCGAGATTAGGGCTGAAATTATTCTGGGCTATGTCTCAAATTGCTCTTTGATCAGTCAGAGTCCTTCAGTGAGGCTCCTCTTGGGTGTCTTCTACCTCAGGGTGAAATTTGGGGATTGCCTTTATATCACTCTTAGGAAATACAATCACAAAGTCTCAAACTTTTAAACTTCTGTCTCAAAATGCACCCCACTTTTATCTCAGGAAGTTTCAGGACCTTTATACAATAAGGACTCCCAGTTATTTATCTTTTTATTCCACAGGTTCCATGGAAGGTAAGCAAATTAAGTCCCCTTGAAACTTTATTTCACTTAGATTTCTGTTAACACTTTTCACTTTACCTAGTCTTTCACACTTACATGTTATTTGAGCTTCTTGACAATTCTCCAAGTATATATGAAAAGTGATCCTCATTTATCAGATGAGGAAATTGATCTAGAAAGATTATTCACCAAACTATACAAATAAAAACTAGGGGGCCAGTTCTCACGTCCTGAAATTCTCTCTGAGTACCATGCTTTACTTCTATACCATGTGTGGCTTTCTTTAATGACTGAGGTCCTTAAAAAACAAAGCTGATATTAAATTTACTTATGTGTCATCAAAGCTAGACAGGAATTGACAGGGGTTTTTGCTTAGAAGAATGTGCCTGATTATGACAGATTTCATTTTTACATTAAAAAGTCAAGAATCAATTATCTCTTTACACACAAAAAAAGCTCTCCTGGAAAAAATAATTTCAAATGTCATTATAAGAATTATTACATTAAGATGCTCAATCACCTCCATATATCTGTCCGGATTGCCCCCAATCTTAGAGGCATAAAACAACAACCGTTTATTATTGCTCACAAGTCTACCAGTCAGCTGGGCAGTTCTGCTGATCTGGTCAGGCTCAGCTGGTCTCATTTATGTGTCTGCAGACAGCCTGAGGGTTGATTGAGAGCTGGCTGCTCTACTCATGTCTGTTGGTTGGCTGGCTGGCTATTGGCTGCAGCAATGTCTTCCCCCATCAGCAGGCTAGCCTGGGCTTGTTGAGTTGGTAGTATCAGAGATCCAAGAAATTGAGTTGAAGCTCTCCAGGCCTCTTGAGCCCTAAGATTAGAACTGATACAACATCACTCCTACTGCATTGTGTTTTAAAATAAGTCATAAAGCCTGCCCAGAGACAAAGGGTAGGGAAGGAGTTGAAAAGTCACATTGCAAGGGGCATGGATACAGGAATAATTGACACCTTTTTTGCAAACAAAGTACCAGACCTGACACTGTATTCATGTTCCAGCTGTCATGCTACCTCTTAAAGCTTACTACTACCTCCTCTTTTATGGAGACTTGTCCTCAACTGTAAGGGAACTGCCTGTCCTAGAGGTTATACTCACCTCTCCAAACATGGTGAGGGTGGTGCTAAACCAAACCAAGCCAAACCAAACCCATTGCCATGGAGTCTATTCCGACTCATAATCATGGTATAGGACAGAGTAGAACTGCCCCATTGGGTTTCCAAGGCTGTAAATCTTTACGGAAGCAACTGCCATATCTCTCCCCTATGGGGTGGCTGGTGGGTTCAAACTACTGATTTCTGGCTAGCAGCCAAGTGCTTTAACTACTGTACCACCATGGCTCCTTGGGGGGCTTTGCAGTCCACAGCAAATGACTGGCAGATATGGGAGTACAAAAGTCCAGCTCCCTTTCCTCAGATCCCAAAACCACTACAGTCGAGTTGATTCTGACTCACAGTGACCCTATAAGACAGAATAGAACTGCCCCATAGGGTTTCCAAGGCTGTAAATCTTTATGGAAGCAGACTGCTGCATCTTTCTCCCATGGAGCGGCTGGTGGATTCGAACTGCTGAACTTTTGTTGGCAGCAGAACACTTTAACCACTGTACCACAAGGTTTCTTTTCCTTGCCTCAAGGGGCAACAATTCTGCGGTATGATTTATGCTTCAGAGCCTCCCTATGGGTCAAGCTAAGGTGAGACTAGACCTGAGACTACAGCCTCACTCTGCTTTTGCCTTGCCCTATCCTTCCTCACTCCTTTACAGGTTTTCCATGAAAAGTGCTTCCTCAATAATCCACAGGCACTGGATTCTTGACTCAGGCCGTACTTTCTAGGAATCACTACCAGGGCACATGCTTTCTGATGGCATGCTACTTAAAGATAGCAGACATTACTCATGAGTACATATTTACGAGCATAGTTACATAGTTATAGCTTAGTTGAAGTCTCTGAGATTTCGAACTGCTTCTATTTTACATTTTGGTAAAAATAACAATGGCTAAAACATTTGCCATGTACCAGTCTCGGTGCTGAGTATGTAACATGTATGATCACATTTAAATCTCACCATGACCCTAGGAGACAGATACATTATTATCAGTTTTTATACTTTGTTGTTGTTGTTAGGTGCTGTGGAGTCAGTTCTGACTCATAGTGACCCTATGAACAACAGAACAAAACACTGCCTGGTCCTGTGCCATACGCACAATTGTTGTTATGTTTGAGCCCATTGTTGCAGCCACTATGTCAGCCCATCTTGTCGAGGGCCTTCCTCTTTTTTGCTGACCCTCTACTTTACCAAGCATGATGTCCTTCTCCAGGGAGAAGGATATGAGACGAAGTCTTGCCATCCTTGCTTCCGAAGAGCACTCTGGCTGTATTTCTTCCAAGACAGACTTGTTAGTTCTTCTGGCGTTCCATGGTGTACTTTATACTTCAGTGTTTTCTAATCCATTTATATCTGGGATTTTTTCTACTATTCTTTGCTGTAGCAACAAAAGACCTCTGGGTCTGCATAAAAATATCCTTTGACACAAGATATAAGGAAATACCTGGTAAGTGTTTCAGACAAGATAACTTGAACTTCCTCCAAGTTGAAAAATCAGGTTGGTCTGGGATCATCACTGAACAGTATTGATAGGGAAACCTAGTGGCCAAGGGAACATTCCTGTTCAGAAACACTGCATCTTTTCAACAAAGTCAGTTGGTCATTGTCGTGTGCCACTTTGGTGTTGCAAAGTGTTTTGCTAAATAATACTTTTGTGGGTCTAGGCATGTCCATTTTAGTTTTTAAAAAGTTAATATCCTCTCAAGTTTCTATTAAGTAGGATTTACTCACTCATACAACAAAAGTTTAAGTTTTCTTCACCACATGTTGTTAAAATAATATAAAATAATGTTACAGGTGTCACAGAAAGATGAGATATGACTCAATAACAATTGTTCAAGTCAGTAAATCCCTAATTCCAGCAACTGCAGCAGGAAATAGAAAATCTTATAAAGGGAGGTTCACAGAACAGTCATCAGTTCTTCGTTAGTTGCGTGGCAGTGCAGTGTAGGTAGAAATGGCCTCTGACCCTAAGGGAAAATCCGGAGGGGAAGACCAGATAAGTCTGTGTTAGGCCCAATGCTAAGTCAGAAGCCAAGGCTTAGAGAGGTATAAGAACTACCCCCAGCATCACATGGCTAGGAAATGGTGGGATCAGAATTTGAACAGGGAAGCTCTGCTACCTGCCAAAATAACAGGAATTGAAAGAGTGGGCAACATTGTGATGCATACGAGATGCTTCCTGGAGAGCAACTCTCATAGTGCAGTCTCTTCTATAGTAAAAGCAAAGAAGACCCCAGCAGGTGAAATTCCACGTAGTGCTCATGATTCCACCTACCTGAGCTAAACTCCTGCAAGTTTTATTTTAAAGGGATTATAGTTCGAGTTATAAAATAAATGCACTAGTTACCCCAAAGCAAAGCAGGCATTTAAAGAGAAGCGGAGCCTGAGAGCTGAACTGAATAATGAATGCATTTCAGAGTTCAGTTGCTTTGAACCCTATACTAAAACTGACGAGAAACTTCTAAAGGGCTTAAACTTTGGAGCTGGAAAGTGAGTAATTAAGACTTCATTCTTTCAGTGAAAGAGCAGGGCCTAATTTGCCAGGAGATTGAGTACATTGTTCTGCAAGAGGCTGGAGATTGAAGGCTGCCACTGGGCACTTGATGAATTCCCATTGGTGGTACACAGTGGCCTCGAGCCTATGAGTAGCCCACCTGTTTGCACACCACACTGGAAGGATCCTTGGGAATAACTCAAGTTCCCAAAGGCCATTTGTTTCATCGGAGAAAAACACAATCACCCCAGAGTCTTGTGAATGCCCAGTCTAGTCCCAGCTCTTAGTGGGTTTTTATGTGTCTCTGGCCTTGAAGGCAAAGTCGACAACTGATTTTTGTATCTGCCCAAGCTGAGTATTCCCTGCTTTAAGTAGACATCCAGGGACTACAGATTACCTATATTACCTAACATGCAGGAAGGACATTAATGAGAGAAATGAGAGAAGAAATGAGAGCATAGGTAAAAGGATTGGATGAGATCAAGAACAGAGAATAAGGGGCCTGGTGAGCAATTCTTGGCAGGGTGCCCAGAGCAGCTTCAGGAGAGGGAGAGAGTTCAGCAAGAGCATTTCCTGCTTTGTATTAAAAAAAATAATAATAAATCCAACTATCCTCTCAGAGGTGGTCTATTCAGCCTGTGCAGCATTAGGTCATTAATTTGAAAATTACAGGTAGTAAAAAAAAAAAAAAAGGAAATCATTTTCTTAACACCCAGATGTATGGTCCTTTCCCTTCTTTCTACTGCACACCTGGGTTATATTCATATCATCTTGTATCTGGACAGTTTCTCAGAAAGTTTCAGCCTTGGTGAAAAAGCGCGCACAGCCTGTTGCCTCTCTAAAACTTCACCTAGGTTTCCTATCTACTTCTATTTCTCTCAGCCCATACTTATCTTTGATAGAAAATAAAAGGTAATCACTATAGAAGCTAGACAGCAGTATTTTTTCATAACCGTAGTTATTACTGGTATTAGCAAAATCCTAAATTGGCTTCTGTTGTAGAATCAAAAAGTAGCTTCCTGTTTTGCCTGCCCTATAGAGGTCCTTAGTTTCCTCATCCACAGTACCATGAAAGTTTCCAAAGCACTCCACACTACAAATCTAGCTAGACTTCCTTCAGGAAGCTGATAGGTCTGGATTTCTCTTATCAATTTGCCAGCCCAAGAAACCTTTGACCGGGGTTGATTCACCTTAGATGTCCAGCTTTGTTACTATGGACCATCTTCCATGTAAAACCTTCCTGTGGCTTACATGCCCTGTAATAAGAAGGCCTTTGAACTCTGGTCAGGTGTATGGTTTTACAGCACAGTATATTAAGATAGAATTTGTTTTAATCTTCCAGTTAAGCCTCTTCATACAAACAGAGCTGCCAAGAGAGCAAATGCAATTCATTTACAGGTTGTTTGTCTAGTTAACAGTAAGTATGAAAATCAGTTTCCTGTTCACACAAAGGATTTCTTGTGTTTGAAATCCTTGACTGAGGGTACACTGGCTTGGATATTTATAGGGAATTCACGACATTAATTATCTATAGTGCTCCATGCACCAGGATGTGAGGTGACTTAGTAAGCAGCTGGTTAGGACCAAACAAGAATATCGCCTGAGTTTCTGAAAAGGACCTTTGTGTGTGCAGTGGCAAGGCACCACAAAGGGTCCCATGAAATCAGAGGTTCAGCGTGCAATGAAAAGGTATCAGGAAGTTGGAGGATAGCACTGAGGAAAGAAAAATGAAAGCTTTACTTTCCTGATCAAATTAGGAGAAGGGTTTACAAATGGTCCATTTCTCTTAAGCTTTCTGTTCAAGGTTTTCTTATTTTGCTTTTTTCTTGCATGTATTTCTCCCTCTTTCTTTAAGAAATGTGAGACGGTTCACATGAATAAGTATTAATAAACATTTCCAAAGAGTCTCTTCAAGGTCATACTATCATTGAATGATAAGCTATATGAAGCATTGGCAGCTGAAGCCCTGCAGCTCGCATGCCTTTGGCCAGGATAGCATCTTCGGAACATTGCTAATATGTACCCTTCATATGAAGCCCTGGTGGTGCAGTGGTTAAGAGCTACTCTAAACTATGGTTGCTAACCAATAGGTTGGCAGTTTGAAGCCACCAGCCACACCCTGGAGACCTTATGTGGCAGTTCTACTCTGCTATGGGGTCATTATGTGTCAAAATTGACTCAACGGCAATTGGTATGTATGTATATGTATGTACCCTTCATATAGTACAGAGATATTTTACTGTAGTAGAATAACCCCCAAAGTACAAATTTATGTAGTTTGTCCCTCTCCCCAGGCTCTTTGAATGTCTTTCTTTGTTTCCCCAAGGGTACTTTCTGGGAAAAGGAAACTGCTAGGGAATGCAAAAAATAAAGGTAGCATATTTCTTGGTTATTAAGTTCAAAATTGCTGGTTTAGATGGAAGAAAGAAAAATTCAGAACTATCCTTGCAGAACCATTTTCTCTTCTGGTGGAACATTATGGAACTCCTTTTGAGTGTGCGGTTTGAAAATGGAGGGAATGTCATAACTAAGGTTTGGACCTTGGGACATCAATTCCCGTGGAAATGACCACTCCCACGTGCCGTTCTGGTGTGGCATTTGGCAGCTGTAAACTAGAACTGGTGGAATATAAGCATGAGAAGCGAGAGGCAGTCTCCTCAGCTTTGTGTGGACTTGAAGTAGTAGGCAGAGGCACTCAAAATTTTCCCAAGCCGCTGCAGCAGCTCACTGATATAAGATAAGGAGAGCCACTGGGGCTATACCATTCTTGTGGCAAGGATGAGGGGTACATCATTAGCAGGGAGTTAGGCCACCTGTTAGCAGATGGATGCCAGGTTGCTGAGTAGAAGCCAGGCCAGGGTCTGCAGCCTTTCTAGGCACCGCGGGTGCAAGCACCATGCTTCGTCCCAGCTTAGGTCCAATAGATGAGTCACACCTAAGAGCTCATGGCCAGCGTTGACCTGACAGAGAAATGGATACCTACAGCCCATTGCTATAGGGATACCATTTTTTAAAGTCCTCTCAAAGGTTATTACCATAAACCTCAGGATGAAGATGAAAAGGTAAAAATCCTGAATAGACTGTATTTTTATTTGGAATAATTTTAGGTTCATTTATAGTTGTAACACATAGAAAGAGATCCTGTCTTCCCGTTAGCCAATGTCTCCCAGTAGTATCCCAGGACAGGGTTGTATTATCATTGAATGATAGGCTATATGAAACTTTTGCACCTAAAGCCGGGCAGCTTGTATGCCTTTGGCCAGGATAGTATCTTGGGAGCATTGCTAATATGCGCCCTTCCTATGAAGCCCTGGTGGCATAGTGGTTAAAAGCTACAGCTGATAACTAAAAAGTTGGCAGCTTGAATCTACTGGGTGCTCCCTGGAAACTCTATTATGCAGTTGTACTCTATCTTATAGGGTTGCTATGAGTCAGAATCAGCTCAGCAGCAACGGGGTTTAGTTTTGCTTTTGGTTTCCCTATCACAACCAGGACACTGACGCTGATACAGTCAAGATACAGAATATTTTCATTACCACAGGATTCCTCAAGTTGCCCTTTTCTAACCATACCCACTTCTCTACTGTCCCTACCCCCTCTTTAACTTTGGCGATCACAAATCTCTTCTCCATTCTATAACACTGGATGTCTGAAGAAGTCTTTATTCCTCCACCACTTTTGAAGGAAAATTTCCCTGGATATGGAGTTGTAGGTTAGCAGCGTTTTTCTTTCAAAATTTTGAATATTTCACTCCACTCTCTTGCTTTCATGGGTTCTGGAGAAAAGTACTTGGTAATTCTTATCTATATTCCTTTATAGAGCCTTCTTTCAATACGATATCTTCGTTTTTGAGTTTTTCCTAAGTGTGGGTTTTTGGTTTTTTGCTTTGGTATTTATGCTGCTTGGCATTCTCTGAGCTTCCTTGTCGTTGTTGTTGTTAGGTGCCTTTGAGTCGGTTCCAACTCATAGCGACCCTATGCACAACAGAACAAAACACTGCCTGCTCCTGCGCCGTCCTTACAATCCTTGTTATGCTTGAGCTTTTTGTTGCAGCCACTGTGTCAGTACACCTTCCTCTTTTCCGCTGACCCTGTACTCTGCCAAGCATGATGTCCTTCTCCAGGGGCTGATCCCTCCTGACAACATGTCCAAAGTATGTAAGATGCAGTCTCGCCATCCTTGCCTCTAAGGAGCGTTCTGGCCGCACTTCTTCCAAGACAGATTTGTTCATTCTTTTGGCAGTCCGTGGTATATTCAATATTCTTCGCCAACACCGCAATTTGAAGGAGTCAATTCTTCTTCGGTCTTCCTTATTCATTCTCTAGCTTTCACATGCATATGACGCGATTGAAAATACCATGGCTTGGGTCAGGCGCAACTTAGTTTTCAAGGTGACATCTTTGCTCTTCAACACTTTAAAGAGGTCCTTTGCAGCAGATTTACCCAGTGCAATGTGTCTTTTGATTTCTTCACTACTGCTTCCATGGCTGTTGATTGTGGATCCAAGTAAAATGAAAACCTTGACAACTTCAATCTTTTTTCCATTTATCATGATGTTGCTCATGGGTCTAGTTGTGAGGATTTTTGTTTTCTTTATGTTGAGGTGCAGTCCGTACTGAACGCTATGGTATTTGATCTTCATTAGTAAGTGCTTCAAGTCCTCTTCACTTTCAGCAAGCAAGGTTGTGCCATCTGCATAATGCAGGTTGTTAATGAGTCTTCCTCCAATCCTGACGCCCCGTTTTTCATATAGTCCAGCTTCTCGTATTATTTGCTCAGCATACAGATTGAATAGGTATGGTGAAAGAATGCAACCCTGACGCACACCTTTCCTGACTTTAAACCAATCGGTATCCCCTTGTTCTGTCCAAACAACTGCCTCTTGATCTATATAAAGGTTCCTCATGAGCACAATTAAGTGTTCTGGAATTCCCATTCTTTCCAATGTTATCCATAATTTGTTATGATCCACACAGTTCAATGCCTTTGCATAGTCAATAAAACACAGGTAAACGTCCTTCTGGTATTCTCTGCTTTCAGCCAGGATCTATCTGACATCAGCGATGATATCCCTGGTTCCGCTCCTTTTCTGAAACCAGCCCGAATTTCTGTCAGTTCCCTGTCGATATACTGCTACAGTTGTTTTTGAATGATCTTCAGTTGTTAGATTTTGCTTGTGTGTGATATCAATGATATTGTTCTATAATTTCCACATTCGCTTGCATCACCTTTCTTGGGAATAGGCATAAATATGGATCTCTTCCAGTCAGTTGGCTGGGAAGGTGTCTTCCATATTTTTTGGCATAGACTAGTGAGCACCTCCAGCGCTGCATCTGTTTGTTGAAACATCTCAATTGATATTCCACCAATTCCTGGAGCCTTGTTTCTTGCCAATGCCTTCAGAGCAGCTTGGACTTCTTCCTTCAGTACTATCGGTTCCGATCATATGCCACCTCTTGAAATGGTTGAATATCGACTATTTCTTTTTGGTATAATGACTCTGTGTATTCCTTCCATCTTCTTTTGATGCTTCCTGCATCATTTAATATTTTCCCCATAGAATCCTTCACTATTGCAACTTGGGTCTTGAATTTTTTCTTCAGGTCTTTCAGCTTCAGAAACGTCGAGCGTATTCTTCCCTTTTGGTTTTCCATCTCCAACTCTTTGCACACATGTTGTTATAATACTTTACTTTGTCTTCTTGAACCGCCCTTTGAAATCTTCTGTTCAGTCCTTTTACTTCATCAATTCTTCCTTTTGCTTTAGCTGCTCGAAGTTCGAGAGCAAGTTTCAGAGTCTCCTCTGACATCCACCTTGGTCTTTTCTTTCTTTCCTGTCTTTTCAATGACCTCTTGCTTTCTTCATGGTTGATGTCCTTGATGTCATTCCACAACTCGTCGAGTCTTCGGTCACTAGTGTTCAATGCATCAAATTTATTCTTCAGATGGTCTCTAAATTCAGGTGGGATATACTCAAGGTCATATTTTGGCTCTCGTGGACTTGCTCTGATTTTCTTCAGTTTTAGCTTGAACTTGCATATGAGCAATTGATGGTCTGTTCCACAGGCAGCCCCTGGCCTTGTTCTGACTGATGGTATTGAGCTTTTCCATCGTCTCTTTCCACAGATGTATGTAGTCAATTTGATTTCTGTGTGTTTCATCTGGCTAGGTCCATGTGTATAGTTGCCATTTATGTTGGTGAAAGAAGGTATTTGCAATGAAGAAGTCGTTGGTCTTGCAAAATTCTATCATTCGATCTCTGGCATTGTTTCTATCACCAAGGCCATATTTTCCAACTACTGATCCTTCTTCTTTGTTTCCAACTTTCGCATTCCAATAGCCAGTAATTATCAATGCATCTTGATTGCATGTTCGATCAATTTCAGACTGCAGCAGCTGATAAAAATCTTGTTTCTTCATCTTTGGCCCTAGTGGTTGGTGTGTAAATTTGAATAATAAAAGTCTTCCTTGTAGGCATATGGATATTATCCTTTCACTGACAGTATTGTACTTCAGGATAGATCTCAGAATGTTCTTTCTGACGATGAATGCAACACCATTCTTCTTCAAGTTGTCATTCCCACCATAGTAGACTATATGATTGCCTGATTCAAAATGGCCAATACCAGTCCATTTCAGCTCACTAATGTCTAGGATATTGATGTTTATGCGTTCCATTTCATTTTTGATGATTTCCAATTTTCCTAGATTTATACTTTGTACATTCCAGGTTCTGATTATTAATGGATGTTTGCAGCTGTTTCTTCTCATTTGAGTCATGCCACATCAGCAAATGAATGTCCCAAAAGCTTTACTCCATCCAAGTCATTAAGGTCGACTCTACCTTGAGGAGGCAGCTCTTCCCCAGTCATCTCTTGAGTGCCTTCCAACCTGGGGGGGCTCATCTTCCAGCACTATATCAGACAATGTTCTGCTGCTATTCATAAGGTTTTCACTGGCTAATGGTTTTCAGAAGTAGACTGCTGGGTCCTTCGTCTTAGTCTGTCTTAGCCTGGAAGCTCAGCTGAAACCTGTCCTCCATGTGTGACCCTGCTGATATCTGAATACTGGTGGCATAGCTTCCAGCATCACAGCAACATGCAAGCCCCCACAATACAACAAACTGACAGACACGTGGGGGCTGAGTTTCCTGGATCTGTGATTTGGTCTCTATTGTTAATTTGGGAAAGTTCTCAGCCAGTAGTACTTCAAATATTTCTTCTGCCCTATTCTCTCTTGCTTCTTCTTCTGGCATTCTAATTATGCATATGTTACACCTTTTGAAACTCTCCCAGTGTTCGTGGACATTCTGTTCTTGGATATTCTGTTCTGGTTTTTCTTTCTTTTTTAAAGAATTTTTTTTTTTCTCTTTCCATTTCAGTTTGGAAAGTTTCTATTGACTTATTTTCAAGCTCACTGATTTTTCTCTCAGCTGTGTCAAGTCTACTACCACTGAAGGCATTTTTCTTTTTCATTATAATGCTTTTTATTTCTAGTTTTGCTTTTTGAATCTTTGTTAGTATTTCCATCTGTCTGCTTATATTACCCATATGTTCTTGCATGTTGTCTACTTTTTCCATTAGACCCCTTAAGATATAAATAATAATTATTTTTAATTTCCTTTCTGATAATTCCAACATTTGTGCCATATCTGAGTCAGACTGTTTGTTTTGCCTTTTGGTATGCTTTGTAGTTTTTGTTGAAACCAAGACATGTTGTATCTGGTATTAGGACTTGAGGTAAATTGCCCATTAGTGTGAAGATTCATGTTAACCTGGCTAAGAGTTGTCCTGTATTTAATGTTTGCCGTAGTTGTAGGTACGAGAGCTTCGAGTTATTCTAGTATTTTTGTTTCTCCCTTCTTGATTTTGGGCTTCCCTAAGTACTCTTCCTCAAAGAGAATTTGTGTCTTGCAGCTCTTTCAGTTGTAATCTATTGTTACATTACAGTCCTACTAGTGTGGGGGTAAGGTATGGGGGAGGAGACCATTCTATAATCTTTCAATTGAGTCTCAGTGTTTAACTGGGCTTGTGTTTCTTTGATGGTATATCTTTCATTTCCCTCTGTCCCTACTTTTGTCCCTGGCTGCAGAATTCCCGCACCCCTGTTGATTACATTTTTCTCTCCTCAGGTGAGACAGGAAGGTTAGAGGGAGCTAAAACAAGGGGAATTCCCTTGCCCAACTGGAACAAGGCTCTGACAAAGTCTTTTCCCTGGAGTGTAGGCCATGTGTTTTGGAAGATTTTCAGGTGTATTTTACAATTATCGCCCTTCCCTTACCCCTGTCAGAACCACAAGGAAGATCGTTTTCAGAGCTTCACCATGAGAACCTTACAGATCTTCTGGAAGTAAAGCCAACAAAACTGTAGTTCCTCAGGAGTTTCTCCCTCTCATGCTAGTCCGTTCTCAGCCTCCAGAATTTTTCAAAACTACCATTAAGTGTTTCCAAGAGTTTATAACTCCAGGGCTTCTGCTTCAGGTAAGCAGATCTCACCTACTTCTCTCTGGATGAACTTGTCTCTCTGTAATTCAAGGCGGTATTTTTCTCTGCAAACTCCGTTCTGTGATGTGTCGTTAGGTGCCACTGGGTTGGTTCCAACTCATAGCGACCCTATGTATCACAGAATCCTTAGGCTTGAGCCCATTGTTGCAGCCACTGTCAATCCATCTCATTGAGGGAGTTCCTCTTTTCAGCTGGCCCTGAACTTTACCAATCATGATGCCCTTCTCCAGGAACTGATCTCTCCTGACAGCATGTTCAAGTATGTAAGACGTAGTCTTGCCATCCTTGCTTCTAAGGAGCATTCTGCTTGCACTTCTTCCAAGACAGATTTGTTCATTCTTTTGGCAGTCCATGGTACATTCAATTTTCTTCACCAACGCCACAATTCAAACGCTTCAATTCTTCTTTGGTCTTCCTTATTCATTGTCCAGCTTTCACATGCATGTGAGGTGACTGAATACACCATGGCTTGGGTCAGGCGCACCTTAGTCCTGACATCTTTGCTTTTCAAGACTTTAAAGAGGTCTTTTGCAGCCAAATTGCCCAACGCAATGCGCCTTTTGATTTCTTGACTGCTGCTTCCATGGGTGTTGATTATGGATCTAAGTAAAATGAAGTCCTTGACAACTTCAATCTTTCCTCCTTTTATTGTGATGTTGCTTATTGGTCCAGTTGTGAGGATTTTTGTTTTCTTTATGTTGAGGTATAATCCATCCTGAGGGCTGTGGTCTTTGATCTTCTTCGGTAAGTGCTTCAAGTCCTCTTCACTTTCAGCAAGCAAGGTTGTGTCGTCTGCAATCCTGATGCCCCACTCCTCTTCATATAGTCCAATTTTCTGGATTATTTGCTCAGCATACAGATTGAATAGGTATGGTGAAAGGATACAACCCTGACACACCTTTCCTGACTTTAAACCATGCAGTATCCTGTTGTTCTGTCCATACAACTGCCTATTCATCTATGTACAGGTTCCTCGTGAGCACGATTAAGTGTTCTGGAATTCTCACTCTTTGAAATGTTATCCATAATTTGTTATGATCTACACAGTGGAATGCCTTTGCATAGTCAATAAAACACAGGTAAACAACCTTTTAGTATTCTCTGCTTTCAGCCAGGATCCATCTGACATCAGTAATGATACCCTTGGTTCCACATCCTCTTCTGAATCTGGCCTGAATTTCTGGCTGTTCCTTGTCGATATACTGCTGCAGGCACTTTTGAATGATCTTCAGCAAAATTTTGCTTGCGTGTAATATTAATGATGTTGTTCAATAATTTCTGCATTCAGATGGATCACCTTTCTTGGGAATAGGCATAAATATGGATCTCTTCCAGTCAGTTGGCCAGGAAGCTGTCTTCCATATTTCTTGGCATAGACGAGTGAGCACCTCCAGCGCTTCATCTGTTTGTTGAAACATCTCAATTGATATTCCGTCATTTCCTGGAGCCTTGTTTTTCACCAGTGCCCTCGGTACAGCTTGGACTTCTTCCTTCAGTACCATCAGCTCCTGATCATATGCTACCTCTTGAAACAGTTGAATGTTGACCAATTCTTTTTTGGTATAATGACTTATCCTTCCATCTCCTTTTGATGCTTCCTGTGTCATTTAATATTTTCCCCATAGAATCCTTAGCTATTGCAACTCGGGGCTTGAATTTTTTCTTCAGCTCTTTCAGCTTGAGAAATGCTGAGCATGTTCTTCTCTTTTGGTTTTCTATCTCCAGCTCTTTGCACATATCATTATAATACTTTGCTTTGTCTTCCCTAGCTGCCCTCTGAAATCTTCTGTTCGGCTCTTTTACTTCAACATTTCTTCTTTTCACTTTAGCTGCTCGATGGTCAAGAGCAAACTCAGAGTCTCTTCTGACATCCTTCTTGGTCTATTCTTTCTTGCTTGTCTTTTTAATGACCTCTTGCTTTCTTCATGTATGATGTCCTTGATGTCATTCCACAACTCCTCTGGTCTTCGGTCACTAGTGTTCAATGCATTAAATCTATTCTTGAGATGGTCTCTGAATTCAGGTGGGATATACTCAAGTTTGTACTTTGGCTCTTGTGGACTTACTCTAATTTTCTTCAGTTTCAACTTGAAGTTGCATATGAGTAATTGATGGTCTAATCCGCAGTCAGCCTCTGGCCTTGTTCTGACTGATGATATTGAGCTTTTCTATTGTCTTCACAGATGTAGTCGATTTGATTCCTATGTATTCCATCTGGTAAGGTCCATGTGTATAGTTGCCATTTATGTTGGTGAAAAAAGGTATTTGCAATGAAGAAGTCACTGGTCTTGCAAAATTCAATCATGCAGTCTCCAGCATTGTTTCTATCACCAAGGCCATATTTTCCAACTACCAATCCTTCTTTTCCAACTTTCACATTCCAATCACCAATAATTATTAGTGCATCGTGATTGCATGTTCCATCAATTTCAGACCACAGGAGCTGGTAAAAATCTTCAGTTTCTTCATCTATAGCCTTAGTGATTGGTGCATAAATTTGAATAATAGTCATATTAACTGGTCTTCCTTGTAGGTGTATGGATATTATCCTATCACTGACAGCATTGTACTTCAGGATAAATCTTGAAATGTTCTTTTTGACAATGAATGCAACACCATTTCTCTTCAAGCTGTCATTGCCAGCATAGTATATCATGTGAATGTCACATTCAAGATGGCCAATACCAGCCTATTTCAGCTCAGTAATGCCTAGGATATCGATGTTTATGTGTTCCATTTCATTTTTGACATTTACAGTTTTCCTAGATATATACTTTGAACATTCCAGGTTCCGATTATTAATGGGTGTTTGTAGCTGTTTCTTTTCATTTTGAGTCATGCCATATCAGCAAATGAAGGTCCCGAAAGCATGACTCCATCCACATCATTAAGGTTGACTTTTAATGACAATGTTCCACTGCTATTCATAAGGTTTTCACTGGCTAATTCTTTTCAAAAGTAGACTACTGGGTCCTTCTTCCTAGTCTGTCTTAGTCTGGAAGTTCAGCTGAAATCTGTTCACCATGGGAGAGCCTGCTTATATCTAAATACCAGTGTCATAGTTTCCAGCAAAAGCATAGAAGTTTCCTAGACACAGCCAACACAGACTAAGTAGCTGGGGCTGGGGCTTGGGGACCATAGCCTCAGGGGACATCTAGGTCAGCTGGCATAACATAGTTTATAAAGAAAATGTTCTACATCACATTTTGGTGAGTAGTGTCTGAGGTCTTAAAAGCCTGCAAGTGGCCATCTAAGATACATCTATTGGCCCCATCCCACCTGGAGCAAAGGAGAATGAAGAAAATCAAAGACAAAAGGAAAATATTAGCCCAAAGGACTTAAGCACCACATGAACCAGAGACTCCACCAGCCTGAGACCAGAAGAACTAGATGGTACCCAGCTACCACCAGTGACCACCCTGCAGCTCTTCTTCATATAGTCCAGCTTCTCAGATCATTTGCTTAGCATACGGAATGAATAAGAGTGGTGAAAGGATACAATCCTGACACACAGCTTTCCTGACATTAAACCACACAGTATCCCCTTGTTCTGTTTGAATGACTGCCTCATGAAGTTCCTCATGAGCACAGTTAAGTGTTCTGGAATTCCCATCTTTTGCAATGTTATCCATAATTTGTTACGATCCACGTAGTTGAATGGCTCTGCATAGTCAATAAAGCACAGATAAACATATTTCTGGTATTCTCTGCTTTTAGCCAGGATCCATCTGACATCAACGGTCATATCCCTGGTTCCATGTTCTTTCCTGGATCCGTCTTGAACTTCTGGCAATTCTCTGTCAATGTACTGCTGCAATTGCTTTTGAATGATCATCAGCAAAATTTTGCTTGCATGTGACATTAATGATATTGTTCAGTAATTTCCTCATTCTGTTAGAAGATTTCCTCATTAGGTTGTTTATATTTTTACTGTTAGGTTTAAGAGTTTTTTTATGTATTCTTTGTCACATAGGAGGTTTGCAAATATTTTCTTCCACCATGTAGTTTGCTTTTTCATCTTCTTAACAGGGTCTTTCACAAAACTAGAGGTTTTAATTTTGATGATGTCCAATTTATGGACTTCCAATTTGTGGAAGTTTTTTTTTTCTTAATTTTACTTTTTATAGGTCATGCTTTTGATGTCAAGTCTAAAAACTTTTTGCCTAGCCCTTGATCTTTAAGATTTTCACTTAACTTTTTTCTAGAAGTTTTATATTTAAGTCCATGATTAATTTTGAGCTAACTTTTGTGTAAGGTATAAGGCTGAGGTTTGTTTATTTTTGTCTATGAATGTCTAATTACTCCAGCACCATTTGTTGAAAAGGCTATCTTTACTCCCTTGAATTGCTTTCACACCTTTGTCAAAAATCAGTTGAACGTGTTTCTATGGGTCAGTTTTTGGGTTTTTATTAGTTTCATTCATCTATGTGTCTAACTCTCTGCCACACATTTTTGATTGCTATTTCTTTGCATTCATCCCCCAGAATAGATTTTCCATGTCTTTAGTTTATTTATTTAGTTAGTTTATAGCACAAAATATTTTATTTTTTTGATGTTAATTACTACAGGAAGGACATTTACATACAGAAACAGTCTTTCTTTTAAAATATAACTCCTTTTTTCTCAGTATGCATTGAGTTGTCCAATTCTTACTGAAAAAGCAACAGATGAAAATATGCTCCCTAAAGTTATACATCACTCTAGGAGCCTATTCAGTTTCAACATTTGATTAGGTCTCAGGGACCCTTGGGTATGGTCTGATGCTTGAATTCACTCCCACAACTACAGATATTCCTTCCACAGCCTGGGTTCTCAGACTCACAGTACCCTGATGTCTTAGGAAATAACTGCTGTATTTCAAAATTATAGAGCAAATATCAAGGAAAAATAATATATTTTCTTTCTTTGGAATCCCAGTTTGTTAAAGTTCATAGCTACAAAGTGATGTGGAGAACAACTGCATGAATGGGTCTAAGTTTCAATGGCAAAATAGTAAGACTGGGTAACTGCCAGAGGTTCATCAGATTAATTTAAAATTTTGGCATTTTGCTAGCCTAGAGGGAAGATGGAGAAGAAAGGGAGCCACAGCCCTACTCCATTTCTAGACCTTCCTCCAGGGGCCTGAATTTGCAGTCTGCTGCAGGTTATGTGTGACCTTGTTCTATGACAGTAGCCTGACCCTGAAAAGCAGCATTTACCCTTTCAAGAAGGTATATATCACGGATAGTTTAAAAGATGTCCCTATAACCAACTTCAAACATATCTATCTATAAAAGGTATGATGCCATAGAAAACCTCTCCCCAAAATTCTGATTCCTTTTTACCAACTTTTTTTTTTTTTTTTGATCCTATTATTTACCACAGGAAACCCTAGTGGTGTAGTGGTTAAGAGATATGGCTGCTAACCAAAATGTGAGCAGTTCGAATCCACCAGGTGCTCCTTGGAAACCCTATGGGGCAGTTCTACTCTGTCCTATAGAGTCACTATGAGTTGTAATCGACTTGACGACAACGTGTTTCAGGGCATACAGTTGGAATCTATAAGGTCATACCACACCCTGTGGGTGAGGTGGAGTTTTCTCCAGAAGGAGAATAAAACTGTCACCACTAATTATCCTGGGATTAGAAATAAACAGCTTTGGATTGGGGGAGGTGGAGTCCTGCTCCTCTTTCTGGGAAAAAAAGAGTAGGGTGTATTGGAATGCCAGGGGTAGTGGCTAAGCTATTGTTTGCCACATGGAAATTGCTGAGAATTAAACAAGAACTTGAGCTGAAGTTTTGGCCTGTGAGTAACTTGGACTAACTGATTTTTTGCACCCTGTCTTTGTTATGCCCAAGCATTTAATAAGGTTTTGTTAAATATTACAGCCTGATTTGGCTACTTTTCAGGCAGTTGACAGAGGGGAACCCAGTCTCATCAGATGACAAAGAGGGGCCTTAGAACCAAGATTCTTAGCATGATTAGGTGACACTGAGCTTTGTTAAGGGTGTTAGAAAATATCGAATGCCTGAGCCAGTCAGGGTGCAAGAGTGAGGGTGTTGGGCACGTCCAGTCACAACATGGCCTTGTGACAGCTATTCTCTGGAGCTACAATAGCTCAGGGTGAGAATGATGGCTTGAAGATTTGAGTTACCAACAACAATGGATTTGTAGAACATAAACATGCTCCTCTAGGATTTCCATAAATTTCTTGGAGACCTGAACTCAATGGAAAGGTGTAAGATAGAGGTCTCCAGGCTGTGGAAAATTCCATTGCCTCAAGCAGCTTGCTTGGCACACCCTGTAGCTTTACATAAAAATCCTGGTTTCTTTGCTTGACATTAAAATCCAGGTTCCCCTCTCCTTAACTGCTATCCAAAATTAGAGGAAATTTGCACAAAATAGTTTAGGCCCCATGCTGACATTCAGGATAACCTTTTAGACCTCATACATAGTAACTTCTCTGCCTGCGGGTAGAGTTTAACGCCATTTTCTGAACACGCAATGCATGAAGATGTATGTAAACCCATTGTACCTGTGTAGTGTGATTAACAAAGTTGCTAATGTAACTTGTATGAACTTCCTACTTGTAAACCCCTTAAGAGTAACCTTCCGCCATGCCCTTGCTGAACAGTCTTGGCAGCAGTGCCCTGTTTCCTTTCCCTGTGCAATGTAATAAAGGTGTCTTTCCATTCCCACCTTCACCTCTCTTTTACTGGCTGAGATAAGCCTTGCCAAGCAGGACCTGGGGTTTCCAACTAGCAACAGATATATCCCACAAATTTTTTTTTGCCTGGAGTCTTATTGGTTTGCATTTTTAATGGGGACAATGTGAACCTCAATCCGCAAACTCAAGACTGCAAGAATTCCTTTCCTTTATTTCCTATAAATTATCTTAATAATGACTTTGATCCCCTAAATTCAGCTTCAGTCATTCTTGAGTTTTTTTCCCCTAGGCTCATGCTAAGATTCTTTTAAAAATTTACTTTTTATTGTGGTAAATATATATGAAACAAGACAGTTGCCATTTCAACATTCTTCACATGTACAATTCAGTGACATTAATTATATGTATCATATTGTTCAACCTTCACTATTATCCATTTCCAAATTTTTCCATCACCCTTAATAGAAGCTCAGTGTCCCCTAATCATACTAATATTCTTGCCTCTGAGATCCCTCTCTATCATCCGATGATGCAGAATCACTCATCTTCGCAATCAGCGTGGTCACATCCATACCACACATGGGTGTGGGATTCCTGGGAGGGCCTGAAATCCTGAGCATTTTAATTCAACGTCTCTGGTGTCCCATGTGGCCGGTCCTTCTGAGGTCCTGCTACATCCCTGAAGAAATGTCAGGGAGCAGGGATAGGTTCCTGCTGCTAGTGGGATTTACATACTTCTCTTTTGCTCTCTGGGAAAGAGGGAGTCCCACCCTGTCTCCTCCTGTTCCTCTTTCTCAACACTTTTTCTTATCAATAGTCTTAGGCTTTGGAAACTATATCCTGGAAAAGGAAGTATCTCATGGTCAGCTTTCAGCTCTCCCACTAAGCTCCTGGGTCCTAGGTCAGGGAACACAGGTTGAGCTATCTTTTCAGTGTAGAGACAGAAATGGATAAATACATGGATAAAAATACATTAATAATCTGAAAAGCTGTTCTGTAACAGGATAATCAAAGACATATGAGATTATTTTTTTTAGCCAAAGGCTAGTGAAATCTGGGGACCACCGGGTAACATGTATTTTTCTTATGATGCCAAGTTGACAATGAATCTGTGTAAAAGGGTTAGTACCCTGATCACAGGGAGACAATTGGAGTAAGAATATCATACTAAAGCCTAGTTTTGAAGCTTACTAGTTATATGATTTCGAGCAATTTATTTCATTGCTTTAGGCCAAAACCAAACTCATTACTGTTGAGTTGGTTTCTACTCCGAGTGACCTTATAAGACAGAGTAGAACTGTCCTGTGGGGTTTCCAAGGCTGTAAATCTTTATGGAAGCAGACTGTCAGATCTTTCTTCTTTGGAGCGGTTGGTGGGTTCGAACCACTGACCTTTTGGTTAGCAGTCGAGTGCTTAACCACTGCACGACCAAGGCTCTTTTGCTCTAAACCAAGGGTCAACAAACATTTTCTGTAAAGGGACAAATAGTAAATATTTTAGATTTGCCAACCATACAGTTCCTGCCACAACTTCTCAACTCTGTTACTGTAGCAAGAAAATAGCAAATAGACAATACAGAAACAAGTGAAGACTGCTAGATTCCAGTAAAACTTTATTTTTGGTGAAATTCTGATTTCATATAATTTTCATGTCACAAATAATATTCTTCCCTTTTTTTGTTGTTCATTCTTTAAAGCATATAAAAACTATTCTACGTTTGCAGGCCGAACAAAAACAGACGACAGGCCAGATTTGGCTTTTGGTCTGTATTTGCTGATCCTTGCCCTAGAGTCTAAGAGTCTAGCTCTAAAGTCTAGCTCAGTATTCCCATCTGTAATTGGGAAAGCTATAGCTCACAGGGTTGTTAGAATAAACTGAGGCATAATTGTTGACTTTGCTTTTTTAAATTTTAGGCATTATTGTTAAGTGCACAAAATGTACAAAAAACCAAACGAAACCTGTTGCTATCGAGTGGATTCTAATGCATAGCGGCCCTATAGGACAGAGTAGAACTGCCCCATAGGATTTCCAGGGAGCAGCAGGTGTATTCAAACTGCTGACCTTTCGGTTAGCAGCCATAGCTCGCTGTAGCTCTTAACCACTGCACCATCAGGTCTCCAAAACCTGTTGCCATTCAGTCGATTCCGACTCATAGTGACCCTAATGTACAAAGTGTACTAATAATTCACTAATGCTTACATTTTAATCTAAATATAAGATAAAGCAGCTTTAGCCAAATTCAACAATCTTTGCAGATGTCACTTAATTGACTGTCTTTGGTTATCCAGCCATGCAAAATAGAATTGATGCCACTGACCTCAAACAGGGAGCTTTGAAGATTAAGTAAGGAGAATGTCTCTGTGTTAGATTCCTTCCTTTACAAAATGTCATTCCTGATAGTGAAATTTTACCTGTGCTTTCTGTCAGAATTCCTCTCCACATGGCACACACATTAAAAAAAGAAAGATTTAGAGATGGCCTTCAACAAATGATGAAGACTCAGTGGGATCACAGGTAGTTACTTTCTTTAGGTCTTCTGTAGTGCTTTCTCTGTCATGCGTATGGAAATATGCATTAACAATGAATGTGAGAAGATGTAATATACTTATTTTCAGTGTATATCAATAGCTCAAGAAAATGAAATTTATGGGTGATAACCACAACCTATCAAATTTGTTCTGGTATACATACATGGGCAGTCCCTGGGTGATGCAAACTGTTAACACACAGGGCTGCTCACTGGAAGGTCGGTGATTTGAGTCCGTTCAGACAACGGTGACTTCAAAGAAAGCCCTGGTGATCTACTTCCAAAAAATTAGTCATTGAAAACCCTATGGAGGAGGTGGAGCCAATGTAGTGGAATAGTCAGATGCTTCATGTTGTCCTTCTTAGAACAAAGGCCAAAAAAAAGAGAAACCAAAAAACAAGTGAATCAAATATAAATGACAATCTATGAACCCTAAGCACAAAGCTGAAGAATCAGACTGGGAAACGGGTAAAAGGAGAGACAATTCAAAAACAGTGGAAAGGGGGAATTATGGATCACTGGATCATTGGCATCTGTCTTAGGCATCTAGTGCTGCTATAACAGAAATACCACAAGTGGATCACTTTAACAAAGAGAAGTTTATTCTTTCACAGCCTAGTAGGCTACAGGTCCAAATTCAGGGTGCCAGCTCCAGGGGAAGCCTTTCTTTCTCTGTCAGCTCTAGAGGAAGTTCCTCGTCATCAGTCTTCCCTTGGTTTAGGAGCATCTCAGCACAGGAACCTCAGGTTCAAAGGATGTGCTCTGCTCCCAGCATTGCTTTCTTGATGGTATGAGGTCCCCATGTCTCTCTGCTTGTTTCTCTCTTTTATATCTCAAAAGAGATTGGCTTAAGACACTACCTAATCTTGTAGACCTCATCAACATAACTGCCACTAATACACATTATTACATCATAACGATAGGATTTACAACACATAGGGAAATCACATCAGAAGATAAAATGGTAGATAATTGTACAATCATACAATCATACAAGGGAATCATGGCCTAGTCAAGTTGACAGATATTTTTGGGGAACACAATTCAATCCATGACAACATCCTGCTAGCTGTATCTGCACAATATAGGCAATAAAAGTGTTGGTACCCCAGGACAACACAACCATAATAAATATATATGCAGCCAATGACAGGCTCCAAAATAAGAAAAAAAAAACTCTAACAACACTGAAAAGAGAAATAGCTCCACAACAACAGTAGGAGATGTCAACACACCACTTTAAGTGAAGGACAGAATGTCTAGAAAGAAACTCAGTAAAGATACCCAAGATCTAATGCCACAATCAACCAATTTGACCTAATAGATATATACAGAACACTCCACCCAACAGCAGCAAAGTATACATTCTTTTCCAATGCACATGGAACATTCTCCAGAATAGACTACATTTTAGGCCACAAAGGAAGCCTTAACAAAACCCAACATATCGAAAAAATACAAAGCATTTTCCTGATCACAATACTATAAATATAGAAATCAATAACAGAAACAGCAAGGGAAAAAAAAATCAAATACATGGAAACTGAACAACACCTTGCTCAAAAACTACGGATGAAAAAAAAATCATAGAATAAAATGAGAATGAAAGCACATGTTACCAAAACTTCTGGGGCACAGCAAAAGCAGTGCTTAGAGGTCAATAAATAGCAGTAAACACACACATCAAAAAAGAAGAAAGGGCCAAAATCAAAACATTAGCCCTACAGCTCAAACAAAAAGAAAGCAGCAAAAGCAGCCCTCATGCACCAGAAGAAAAGAAATAATAAAGATCAGAGCAGAAATAAATGAAATAGAAAACAAGAAACAATAGAAAAAATCAACAAGACCAAAAGTTGGTTCTTTGAAAATATCAGCAAAATTGACAAATCGCTGGCCAAACTGACAAAAGAAAAAGAGGAGTGGAAGCAAATAAGCCAGATAAGAAATGAGATGGGTGATATCACAACAGACCCAACTGAAATTAAAAAAAAAAAGAACCATAACAGAATACTACAAAAACTGTATTCCAACAAATTTGAAGACCTAGAGGAAATGAACAAATTTCTAGAAACACACTACCTATGTAAACTAACACAAACTGAGGTAGAAAAACTAAACAGACCCAAAACAAAAGAAGAGATTGAAGAGGTAATTAAAAAACACCCAATAAAAAAAAGCTCTGGTCTGGATGGTTTCACTAGAGAATTCTACCAAACTTTCACAGAAGAGCTCACACCAATACTACTCAAGCTATTTCAGGGCATAGAAAAGGATATTCATTCTATGAAGCCAGCATAACCCTGATACCAAATCCAAGCAAAGGCACCACAAAAAAAGAAAACTACAGATCAATATCCCTCAAGAACATAGATGCAAAAATCCTCAACAAAATTCTAGCCAACAGAATATAACATCATAGCAAAAAAATGTATCATGACCAAGTGGGATTCTAACAGGTATGCAGGAATACTTCAACATTAGAAAATCAATCAACATAATCCACTACATAAATAAAACAAAAAGAATCACATGATCATACCAATTGACACAAAAAGGGCACTTGACAAAGTCCAACACCCATTACTTTAAAAAATTCTCAGCAAAATAGAAATAGAAGAGAAATTCCTCAACATAATAGAAAGCATTTTTACAAAATCAGAAGCCAACATCATTCTAAAGAGAAAAAGACTGAAAGCGTTCCCCTTGAGAACGGGAACCAGACAAGGATGCCTTTTATCACCATTCTTATTCAACATCATGCTGGAAATTCTAGCTAGAACAATAAGGCAAAAATAAATAAATAAGGTATGTCTGAATTGGTAAGGAAGAGGTAAAGCTATTCCTATTCACAGATGATGTGATCTTATACTCAGAAAACTCCAAAGAATTCACAAGAAAGCTCCTGGAACTAATAGCAGACTTCGACAAAGTGAAAGAATACAGAATTAACATGCAAAAATCAGTTGGATTCCTCTACACCAGCAAAAAGAACTTCAAAAAGGGAATCTCCAAATCAATACCATTTACCATAGCCCCTGTCATGATTGGATTCTGTCCTCCCAATATGTGTGTCAACTTGGCTAGGCCATAATTCCCAGTATTGATTGATTCTCCATCATTTTGTCATCTGATGTGATTTTCCTATGTGTTGTAAATCCTACCTCCTTGAAATTAAAGAAGCAGGATTAGAAGCCGTTATGTTAATGAGGAAGGAATCAACCTACAAGATTAGGTTGTATCTTGAGTCAATCTCTTTTGAGATATAAAAGAGAGCAGCAAGCAGAGAGAATGCCACCAAGAACGAAGACCCAGGAAGGAAGTGCATCCTTTGGACCTGGAGTCTCTGTGTTCTCTGTGCTGAGAGGCTACTAGAGCAGGGTAAGATTGGTGAAAGGACCTTCCCCCAGAACCAACAGAGAGAGAAAGCCTTCCCCTAGAGCTGGCATCCTGAATTTGACCTTCTAGCCTCATAGACTGTGAGAGAATTAATTTTTCTGTGTTAAAGCCATCCACTTGTGGTATTTCTGTTATAGCAGCTCTAGATAACTAAGACAGCCCCCAGGAAGGTAAAGCACTTAGGAATTAATCTAACCTAGGACATAAAAGACCTGTACAAAGAAAACTACAAAACACTACTGCAATAAACCAAAAGAGGCCTATGTAAGTGGAAAAGTATACCATACTCATGTATAGGAAGGCTCAACATTGTGAAAATGTCAATACTACCCAAAGCAATCTACAGATACAGTGCAATCCTGATCCAAATCCCAACAGTACTCTTTAATAAGATGGAAAGACAAATCACCAACTTTACCTAGAAAGGGAAGAGGCCTTGGATAAGTAAAGCATTCCTGAAGAAGAAGAACGAAGTGAGAGGCCTCACACTAGCTAACCTTAACCTGTTATACAGCCACAGTAGTCAAAACAGCATGGTACTTATACAACAACAGACACATACACCAATGGAACAGAATTGAGAACCCAGAGTTAAATCCACCCATCTATGGGCAGTTGATATTTGACAAAGGAACACAGTCCATTAAATGGAAGAAAGACAGTCTCTTTAACAAATGGTGCTGGCAAAACTGAATGTCTATCTGTAAAAAAATGAAGCAAGATCCATCTCTCACACCATACAAAAAAACTAACTCAAAATGGATTGAAGACCTAAATATAAAATCTAAAATGATAAAGATCATAGAAGAAAAGATAGGGACAACGCTGGGGGCCCTAATTCATGGCATAAATCAAATCCATAACTAACAGTGCACAAACACCGGAAGAGAAACTAGATGACTGGAAGCTCCTAAAAATTAAACACTTATGCTCATCAAAAGACTTCACCAAAAGAATAAAAAGAGAACATACAGACTGGGGAAGAAATTGTGGCTATGACATATCTGACAAGTGTCTAATCTCTAAAATCTACAAGTTACTTCAAACTTCAATGACAAAAAGACAAAAAATCCAATCAAAAAGTGGGCAAAGTATATGAACAGATACTTCATCAAAGAAGACATTCAGGCAGCTAACAGATGCATGAGGAAATACTTGTGATCATTAGTCATTAGAGAAATACAAATAAAAAATACAAAGATATTATCTCACCCCAACAAAACTGGCACTAATCCAAAAAACACAAAATAAGAAATGTTGGAGAGGTGGTGTAGATATTGGAATTCCTATGCACTGTTGATGGAAATGTAAAATGGTACAACTACTCTGGAAAACAATATGGTATTTCCTTAAAAAGCTAGAAATAGAAATACCATATGATCCAGCAATCCCACTCCTAGTAATACACCCTAGAGAAATAAGAGCCGTCACACGAATAGACATATGCACACTCATGTTCATTGCAGCACTATTCACAATAGCAAAAAGATGGAAGCAATCTAAGTGCCCAACAACAGATGAACGGATAAACAAATTATGGTACATACACACAATGGAATACTATACAATAATAAAGAACAATGGTGAATCTGTGAAACATCTCACAACATGGATGAATCGGGAGGGCATTATGCTGAGTAAAATAAGTCAATCACAAAAGGACAAATATTGTATGAGACCACTATTATAAGAACTCAAGAAAAGGTTTACAGACAGAAAAAAAACATTTTTGATGGTTACGAGAGTAGGGAGGGATGATGAGGGAAAATCACTAAATAGATAGTAGACAAGCATAATTTTGGTGAAGGAAAAGACAACACACAATATAGAGGAAGTCAGCATAACTTGACCAAAGCAAAAGCATAGGTGTTTCCTAGACACATCCAAACACCTTGAGGGACCAAGTTGCTGGGGCTGGGGGCAGGGGACTATAGTCTTAGGGACTGTTGTCTCAGGGGACATCTAGGTCAATTGGCATAACATAGCTCGTAAAGAAAATGTTCTATATCCCACTTTGGTAAGTAGCATCTGCGGTCTTAAAAGCTTTCAAGTGACCATCTGAGATACATCCATTAGTCCCATCCGGTCTGGAGCAAAGGATAACGAAGAAAACCAAAGACACCAGGAAAATATTAGCTCAAAGGACTCAAGGACCACATGAACCAGATCCTCCACCAGCCTGAGCCCAGAAGAACTAGATGGTGCCCAGCTACCACCATTGACTACTCTTACAGAGTAGTCCTGGACAGAATGGGAGAAAAATGTAGAATACAAATTCATAAAAAAAGACCACACCTACTGGTATGACAGAGGTTGGAGAAACCCCTAAAAGTATGGCCCCTGGACACTCTGTTAACTCAGAACTGAAACTACTCCCGATGCCTACATTTCAAGACAAAGATTAGATAGGCCTATAAAACAAACGATAACGCGCGGGTGGAATGTGCTGCTTAGTTCAATCAAATATACAAGACCAAATAGATAACTCCCGCCCAAAAACAAGATGAAAAGGCAGGAAAGGACAAGATCCGGATGTCTGGACACAGGGAACCCGGGGGGGAAAGGGGCAGTATGCTCTCATATTGTGGGGATTGCAAGCATTATTACAAAACAATATGTGTATAAATTTTTGAATGAGAAATTAACTTGAGCTGTAAACTTTCACCTAAAGCAGAATTTAAAAAGAAGAGAAAAGAAAGAAAACCCTATGGAGCCTATGGAGCACAGTTCTACTTGCCATGAATCAGAGTCTAGTCAGGATAAGAGCACCGTAATATGAATACAGGTGAGTCAGGCATCAGCATGGAGGCTTCCCCTGATTCATGTAGCTTGCAGGGGCTGATGAATCTGAAGATTAGCAAGCAGTAAGGCAAGCTGCTGGCTCAAGTGCCAAGAACTGGAGGTCAGATGCAGATGATGAGCCAGATGCAGGATGTTATTAGGAGGCACCAGTCCCTGGAGAAGGATATAGTGCTTGGTAAAATAGAAGGTCAATGAAAGTGAGGAAGACCCTCAAAGAGATGGATTGACACTGCGGCTGCAACAATGGGCTCAAACATAGCAATGATTGTGAGGATGGTGCAGGACCGTGCAGTGTTCCCTTCTGTTGTACATGGCCTCACTGTGAGTTGGAATCGACTGGACAGCACCTAACAGCAAGAATTCCAAGTAGGGGTTACAAACCCACTTACTTACAAGGGCCCAGCAGGTAAGATAAATATATCAAGTAGCCAGATATAATAGGAAATGGTAGGGCCCTGGGCAAATTGTCCCTTAACCCCTTCTCCCCCACTCCTTCATAAAAGCATTCGCTTTAAAACAAAGTAAAACACGATAAACAAAAACAAAGACACTGTTCGGGCCAAACCAAGAAGTGGGTTAGCTGTTTTTTGTCCCCTGTTGTAGAATAAGCTTGAGAAAGAACATATCTATGAAAAATTGTTTCCTATAAATGGGGATGGAGACGGACTTGAGAAAAAAAGTATTGATGATGAATCTCTCTGTTGCGTAACTGCACCTAGGTGGCATGTGTTATATAACGCATACTGGACTGGGGCCACAGGCTGTGGTTCTGGTCCTGGCACCGGTATTTCCTAGCTGTAAGCTTATCGAAACTAAGGTCTACTTCATGATATTAAATATGATAATATATTTGAAAAAAGTTTTAAATAACTGTGCATTGCTATGTAAATATCAGGTATAATCATATAAGCCCATGGCTGGTAAGTGCAGGTCCCTAACAATACAATCAGGTGTCGGCTGTAGCTGTTTGTAGTTCTTTCACCATCACGATAATAACTTCATTCAAACAGGAGCTAGGCAGTGAGGTACACCTTTTTATTACAAGGCCAAGGATTATATAATCACCTTTTTCTTTTAACTGAAACTCAGAGTTAACATTGCTTCCATCCCATATGACAAAGAGCTGGTGCTGAGCTAGTTCTTTCCCTCCCATCCTGCTGCCCTCCATTGCCTATGATATTATCATTCCACGAAAAACATGACATCAGTTGGTAAGCTCTTGGTGAAACTTATTCGAGTCACTTAAGTTAGTGGATTCATGAGTTAGTTACTATCATGTGATTTTCCAAAAACTGAAAGATTGATTATTATTAGAATCAAGCACTAAGGGTCATTCTTTGTTAAACAAACAAACAAAACACAAATATAAACCCTATTAATGGAAATGATCAGAGAATTAAATGTCATTCTGCCATAGGTTTATATTACTGGGAATTTATTGAATATCTGACATTGGAAATGATTTCCCTGAGAAGCTGGGAATAAGAACAGTGTTTTGGTTTGTTTTACCTTAAGAGTCCTGCTTTCGTTAAGTGTGGGAATTCTCATGGTCAGTCCTATTTTGTGCTGTGAACTTTGTCCTAGTGTCCTATTTGTGTACTTTTATTTTAAAAAGGTTATTTCCGACTTGAACTCGACTCTTCTCTATTAGCAAAAAAACTCTCTTATATCTAGGAAATCTTAATAAAAGATTATATGTAATAGCAGAGAAAATTATAAAATATATTTAGTCTTTATAATTTATCTTTTTTGTTGCTTTAGCCTAATTTTTTTTCAAATTATGAGACTCAGACTTTTTGAAGCTTAGATGTTTGATTTTCCAAGTCTTTGAAAAACATTTTCTTACATCTTTTATAAGTAGTTTTTTTTTTCCTGCAGCCCCTGTACTTGATAATTGCCAAATAAATGTTATTTTGACTTAGGCCTGCAACATTCATCAACAGTTCTCTATTTGTTGCATTAAAACAAAAATTCTTTACTTCAGTGTAATATGGAAGAAAATGGCCTGCATTTGCGATAAGCAGAGAGGTGTGTAAGAGATGATTAAAACTTGATTGGATTCATTCTTTTCCAGAAATGCATGTTGTTTAAGCAGAAAAAGATAGTTTCTTTGCCTTTGTTGAATTTCATTGAATCCTAAGGTACCCCCTTCACATTGCTCCAATGACCTGCCTTCTCCTAAATTCTTAGGCTAGTCAGTATTTATGATTTCACTTGCCATGAAGGCATTTGGAAACACATTGGCAAAACAATAAAATTAACTCGTTAAATCCAACATTGATTTAAATTGGTAAGGCATATCACATATTCAATTTAACTTTCAGAAAAAGTTAGTGACTTGCCTAAAAGAGAATGTATAGCTATGTATATATTTGTGTAAATTTTTTTTTTTTTTTAGGATATTAGAGAAAATGTCTTGAGTTACCTGTTAAATATTTATTTAATTTCCTGAATTTCCAGTTATGTTTGAATTAGATGTGTTACCTGATGACTTGATAATTATTAAGAAATAGGGTCATCTGCATGTTAATTGCCTTGTGATATTTACATCAGATATTGTAAAGATCATTGAATTCCTTCAGCAACTTCTTCCTAAGAAAATGAGATTTTGGCTTACAGTGTGTACTATAGTCCGATTTGTCTAAACTAGGTGTTTAGCACAATTAGAAGTTTACTATTCGCTTCCCTGGAGAAATGGCACAAAATGAAAATAAACTTTGGGGGCACATAATGGCTTGAATGTTTAGCTGGGAGTGTGAATTTTTCCACTTAGAAATCCCACAGAGACCAATAACACTCTCCTTTTTTCCTTCTCATAAGCCCTGGATATTTAAAAAATTCTTGGTACTAAAATGCCACTATCAGAGATTAGTCTATTTACCTTTGAGCCAAATTTCCTCCCCACTTTTGATTTGGAGGTAATGTAGACCCAAGTCAAGTTCTGATTCTTGTAAAGACAGTTTTGCAGTGTGATACGAATCTTGATGCTTTCTTCTGCAGTGGCTGGTCCTTGAATATTTAGAGGTGACAAGCTCAGTTAATCATTAATAGCAGCCCCAACTCTACTTGTTATTTTATCTCCACTCTAAGGCTACTTTCATGCTGAAGGCAGCCAGGGCATTAGCTAGGGGAAATTGATCTAGAAGTTAACATTCCCCTATCTGGATATGATGGGATTTTCTCTCTGTTTCTCTCCCCACCTATTCTCCATCTACCTCACCCTAGGCATTCCATGGGATTTAGACAATTTTTGGTGAAATAAAGAGATGGAGACTTGTTTCGCATACTAATACATCAAAATTGTGGCGAGGATAGTTTGGAGATGGTATTATTTGAAACACTCAGTAAGAACTTGTCAACCCCCAGCTCCACCATGGTGCCAGGAGCAACGTTCAGAACTTCAAGCCTGGAGCTGAGACACCTTGCAGGGGCATACCAAAAAAGCAAACCCATTGCTGTCAAGTCAATTCCAACTCACATCAACCCTACAGAACAGAGTAGAACTGCCCCACAGGGTTTCCAAGGAGCAGCTGGTTGATTCAAACTGCCAACCTTTTGGTTAGCAGCTGAACTCTTAACCACCGCGCTACCAGGGCTCCCTTGCAGGGGCAGGGAATAGAAAAGACCAAAGAGATCATGGGCCTGGGGAGGAGAGAAGAGGAAGGATCCAGAGAGGGAAAGGATTTCTGAAGTGGACACTGTAAGGGGCTAAAGGAGACTTCATGGAAAAGGCAAATAACTGCCTTGAACCACTTTCTGGGCTAGATGTGTACTCATGATCAGCATGTAAGTTGGTTTCATTTCCGATTATGGACCACAACTGTGCATACATGCAGATATTGCAGGTGAAACTCTGAGGTTGTATATAAATATGAGAAAGTTCTAGCTTTGACTACAGAAACTACAGTAAGGTCCATGTTTTCTTTCTAGTGAAGCTCTGGATTCAATATCACAAAGCTATCATGTGTGAGTCCAAAATTACTTTCTTTTCTTTTCTAAATCAGGCTTTGGAAACTCCATTTTGTACATGGTGAGGATCCATAATCAGATTATGCGCTAGTTAAATTCTGCAAAGGATACCTCCCCTTGGTTTGTAAGAAGTAATTCTCTTTCTGGGCTTGGCCATTATCCTGGGAGCAAAAGTTTGACAGCTCTGGGTTGAAGCCATCCCTAAACCAATGTCATCTCAAATCATAGTTCCTGGAATATGTTCATCAGGAATATCACATGTGTTTGTTAAAATGCATATTCCTGAGCCCTACATCAGAGACCAGGGATATGCATTCTTCCTGATCACACATGCTCAGTAAATTTGAGAACATCTGCTAAAGCCGTAATCAAGTTTACCCCATGCTCATCCACTTTCTCTCTTCCATTTCCCATCTCTCACTATAATCACCATTACATTTAAATAGGCCAGTAACAGTCTCCTTTTTTTTCTCTTCATAAGCCATGGATACTTAAAAAATTATGAATTTTTTATGAACTCCTGTATGATAGAAGCTGTGATTCTCATGTTTGCTATGATAGTCCTAATGCTTATTCTAGAAGAGTTTCACTGACTATTTGCTGAACAGGTTGAATTAAATCGAGAAGTAGAGATATAGTCAAACACAAAGAATTGTTGTTTGCCTAGATCATGCTCTACCAGGGCAGCAAGAACTAAGTACCAACTGCTTCCTCAAAGTCTGTGCTTAGATACTCTGTTTGTGTGGGAAATAGTACATTTTAGGGAGGTGATAGGAGAGGAATATGATATTCCTTCTACTCCATTACTTACAGGATAGATTTCCCTTGCCCATCCTCCATTTTCTTCTACCATTATTTTGTGCTGTTCAAAGCTCCTTGATACAATCATAACAGAAGAATATATTTGCTTTGGTTTAGCCTTGCTCCTAAGGGAAACATCAATGCTATGTGTTTTCCCAGGGAGATGCTGTCCCAGGACACTTTTCCCAAAGGACCGCAGCTCTTGATTTTTTTTTTTCTTCAATTGCTTTGGTTTTATTTATTATTTGGTTTTATTTCATTCCCACCCTTGCTAAATGTTAATGAAATACATGACATAAAGAAATAAACCCCAGAGAACATAAAAGGACAGGCTTCATGGCTATGTTTTCTGTTGGCAATGATTCTCATCTTCAATGCGCTTCAATACTCTAATAGTCCCTAATATAAAGCTCGCCCTCCTGGACAGCAATTTGTTCACAATAGAGCTGCATACTAAAATGGGATCTGTACTACTCCTCTCCCCCTTTGCAGTGCGACAAACTTCTAGCAAGAGAATCTTTCATCATGTGTCTAACTTTGTGTTTCTCCATGCCCCACTGTTATCAGGAAGCCTAAAAACATAGTATTCTACATACGACAGCTGTGTGGGTTATGTGGCTACTGCTGTCTAAAGGGGAAATGTTCAGTGTTTGCGCCTGAACACTTTGTTTTGTTTCCTTCTAATATGAACAATACAGGATACAGTCAAACCCATGAACTTGAACTTGAGTTTGGCTGGTGAGGAGACAACTTGGGTTCTGGACTTTACCTTGACGGCATATAATAAATCTTTATTGTTTTCTTACTGAGTCTTTACACACCCTCATCAGAGACCACAGAAGTCATGTTATCATTAAAGATAATTGGGGTTTCTTGTAACCCTTCTGGAGGGTCCTGGGCCTCTTGGCAAGGAAAGGTTCCCTGCTCAGCTTCCAGTTGCTGGATCTTCCTTTCCTTTTCCTCTAAAACTTCTTCCAGCTGGGAGATCTTCTCGGTCTGAAGGGAAACCTGAGCTGACAACTCCATAATCAGATTAATTTTTCTATCATCTTCTTCCACAGGTGGGAGACCTCCACAGGACTCTTCCGGTGAGTTGTCTTCTAAAGCAAACAAGAAAAAGAAGGCCTGAGCAATTTTAATGGGATTTTCCAGAGCTCAAAGGGAGGAAATATGAAATAAACTTGATTTCTCACATTCTTAAAAGAAAACACAGATGTTGCATCATCTGGTCAGATGTACTGAGAATGGAATCTGGGCCCAGTGAAGGGAAAGAGTCTGGGTGCTCATGAAAAAGAACCTGGAGGCTCTTGAGAGAAGGGAGATCAACCCTGGCCAACTCATGTAACCTTCAATTACCCATGGGAATAAGGAGAAATGGGCAGTCCTTGAAAATCTAATCTACAAACAGCCATCCCAAGTTTTATGCTACCTTTCCCTAAGAATCTTTCACAAAGCCTAAAATAAAGTAGAAATAGACTTCAATTTGAATTTTAACTCCAAAAAAAAAAAAAAAAAAGTTGCCATTGCCCCTTCTGGGGAAGGTGATAATGAGAAAAGACCAGCTTTTTTTTTTTTTTTTTAAACCCAAGACAGCTTTAGAGTTGGCAGGGATGTAATTTGAGATGATTCAAGAAAACTCTACTAGCAAGACATCTCCCATGGAGATTCATTTCTTTCAGATCTGAGCTTTTCAACATTTCTAAAGAAAATCACAGATACCTCCTGGACATAAAAGCTTATTCTTTATCAATTTCTATCAGCTGATCCCTCAGGTAAGAATAAAAGCCTGAGTAAGGAGCGGAAGAGAGGCTTCAACAAAGATAAAAGATTAGTGGTTGGCAGCAGAGAGTCCTTGAAAATAAATCTCACTAGCCCAGCAAAAAAATTTATCTTCTAAAAGCAAACCCCGTCTCTCACTAGCCTTTAGCAGCACCACCCTCCTTACCACTCTAATCCTGAAATTTTCACCACAAAAGTCACTTTTCCAAGCTATATAGAAGGCAGACTTCAGAAAAGAAAAGGTCAATGACTCGGATACCACTTTAGAAAGAACAGAGCCAATGGCATATAAATAAACCAGACATACAGTCTGGACAATTGATTGCTATATCGAAGGTCCAGCATTTACTCATTTGCCAGTGAACATAAATCCCATAGCTGCATCTGGGATGCATAAATGTCAGTCCAGGGTACTATTATGTAACCAGTGCATCTAGATATCTGCTAGAGATGGGACAGCTTTGTAGTAGGAGTCCATGCAGGCACGACTTATTTGGAAGACTTAGTTTGAAACAAGGAATATGAAATATCTCATTAAGTTTTTTTTTTTAAAATATATATTGCATGTTAAAATGATAATGTTTTGTTAAATAAAATATGTTAAAATATATTTTCACTTTAGGAAAATATGGCTACTAGAAAATTTAAAATGTCATGTGTGGCTTGCATTTGTGGCTGTCATTTCCTTTCTGAAGAGAGCTCTCACAATTCAAGGTGGGTTTATTTCTTTTGGAAACCCTGGTGGTGTAATGGTTAAGTGCTACAGCTGCTAATCAAAAGGTTGGCAGTTCGAGTCCAGCAGGTGCTCCTTGGAAACACTATGGGGTAGTTCTACTCTGCCCAATAGGGTCACAATGAGCTGGAATTGACTCAAAGGCATCAGGTTTGGGTTTTTTTATTTGGGGTGGTACAAACAGTTAAAGCACTTGGCTGCTAACTGAAAGGCTGAAGGTTCCAGTCCACCCTTGGGCACCTTAGAAGAAAGTCCTGGTGATCTATTGCTGAAAAATCAGCCTTAAAAACCCTATGGACAACAACAGTAATAATAACCAAACCAACGTGCATGGTCACCTGGGTAGATATGTGCTCACATATGTGTATAGTGATATGAAATAATATTGGAATCATTATTCTCTGTCCTTGAGCATAGAGAATGTGACCCAACTGGAGCTGGACTCACAAGGACTCACAAGGACACATCAGCTGGGCCCTGAGGTATAAACACAATAGCTAGGATAATCTTGGAAAATATATTTTAGGGAACCTTTCACATAAGCCAATCAACCAGAATACAAAAGACTTTCCACCCTTATCTTTTTGTGTTAGCATTCAGTGAAAAGAAAATTTGTTGGACCAATGAAGACCCTCTTTACTTGTCTTTGCTGAAACCTGTACATTGGTAACAGACAATTTAAAATGTAGGATCACAGTTTTTAGCCAATCTGTGAAAATGTGAAGTTTTCAATGGTTTTCCCATTTTGTAATGTTAATATATTCTGATGATTCTATAATGTTCCTTGGACTCTAGCAGCATGCTTGTCCATTTTCACAATTCTTTGGCCTTCGACAGACACTGAAACCCTACTCTACCGCGGCAGCTCCCCAACCCCTTCGTTCACCATCTTTGCAAACTGCGGCTTCCGACCACAATTTGTCCCGAGCCCCCAATCCTTGTAAACCACAGCTTCTAACCTCAGTTTGTCCTGAGCACTAGATTTTTGTGCATGTACAAAGCAAGATCTTGGCACATGCCCTGATCAAGAGAATCCTGTCCTTATCTCACCCCAGACCTGAGCATCACCATAAGGGAAGATATTCTCCAGCACACAGTTCCACCTGAATCCCTTTGGAAAGCGAGAAGTCCCACAACTTGAACTTCCTATGAAGAGTGACTCAGCATGACTCAGCATCCAGATCTCCAGATTTGGGCATGGGAGGGCTCTAGGGTTTCAGGCAACAATCCCTCCCCACCAGGGACTTGAGGACATAAAAGGTCTCTGATCACCTTGGGCAGGGATCCTATGGTCTTTCGGCCACTAGTCCCCACATTGCTCCTTGTCTGTGCAGACAATGAATTTGCCACTTTGTTTCCCTTGCAGCTGACGTCCATCTACTTCAATTGGCTAATACAATAGACAAGAACCTGAAGAATTCAGTTACAACATGGCTCTAGCAGCATACTTATCCGTTTTCCCACTTTTGTCTGTTCTGTAATATTTCCTTGGACTCGGGCAGACATGGCTCTGGCAGCATGCTTGTCTGCGTACCACTTTTGCCTTTTTGAATATATGCCAAATAAAACTTTCTTTTTGCATTACTAAATTTTGTGATATTTTTCCCTACAACAATAGGAAGGTACATGTGCTTATTATGGGTGTGCATGGATGGGTGTATTTCTAGGCATGTTTGTGTGTTCTGCATATATATTCGTACACATAAAAAGCACATGGGGCACAGTTATGGATACTTCCCAGGCATAACCAAACACCTTGCAGGATTGGTTCACTGCGTTTGAAGGCTTAGGGCCATAGTCTGTGGGACAACTCAGTCAATTGGTATAACATAATTCATAAAGACAATGTTCTTTGTCCTAGCTTGGTAAATAGTATCTGGAGTCTTAAAAGCTTGCAAGTGACCATCTAAGATTCTGAGACCAGCAAAGGGCTGTGCCTGCTATCTTCTGTGATATAGGAAATATAGGAAATAACTCTCTGGTTTAAAGCTATCTCCTTATTTAGGTATGCTTCCCATTTCTGGCCAAGTTGAAGAAAACAAGGGACTGGGTTTGCAGGACCAGGTGAAACTGGCAAGAACTAGATCTGACCCACCTAAAATGCACAGAACCGTCGATCCCCTTCTCTGGGTGACCCCGGAACACTTCTCCCACCTGACAGAACCAAACTTTAGCAGCCCAAGATTGGGGGAAGGCTTTCGGAAATGAGGGGTCCGAGCCTAAGATCCATTTGAGAGACCCATCCTTTTCAGACTGAGCAAGTGCAGAAAGGTGAGACTGCCCTGGGAAGGCCTTTTCAGGCCAGACCAATCAGCAAGCTGGCCCTGCCTCGAGGTGTTCCTAAAGACCCCAGACCCAATTTACTTCACCCATATAAACCCCTCGGGCAGTTGTTCTGGGAGCCGTCTTGGTGACACAAGTCCCCGTGTGCTCCTTTGCTTGGCCAACCAAATAAAGCTGCTTCTTTCGTTTTCATCCGTTTCCTGTCTCTATGGCCACTCTGAGCAGGCCTGGAACAGTCTGGTTATAATACAACTATTGGTCTGTTCTCATCTGTAGCAAAAGAGAAAGAAGGTAACCAAAGACTCAAAGAAGAAACCAGTTTACAGGACTAATAGCCCACAGAAACCACAGCCTCATCTATCCTGAGACCAGAAGATGGTGCCTGGCTACCACTACTGACCATTCTGACCAAGGATGCAATAGATGATACTGAATAGAATGGGAAAAAAAATGCAGAAGAGAATTCAAATTCCTAAAAAAGGTCAGATTTACTGGACTGGCAGAGAAGAGAGGAACGGCCGAGATGCCCTTTAAACTTGGAACTGAAGCCATTCCCAGAGGTCACCTTTACAATATCACCCTTGAGTACTGTGCTCCTTTAAATAATTATCTACAGGAGACCAAACAGCCACCATTTACCCTAAAGCAAAAACAAGAAGGTTGGGTGGGGGTGGGGGTAGGGGGGCCGTGGCAGAGAAGTTAGACTAATGGGAACAGCGAGCAAAATGGAAATAATAATGCTGACACACTTTGAAAAATGTAACCAACGACACTGAACAATATGTGTAGAAATTGCTAAACGACAACATAATTTTCTGTGTAAACTTTCTCCAAAAATACAATAAAATACTATTAAAAAAAAAGTAAAAAACCCTGTGGAGCACAATTCTACTCTGACACACATGAGGTCTTCACGAGCTGGAGAGGACAACAACTGGTGTTGCTTGTAAATGGTTGTAATTAACTTGAACAGATGTTATTTGAGAGGATTGTTGGTCCTCACCCATTAACACATAGATCACTTTCGTGCTACCCCAGAAGATAGAGGCATGGAAAACTTGGGCTTAAGAGGATAGGTTACTATGAGTTGAAATGAGTTTCAACAGGAGAGGAAGGAAAAGACTGCGAAGTGGCCGCAGGGTGCAGTGGAAAGATGCCGAGGAAAGGAACAGCAAGTGAGATGGGGGACGCTGGCATCAGGGGCTCTCTCCCAAAGTGTGCCTGTCTATCATCTTCTTTCTCTTTGACCTCAGTTTTCTCTCCTTCCTAGAGAAGTTATTCTCTATCAATTTACACAATGAGGATTTATCGCAACTCTGAAAGGCATTTAGGAAGAACTGGTCAAAATGTTTTTGGTCTTTTTTTTTTTTATTAAATAATGCAATATAGAAGGAACACTTTATTCACCTTGTTCTAATGATAAAAGGACAAAAACACAGCAGGGCAGCATTACATAGGCAATCATAGTCTTTAGACCTATATTCTCTCTTTGTCTCTGGCTTTTCAGAAAAGAGTATGCAGGGAGAGGATAGACATAAAACGAGAGCAGGAGAATCAGGAAGAAGACAACTGGAAAAGCAGTAGAGAAGGAACATGTAGCTGAATTAGCAGCAATGGCAGGTCTTTGATTCTTGCTATATTGTTTTCATGTAATAAGTGAAAACGCTGATAAGGAGACAAGCTAAAGAGTAAGTACACCAATGAGGAAATTTCTCATACAAATGTTTTACTATTAAATGATCTATTTACACATATAACAAAAATTTTTTTGTTCTATAGCTAAACACATTACAAATAACAAAAGCATTTTAGCTCCTCAACAAGGTGGTGGATTCCAAGAATTGCATATCCTATTTGGATTGGAAACAGCTCAAAGCTGCCCCAGTGAGCTTTCCTGACTCCTCCACTAACCACCACGTGCCCTGGTCTGCACTACTGTTCCCTTGCCCGAGAGCTCTCATCTGTGACAAGAGAGTGTGAATCCCTAATGTCCTACAGTCCTGCATGCCCCAGAGTGCAAACACCCATCTCTGGGCTTTCTCTGGCAGCTCAGAGAGTCTTGCCAAGACCATGGCTGCCCAACGTGCAAAGACTCTACCATCTAATCAGGCCATCCCAGGTTAATTCCATGCTTTGAGGCTTTAGGAGACACAGCTCTGTGCTTGGGTCAGTTGAGAGGGACAACAAGAAAGGCTTTTCTGTTTGTGAGAAAGGAGGTAAACCTGGTTAGCCACAGTCAGGGTATGAACGCATCACATTTGTTACTATCATGAGGTGTTTTTACAAGCACATGTGATTTTCCCTTTTTTCTACTCCACTTAAAATAGGTGTGAAGCAGGAGTGAAAAGGAAGGTTTAGAGCTATGGCAGAAGGAACAGGAGAGGGGTGGTGATCGTTGGGGAGGTATACAAAGAGAAGAGACAACATGAGCATTCTGCCTGCAACTGGGCCAGGCTCCCTTCACTTTGACCTTGAAAGACCAAAGGCCCGGGAGAAATGGTGACATTTCCCCTTGGCCATTTCCAGCTTTTTTATTCTTCCTACCTTCAGAAACTTCATGCTCTTAGCAAAGTGTCATGTGAGAGTTATGTCAAAAATGACTAATATTAACTATGTTCTAATAGCACAGGAACCCTGGTGGTTTGTTGTTAAGAGCTATGGCTGCTAACCAAAAGGTCGGCAGTTCAAATCCACCAGGTACTCCTTGGAAATCCTATGGAGCAGTTCTACCCTCTTCTATAGGGTCACTATGAATCAGAATCGACTTGAAAGCAACTTTTTATTTTTTTAAATAATAGCAGAAGTAATTGTAGTTTAAAGAGCAGCTCAGAGACTTAGAATTGGAATGAATCTTGGCAGCTATCTGGTCTACCTGCCATCAAGTACAGGAATTATTTCTGCCACATCCCTAACAGATTTTCCAGGCAAACGGTCCTCAGACACTGGTGTCCCTCAAGCTTTTCATAAGGCAGCTGCCAAATTATAATCAATGAGTAAAACTTACATATTGCCATACTATAGCTACACAGTGTTATAGAGCTATCTGATGATGATAAACTGTGATGGACACTCTTGGTGGGCAGGCTGAGGAGCATAGCTAATCAGAGAAAGAATGGTATAATATTAGGCCACAAGACCTAGAACATGTGTGGATGCTCCCTCACGAGTTCAGGAACTTAATAATTTTATGTTAATAGTGATACAGCACTGGAGAGTGACCCAGTGAATGGCAAGAAGGGTTTTGTTTTTTAGATTTTTAAAATATTATTCTCTAAAAAGGGGTGTTCTCCTTTAAACCTCTTCACTGGTGCCACAGCCCAAAAGGGTACATTGAACAGAAATATGCTTAGAACCACTGATCTGGGTTCTGATTCAAATGCTTCCAACAACAAAGAGCACGAGTTTCCAGTCAGGTCTCAAGTGTCTTAGTTATCTAGTGCTGCTATAACAGAAATACCACAAGTGGATGGGTTTAACAAAAGGAAGTTTTTTCTCTCACAGTCTAGTAGGCTAGACATGCAAATTTAGGGCACCAGCACTAGCAGATGACTTTCTCTGTTGGCTCCGGAGGAAGATCCTTACCATCAATCTTCCCTTGGTCTAGGAGCTTTTCTGCAGAGGAAACTCAGGTCCAAAGGATGCACTCTGCTCCCCGCACTGCTTTTTTGGTGGTATGAGATCCCCCTGTCTCTCTGCTCACTTCTCTCTTTTATATGTCAAAAGAGATTGACTTTAGACAAAATCTAATCGTGTAGATTGAGTCCTGCCTTATTAACATAATTGCCACTAATCCCATCTCATTAACATCATAGAGATAGGATTTACAATGCACAGGAAAATCACATCAGATGACAAAATGGTGGACAATCACACAATACTGGGAATCATGACCTAGCCAAATTGACAGATAATTTGGGGGGACACAATTCAATCCATGACATCACATATCCTCTAGGGTTGTCTTTTTATTCACGCATTCATCCAGTATTTAGCTACTGGGACCGTGCACAGAGAAGGAGTACGATACCATCTCAGCTCCACGATGGGGTAGGGGAGAGAGGCAGCACTGAATTAGGCCCTAGAGGACATTCAGGATTTAACCTAAACAAACACCTCTGCTGGGTACTCACTTGTAAATGTTTACTTTTCTCTCTGCCTTTCAAGCTAATGACCAAGTCTGCCAAGTATGTACTCAATAATAAAGACTCTCACTGGTGAAATGATTAAATACCTCATTTCATCATAGCCACACAAGATTACTTTTTGGTCTAAAAGACTATGTTATCTTCCTCCTCTCTACAAATGCCCAACACTGACTCACCCTAGTTCTGGTTTTGCAAGCTGTGTATATTTTTCAGTAACCACAAGGGAGTCCAGTTTCACCTATTGCCATACTTGGACTTAAAAATTGGCACATCCTTGTAAATATATCCTTTTCACTACTTGAATTAAAAAAAAAAAAAACAACTTTCTTGACTTTTCTATCCTCTTGTCTGTCAGTTTGTCATACTGTGGTGGCTTGCATGTTACTATGATACTGGAAGCTATGCCAATGGTATTTCAAATACCAGGGTCACTGTGGTAGACAAGTTTCAGTGGAGCTTCCAGACTAAGACAGACTAGGAGGAACTTGGCTGTCTACTTCTGAGAAAGTTGGCGAGTGAAAACCTTATGAATAGCAGCGGAACATTGTCTGACACAGTGCCAGAATATGAGGCCCTAAGGTTGGAAGTCACTCAAAATACCACTGGGGAAGAGCTGCCTCCTCAAAGTAGAGTTGACCTTAAGGATGTGGATGGAGTCAAGCTTTCGGGACCTTCATTTGCTAATGTGGCATGACTCAAAATGAAACGAAACAGCTGCGAACATCCATTAATAATCAGAATGTGGAATGTAAAAAGTATGAATCTGGGAAAATTGGAATTCATCAAAAATGAAATGGAACACATGAAGATCGATATCCTAGGTATCAGTGAGCTGAAATGGACAGGTATTGGTCATTTTGAAGAGGGGAATCATATGGTCTACTATGCTGGGAATGACAAATTGAAGAGGAATTACATTGCATTCATTATCAAAAAGAACATTTCAAAATCTTTCCTAAAATACAAGGCTGCCAGTGATGGGATAATATTAACACGGCTACAAGGAAGACCAGTTAATGTGACTATTATTCAAATGATCTCTTTAATGTGTTGAAAAGCAAAGATGTCACTTCGATGGCTAAGGTGTGCCTGACCCAAGCCATTGTCTTTTCAAATGTCTCACGTACTTTGGACATGTTATGAGGAGGGACCAGTCCTTGGAGGAGGACATCATGTTTGGTGAGGTAGAAGGTCAGTGAAAAAGAGGAGTCATAATTGCAGACTGGAAAGAATATATATTTTCACCTAGCAGTGGTTCCATACCTAAGAGTTTAAAAGAATCTGTCTGTTTTAATAAGTGCCTTGAAAGGAAACATCACATGTGGCTGAGACTATGATGGAAAGGCTGCAACTCTGATGATATGGGGAAGTGCTCCAGGAGCCGCAGATTTTCCCCCTAAAACACGGGAAGCGAGAGAGACTGCACTGCAAGCAGTTGTTGCTTAAAGTTCATCTGGGCCCCAAGCAGATGCTGTGCCCACACCAGTCTCCAGAACCAGGTCCATGAGAGGCTTGGCTGATGTGGATGCTTTGAGGAGTCATCGGGTGTTTAGGGCCCATGTAGGAGGAAAAACCCTCATTACTAACCACTTGGCTGCCCTAAAACTTGTTGCAGTAAGATGCTCACCTTGGGAGATGTGTGGAAGCTAAGCTGACCAAGAGAACAGCAGATTCCTATCTTCTATCCTATGTTCACTCTGAGGCATATACTCACTCCAATGCCTATGCCTATCATTTATTTGAATGTTTAATTCTCTCTCTCCTAGTATATAGAGTTGAAGTCTCATAATAGCCTCATATCTGCCCTTTTAGTCTAGTTTCAAATCTACATGGAGAGATCCCACTGAAATGTAAGTTCAGTTGTGTCACTCTTCTTCTCAAAACCCTCCAATGGCCTTTAATTTCATGCAGACTGAACGTTTACATCCTTACACTGATGACAAGGCCCTGCATGACCTGGTCTTCCTTTATCTCCATGACCCATCACCTCCTCTTTGTCCCCCCTTCCCTCATTCACTCAGCTTCATTCCCACTACCCTCACTGCTGTTTCTAACAGATCAGGTATGTTCCCACCCCAGGGCGTTTTCACTTGCTATTTCCTCTGCCCTAGTGGTGTTAAAAGCTACAACAGCTAACCAAAAGGTTGGCAGCTGTAGTCTACCTGGCACTCCTTGGAAACTCTATGGGGCAGTTCTACTCTGTCCTTTAGGGTCTCTATGAGTTGGAATCAAATCGACGGCAATAGGTTTGGTTTTTTTGTTGTTGTTGTTATTTCCTCTGCTTGGATAAATATACCCCTGATGCATACATGGCTAGCTTCGGTTCCTTCAGGTCTTTATTCTCCAGTTACTTTCATACAATGAGGCCTTCCCTGGACATCCTACCTACAATTTTAACCCAACCTGCTTTGCTAAATACTTCACATCCCTGTTCTCTGTACTGTTTTTGCTCTTTAGCTTACTAACATACTGTATCCAACTACTGTATTTTTACTTTTGTTTGTAGTCTGTCTCCCTCACTAAAAGGAAAGCTCAGTGATGGCAGAGTCTTTTGACTGTTTTGTTCACTGCTGTATCCCTAGTGCCTAGAACAGTGTCTGGTGCATAGTAAGTGTTCATTTGTTAAATGAATGAAGGAATGAAAGTTAAGTGCATGTATGATACAAAATCACCATGGAAGTGGCCAGTCCTAAGGTTTCAATTAAAAAAGGGGGGTATCATTAAATGCTTCCTAGATTTCTTCCTGGGTCACATTTTATCTTCAAGGAGAGCTTTTTCTCCCACAATTTTTCAAAGACAATAAACGGTTTTGATTGCATGCGTCACCTAACATCTCTTAGTTTTTTTTTTTTCTGATAGAAAGTAGAGAAGTTAGAATAGTTGATCCCTAAGATCTCTTCCAGATCTATGATTCAGATTCAATGAGCTGTTAAAATGGGAAGCTTCCTCAATACAGAGAATACAAGGCCACACCCTTGAAATTCTGCTTGAGTGAATCTAGGTTCCTGAGAATTTATATTTTTATAAGGCTCCCCAGGTAATTCTGACGACCAGCCAGATTTTTACAATTGAGTTTTTGCTGACCTACAATAGCCATGGTGAATTAAGCTTTTGGCTAAATCCTTAAAGGCAGACCAGAAATATCCCAGGCAAGCCTCTTCTTGACACACTGCATGCACACGGCTGGAGGAGAGGGATCACATCTATTATGTCTCTCCCTGGTTACACCACAAGGCTCTGCCTATAAATGTTACCAGCTGACTGAATGCATCCATGGTTCCTCTGCGCCCCCCACCCCCGCCCCTTAATTAGCTTAAATCCCAGCAGTATTTTGCCAGTTCTAACTTGGCTAAATTATCTCCAGAACAACCAGAGAAAATGATGAGTGTTTGGGGTGTTTGTTTTTGCTTCTGTTTCTGTTTCCCAGTAGATGAATGGACTCATTTCCTCTCAAGCTGGTCTGGAGAGGAGCTTCTTTTTCTTTCCCTGAGGAATAGGCGGGAGAGGGAGGGTGAGCCACAGGAAGGGGAGGGGACAGATCACACCTTCGGGTGGAGGCTTCTATAAGCTTCCATAAGACTCTCTAGCTTCCTGAAGCATTTGGCAGCTACCATCACTATATTGGGAGGAAGTGAATCCCCTTCCGCAGATCTTAACCCAGGAACTTATTCTTTTTTTTCTTTCTTTAAAATGTTATTGTGGTGAAAAACCTTTGCCATTTCAACCATTTTTATATGCTGAAACACCAAATTTACACGTACAATTCAGTAACATTAATTACTTTCACCATGTTGTACTCTCACTTTCCATGTTTTTTCACCAAAATCTTTCTTTATCACAACTTTTACTTCCTGCTGCTCGTCTCCATAACCTTTCTTCTTTGGCTCAAACCATGGCTGCCCTGAATGGGTCACTGCATTCTTTTTTTAATTGTGGTAAATATATGGGAAAAAAACAAAAAAACACACACATTTACAAGGCCTTTCCTGGTGGCACAGTGGTTAAGTGTTTGCCTGTTAAACAAAAGTTCCTCAGTTCAAATCCACCAGATGCTCCTTTGAAACCCTATGGGGCAGTTCTACTCTGTCCTATAGATAGGGTCACTATGAGTCAGAATTGACTGGATGGCAGTGGGTTTGGTTTTAGTTGGTTTATTCTTGGAATTTGTCCAGGAGGATTGATAAGACTGAAAGAACATTATCACAGAAAGATTTGTGAATATCTTGGTGTTAGTAAGGAGTGGGGATAGGGTGGTAGGGTTTTGTGAAAAAGTGACAACTTCCCAAAGATGGTGCCACAAAACCAATATAAAGTGTTACATGGTGACAGGAGGAGAAAACTCCCAGTGGCCAGGTATTGCCTGGGTACACAGTTCAGTGGTATAGTCCGGCTTCTAACTACTCACCAGTAGGGCAAAATGTTTTACTTGAGGAGAGTACGACAGCATAGGTTAACTTCCCCTTTCCTCAAAATCGGGGGCAAGGTTATCTTCCCATCCCCTTTAAGGTCACAGCAGGATATTTTATGGAATGGGTTCTTTGACAACAGGAGAAAAGACACAAACACTGTTAGCATCACAATGCACCTGAGTTATATCAGGAGGAAGTTAATTTAAGCAGAAGAGAGAACTCTCTTATCTCTTCCTTTGAGGAAGACCTGAGGTGTTCTCCTGCAGCTCAAAGGCTGACAGGCTGGCCAGAGGTCAAAGGTAAAAATGGACCTTGGTGGAAGATCAGGATACGTGAAGGAAGGAGAGACCTAAGAGACCATGAGAAAGGAAGGAGAAGAAACAGTTTCTTCTTTCATGCTTATTTGAAGTGGAATCAGTGTGGACCAAAAGTCAACTGGAGGAATAAAAGTCAAGATAACCTTACATCTTTTAGACAACATGGTGCGCTAGAGTGTCTAACAGTGAGATTCCCTCTGCTTTTCTTCCTGATGCAGAGGGTTCACCTGGAGCTACGTCCTTATGAAGCAAAGAATGCCAATTTAGTTAGCTTTCATTCAATTTAAAAGGATTAGTTGTTACAGTTTCTGGTGATTTGTGGCATTGAGAAGAAATAAGGCTGTAGTTATAATAACATTGGCAGGGTCATTCTTCGATGCTGAATTTTTTTTTTATAGAGAAAGAAGGGATAAAGAATCCATCACTTTTGTTTATTAGAATTATGCTTGTTCGAAGTATGCAGAGAGATGGGTTTTGTACAGAGGGGGTTTCAGTCATTGTGATGTAGCTGATTTGATGGTATTAATGTCTCTGCTGGAACCCTGGTGGATCCGTTTGAATCCACCACCTGCTCCTTGGAATCCCTATGGGGCAGTTCTACTGTCCTATACCGTCATCATGAGTTGGAATTGACTTGATGGCAGTGGGTTTTTTTTTTTTTTTTTAATGATGGGACACTTTGATGCAGTCATTTTTGTGTGCAATATATCTAGTGATTCATGTAAAAACATCTCACAACAAATAGCCCCTTCTCTTTCTTGAACCTCACCCTGTCCTTTATTTTCTTCCTTTTGACTAGCTCTGTGATGACGATTGCATCGCTGACCTTTACCAGGTTCCCTTGATAGGGTGCTAGTTCTGCAGTCAGTGCCCCTTGGGTGGAGTTAAGGAATCTGTTCATATGACGTAATAAACTGCAGGAAATAGTACAGCAGCTGAAGGATCACACAGAATTTATTTGGTTTGGACATTTATTTTTCTCCAGAACACTAAAAACGATGAAATCAGCTGCTACTGGAGCCATTACAGTGGATGTTCATGTAACTCTCAGAACAAATTCTCTGAGTGGTGAATACTCCATCACTTGAAATGACATTGCTGAAATTCAAGTTTACTTATGTAAAAACATCAAGCGAGAAAACTTTTAAAGTTCTATCCATAATCCTCAGCAAGCTTGTTAGAATATTTTAGAAATAGGAAAGGTGTGGAAGGCAGGATAATATCCCCACCCCATCCCTGAAAGATGTCCATATTGTAATTCCAGAAACCTGTGAATATGTTAATTTTCACAGCAAAAAGGACTTTACAGATATAATTAAATTAAAGATCTTGAGCTGAGAAGATTATTCTGAATTATCTGGGTTGATTCAGTACAATCAGACGGGCCCTTAAAAGAGGGAGGCAGCAAAAGTTCAGAGTCAGAGAAGTCTCACGATGCTACCCTGCTGGCTTTGAAGACTGAGTCAGAGACCACTAGCCAAGAAATGCAGGCGGCCTGTAGAAGCCAGAAAAGGCAAAGAAATGGATTTTCCTCTAGAGCCTCTAGAAGGAACATATACTGTTGACCCCTTGATTTTAGCCCACTGACACCCACTTTGGACTTCTGACTTCTAGACCTTTAAGTTAATAAATTTGTATTGTTTTAAGCCACAAATTTTGTGGTAATTTGTTGCAGTAGCAGTAGGAAACAAATACAGAAAGGAAAGCTCATGAACTCTGAACAATGAGAAAAATCTACCCTTTAGAGGAGATCCACAGAGCTCAGTTGGGTGCACTGTCACCAAGGAACTTGAATTTCAACAGAGAGAGACTGAGAGCATCCAACCATTCACAGAGTTCTGAATTCCAGAACCCCTAGCCTCCTCTGGAATTTTATATCATTGTTATTCTCTCTTCTTTGTAAATGTTAACCTGTGGCTTTCTCCTGGTTCCTTGTCATTAGCATTTAAAGGCCTCAATCTATACCATTAAAAAAAAAAAAAAAAACTTTACTTAATGCCTTTTCAGTTATTGCTCTACCCCTTTTTCCTATTTAAGGAGAAACTCTTTGGAAGAGTTGTTTATACTCTCTGCCTCCATTTCCTCACCTCTTTCTGATATTAACCCACTGCAATATTTTTTTTTTTTTTTTTTTCAATATAGGTTTTGTTTTTACCTTCACTATTAACCTTGGCCTTGCTGAGGTTACTTGTGTCTCTAAGTCCAGTGGACATACTGCCCTGTGGATTTTACCTGACCTCTGAACATTTGCCACTAGTGGTTAAGAGCTATGGCTGCGAACCAAAAGGTCAGCAGTTCCAATCCACCTGGTGCTCTTTGGAAACTCTATGGGGCAGTTCTACTCTGTCCTAGAGAGTCGCTATGAGTCGGAGTTGACTCAACAGCAACGGATTTTGGTTTTCTTTTGGGGCTAGTCCCTCCTTAAAATACTTCTCCCTTGACTTCTCTAACATGACAGTGTTTCCTCTAAACTTTCTGGTTACTTTTTCAGTCTCAGCTCTTGGGCTTCTCTTCAGAATAATTATTATATGGAGAAACTTATAGTCCTGCTCTTAAACTTTCTCCTTTCTCTCTCTCTACGTCATCTCTATTACTCTTGTGACCTTGGTTGCAATCTGTTTGTGTGAATGACACCCAAATTTATAACCCTGGGTCAGACCTGAATGAACCTGGATGCCTATACTGAAATGTTAAAACTCATAAGCACCTCTGATACAGCATATCCAAAACCATATTCATTAACTAAACCTCAACATAGATTTCCCTCTGACCTTCTCTAGTTGAAGATCTGGCATCATTGTGCATCTGCTTGTTAAAGTTGGAAATCTGAGACTTACTTTAGATTTCTCCTTTATCCTCATTCTCCTCCATCCATTTTCTCACAAAGTCCTGTTGATAAAAACTTTTAAATATGATTTTTTAAAATAATTGTTTCCATCCCCATTAAAAAAAAAATTTTTTTATGCAAAATGCTCAAGCCCAATCCTTCACCACCATGCTCTAGTAATTCTCATTCAAAAATTATGTTCCTCATTTCAATGGACTTCCTAATGGCACATCTGAGCACTTAAATATTTATTGTTGGAATCTACAGGGCTCAATTTGGAAGAAACCAAGAGCAAAGTAGAAGTCTTTGGGGAAAGGTCTATAAAAGTGGTTTAAGTGCCTAAGAAGCAAAAGCAGAGTGGGTAAGAAAATACCAAAGTAGGGAGAGGTTCACAGAAACAAATAACTGCTTATCAATCTTATCTCTAATTCCTAGTGAGCAATTGTATTTAAATGTATTTTCAGTAACTCTCCCTCTTTTATTTTGCCCAATTTACTATTGTTTTAAATTTCACAGTTAGACAACAGCACTAAGAAACTGACTGAAAGTGAGGTGAGGGCCAGAGATGTCTCTGTTAAGTTAAATTGGCAGCATAGAAATTCCCTCTTCTTAAGGACAGACTGTGGAATAGGGTTATTTCAATTCCTCCTCCCAGTGGAATGCCATTCCAATTTTATCAGCTAGATTTTATTTTATTTTATTTTGTAATTTCAAGATGTAATTCCATCTTGAAATTACAAAAGATAATTTAAAAAGTAATGGAGGAAATCCCCAAGAGGAAATTCAAACAAGCTATTTTTTATTTAGGAAATCTTCTGATATCCAGTACAAACGTTAATTTTCATAGATTTTTTCCCATATAGTTACCCACTTTATCAGGTAAATTATATTCCTTGAGAACGTTCTCAAAGCTAATGGTAAAGAAATTATTTTCAAGTTGTGCTGAAATCCAAGACACTTAACCAAAACCGAAACCAAACCTGTTACCTTCCAGTCAATTCCGACTCATAGCAACCCTACAGGACAGAGTAGAACTGCCCCATAGGGTTTCCAAGGAGCACCTGATGGATTTGAACTGCTGAGCTTTTGGTTAGCAGCTGTAGTTTTTAACCACTATGCCACCAGGGTTTCCAAGACACTTCAGAGAGGCATGAACAATTGTCCAGAGGGCTGTGATGAAACACTCAGCAAAATTTTTCCACACTGGTGCTGGGAAGTTGTGCTGTATATAACTGGAAGTTTTGTTGTACACATTTGCACAAAAATAATATTAGGAAAATCATATTTATAATTTTTAGAGCTATTAAAGAATTTTCATAATAATGATTTCACTTTTTTTCTTTGTTGTGTAGTTCTATCTTTAATACTTGTGACAGTGGGAAAAGAGAGGGGGAAAGAAGAAGTGGGAAAAGAAACAAACATTTAGACCACTCACTTTATGTCATTTTACTAAGAACATGTTCATCAATCACCCCAATGCAGAATAAATATTTACATCTTGTTTCTATCATTATGACTAATACCACCAGAATTCTTGTATAGGAGCAAGTCTGAAATATGCAGGACACTTTTCAAACTCAGCAACCTAGCCTACCCCTCCTGTCAAGTATCCATGTAAACTCATTTAATAAAATGAATCTTTGGACCATTCAAGAGATACCTGAGTCATCTGTCCCTTCAATATCTTCTGATCAACAAGGGTCACAACATATCCATAGCGGTTACACGCTTAAACGGAAAAAAGCCAGACCATTGCCATCAAGTTGATTCTGACTCATAACGACCCTATGGGACAGAGCAGAACTGCCCCACAGAGTTTCCAAGGAGCGCCTGGTGGATTCGAACTCCCAACCTTTTGATTAGCAGAGGTAGCTCTTAACCACTACACCACCAGGGTTTCTATATGCTAAAAAAAAATGCTAAGCACGTCTCAATTGTTTATGGAATAATCCTGGCTTTAAAAGAATAGAACAACAGGCCAGGTGCCTCATTATTTTTTGTTTCCATCTATTATTAATTTTTGATCCAGCGAATACTAAGATAATAGGAATCCTAGGAATTGGCAGCAGAGTTACTATTTAAACCTGTGGGCATTTGTTCTGGCTACTTTCCAAAATGACCCTCCCCAGTGTCTTCTGGTTCTAACCACCTGGATAAACAAAAGCTTAGGGCATGCATTAATTTTCAGCAGGCCGAGTTCCTATTTTTGTTTCTGGTTTAAGACGTAGGAATTATTTAAATTTAATCTACATTATGTATTTTTTTTTTTATGTATTAATTGGCCACCTCAGTCCTTCAAACCACTTACACTGAAATTTCAGATTACAAAGTGTGCCTAAATTGTGAAAGTGCCTGTTCGTTTTTAGCATTCAGATTGGATTTAGTCAATCAGCCGAGGTTATTTAAATTTGGAGTTAGCCTCAAAAAATTGATATTGTTAGTAAACATAACAGGGTGATTTTTAGTTCTAGAAAACAGGACATGTGACTATCAGTAACTGAGAAAATGGGGAGTTTATTACTGTACATAAGATGAAGTCTGGAGAATTCCAGGGTTAGCTCGTTTCATGGCTCAAGGAAGCCAGGTTGGTTTCTCTTGGATTTTCTTGTTCCCCCCTCCTATTTTCAAAATGAATATATTCATCACAGCATATTGTCTAAAATCTGGAAGACAATAGAAAGTCCCGCCTTGTCGCCCCTTTTTAAGAGCTAGGAAATCTTCCCAGGATGCTCCCAGCAGAATTTACCTTCTGTTCTATTGTCCATGGCTACAGCACATGCCTAAAGCAGCCGTTTATAAGGGAAATAGGATCAGTATGATGGATTAAGACTAGTAAAAGTTAACCCTCTGAAGCGCATTCTCTGCCTAAATTATTTTAAAATTGGGGTTCTGATTACAAGAAAGAACAGTGTCTTTTACAAAGGTAACTAATAGTGTTTGTCACAGTGAACAAAACTATAAGAAATATCAAGAATAGCGTATCTATCAGTATCATTTTTTGTTATAAAAAACCTGAAAGGCCAACTATAACTGGCTTAATAGAGAATTTATTGGCTCCATAGATAGGGTTAGCTTCAGGCAAGACTTGAACTATTGTCCCCAATAATGTAACCAAAGATTCGGCTTTTGTGGGTCTCTCTGCTCTTTTTTTTTTTTACAGTCAGTTTCATCCTTAGCCTGGAACCACTGTGGTAACCAGATAAGCCATTTATCTTCCAGGGACAATCCTTCTTGCTGTCTAGTGTCTAGAGGGTCTTTACCTGACTCTACTACAGAAAATTAAGGAGATTTTTTCCTCCATAAATTTCAACACATATCCCTCGTCCTATTAGCTCATCTTTAAATCAATCTCTATTCCAAGGATGGGCTATGCAATTGGCTTAAGTCAAACAGGACCTTCTCTGGAGATAGAGCGTGAAGTCAAATTTCTTAATTAGGTAATTTAGGGTACCATTAGAGAGAAAGCATATATTTCCTATTAACGTTTATATTTAAGTCTGGTAGTTTAAGCTTACGACATTGTAATGCATTTAAAACAATGCAATTTACAACAGTAATCTTCTAACAAAAATGAAAGGAATCAGGAAGATGAATGAATGAATCAATGAATGAATAAAGACCCCTCCCAATTATCATATTCTCATATTGTATCCATTTTCCTAGTAAGAGTTTCCATAAATTTAATAATTGTTTTCTGGAAGGTAGCTAAAAATGAAGCAAGTTATAAAAATCAAATGTTTAGGAAACATTTGGTGAAAGCCACACCATTATTAAAATTCTAACAGAATAAGTAGATGGTTGCTTTGGATGCAATTTATTGGTTTTGAAAAAGGTTAAGAATTATTCAGTATGACATTTTGATATTGGGGAAATTAAACTAATGATTTTTTTTGCTAAAAAACTAACATAGAGTCCAATTAATTTAGATTCAAATTTGGCTTTGATATTTATCATTAGAAAAGACTTTTTTAAATATCAAAAGAAATAAAAAGAAATATTTTTGTGACATGTAGTTTTTAGTGCAAAATGATGTTTAATGCAAGGAATATCAACGCTTCTAGCATAGTTACTATATAGCCAGAATATTTAAAAGAAAAAAAATTATTCATACATTCTAAAATACTCTTACACAAGTTAATAGTGTCCAAGGACCAGAGTGAACCTACATAAATACAGTATAAAGGGGGGGTAGCTCCCAAAAGAAGTAAAGGGAGGATGCAAGGTCAACAATCACATAGACGACCACTACAATAATTTACAAAAGTCTCTCTTTGTCAGTTTCCTCATTTATAAAATGAAAATGTTAATTCATGTTATCGATGAAAATTTTCCCAACTCTAAAGTTCTATTGTCGTATTATCGACTTTGGACTTGTGGGCACATATTCTAAAGTATTTTGGCACTTAGTATAATGCATTGTACGGTTAATTTACATGTTTATATTTACACTCCCTACCCCTGGTTTGGAGCCCTGGTAGCGCAGTAGTTAAGAGCTTGGCTGCTAACCAAAAGGTCAGCAATTGGAATCCACCAGCTGCTCCTTGGAAACCCCATGGGGAAGCTCTACTCTGTCCTATACGTTTGCTATAAGTCAGAATCGACTCGACAGCAATGGGTTTGGTTAATGGGTTTGGTTAATGGGTTTCTACCTGTTCTAAGAGCTCATACTACATCTATGTTGCCCAGCAGTGGGTGCGTGGTAAGTGTCAGATTCTTGTTGAGTTAAATTGGAGGTAATGATGGTGATTTATGACTGTCTTATTCCATAGGTGAATAGCTTATTTAGTATCCCTCTAGCATCACTACAAGAGTCCCTGAGTGGCAGAAACGGTTAAGCACTAAACTATTAACCAAAAAGTTGGCAGCTTACACCCAAGCAGAAGCTCCTTGGAAGAAAAGCCTAGTGATCTGCTTCTGAAAGATCATAGCCTTGAAAAACCCTATGGAATGCAGTACTGCTCTGTACACATGGGGTTATCATGAGTCGGAACTGACTTGACGGCAATGGATTTGGTTTTTTTGGAGTATTACTACCAGTCCAAAACTACTTGTCAGTTCTTTCTTACAGACAAATAAATAAAATGGAAGAACCAATGATGGGCAGAAATGACTTGGTCAATATCTCTATCTTTATTTGTTTTAAATTCCAGGAAATTATGAATCCTATTGATAATATGGCACCCTGGTGGTGCAGCGTTTAAGAGCTTGGCTGCTAACCAATAGGTCAGCAGTTCAAATCTACCAGCCGCTCCTTGGAAACCCTATGGAGTAGTTCTACTCTGTCCTGTAGGGTCACTATGAGTTGGAACCGACTCGGTGGCAACGGGTTTTTTTTTTTTTTTTCTTGGTTTATTGATGATATACTATCACAAAATTACATATTTTCATATAAGCATAAATCTCCAAAAAAAAAAAAAGAGGGGGGGCCAAAGGAAAATAAAAATGTGAAGAATGTGGGTAAGTAAAAACTTTAATTAAAATTGAAAAAAAAAAAATTGACTCCCAAAATTGGCTCTACATTAACAGCTGGTATGAGAAAGGTTTGAAAAGTCAATAGGACAAATTAAACCCTTAAATTCTCAACTTTTTGCAAGGATGGTATAGGAGTGTAGATGTCTGTGTAGTTCAAGAACATCCAGAGAGAAAATATGATTATGAGACACAGGAAGGAAGAAGTAAGAGAGTAAGTGGTTGATATCCAACAGGGAATTCTGTATCTGGTCTTACCCCCCCTGAAAGTTGTTCTCTTCCTGTCAAAATAGCCCAACCTGCCACTATACTACAGAATCTATACGGGTAGAGAGGAAGGAAAAGAGAGAGAAAAGAGGAAGAACAAGATCTAGCAAGGCAGTAGAGTAGAGAGAGCAGCTACAGGAATGAGTAGTCATTGGGCAATCTTGCAGAGTATGCTTTAGAAAAGAGTGAGTCTGTGAAGTCTCGGCATTGTCCCGTGCAGTAGCAAAGTAGAAACTACTACAGAACCTCAGTACGCAAGATTTTGTGATTACGTTTTGTGTGAGAACTTTGAACAATTGCATATGGAGAGAAAGAGAATTCTCTGCTTTTAATATAGAAGCCCTGATACAAGAGAGTGACTCTACCATATACAGTCTGAAACTTAGACAATGAGAGGCACAGGAGAGGATGGCTAAGTCCTGCAGAACCTTGGCGATGATGCAAAATATGAATCGGGCCATGGAGGAGTTATTTTTCTTGAGTAAGAATTGAAAATTAACACTAGAATTACATTGTTTGCTCAAGGAATAACTTTAGAAAACTGTGTATGGGATGGTTTCAGGCTTTCCTAATCCTCTTATCTTTACAAAGTTCTAAGTCAAACAACCCTTCAGATATTGTTAGAGATAGACATGGGAAGTAGATGGAAGTGCCTGATTCTAGCAGTCAGGTATCTGGAGTGGTAAAACTGGATAAACAGCATCATTTCCCAAGTGCTGGTTGTATAAGACCTGATCCTACCTGGCTGTGCTCCACATTACGTACACATATGTACATTATGTATTCGTATACATGTCAGTATGAGCAGGAGTCAATAGAGAGTAGCTAAAATAATAGATTCTACCAATCCAAAGTTGTTAACTGTCTCTCCCCCCAAATCAATGCTACTCTTTTTCTATAAAAACAAATCAACCTAAAAGTTTCATCTCATAAAAAATTCTAATGAATTAATATCAACCAAATGAAAAGTGTAAATAAATGGAAAAGTACAAATCAGCAGTTTTGAATGGAGCTCATTTATTTTTGGAGGCTTTAGGGATTTAGACTCATTCATTCATCCAGCAAAGTGCCTATTGTATGCTGTTCTCTAACGTAGGCCTTGGGGATAAGATGGTGACTAAGAATCAGACACTACCCTTCAGGAAAAATACAAATGCTCAATTCATATTCGATTCAGAATAAGCTTGTTTTTATATCAATAATCCATTAATTGGCTCAGTTTCAAGATCAAGAACTGCAGATGTTCTCAGAATAAAAAAAGGACATTCCATGATGAAAGTAAGCATCTTGAGAAATATTACAGTAATTTTAAAATGTAAAATATATTGATTAGTTTCCAATAGTCAAGAAGAATGTGACTAGAATCATATATAAGAAATGTTTTCCTTGTGTATGAACAGAAATTAAATTACAATTATAACACTAATATTCAGGGAAGGGGTCAATCTGCATTCAAACTAGAGCCCTTCCACTCACTTGCTGTGCAAGCTTGGCAGAGATTTGAACTTTCTGTTTCTCCATCTGTTAACAGGCCTATTAATACATCAATACAGTACCTCATAGGGTTGTAAAGGGCTTAAGTGATTTAGTTCATGTTGAGCTCTTAGAATTGTGCCTGACATAGTAATTGCTCAAGAAATGCTAGTTATTAATATGATTGCCTACTTGCTGTTTCCAAGCACATTCCCCAAATTAAGGTGGCACAGTGGTGAAGAGATCGGCTGCTAACCAAAATGTCAGCAGTTCGAATTCACCAGCTGCTCCTTGGAAACCCTGTGGGGCAGTTCTATTCTGTCCAATAGGGTTGTATGAGTTGGAATTGACTTGATGGCAATAGGTTTTAATTTTCTGGTATCTTCCTGTAAATCAACTGATGTTACTGTTTAGCACAATGGTCAAGTAGAAGTTTCCATTTGTACAGGTTCACAGTACCATAGATCTATTTCTAAAAGCCTAAAAGCTCTGAAAAATGAATTTTTCATAGCTCATCTAGTGGCAAAATCTGACCTGAACTGATCTGAATTCATTTGGCAGAAAACTTGGTCTGAACTAAGGAGAAGCTATCTAGAGCATTTATACATCCCCTTAGTGTAAATATTAATATATTTGAGTATGAGGTGCTGCATTAGACCCTACTAGAGTTATCGTTCAAATCTGAAAAATTCTTCTTATTCAAACATATTTGTCCCCCAAGTTTCAGAAAAGAGATTGTAGGCCTATACTGGTCAGGGTAGACAGTATTAAAGAAATTTCCATTTGGCTCTGTGAGGCAAGATTAATCAAGCAAGAATGTAAGCTTTAATCAACTTTCTAGATTAGAAAAAATGTGAAACTTGTTTCCTCTATGACATTTGTTATCACTCAATCAATCCTCTCTCCTACTTTTTGTCCAGCCCACTATAACTTCCAAGAATCAAGTTATTTTGGTTTTGAAACATTTATCAAATTATGCTAATTCTACCCCTCCTCCTGATTATTTTAATTTCTACCATCTCCCCCCTCACTATTCATCTTCATATAAACATACCATAGAGCATAGGATAACACAGGCTCAAATTGTTGGGTGTAGGTATGTATCTCCTCAAGTTTGTATTTCCATCTACCTCTACCTGTGAGGAGTTAAGAAGGATGAGTCCTGCCAAGTATGTTGCCCTCCAGCACATGTCTTATTATAAGTGCACCACTGGTTGGAAGAACTGTCTAGTCTTCAGGCGGTTCATCTGGTTTTATTTCAGGAAGTGGACAGCAGATCCCGATCTAAAAGGCCCATTTTTGTTAACTACCCTTAGGATCTCCAGGAATGACTAGGAAAAAAGTTCTCTAAGTTTCCTCTCTTTTTTTATCTTCAGGGAATCTAAGGTCTTTTGATGTGTTTTTAAATTCTCCAGATAGGCTTAATCTCCACATCGGATTTAACCACAAAAACTGTAGCTGGGTTTAAAAATCTGATCTCACTCGTATTTCTAATAGAAAGCAGCAGTCTAGGTAGAGCTGAACCTGAAAATCTCTTCCAGGGTACTCAGGATGTTTTCTGTCTCTTTTATGGTCACAGGTGCCCCAAGAAGTAGAACTATTTGTGGCCAAATGTAAAGTAAAAGGGCAATGTGGCCAAAAAGTAAAGAGGCAAATATAGGCTTAGATGTTAATCCAAACAAGTGGAACATTCAAGCCCCAGAAAGTGAAGATCCAGTTTTGAAGGAAAGATGGTAAAGTGGTGCCTATGTTTGAAGTATCCCTGGGCCATTTACTCCTCGTGTGACCTAGGGAAAATTACGTCATTTCTCCAGGCTTTAGTCTTTTGGTCTGTAAAGTCGGGACCATAATACCCGCTTTTGCAGAATTGCCCCAGGCATTGCTAGAAAATTACTGAGGTGGGATTCAAATTCATATCTGTTTGTCTCCAAAACCACTGGTCTTGTCCTTGCATCATGTTGTTTCTCAAAAGTTCACATGTGAAACAGAACTTTTCTTCTGCTGTTAAGCAATCATTGCTGCTGTTGTTAGGTGCTGTCAAGTCGGTTCCAACTCATAGCAACCATATAGGACAGAGTAGAGCTGCCCCGTAGCATTTCCAAGGCTGTAATCTTTACAGAATCAGACTGCCACATCTTTCTCCCATGGAGGAGCTGTTGGATTCCGACTGCCTGCCTTTCAATGGGGTCGCTATGAGTAGGAATCAACTCGACAGCAATATGTTGTTTTTTTTTTTAATAGGACCTTTTTTTTTTTTGATTAACAGCCAAGTGCTTAACCACTGCACCACCAGGACTCCTTAGCTGTTACAATAGTGTATTAAAAACAGCATTTGGACAATTTAACTTCTGATGATGCATCTAGGATTTGGATTTGTTGATGGGGGCTACATGGAGAACATGGCTAAAATGCTAAATTTAAAAGACTACCCCATCCTAGTAACAGGGTGGTGGGTGGGTCAATCTGAAGATGCATGTGGGTTTTGTATGGTTAGATGTAAGCCTGGTTAGGCAGTAGACAGCAAACTTTAGGAAGTCCCACTGAAACATGTGAAGTGCATTGAGAGCTGAGAAGAAGAGTAGAAACTAGAGCAGAAATTTCCAGGTGCTTAAAAAATCTAAACAGAAAGTTAAGAAACTCCTCTTGAGCAATCCTAGTGTTTTGGGTATGACAGCTCCAATAAATCACCAAAAGGAATTGACTCAAGATAAGGGCCTGAAGCTAGCTTGTCATCAAAGAAGCCACTTTCCTCCTTGACTTTCTGGAATCCTTAAAGTTCCAAATATCTTTGATATACCTCTAAACACAACATTAAAAAACAATAAATTATAAAGTACATCTTCCTCTTTTTTTCCTAAACCCAGGAATTTGTTTCCAGTCAAGATAATAGGAAAACAGCTATGGAGCCCATTGTTGTATACTATTCATGAGGACTCAGAATTTATGTTTTAAAGGAAGGCTACTGAAGCTCTGGTGGTGCAGTGGTAAAGCATTTGGCTGCTAACCAAAAGGTCAGTGGTTCAAATCCACCAGCCACTCCTTGGAAACCCTGTGGGGCAGTTCTACTCTGTCCTTTAGGGTTGCTGTGAGTCGGAATCAACTTGAGTTTGGTTTGGTTTTGGTTTACCGGAAGAATAGTGTGAAGACACTGCCTCAGGTCAGTGGCATTTCCTTGCTTTTGTTGTTTCCTAATAAAAAATTTTTTTGATAGTGGTGATGGTGGACAAGTGGGTATAGGACTTTTAAAAAAGTGGATAAAGAGCTAAAAGAAGACAAAAGATAGGGAATTGGAGCATTAACTCTCCATTTTCCATTAATTATTTCTATCAACTATCTCTGTATCTATTGATAAATACAAATGAATTATTATTATTATTACATTATTAGGTGCTGTAGACTCAGTTCTGACTCGTAGCAACCCTATGCATAACAGGACAAAACACTGCCCGGTCCTGCGCCATCCTCACAATCGTTGTTATGCTTGAGCCAATCGTTGCAGCCACTGTGTTAATCCACCTCGTTGAGGGTCTTCCTCTTTTTTGCTCACCTTCTACTTTACCAATCATGATGAGCTGCTCCAGGGACTGGTCCCTCCTGATAACATGTCTGAAGTATGTGAGACAAAGTCTTGCCATCCTTGCTTCTAAGAAGCATTCTGGCTGTAATTTTTCCAAGACAAATTTGTTCCTTCTTCTGGTAGTCCATGATACATTCAATATTCTTCACCAACACCATAATTCAAAGGCATCAATTCTCCTTTGGTCTTCCTCATTCATTGTCCAGCTTTTGCATGCATATGAGGCCATTGAAAACAACATGGCTTTGGTCAGGCACACCTTAGTCCTTAAACGGCACTTTTGCTTTTTAACACTTTAAAGAGACACTTTTTAAACACTTTTGCAGCAGATTTGCCCAGTGAAATATGTTCTTTGATTTCTTGACTGCCACTTTCATAAGCGTTGATTGGGTATCCAAGTAAAATGAAATCCTTGACAACTTCACTCTTTTCTCTGTTTATCACAATGTTGCTTTATTGTCCAGTTGTGGGGATTTTTGTTTTCTTTATGTTGAGGTTTAATACATACTGAAGGCTGTAGTCTTTGATCTTCATTAATAAGTGCTTCAAGTCCTCCATGTTCAGCAAGCAAGGTTACAGAGTACACTGACTTGTGGTATGGAGGAGAGTATGATATGTGTTTTTTAGTTTTCCTATGGTCAATTTATAGGAGAGGGTATAGGATGAGTCCATTTAAATTATGAGTAAGTAATAATATCTCCGGAATCATGAGGACTTCACAGTGTTATCTAGCAGCAGGAGATGTACCTCCAAGCTTCTCAACAGTCATCAGAACACCCTGGAATATTATTAGTATTTGCCTGACTACATCTCTGTCCCCTCCCCTGCATGTAAACCCTTTGGGGGATATAGACAGTATGTTATCTGTCTTTATATCTCCAGTGCTTCACACAGTTCCCTGTCCCACAATGGATGTGCCACAAATGTTTGTTGACATCTTAGCAATATTGTGGAACCCAGTGTATACCTTGGGAAGGTAAAGAAAGCAATTCCCTTTCTAGGCTCTAGTGATTGGACTGGTTGTGATGTGGCTTCTTTGAGAGCTATTTTGTGTTCTTATTGGATGATGTGCTATATTTAGCTTGAAAGTCACATTTTACATAAAAGTAAATATCTCAGTTGGCTAATCCAAGCCATTCAGAGCAAGTTTGTTTATGTCTAATAAAATTACACAATGCACTAAGCTACCGGAAACTCACATTCTGTCTCTCTCCATTTTCCAGCTAAATTAGGCTCCAAGAAAGGAAATATACTTCTCTCTCACAGCCTACCACTTCTAAACAACCTCAAAGGCATATTCCCCTGGGTTATACTTTGGCAGAACACTGCTGTTAGCCTCTGTATGGGGTCATGTGAAATACTGTGATCTGGACAGTCAGTGGTCTACCATTCACTACTGGATATCACCTTTCTTATGGCTCCCTCATGGGAAAATAAATCCCAATGTTTATTGCAGCAGGAAAACCATGGGAATGATTGGAGAGTTGTGCTACATACAACCATTAAAACTCCTGTATTTTATTTAGTTCTGGACAATTACTAGTTCAACATTGACCATGTATTGTTGTATGGATTTCCCTATTCCATGCCCAATCATTTATACTCTCAGCTGGAATATACCTTTTACATTGCATTATTCTTCAATTACTAATACAGATGGACACATTAGCCAACAAATCTGAGAAAGGTAGAGCACTGGTTTCATCTGCTCATGAATTCTTTGTGATTTACTTAGGAAGTCGATATGAAAAGCTGCCACTCATTCTTGCATGCCAAGCTTTGGTATTTCCTACTTAGTGAGGTTGCCAAACGTTTCTAGGGATCTACTGAATAGTGATACAGTTTAAAGGTACATAAATAAAGGATCATACAATACTCTACTTTGAAAATCATAAAGGCATATATCATTTTGCAGACGCATAAGCAAGATGAGAAGGGTCTAGGGTCTAGCTTTAAGCGGAAGATGCCAATCTGAGTTCCCTTGGAAGCTTTGGAGACTCAGGAATGTCAGCCTTGCTTTGCAACATGTTCTGAGTCTTTCCATCTTGTTACGTTATAGACACTCCCACTATTTTGTCTAAGTTTAACGTAAGTCTCTTTCACACAGGTGCTTGTCTTGGCAAACACAGGGAAAGTGAGGAAACTGCCAAATTAAAATGAACACATTTCAAAAATACTGAAATTTGATCCATGTATTGATTCTTTTTCACAGGACAGGCAATAAAAACGGCCTTAGAGATGATTTGACATTCTGGTCTTCCCTAAGAAGTACAGATATATACAAGCCATTCTATCCAGTCTTCTATTTCTCTATCTTGACTAGAAAATGTTTTTAAAAAAGGACTTCCCATTAAACCAGTAAACATCAGTGCATCGTTGTCTTAGTGCTCTATAACTAACACTTAAACACAAAACAAGACTTCCTTTATTGAAAGTGTCCTGGACCAGATGTCAGAAAATGAGTGTTGCTTCTAGCTCTTACACTAACTAGACATGTGGCAAAGGGAAAATACTTCAGAGCTTTTATAAGCTGTTGAGACTTGGACTATCGTATATTAAGGGCACCCACCCGTTAAACCAAACCCATTGCTGTCAAGTTGCTTTTGACCCATAGCAACTCAATAGGACAGAGCAGAACTGCCCCAAAGGGCTTCCAGGGAGCAGGTGGTGGATTTGAACTGCCAACCTTTGGTTAGCAGCTGTAGCTCTTAACCACTGTGTGACCAAGGCTCCATAGTTGGGAAAGGACTGCAAATTAGGTAACAAATAAAAAGTTGCAAAAATGTAAAAAGTAGAATTTGCTTCCTCCTCAAATGCAACTCATTATTAGAACATGTTTATCCAAATCCTGTGTGGTGTACCCCAAAATTCAATTGATTTCTTCTTTTTTTATTTTTATTGATCTCCTATTCCCACTTGTTAGCAAGGGGAAAACATGAATTTAAACTTGCCCACTCAAGGTAACTATGTCCTTCTAGTTTAAAACATTCACTCCTAAGTCCCTTCAGGATTAGGTCAGTCAGTTCTGGGGTTTCCTCTCCTACTTTCCCCTACCGTTTTCCACGCTACAGTCTTTAAGGAGTTTATATACCATCCTGCTGTGGTTTGACAAAAGGATGCCTATTACTTGTATGGTCCCTGCTGTGGTCAGTCCTGCCCCACCTGGTCCCCAGGTGTTCTGTGCTGGTTCGTATCTGCTGAACTCAGCAGGTTTTACCTGTTTTAGGCTGCTGTGCTGAAACTGGATGCTGAAGCTTTCTGGTTTCTGATATATCCCTTGTTCTCCAGATCTCAACACTCTCTCCTTCTGGCTCTATCCCTTTTTTGCCTTGCCCTCCACCCCAGTTGGGACACATAAGAGCTTCTGTTTTTCCTCACAGTATATGTGAGACACTGGCAACCAGAAGTACTCCTGCTTCTGGCCAGTCACCATGGGGTATCTCAACAGGCCTTGAGACTCCTCACTGTGGCAAAGCAGTGAATTAGCTCCAAACCAAACTGGACCTTTATACCACTGCCTACTGCTTTCTCCCAGGGGCTTGGCCTTGTGCCAGTCTTCACAGACCTTTTCTCTCTCCTTTCTTAGACTCTTCCTCCTAGCAACAGAAAGGCAAGAACTTTGTTCACATCATATCACATTATCTCCCTTTCTTCTCAATGGTATAATCCATGGTCAATTTTCAGAGCTTGGGTCCTTGATGTACATTACAGGTTGAACAACAATATACTGCCATTTTTGTAGGTAAAAAATAATTAAATATTGGAAGTTTCATGTGATTCAACCCATGAAAATTTGATTTTGAGAAAATATGACTTAAAAATCCCAGTTTGAACAGCAGAATTAGATAATTATGCTTTGTACTATACAGTGGTTTTTTTTTTACTCTACAGTTAGCACTTTCCCCTACCCTGAGGAGTGAGCCTCAGCCTCAAGGTCTACCCTAATGACAAAATGAAATTTGAGGGATGTTATGTACTGAACTGTATTCTCCCAAAATATGTGTCAACTTTGTTAGTCTATGATTCCCAGTATTATGAGGTTGTCCTCCATTTTGTGATTGATATAATTTTCCTATGTGTTGTACATCCTAATCTCTTCCTGTGGTTAATGAGGCAAGATTAGATTATGTTAAAGAGGATTAGGGTGGGACGTGACACCCTTGCTTAGGTGACAGCCCTGATCCAATGTAAAGGGAGTTTCCCTGGGGTGTGGCCTGCACCAAGTTGAACTTACAAGAGAGAAAAGGAAAAGGAAGCCAGCAGAGAATGGGACACCTCATACCATCAAGAAGGCAGAGCCAGGACAGAGCATGTCCTTTGGACCCAGGGTTCCTGCTCAGAGAAGCTCCTAGTCCAGGGAAATATTGATGACAAGGACCTTCCTCCAGAGCCAACAGAAAGAAAGCCTTCCCCTGGACCTAATGCCCTGAATTTGGACTTCTAGCCTACTAGACTGTGAGAGAATAAACTTCTGTTTGTGAAAGCCATCCACTTGTGGTATTTCTGTAATAGCAGCACTAGATGTCTAAGACAAGGGAGAAACAAAAATAAAACTAAATTACTGAGACTAGAAATTATATCAGAGGATATTCCAAAACATTATTTTTCTACTACTATAAAAATTCGAATCAGGAACCAATACAATTGTTCCATGTTTTCCTTGAGGAAGTGTTGTGATAGCACTAACACGATTATATTTTATTAGGAAGAAGTAATGCTAAAACTCGTATATTTCTTATCTAATTTTTTTGAACTTTTCTTTCTGTTTTAAAGAAATGTTTGAAAAAAGGGACAAGAATGACTCTTAATATTACTTAAGACTATGACTCCTTTATCTACTTCTGTAAAAAGTTAAGATTTTTAAAAAGCATTTCATATAAATTTATTTCACTTGGTCCTTAGTAATAATAACCTGTGGACCTCTAAATTTCTAATGGATTTGCCCCAAATCAAAGAACTGTTAAATTATGTGACCAAGGGAAATGATTGGGCTTAAACTATTGGTATGTTTTGATTATTTTCCTCACCCAAATAATCACCCATTCTGGGAAAGAACCATAAAGTTGGCTGTCCCCGGAGCTGTACAAGCTGTGAGATGTGTATAGTCAGCGTGTGTGTGGAAGATGAGGCATCAGATGATGTCACTATTCTACAGGCAGAGCAGAGTGATAACTACTCAGCATTGTAGTTCTATTCTTAGAAAGCACCAACCTAGACTAGACAAGAATCTTTTATGTTCCTTCACAAATAGAACAAATAACCAGCTGCTGTCAAGTTCAAGTCCTGGTGACTTCACGTGTTGCAGAGTAGAACTGTGCTCTATAAGGTTTTCAGTGGCTGATTTTTTGGAAGTAGATCACCAGGTCTTTCTTCTGATGTGCCTCTGGGTAGATTCGAACTTCCAACCTTTAAGCAACCAAGCATTTAACCGTTTGTACCTACCCAGGGACTCCCACGTAAATCTAGCCCACCCTTAGCTAAACAGCTGCTGTCTACCTGCACTTAGATTTGCCCTTAGGTATTATTTCTCTCTCCCCATGGCTATTTAAGGAGCCCTGGTGGCACAGTGGTTAAAAGTTTGGCTGCTCCACAGTAGTCAAAACAGCCTGGTACTGGTACAACAACAGGCACATAGACCAATGGAACAGAATTGAGAATCTAGATATAAATCCATCCATGTATGAGCAGCTGATATTTGACAAAGGACCAGTGTCAGTTAATTGGGGAAAAGATAGTCTTTTTAACAAATGGTGCTGGCATAACTGGATATCCATTTGCAAAAAAATGAAACAGGACCCATACCTCACACCATGCACAAAAACTAACTCCAAGTGGATCAAAGACCTAAACATAAAGACTAAAACGATAAAGATCATGGAAGAAAAAATAGGGACAACCTTAGGAGCCCTAATACAGGGCATAAACAGAATACAAAACATTACCAAAAATGATGAAGAGAAACCAGATAACTGGGAGCTCCTAAAAATCAAACACCTATGCTCATCTAAAGACTTCACCAAAAGAGTAAAAAGACCACCTACAGACTGGGAAAGAATTTTCAGCTATGACATCTCAGATCAGCGCCTGATCTCTAAAATCTACATGATTCTGTCAAAACTCAACCACAAAAAGACAAACAACCCAATCAAGAAGTGGGCAAAGGATATGAACACACATTTCACTAAAGAAGATATTCAGGCAGCCAACAGATACATGAGAAAATGCTCTCGATCATTAGCCATTAGAGAAATGCAAATTAAAACTACGATGAGATTCCATCTCACACCAACTAGGCTGGCATTAATCCAAAAAACACAAAATAATAAATGTTGGAGAGGCTGCGGAGAGATTGGAACTCTTATACACTGCTGGTGGGAATGTAAAATGGTACAACCACTTTGGAAATCCATCTGGCGTTATCTTAAACAGTTAGAAATAGAACTACCATACAACCCAGAAATCCCACTCCTCGGAATATACCCTAGAGATACAAGAGCCTTCACACAAACAGATATATGCACACCCATGTTTATTGCAGCTCTGTTTACAATAGCAAAAAGCTGGAAGCAACCAAGGTGTCCGTCAATGGATGAATGGGTAAATAAAAAATTGTGGTATATTCACACAATGGAATACTATGCATCGATAAAGAACAGTGACGAATCTGTGAAACATTTCATAACATGGAGGAATCTGGAAGGCATTATGCTGAGCGAAATGAGTCAGAGGCAAAAGGACAAGTATTGTATAAGACCACTATTATAAGATCTTGAGAAATAGTAAAAACTGAGAAGAACACATACTTTTGTGGTTACGAAGTGGGGAGGGAGAGAGGGAGGGAGAGGGTTTTTTATTGATCAATCCGTAGATAATAACTGCTTTGGGTGAAGGGAAAGACAACACTCAATACATGGAAGGTCAGCCCAATTGGACTGGACTAAAAGCAAAGAGGTTTCCGGGATAAAATGAATGCTTCAAAGGTCAGCGGAGCAGGGGCGGGGGTCTGGGGAACATGGTTTGAGGGGACTTCTAAGTCAATTGGCAAAATAATTCTATTATGAAAACATTCTGCATCCCACTTTGAAATGTGGCATCTGGGGTCTTAAACGCTAACAAGTGGCCATCTAAGTTGCATCAATTGGTCTCAACCCATCTGGAGCAAAGGAAAATGAAGAACACCAAGGTCACACGACAACTAAGAACCCAAGAGACAGAAAGGGCCACATGAACCAGAGACCTACATCATCCTGAGACCAGAAGAACTAGTTGGTGCCCGGCCACAATCGATGACTGCCCTGTCAGGGAGCACAACTGAGAACTCCTGAGGGAGCAGGAGATCAGTGGGATGCAGACCCCAAATTCTCATAAAAAGACCATACTTAATGGTCTGACTGCGACTAGAGGAATCCCGGCGGCCATGCTCCCCAGACCTTCTGTTGGCACAGGACAGGAACCATCCCCGAAGACAACTCATCAGACATGAAAGGGACTGGTCAGCGGGTGGGAGAGAGATGCTGATGAAGAGTGAGCTAATTAAATCAGGTGGACACTTGAGAGTGTGTTGGCAACTCTTGACTGGAGGGGGGATGGGAAGATAGAGAGAGAGGGAAGCTGGCAAAATTGTCACGAAACGAGAGACTGAAAGGGCTGACTCAATAGGGGGAGAGCAAGTGGGAGAAGGGAGTAAGATGTATGTAAACTTACATGTGACAGACTGATTGGATTTGTAAATGTTCACTTGAAGCTTAATCAAAGTTAATTAAAAAAAAAAAAAAAAGTTTGGCTGCTAACCAAAAGGTCAGCAGTTCAAATCCACCAGCCGCTCCTTGGAAACCCTATGGGACAGTTCTACTCTGTACTATAGGGTCGATATGAGTTGGAATTGACTTGACAGCAATGGGTTTTTTTGGTGGTGCAGTGCTCGGCTACTAGCCAAAATGTCAGTGGTTTGAACACACCAGCTGTTCTGCAGGAGAAAGATGTGGCAGTCTGCTTCTGTAAAGACTACAGACTTGGAAACTCTGTGGGGCTATTCTACCCTGTCATATATAGTCACTATGAGTCAGAATCAACTCAATTGCAATGGAGTTTTTTTTTTTTTTGGTGGCACAGTGGTTAAGCCCTTGGCTGTTAGCCAAAAGGTCAGTTGTTTGAACCCACCAGCTGCTCTGCAGGAGAAGCATGTGCCAGTCAGCTTCCTTCAACATTTACAGCCTAGAAATCCTTATGGGATAGTTCTATGACTTGATAGCAATGGGTTTATGGTATGGGCTATTTGGCAAAAATTACTTAATTTCTGTACTCCTCATTTTTATTTTCCATCAAGAGAAAAGGTGGAGTTGGGTAATCTCTGGCTCTTCTTGAGCTGTTATTATCACCTTGGATGATCAAATGGAAAATATTAAGCCATGACTCTATTTAGAATCTACTATACTTTTGGTTTACTTTTTTGCATTCCACTTCTCTTAGGAGAGGAACATAGACTTTGAGTTTACTTTTCCTTGTCAGTTGCACCTTTTAATGGCCAAAGGAAACTATTTTACTAAAGTTCATTAATATATTGTCTTAAATGTACAATATTGATAGAAAAAAAGTAATTTTCATCATTTAAATTCTTAACATAAAAGCATAGTATCTGCATTAGCATTACTAGTCAATGACCAAAAAACATAAGAATTTACTTCTTAATAACATGCAAAACTACTCCTTGTTTTCTAGATTAAAATTCATTATTGCAGGAGGTAAACACTACAAATAAAAGAAATAGTTACTTACCTAATATTCAGTATTTTCCCAATTGCAATATAAAATTATTTATCCCCCTATTATATGGACAAGACAATTGAATCATAGAAGTTGCAACACAGTAAGTTAATACAGTTGCTGCAAAGTCGATTCTGATTCAAGGTGACTCTGTATGTTGCAGAGTAGAGCTGCGCTCCATAGAGTTTTCATGACTGTGACCTTTTGGAGGCAGATCACCAGGCCTTTCTTTTGGGGCACCCCTGGGTAAGTTCAAACTGTCAACCTTTTGGTTAGCTACTGAATACTTAACTGTTTGTGCCACCCAGGAACTCTAATAAGTTAATAAGAAAGACAGAATGAAAATTAGTTTCCAAAGGTTGGAACCTTTGTCTCCTGGAACAGCCTTATTCAAAGTAAATGTATTAGTCAGGACAGGGTAGGTTGGTCTATAGAAACAAACCTTGAAACTTGAGTGGATTAAAACATAGAAGTTTATTTTTCTGTCATAGAAAGCCACCTGCAAGTCCAGTGGTTCTGCAATGCAGCTCTGTTTCAGCAAAGCCTCAGGGATCCTGGGTGTTTGCATCTTGTGGCACTGCCATCTCAAGGTGAATTTTTAAATTGCCCAGGCAGGGGAAGAAAGAGATGGTCTCAGCCTGGGACAGGACGTATGTTATTTAAACTCAACATTGATTGGCCAGGGAAAGTCATACGACCTTATCTAACTGCAAGGGGCTGTGAAGGTTGGGTAGATAAGTGTATTAAGCATTAAATGCCTCTATCAAAACGAAATTTTTTAGACTGGGCAGTTCCAAATGATCTGAGCTGGCCAGGTCCTGAGGATTTAAGTCACAGGATGTACGAAGATGTCAAAATAGCCACTGTACTAGTTTCCCATTGATGATGTAACAAATTACCACACATAGAGTAGTTTAAACAACAAATTAGTTTTCTTACGGTTCTGGAGGTCAGAAGTTTGTCATAGGTCTTACACATGGCTTCCAATCAGTTCATTCCAGCTGGACCCTCTGCTAAGAATTTGCATTTCTAGCCCAGATATACTGAATCAGAATCTACATTTTAACAAGATTTCCAGGTGATTCTTATGTATATGTAAAAATCACTTGGGGGATCTTGTTAAAATGATTCAGTACATCTGGGGGTAGAAATGCAAATTCTCAGCAGGGGATCAAACTGAAACAAACCGGTTCAAAGCCCTAGTCTTACATGGCCTAAATCAAGGTGTTGGCAGGGCCGTGTCCCTTCTGGAAGCTCTGGGGGAGAATCTGTTTCTTGTCGTTTCTATTTCCCACAGGCCATCCAGATTCCTTGTGGCTCCCTTTCTCCATCTTCAAAGCCAGCAATGTCGCATCTCTCTTAACCATCTTTATAGTCACATCTCCCTCCGACCACAGCTGGGAAAGGCTCTCTGCTTTTAAGGACTTGTGTGATTACGTTGCACTCACCTGGATAATTCAGGCTAATCTCCCTTTCTCAAGTTTCTTAGCCTTGATCACACCTGCAAGTCCCTTTTGCCATGTAACACATTCACAAATTCTGGGGATTAAAGGATAGACATCTTTTGGGAGGAGGGGCAATGATTCTGCCTACTACTTTTTGCCATGATGAAATTCACTCATTTAAATCTGACGTTAATAACCAGCTGTAACCTTGGAACACCACTGTTTTCAACAGATATTCTTCTTGCTTTGGATTTTATTTGTTTTGAAAAACTATTGGTACAAATTTGTTCACACGAAACAGGACTTGAGACCAAGTTTTTAGTGTTTATATTTGTAGCAGACAGCTATCTTTTGTTTCTGCCAGGCAGTCCTATTTTTAGTAGTACCATCCCAACTTGGGTCATCTCTCCTTTTCTACTTTCAGGCTGTATGATTTGGGTGTGGTTGTCCTTACTGGAGCTGTGCTGGTGCTCCAGGAACCAAGCACACCCATCCAAAGCTTTACATCTCCCCAGCCAAGATAATTAATTCACAAAATTTCCCCCAAGAGAGTGAATGACAGGCCTTAGGTGGGGTTGTTCTAAAAGACAAGTTCTTCAAAATTCAAACTCACAAAAAAAGACCAGACTTACTGGCCTGACAGAAACTGGAGAAACCCTGAGGGTATGGCCCTCGGACACCTTTTAACTCAGTGCTGAAGTCTGTCCTGAGGTTCACCCTTCAGCCAAAGAGTAGACAGGCCCATAACACAAAATGAGGCTAAATGGGCACATCAGCCCAGGGACAAGGACAAGAAGGCAGGAGAGTACAAGAAAGCTGGTAATGGGGAACCCAAGATCGAGAAAAGCAGAGTGTTGACGTGTCATGGGATTGGCAACCACTGTCACAAAACAATTCGTGTATTGATTGCTTAATGAGAAACTACTTTCTCTGTAAACCTTCATCTAAAGTACAATAAAAATAAGTAAATAAATAGAAAAGGAGTTCTTTCCCCACTGGGGTTGCTAAGCATGTGCAATGTTGGTGTGGAGCTGCTGGCCTCTGACTCGCTACAGCAAGGGGAGAGCACACCCGAGAAGGAAACCACTGTGGAGGTAAGGAGAGTTGGAAGACAGAGACAGATTCCTGACTCCTGTTGACATTATTCAAGCCTCTGGGTCCAGCCATGGCTGAGATTTTTAATTGCAGAAACCTATACATGTTCTTTTTGTTTAAGCAAGTTTAATTTGGGCTCCTGACTCATACAACTTAAAACGTTCCAGAATAGCAACAGGAAGGTAAGCATTTAACGCACACACTCAAAGCAGTGGTTGAAGTTTTAGGGCACTTCACAGGCTGTCTTCCCCAGATGGTGAAAAGTCCACAAATCTGCAGAATAACGAGTGGCATCTTTTGTAAAAATACCACTGCTAATGCCCAGATTATTCCCTCTGTGATGCCACATAAACCCAGAAAATTCTCTATAGGTGGCAATCTTTGTGGGCATTTACTTCATATTTTATAGTCATACAAGTTGTTGAGCATTTATAATTTTGGAGGACGAATGCTCTACTCAAGGCCAGTCTAATATCAGATACGTCACTGGACTTTCATTGCCAAGTATGATATATGTTTCATGAATGCATACAGATAGGAGGTATGTGAAAACCGGGGGTGATGCTAAAGTAAGAAACGTTGATGAAAGTAAATTGAAGAGCATTTAATAAACTGAAAGAGGACAGGAAGTTTTTTTTTTAACAAGCATGTTGTGAATGTCAGGACCCAGATCCAAGAATGGGGGAAAAAAAAAGTTTTATAGTTTCCTGCTGTTAGGTTCTCTCTAGATTATTTGATTATTATTGTTAAAAGAAAGATTTACATTCCTTAACAATTACTCTTTCTTTTTTTTTTTATTACCCTGTTATATACACAACTTATTCATAATTTTTGGGGACCCTGAAATAGCATCGCTATGAGTCGGAATCGACTTGATGGCAACAGGCTTATAGTAGTAAAACTTAAAAGATCTTATTAAAACAGCAGAACACAAAATAAAATACTTAGGTTATAAAAATGTGTACATATATGCATTTATCTTTAAAAAAGAGCTAAACACACTGGGTTTGCCGTGAGTTGGAATCGGCTCGATGGCAACTAACAACAACAATATGCAAAAATAAACATTTTCTTGGGGCAGTGGGATTATAGGTAATTTTTTTAATCATGTTTAAGACTTTAGTTAGTATTATCATTAATGAAATATTTGATAAGTACAATATTTATGGTAGAGATAAAAATAATCAACTTATTTGTAAAAACGCTTATCAAAATATGCTCTGATTGTGGGAACATATGTATCCATTTCCTCAAAGGCCACTGTTTTTAAGTAGAATATCAATTTTCAAGCAGCTTTGCTGTTCTCTTAGTCCTATGACATATTTTTACTGACCTCTGTTTCCCAAGGGTGAGAATGAACATAATCTTGGGAAACCGTTTTTCTAGCTCTGTCTTTTATAAGCCTCTAATGGCTTCTCAACAGCTATAGAAGAGGTAACGGAAAGATATTTTGTTTTGATTCCCATTGTTCCAGCCATCACAAAAGGATAAGACTCTGGGAATCGGTTCTTGAACACCTCTCTGATGGCTCTTTGGTCTTAGGTAGAAAGAACGGACCCACATTTATCCCATCTCCCAGGAAGCTGAATTGTAACCATCTGCCGTATTAGAGTTGTTGCATTTCCAACTTGAATTTTGTTTTTTCCTGAAATAAGTTAGTCAGAAGAGGTTTCCAGAAGACGTTTGTTGACAAGTCTGATTTTTCAGAGGTCCTCCTTAATCATAGAGTTCAAAAGGCTCTCAACTAGGGGTTGAAAACTAGTTATTTCTTTACAGGTCAATCAGGTAAATGTGCACAAGTGAAGGCACCAGTGAGGAGCGTGGTGAACCCTGGAGCTCATTCCCCTTCTGAAGGAGGTTACCGTACAGCTCCAGCCCTTCCTCATCGCACAGGAAAGCAGCTCTGGGTCACCATAATTTCTGACTTCATGAAAAGAAAAGAAAAACAAAAAACAAATTTGAATTGCTAAAATGTGAACTTTCTCAATATTTAAACTTTGGTGAAATATTCTATGCCAACTTGTTTCAGTAATTTTATCAAAACAACAGTTTAAGAGCTTTAATAAGATGAAATCAAACACTGAGATGCCCAAACAGACATAAAACGTTAGGTCTCACAGTTTAGCTGTATACAAGAATTGGTTGGAAATGTGTTAAAGGTGGATTCCTGGTGCCTGCTCCAGATATTCGAATTCAGCTGGTTGGGGAAGCTGCCTTTTTATGACTCTTCCAGGTGATATTGATAAATATTATCTAGGCTCACACTTGAATAACACTGTTTTAAAAGACATCAGATAAACAAGTGGACACAACTTTTCAGGTTTTAACTGTTAGCTTGTATTCACATGTCATTGTTGTTAGCTGCTGTGGAGTTGACCCCCAACTCATGGTGACCTTAAGCACAATGGAAAGAAAAGCTCCCCTGTCCTGCTCCATCCCTATGATAGGCTGGGGATCAGACTGTTTTGATCCATAGGGTTTCCACTGGCTGATTTTTGGAAGTAGATCACTAGTTCATCTTAGTGTGGAAGCTTCACTGAAACCTGTTCAGCACCATACCCAAACGTGCCAGCCTTCTCTGACATAGGGGTGGTGGCTATGCCTGATCTGCATTGGCCAGGAATTAAACGCAGGCCTTCCTTATGGAAGGCAAGAATTACCACTGAACCACCACTGACCCCTTGCATTTACATAGTTGAGGTGTAAACTGTCTGCCAGCTCCCTGACCACCTTGCTTAAACCATTCAAGACCATTATCTGTGGTGCAGTGCCAGGCCTTTAACTCCCTGGGCTAAATTCATGTGGAGAGGGAGGTCGGAAAGGACTGGGTTTTGTTTGTTTTTGTGTGATGATGCCTGGTGATGGTGCCTGGACAATGTTGCCCACGGGAGACTTTGGTGTTGGCTCAGGAATGTCCTCCAAGGACCCTTATAAAAAGAATATCTTGAAAGAAGCTCATAGATTTAATCTTGACCACCCTGATACTCCCATTTGTACTTCATTTCACTATATTTCCATCTTCAGAAAACAATGTCGTTCATTTCTCTTCTGACTCTTGGTTATTGACTCTGAATAGTCCCCAAAGTAGATTGGTAACTTCTGACACTCTGGAGGTAGTTTGACAAAGCTAACAAAATTGACCATTAGGAAATGATGCAAAACAGAACATAATCCAGAGCCAAAACAGGAAGCATAGATAGGGTAGGTCAGTAAGAGACAGTCAAAACTGGCTTGGAATAGTTGCAATAGCTTCAGGGTGGGGGGCGGGGGTTGAGATGAACCATCAAAAATGTGCGGAATGGGGACAGATGAACAGTAAAGAAGGCCTGACTGATTTGGATCGCGGAAGAAGGTTCTTGGCTGCTGTACTCTTCCTCTAGGCTTTCTCTGAAGCTTGGACAAAAACAACTGTTTTCTCTTCTCTCAATCCTTCAATAGCCTTTTAGTTACTTTAAAATTGTGCATGCTTTAAAAAAAAAAAAATTTTTTTTTATATATAAATTAATTACCAATTTTCTCTGTTTATTTCCAGACTATTTATATTTGTTCGCTCTTCTAATCAGTCAAGTTCAGTAGGAATATAAACGTAGCTTTCCAAGGTGCCAATCACCTCATACATACTTTTTTTCATCAGCAAAAACTCTTACTAATCATGAAAAATACAAATGAGGGATAGGCTTGATAATAACTTTCTAATTATTTCCTTCTTGGCCTAAGTTTATCCAAAATAACTACAAATCGTCAATAATTATTCTTTAGCAATGGTTGTTCATGACATTGAGTAGCAATGTTGTAATTTAATGAAACTGTCTTAATTTCTTGGTGAATATTTCAGTGATACAACATGGAATGAATTTCATTATGTAAGCTTCATGAGAGAAAGGGATATATCTTTTTGTTTACAGTAAGTATGTGCTCAATAATATTGTGCAGGATAAAACTCATTATAATTTATATACCACTGTTTAGACTAATTTATATTTCTGTTTCAAAAACTATTTTATTTTTGAGGAGCCCTGGTGGTACAGCGGTTAAAGGGCTCATCTGCTTACTACAAGGTTGGCAGTTCGAACACACCAGCCACTCTGCTGGAGAAAGATGTGGCAATCTGCTTCTATGAAGATTACAGCCTTGAGAACCCTATGGGGGCAGTTCTACTCTGTCCTATAGGGTCACTGTGAATCAGAATTGACTCGACAGCAATGGGTATTGTATGGAGTCACATAGCAATATTAATAACTTTTATGTTTAGTGAAAAGTTATTTTTAAGAAAACTCAGTTCTGTAGAAGAGTTTACTATCTGTCCCTTGTTTCTGTTAACTAAGCCTATAGGAAGCCTATCTGTCTATGAGGTCATAGCTCAAAAACTTTGCCAATATATCTGAATTATAGATGCATTTGTGGTAATGTTTTACAACTTTTAACGTTCTTTTTTTTTGTCTTCTTGAATACAAAATCTTTTGCACTAGTTCACTGTAAGCATCTGTCTGCCTAAGGAGAAATTGAGATCTGTTACAAGGAAAACATCGACATACTATACTCAGCTTTTGACTTTCAAAACTGGGTTTGCCAGAAGCCTGTGTGGTAGACTATATTTTCCAAAGATGTCCATAATAATACATCCCACCCCACATGCTCTTCTAAAGTATGGACTGACCACACCCCACCAAGAGGTGGAATCTAATTCTCCTCCCATGGAATCTGGACTGGCTTTAGCGATGCTCTTGAAACTAATAGAATACAAAGAATTACATTTTACTTGTATATTTGAATTTAGGGTGAGTTGAAACTTGCAAACCTGCTTTATAGGTTTAGCATCCCTGAAAGGAAAAGACACCTCCAGGAAAAGGAAGGAACATGTATGTTGCCAGGAGCTTTCCTGTATTTTTTCAACAAAATATTACTAGTCTATTCCAATTTTATACAGGTGGAAAAACTGAGGTTCAGAGATGCTACATTTACACATTTTTAGGCTGAAATGTTAGTATTTGCAGAGCTAGGAATCAGGTCCCAGTTTTTCTGTTTCTTTTCACTCTACACTCTTTTTCCTAAGGACTAGATATTGAAAGCGAATCTTAAATATCTCTGACAAATAACATTTAAATCTTCACATTATACTAAGTACCCATGGATTCAGGTGCTTTTGGGAACTGGCTGGGCAGTTTTCTCTGGAGGATTTGAGCCATCACTTAAACATCAGTGGAAAGAGAAACTCGAGGGTGGTCACCGTGGAGATCTCGTGCCCCGTGCAGAAGACAGCCTGTTGACATTCTGAGGGGATATACACATGTCCAGTGTATTTGGCTAAATATTCAAAGATACGCAGGCAGGCTGTTTTGAGAACTTACTATAATTTTGAAAACACTATGAGTCACAAGTCTAGTACTGCAAGATTAAGATCAGGTGAGTCTCTAAGCCTAGCTTCTGCAGGTCCAGGATTGAGCTTTGAGACAGCAGATTCTCTGCTGGGTGATTGGGTTTGAATGGACAGCAATTTAATGCTCCTTTTTCTCATTGATTTTTTTATCATTTATGAAAGAGAGAGAGATACAGTGTGTGTGTGTGTGTGTGTGAAAGAGAGAGATTGCTAGTGAGTGGGTAACTTTTTACATTTATGTTTGGCAGTTGAGAGGCTGTGTTTATGCTCTTTTAAGCTCAGGAGCAGGCCCTTTGGCTTGTTGACACTGAAGCTTTATGACTAAGCCAGCCCCTCTGTTGTCCCAGAAACTCTCTCTTCAAACATTTCCTCCCCTGCAAACCCCGTGTGTACATTGTTGGTGCTAATGGGGAGCTCGGACACAGCCTCAGACCAGACCCTGTGTTTCTGCTTCTAAAGGTGCCTTTTATTGAACAGCTTCCTTCTCAGGCAAATGTCTGTTTAGAATGACTCATTTTTTGGGCCTCTTTCCATCTCTGTGTTAAAGCATCTTTTTGCCATATTGGGAAGAAGGTTTTTTTTTTCCCCTACAAAAATGCAAAACAGAAATAAAGGCATCATTCCTCACTTTTACTCTGGAGTTTAAAATTATTGGAGTTCTATAACATTTGGAACTAAATTTCAAAACATATCTGTGACTCATGCCTCATTCATAAAATTTTTTATTTTCTTCCTAAAAAGCTAGTTGATGCTAAGGAACTTACTCTCTGGCTGTTACCATAATAGGTTCTACAGAAAACAACCCTGAGGTTAGGGACCTCTGCTCACAGTGAAAATCTGTCCCCATTAGATATGACCCGTGTGTCCCAGAGGCCCATGAGTTATTTAGAAAACCGAAATTCTGTTCTAAGTACAGGATTGCTACAGATTTACCCTGGGGCATTTTCGATCAGAGGTCGGTGACCTCTAGTATCTGTCTTACTACCCCCACCACTTGGTCAGACAATGCTAAGGATGGGGTGTGCTATGCAGAGCTGGGAATGGGCTCCCAAAGGCTGGTCCTGGATATTTCATGGAGTCAATCTTCTTTGCAGGGTTCATGCTTATCTCCTCCCTTTCTGCATCATCTCCCCTCTTCTTCTCCCTCCTCCTCACTCCTGCAAAACAGGACCACTAGCTGCTGCTCAGCGTAGGGCATGATTGCAGGTGTTTTTTTCCTTCTCTTAAATAACTGTATCTATAAACAAGCTTTCTATTACATAGGGAACTCTGATCGGTCTAATCCGCCATCTTGGCCCTGCCCCCTACATAGGGAACTCTGAATCAAGCACCCAAATCGGCTCTTCTCCTCTGTTAACTAATATTTGGACCATAGTAGGGTCTCTTTTGGCTATTAAAATATACTCTAGTGTGTTTGTTAAGCTATCCAGTTCTGAAATGACTGATGTTAATCATAAGCTGAAGTTGTTAACTCTTTCAAGCCGTTACTTTTATCCTACCCAGTACCTTAAGCTTCTCATTAGAAATTAAGAGGAGTCTTAATAACTGGATGGAACCATGTCAAAATAATTACTTCTGCAGGACATTAGCTTATGTTCTAGTATTATAAAAGTTACTTTTGAAATAAAATACAGTAGAAGCTGAAAGACTCAAATATTTTAGAATCTCAAACGCTATTTTAAAAAGTGCTCTCACAAAGTAGGACAGCCATTCTAATACAAAACTTAGGAAGGAAAAAGGAGACAGAAAACTCTCTAAAGCCTGATACCTAAGAGGAAAACTGAAAAAAAAAAAAAACTAAACTAAATATATCCTTTTCTAAAACCGTATTATTCCATGCATATGTAAGGTTCTTTTCCACTGAATATTAAAAATTTTCCAAGGCCTTACCTCTTCTTATAAGAGTGGCCTGATTAGATACGCCTGCTTTAACATCAAGAATTGCTCCATTGTAAGTACTCAACCTGAGAGCCTTAACTTTCACGTTCAAAACTATCCTACTAGGAATCCAACTCAATGTTTTGGTGAAGGTTTTTTTTCTTTTCTTTTCTTTTTTCCCTTCCCTCTTTATCTTCTCTAATGTGGTGTTAACTTCTGTATAGTTTTAATCTGGATTAGTTGTGGATGGATATCATATGCCTTTTTGGCAGCCACTTCCCTATAAGAAAGTAAACTTTCTTTCTTGGACTGAATATAGATATTTTTTTTCTCTTTTAAATTGCTTTAAATAATAATAATGATAAAACTTAGATGGATTTTGATGGCATATATGAGATCTAGTTCAATTGCGTAAAATCAAACAACGGCCAAATGTGAAGGAACTACTGTTGGGTAACAATATTTGTTTGGCAATATTATTAAAAGTCTGTTTAAAAGTTGTGGGTGATGAAGTATAAAACTTTTAAAAAATATGAGTTCTAGGAAAGAAACATAAAATAAGTTGCCTAAAATTTATAGAGTTATAAAATCTTTGAGTATGCTTGGTTCATTAAGGAAACATCTTTGAATATGAAGGAAGCATTCTTTAGAAAGAGTCAAAAAGCCAGTAGAGTGATTAAGAGCTACTATATGTTACTGGGGAAGCCCTGGTGGCATAGTGGTTAAGAGCTGCAGCCGCTAACCAAAAGGTCAGCAGCTTGAACCCACCAGGTGCTCCTTGGAAACTCTATGTGGCAGTTCTACTCCGTCCTATAGGGTTGCTGTGAGTGTCCTATAGGGTCGACTGTTAGTCGGAATCAACTCGACAGCAATGAATTTTATCTGTTAGTGGAGCTCTGGTGGTACACTGGTTAAGAGCTCAGCTGCTAATCAGAAGGTTAGCAGCTTGAATCCACCACCCCCTCCTTGGAAATCCCATGGGGCTGTTCTGCTCTGTCCTATAGGGTTGCTCTGAGTGGGAATCAACTCCATGGCAATGGGTTTTTTGGTTACATGTTAGTAACCTAGTCACTGTGGTAAATATATTCTGATTGAGCAATTATATTTAAGGGGTTTGTCCTTCCTACTGTACCAGTCATGATATAATCTTTGAGTTTTTCTTTAATAATCCATGAAGCAGAGAACCCAGGAAAAGAAGGGAAAGAAACAGGGAGCACCAGTAGGGAAGTGCCATCCTCTGAGTGAAGGGGATCCAAGTACCATGATTATGGCCGGGAATGGAAGATCTTAAGAAGTGAAAGTGAGTGACTTCTTACTCTGATGAATGGGTGTAATGAGTCACCTGCGATACTCATTAAAAATGCAAATCGACACAGGCATACTAAATCAGAACCTCTTTTAAAAGAGCCTAGGAATTTAAATTGTCATCAATTTTCCAGGTGACTCTAATGTATGTTAACGTTTGCAATCCACATAAAGCCAATTTAGACATTTCTTTTTTCTTTTGCTACACAAAGCCAATCGCCTGTTAGGCCTCCTTTTAAGAAGAAAGATAATACGTTTGTAACCTAAGATCAAGCTAAGTAGCAACTGATAACCAGTAATATTTTATTTGAGGTGGCAGTTTTTACCAAAGTATTTTATTTCTGATTAATCTTGCTCTAAATTGTGCATCTGTACCTATTCATCTCTTAGAGAGTAACTAACAAAGGGATACTCATTAAGTACTTTCTACACTGAGAAAATACATAGTTGACTCGGAGATCTGGGTTCTGGAGCTGGCTTTAGTCTTTTGATCTCTCTGGGCTTTGATTTTTCTTTTCTGTAGAATATGGGTTTGAACTAGATCAGAAGTGTGAAGGCGAAGCCAGTCAGTGGAAATGGCCTGGGCAACCCCGTTGGGAATGATGGGAACTGGGTGACTGGAAAGACCTCATTGTGGTTAATGGTTGGCTACAGTTCAACTCTGGAGCCCTGGTGGCACGATGATTAAGAGCTTGGCTGCTAACCAAAAGGTCAGTAGTTCAAATCCACCAGCCGCTCCTTGGAAACCCTATGGGGGCAGTTCTACTCTGTCCTTTAGGATCACTATGAGTTGGAATTGACTCGAATGCAACTGGTTTGGTTTTTTTGTACTGTTCAACTTTAACCAAAGGATGCTACGCAGGAATACAGGCTCAGCGTTGCCAGGTTGTCCAACTTTTCAAGGGAAGCTAGAAATCCAGCTTTTAATGTTAATTCTCCTGATAGTTAAATGGTTCCAACTAATGCAAAATATTTAACACATACCACAAACCAATATTTTAAGGAACGATTAAAACACTATGGTGGCTGGATTTAGCCTGTGGGCTAATTTGTGACTTTGTTAAAATCCTTTCTAGCTCTAAAATCCTTTATATCTCTTGTCTTTCTCAGATATCCAGATCTGAGCTATTGCAACGGCAGCTCTAGGCACCTGGAAACAATCTAAATGGTAACCAGGAGAAAATTAGTTACTGGTAGTTCCCATATAGAGTTAATCCTGCTTCGATGTAAAAGATTCACATTACTATTCAAAGGAGTGATCCTAAGAAGGTGCTCAGAAGAGCAGATACCTGGTTGTGAAAACCTAAGATTGCTAATTTTCATTTAACATGTCATGGCTAATGACTATGTGTATACATGTGAGTTAGAATTAGACAGGACTGAAAATGTAAGCAGTTGGATTACCTATGATTCATTAAATCTATCCTATAAGTAGTAGAGCCTGTATTGCCATGTCATGTATACATACGATGAAGATAGCTAATTAGGACAAATACAAATTTCAGCTGTGTCTTACTCTTTTACAAACCATTAAGGCCTAAGAAATCTTCCTTTACCTCTCTTCTATAATTCATTCAATCTTTGATGGTTTGGATTTTTTTTTTTTTCTTTCTTAAATGTTAGATAGGTCTAATGCAATATTTCTTAACAACAACAACAACAACAGGCCATTATATATAGAACCTAGTTTGGTGTACATCCAATATTTGACATCCCATCCCTACACATAACATTACAGTATAAAAGTTTCTGCTCAGAGGTATTCCTTCAGCTGCATTTAGTGGTGTTTTCCCAAAGTTATTAGATTTCTGCTCCTTGTGTTGAACTACCCTTTGTTATGTTGATGTCTTAGAAAAATTAGGAAGTTCCATTTGACCTTTTAAAAAATACTGACTCTCCTGAGGGGGAGCAGGAAATCAGTGGGATGCAGACCCCAAATTCTCATAAAAAGACCATACTTAATGGTCTGACTGAGACTAGAGGAATCCCGGCGGCCATGCTCCCCAGACCTTCTGTTGGCACAGGACAGGAACCATCCCCGAAGACAACTCATCAGACATGAAAGGGACTGGTCAGTGGGTGGGAGAGAGATGCTGATGAAGAGTGAGCTAATTATATCAGGTGGACACTTGAGATTGTGTTGGCATCTCTTATCTGGAGGGGGGATAGGAGGATAGAGAGAGAGGGAAGCTGGCAAAATTGTCACTAAAGGAGAGACTGAAAGGGCTGACTCATTAGGGGGAGAGCAAGTGGGAGTACGGAGTAAGATGTATGTAAACTTATATGTGACAGACTGATTGGATTTGTAAACGTTCACTTGAAGCTTAATAAAAGTTAATAAAAAAAAAAATATGCCATAAGAAGCTGTAAGTATAGCCTAGCCTTATGCAACTTTTGGAGACCTAAAACATGCATCGGTCAAGAATAAAGACAAAATTCAAATTAGAAAAAAAAAAAAATACTGACTCATTTGATAGTTCTAAGTGTTTATAGAAAAGTGTAATGCCCTCTCCCTTGGCCTTTTTTTGGGAGATTTACTGACAGAGTATCTCTAAAGGTATATTGAAAACACACTGGGGTGGAGGTGGGCATCCTTGTTCTGCCACTAATGCCAGGACTTTGGACAATAAGACCTAGTATTTGTGATTCTTTATGTCCCAGATGGTTTATGTGTATTATTTCTGACTTCACAGCTACCCTGCAAAGTAGGTATTTTGATCCCCATATTACAGTTGAAGAAATTGAGGCTCAGAGAGCATAAGGGTCTGAGTGACCAAGCTGGGATTCAAACCGAATTCTATATGGTTCTGTATAGTTCCTAAATCCATACTCTGTTCATTACTTTTCATTGCCTCCCAGTTTTCTCATTTGTAAAACGTGGAGTAGGACAAGATGCTCACTAAGGTTCAACTTCTAACATCCTACACTGATATTATAGGGTTTTCTGCTGCAGGGAATATGATTCATTCTTAGGCAAAACTCCTCTTGGAAATTTTCAGATACTTCTGATCCTGGTTGAGATTTTTAAACAGGATGTTGACAGATATATTTAATATTAATCTTGTCTCACATGGCATTTGTATTCTTGCCAATTCTTTGTCACTCAAAACAATGGTGAAGCATTGTTTTCTCTGTTTTTTTTTTTTCCATTTCCACATAAACCTGCTCTATATATTTTTTCTTGTCCTAACCTTGAGCTACGGGTTTATATTTAACCAGACTCTTGCCTTAAAGATTTTTTTATTTGCACATTTGACCAACTATAATATAGATTTCTAAATACTTGTTAAATCCATAATTATCTAGACTCTCCTTGGAACATCATATGCCACATGTTCATAAAACTGTCTAACTTTGAGAAGATAGTGTCAGAGGACCATACTGCCAGTTGCCAAGTAAAATATTAGAACTAATAAAGATAAAATTTAAATTTCTTACACATCACCTATGCATCTGGAACCTACACACATACTTGCAATTACTTGCTCATTATAATAGATATATAGTTTGAGTTCACATAGTTTTTAAAGACATATGGAAATCTAAGCTACATCTCAACTAATATCAGAATTTTAGATACTAAATCAATTATTACAAAAGTTAGAAAATACTACATCTGTATTTTTCTGTTCTTCTGCTAGTTCCATCTAAGAATTAATCTTCTAGATTATTAGGTTTACATAATAGCAAAGCAAAACAAAACAAAAATGAAACACCCAGGGCCTTAATTGTCTCAGGGATGTCTACCTTTTCTTTTGAGATAATAAGTTTCTATGTAATTTGGGGGCTTTCTGCACAGGTCCAAACATGTGATGGCAATTAGATATTTGTACCATTTAATTCTGATATAAAAAAATTAAATTAGAATCTTCAGATAATGACTATTGCAATCAGCATCCTTTATTGCCTCTTAGCTGGATTTAGACTTAGTAATTTGCACAATATCTTTCATTCCCATTCCTTATAATAGTACCCTGGTGAAAACCAGCATTTATTGGCAGTCTTTTCATGTCAGTCAGTAGTACTGGGTACTGTGGGAGGATACAAATATGAAAGATATATACTCTCAAAAGCCTATGGTCTAGTAGGGAAGATATGGACACAAATTATTCTACAATGTAAAAACCAAAAAACCCAACTCACTGCCATTGAGTCGATTCCGACTCATAGCGACCCTATATGTACAGGATGGTAAAGACTAAAATTTCATAAATAGGTGCCTGAGAGGATCTGAAGAGCTGGTATTTTCACTGAGACTTGAAGATCAAGTAAATTTTAGACAGGGACATAGTGAATTAAGGGAGGATGCTCCACGCAAAAGGAATGAAACAAAGATCTTCATGACTTTTATCATTTGGTCCATTTTAAAGTAAATTTCTCCTGCATTCAGCCTCCTCCAAGCATAGACGTCTCTGAAAGATTCATCATCAAAGGCTCATTTTGAGGCCATATCTTTTAGGAATCCTTCTCCATCCAGTTGGATGGAGAAATATTATCCTTCTTCAGTTTTTCTCATATCATTAAATTAATTTCCTGTTGCTTAGTTTCACAAGTTAGAAACCCAGGAATCAACCTCATTATCTTCATCTCCTTTATCCCCACATCCAGTCTATCACCAAGTCTCACTAATTCTACTTTCAAAATAAAGATTAAATCCATTCTCTCCAATTCGACCTCTCTGGTCCAAGCCACCAAGCACTTCTCACCTAGACTATTGAAATACTCCCATTTGATCTAGTCCCTGCCCATCTTTATATCCTCATACCCTGCTACTTTCTTCCTCATTCATCGTGCTCCAAAGATATTGGATTTGTGACTGTTACTAAAATACACCAAACTGTTTCCCTGAAACCATTCCATACTTACTATTTCCTTTTGGAGCATGCTCTTCCCATCCCTCTCTATATACTTAACTCCTTGTCATTCATGTTTCAGTTAAAATGTCATCTTCTTAGAGATGTTTGTGCTGACCTACCTCTTCAATGTGTTCTCCATTTCTATTTTTCACAGGAATCTATTTCCTTTGCTGCACTTATTCCAATTTATAATTTTTAAAACAAATCTATTTAGCTTGAGCAACAGGGTAGGTGTTTGAATATCTTGTTTGAAGCAGGGTTGGGGTAGAAAGCTAAGTAGACAAGAAAAAATATAAAGTTCACCTGTATATAAATGAATCTGGAGCTCGTGGGAAAGAGCTGGACTAGAGAAATAAGTTTAGGAGTTATTAGACTATACGTGATATTTAAAGCCACAAGAATGGATAAAACCACTCAGGGAGAAACAGAAGAGAAGCGGGCCATGAACTATATATCCTCAAGATCTTCAGAGATCTATAAAACAGGATTTAGCAAATTGGACAGTGAAGGAATAACCAATAAGGTAGAAGAAAAACCAGGACTGTATGGTGTAACACAAGTCAAGAATCGAGTGTCAAGAACAAAGAAGTGGTCATCTCTGTTATACAATGCCAAAGTTCAAGTAAGTTAAAAACAGAAATATTTACATTAGGTTTGATATGAAGGTTTTTGGGGGACCTTGACTAGAGCAGTTTCAGCTGAATACTGCCATCTAAATTGGGTGGGAAGAACAAGACTATAGTGAATTAAACAACAAATGGGAGGGAGAGGAGAAAGTAAAGACAGTGTGTGGAGATAATCTTTTGAAATTTTTTATTTTAGAATAAGAACGGGACAAATGATGTTATTCCTGGTGAGGCACTGAGGGAAGTTTTTGCAAGATGTCAGATACCAGACATGTTCTTGTGCAGATGGGTATGAGGTAGGTAAGAAGGAGTACAGGAAGCAAATGTGAGATGGGTTAAGTAAGTTACATGCCTGAGAATGGTGAGAATGACAGGGTCTGGAGGATGAGTGGGAGGGCTGGTCTTGAATGGGAGGAGGAACTCTGTCTCCACTGTAACAAAAGGCAATTAGGAGAATACAGGTGAAGATCTGAAGCAAGAATTTAGATTTAGTGGTGGAAAGATGAGGGAGTCCCTATTTGGTGGCTTATGTACTCTCAGTGAATGATAGGTGAGGTCATTGGCTGTGACTAAGTGTAGAGGAAGGGTGGGAAGTTTGAGGAGAGGTATGAAGGTACAGAATAGTTGTCTTAGAGAGTAGGAAACAACCTACTAGAAAAAATCATGACTAGTTTGCTGGGCAGAGTTGGCTGTTCATCCGAGGTCTATGATCATGTAAATAAAGTAAAACCAATCAGGAAGGTTGTGTTCTTCTGTCATTAGGAATGGAGAGCAGGATAGAGGGCTTCCACCTGGTGTTTTGTCAGGCAAGCCTGATGGAAGGAGGAAATATGAGTGTGTAAAAGGAAGTTTTAGAAAGATGTGTTGGGGCTAGTTCATTGGGTGCTGAATATCAGGCTAAAAAATGTGAATTTGATTTCACAAACAATGGGAAGCTGTTGAAGAATTTCTGACTATGAAAGTGACATTTCCAAAGCTGTGCTCCTGTATAATTAACCTACCTTCAGTGTAAAGCACTAAGGTGAGTTAAAGAAAAGAAACAACCAGGGAGACTATTTGTGAAAGACCAAAACCAGACCAAACCTGTTGCCATTGAGTCAATTCCGACTCATAGAAACCCTATAGGACAGAGTAGAACTGCCCCATAGGATTTCTAAGGAGCAGCTGGTGGATTCAATCTGCTGACCTTTTGGTTAGCAGCCAAACTCTTAACGACTGCACCACCAGGGCTCTGTGAAGGATCTGGGAGTGGATAATCAAAATGTAAATGAAGCCAGGACAGACCATTGAAGGTGAAAGAGATCTTGGTATCTATGGGAATGAGACCAACTTGGTGGGAACATCCACCCACATGAGACAGAGAGAGAGAGTACTAAGGGCTGTACTAGAATTGGGCAGGATGTTACCTAAAGCAACTAAAAGCAGATATACCAAGGGACATAGTTATTATTCAAGGAAAAGAGTGAGAACTAGAGGAGTCACCTTGAGTATTGGATCCAATGAAAGGGCCAGATGTGGTCAGGAAAAGTTTAGGAAGTTGTGTGTGTAATGGGCAGGGTCAAAATGGATCAAGGTGTAGGCCATGGCCAATATAAGGGTGCTGGGTGCTGCCACATAGAGTAGGGCAGGTCACCTGCCAATTTAAAGGAATAGAAAAGAATTTGGAATGAATATTCAGTTCAGCTTTACAGGACTGGTCAATTTAGTGACAGAGCTCTAATTTGAACCTTGACCTCTAGATTTTAGGCTTTTCTAAATATATTTATGGATATATTTATTCCAAGAGTAGGGATCAACTTGATGGCAATAGGTTTTGGATTTTTAAAAAAATATTGTATACTTATATACCATCCATACGAGTTGAAATGGTAAAGTGAAAAGTGAAAAATAACAGAATTGGAAACTAGACCAGAATTGGTCTATTACAATATAGTACAAAAGAATCAGAAATATTTCAAACAAATACCAGGAGTTGATGATCTTCTTCAACCTGGGAGCCGGTAACTGTGCTATTAATCCCATGGACATCGCTGGCAATCTGAAAATTCAATCCTTTTTCCTCGTAAATCTGCCACTTGGGTGGTTTTAAATTTTTTAATTTCAAAAGCAAACTCTACTCCATCTCCTAGCAATTCATAAACATAATAAGCAATAGTACACCAGGACAGAATCCCATTAAGTTTTATTAAAAGCACATCCATCCAATGTTTCCTAACCATCAACTAAGTGCCAAACATTGTTCTAGGCTGTGGATACAGAGAAAAATAAAATACCATCTGTGTTTTTTTTCCTCAGGCTGCTAAACAAAAGGTTGGCCGTTCAAATCCACCAGCCACTCCTTGGAAACCCTATGGGGTAGTTCTACTCTGTCCTTTAGGGGGTCACTGTGAGTCAGAATTAACTTGATGCAACGGGTTTTCAAGAAACCTACAGTCTATTAGTAAAGAAAGACAAGCAAACAGATTTTTATAGTAGATGTTGTAACTGTGGTGTGTACTGGGTTTATGTGTGAAGCAGAACTCATTCTAAGGCAAGGGAGTAGGTGGGGAGGTGGTAATGGTGATGAGGGTTGTGATAGTTAAGGTTATGTATCAATTTGTCTAGACCATGATTCTCACTGATTTAGCATTTATGTAATGATGTAGTTTGGCAGTTATGCAATAATGTAGTCATCCTCCATGATGTGATCTGGTGTGATCAGCCAATCAGTTATAAGGGGAGTTTCCTCGGGGATGTGGCCTGCATCCAATATATATATGGATGTTTTGGCAAAGCTCACTTTCTTGCTGTGGATCCTGCATCTAGTTTGCCATTCTCTGACCTCCGGTTCTTGGGACTTGGGTTCATTGGCCCCTGCAGCTATGGAATCAGGAGATGCCTGTAGCCTGATGCTTGACCCACAGACCCACAGACTTGGGACTTGCCAGCCTCTACAACTGTGTGAGCCATTTCCTTGAGATAAATCTTTCTCTCTCTATGTATATGCTTCGCTGTTTTTGCTACTCTAGAGAATCCCAGCCTAAGCCAATAGTACTCACAAAAGACTTCTCTGAAGAAGGATTACAACACACAGAGGCAGGGGAAGGTACAAGATTAGGGCATCTGGGTTTTCTGGGTGGAAAGAGGAAGTAGCCTGGAGGTATTGATCTGAGCTACACTTAGGGGCACATTTCTAATACTTGCATATGGTTGGAGCTATCACTATGACACTTCAATTGGGCTTGGGTTTTACCCATTTCATGTAGATTTTATTTCTTTAGTATAATCTATATTTATTTTGTTTTTTTCCCCCTCCCTTGAAATGCAATCAAGATTTTTTTTTCACTCTTGCTTAACTTTCATGAGCACCAAATAGTGTTTATTACAATGGATACATGTAATAAATCCAGGAACAATAAAACAATATTTCACTAAAATAGAAATCTATGAAATACGTCATTAAAAAAGGGTGAGAGTACTTATTTATTTATTGTCTTAGTTGAAATTAACCCAAAGGAAAGCTAATGTAATTGAAGCAATAAAAGACTGGTAGGTCTATAAGTTTTCTTCAGGAATGTTTTCAAAGAATGAAAGCCTTTTCATATAAATAAAAGTGTTCATTAGCATGCTCCCGTGGGAAAAAAAATAAAACCTCAGACTAGTTTCCATTTTCATAAGAATTCATCCTGAAGTGAATTCTCAGCATCTTGGTACTGCTTTATTGACAAATAAATTAAGGTACTTAATTTTGTTTGCCAATATTCCCACATATACATCTTTGTTCAGAACCCACAGGTTCTGTTAAATGAATTAATGCCCTGTGGCTTTAGACAGAAAAAAACCAAAACCAAACCTGTTGCCATAGAGTGGATTCTGACTCCTAGCAACCCTATAGGACAGAGTAGAACTGCCCCATAGGATTTCCAAGGAGCACCTGGTAGATTCAAACTGCCAATCTTTTGGTTAACAGCTATAGCTCTTAACCACTACACTACCAGTGTTTCCTTTAGGTAGAAAGCAATCTCAAAAGAAGGACATCTTTTCTCAAATTCAGTTACAGACTCTTGAGACTTATATGGAAGAGCTTCAGCTATGAAAAAGAAAAAATCAGCCATTTGCATCTAAAAATGTTTACAGCATCAAGATAGACTATACAAGGTCTGATTCTAATATTTTCACTTCCTTAGATATAATTATAAAAGATAAGCACTGATTCTTACTTTCAACATAGTCAGCTCTGTGTTTCCCTCAATGTCTCCTGACACTCTCCTCGATTTATGGAGTTAATTACATTCTACAAATCTTAGCTTCTAAGACCTCAAGATCCTTAGCTGCTAAGATCCACGAGTGAAATCATTTTTGAACTGTGAGTACTGTGATAATATATCTAGGATTCTGTAGCAGGGCCATGATTTCAAATATTCTTGTGTGCGAATATAAATTTACATATCAGAATGTAAATTTATTTGTAAATGTGGGTCACACTGTGTTCTGATTTTTGGTTCTAATAACATGATCCCTGTAGATAAACATTAAAACTTTGAAATGAAGTGTGTTTTAAAAAAGTTCTCATTTTTAAAACTCCAGTTAATCTTTTAAATAAACTTTGCTACTCACTAAATGAATATGTCTATACACATATAAGTTAATTAGTTATATATATATTTATATACATATGTAATCAAAATAAATTCTGCAACCTAACGTTTTGTTGCGGTACACCCTACAAACAATAAAATAAAAGCATATTGAAAATTAGCTATCTTTTGCCAGTGATTTACTTAGCTCCCTGAGATAAGGCCAGAGATTTGGCACTCATCCGGAGTTGGAAAGACCTGTGTCCCTAAAGGGCCATCAAATTATTTCACTGGTCAGCTGGGAAAAAGGAACCAGAAGGGACTGTTTGTCAGATAGGTTGACATCTGTGGCTCAACTTAGAGGAGGAGATATTTACTTGAAGTCACAATCCTGACTATTACTGAGAGCTTAGTGTGATAATTTTACCATCTTTTCTCTTATAAATTTACAGACTTTTTGAGAGTTGAAGGTAATATTAGGATTCCAGATTAGTTTGATACTATTGATCAGAGTCCGGGAAATACTTGTTTGCCTTGGAGAACCCATGAGAGTTCTTGTTTTCTTCCATTCACTACACACACTTCTACCTCTCTTGCATCCTTTTATTTCCTTGGCCTCAGAATTCACCTTTTTGAGGCTCTTATTTATAACAAAATAAGGCCAGTCTGTGACTGAGGGCTCCTCCCTCCTTTGTTTGCCAAATTCTATTCAAAATCACCTAGAATAGGAACGGGCTCCTTCCCTATTCACTAGGAATGGCCAGGGAAAAAGTGACCCCTTTTATGCGCCCATATCGAGATTACAGCTTGGCATGGCATGACTTCTAGATCTTACTGGAAAATCAGGACAGCATTCTCAACTATCAGTTTCTGAGATTAAAGAAAGCATCTGCAGAAATGCTTTAACAATTTCAGGTCTTGCAGGCACCATTTATTATGCCAGCATGGGTTAACACACTTCTGGGTCCAAATGCAGACTAAGCAACTCAGGAAAAATGTTGCTCTTACATTTCCTCCGTATTTCTTCTAGTTATATATCCTTTGGCAAATATTACAAAATTATGGCTTTATTTGATACAGAAATTCAGAGGCAGAGTAATCTGGTCCAAGACAGTGAGTCTTTAAATACAAATATTCTTCCAGACTACCATGAAGTAAGGGCATATACATTAGAATATATATCTAACATGATCCCATTGACCATAATTAAACCCTGTGCCTTAAAATAGAAGGTTCCTGAACTTATCCATTAGAGAATAGCTTGCTGTCCCAACAGAATCTGGTTCTGTACATTCTTTCTAAATTTGATTTGATGAGCTCAAGCCCCCCCAAAGTATCCACTCTTTCCCTCCAAATTTATTTGTATGACCAATGTAGTTGTCCTCTAACCTCAATCTCCTATCAGGAAATATTCAGCCACTAAACAAAATAATAATGAGGTTTCTGGGAAGTATAGAACACCACTCAGTTTTTCTATTTTGGCAAGAAGAGGTTTATAACAGGGTCAGCTGTACCAGTATTGACTGCTGCCTGACAATTGCTTGTACTCCCTAATTCTCCAGTTCAGTTTATGGAGACAAAGAAATGTCTATTTGGTGATGTTTGGCAAAGGAGTGGCCAAGATTGCTCTGCAAATTTCCTGGAAGGAAGTATCTTCCGTCTGGGCTCTAATCTGGATTATTGAACTGCATTCCCAAACAGCACACACTCTTCTGGTGATCATAGCAGTCTTCATGGTTAAGCAGGAAACCTTTGAAATTGACCAAGTTCCAATTCCCACGTGCCTTCCTTGTCTGACATTTAGCTAGCACTTGCCCTTTCGTTCAGCCTCTCTGGACACGGAAGCCGTGAGACTTTTGGTTGTTATTTTACCATTGGAGCCCTGGTGGTGCAGTGGTTAAGAGGTTGGCTGCTAACCAAAAGGTTGGCAGTTCAATCTACCAGCCGCTCCTTGGGAACCTTACAGGGCCATTCTACTCCGTCCTATAGGGTTGCTATGAGTTAGAATTGAGTTGACAGCAACGGGTTTGGTTTTTTTTCAGGGGTTAAAGGATGGACAGAAGGAAGGGAGCACCATTTCCTGGTAATGGTATAATTCCAAAATTAGTCTTACAAACAAAGGAGGGAGGAGACCTTGACATCACTGAATTCCCACAGCTGTTGTAGCTAGAAAATTCTGGACCCCAACCAAAAATTTCAGAATGAATCTTCTTACTCTTTGTTATTTATAAAATCAGTAGATTTCCAGACTTCTCACAGAAGAAGAGCCTAAATACACAGTTTGAAAATAATGGGGAGAGAAAGAAGAGGAATTTTATATGTTCCTGACCAGATAGAATTGATTTTCAACAAATGACTATCTCCCTCCAGTTTATAAGTTTTAACGAAAGTAGATTACAGGGGACAGTAAGAGTTGTCTTCTGTCCAGAAAGCTTTCCCACCTTCTCTTATCTGATAACATTTCCTGGCCCTTGACCTCTGGCACATGACCCAGGTGTGGTCACTGACAATACCTCATTGCCTTGGCCATAGTGATTAATCTAATGGGTAAGAATATAATACAACTAGGGTCAGAGTCCTTCTGAGATTTCTTTTTTTCTTGAGCTTTTATTTAGTTTTATCTAAGAGTAAAAGCCTTTTACCACTATCACCAGCAGTGTTATTAGCACAGTACTTTATATTACCATATTTATTACTCATTTAATTTTTTTTTGTGTGTGATTTAGGTGAAAGTTTACAGAGCAAATAGTTTCTTATTAAGCAGTTAATACACGAATTATTTTGTGACATTGGTTGCCGACCCTGCGCTATGTCAACACTTTTCCCTTCTCCATCCCAGGTTCCCTGTTTCCATTCCTACAATTTTCCTGTCCCTTCTTGCCTTTTCGTCTTTGCTTTTGGGCTGGTGTGCCCATAAGTCTCGTATACATGATTGAACTATGAAGCATGTCCCTCATGTGTGTTACAGTTGGCCCTATAAAAATAAGAAACATTGTGGTCGAGTCGATTTGGACTCATAGCAACCCTATAGGGCAGAGGAGAACTGCCCGATAGAGTTTCTAAGGAGAGCCTGGTGGATTCGAATGCCCACCTTTTGGTTAGCAGCTATAGCACTCAACCATTATGGCACCAGGGTTTCTGTTGGCCCTATAGGCCTGTCTAATCTCTGGCTGAATGGTGACCCTCTGGAGTGACTTCAGTACTGAGTTAAAAGAGTGTCTGGGGGCACTTAAGGCTATGTTGGCATCTCTTGCCTGGAGGGGAGATGAGAGGGTGGAGGGGGTTAGAAGCTGATGAAATAGACACGAAAAGAGAGTGGAGGGAGATGGTGGGCTGTCTCATTAGGGGGAGAGTAGTTGGGAGTGTGTAGCAAGGTGTATATGGGTTTTTGTGTGAGAGACTGACTTGATTTGTAAACTTTCACTTAAAGCACAATAAAAATTATTTAAAAAAAAAAAAAAAAAGGAGTGTCCAGGGGGCATACTCTGGAGGTTTCTTCAGCAGCTGTCAGACCAGCAAGGCTGGCCTTTTTTTTTTTTGGTGGATTTGAATTTTGTTCTACATTTTTCTCCAGCTCTGACCCGGACCCTCTACTGTGATCCCTGACAGAGCAGTTGGTGATGGTAATCAGGCACCTGCTTCTGAGATTTCTGCATAGATTTTGTGAGAAAGAAGTTGTGTTCCTTGGAGTTGGGTATAAATTCAGGTTCCTTGGTTGCAAGTACAATAAGTCAGCTTTGACTAACTTAAGCAAATGAAAAATTATTGTATTTATGAAGTATTGTAAGGTCCTGATCAATGCATAGTTTTTACATGATTGCCTTTTCAGCCTAGAGATCTCTGAAATGTCCTTTAAAAATGAGAGCCACCCTGAATTTGTACATAATAAATTAGGGCACGACCCCCAGCTGGAAGTACTGTAATATTTCTTGAGGTCTTCTCTGTAATAAATCTCTAAGCTTTGCAGAGACTCCTGGAGCAGGCCCTTATCATTGGGGGGACTTCTGAAATCAGAAAATTTTGGCTTTGGGGTACAAGGACTCTATTTTAGAAAACACAATCTCAGTGGATAAAGAGAAGAGATAACCTGACAGGTAATCTCTGAATGAGACCTAGAGATCATAAAAACAAAGACAACCCTGCTTTAGGACATACAAGTACTACCTAGGTAATGTCCCATCAATGGGAGCAAAACAAAGAGATGACTTAGGAGTCAACATGATTTTCACTCGGGCAATGAGAAGCTAGATACTTGGTACATTAATTGTGCATATTTTTAAAAAATTAAAAGTAAAAAAAAAAAGAATTTAGAAGGATCCATTCCCTTTAGTATGCTAGCATGAAATCTATAAGCCAGGTCTCTAATGTTCTGGTGAAAGATAAGAGCTTTCACCATATCAAATGACTTAACACTCATGCATCAACCATAGGATTTAGGCAATAAAGTCTTTTGCAAAGCAACTGTGTCTTCCTAAGCCAAAGGAAGCACAGATCCTTTTGAAATCTAACCTTAGGTTCTTGCATACTGAGGTTATCAAAAGGTGCATTTAAGCTATGAAGGGGTACAATAGGCATTTCACTGATCCGGCTACTAAATAAAGCCATAAGCACTTTAGTTGCAGGCTGTGGAAATGACGGAAGGAATCTGCCTTGGGCTGTGATTATTTGTACAAAGTAAAATCAACAAACTGCACTCAGGTAGTAAGTTTCCTGTTGTGCCAGTTTTATAATAAAAGTGTTTTTCTTTTCAGCTGGACTTTCCATTGACTTAAATCATTAATTTCCTTGGATGTAATTTAAGTATATAGTCAATGAAATAGTTTATTGTATCTGGGTAAAAGAAAACACATGCACACACACAAAAGCCCTAAACCAAAACGCTGGGAGCTTAATGTTTCATCAATTTAAATATGCTTAAAAGTGTTCCTAACATTCTGCAGCATCCCTCTGATTAGAAGAGCTGAATGGTAATCTAATAGATAGGATTACTTGGAAAACAATGAAACAAATAATGAAAAAAATTGTACACTTGGGTTTAAAAAAAAAGTTCTGATTTATTTGGAAATATTTCCTTAATCTGCTTGTTAGGCTTGCATGCATTAGTTTCTAACTATAATAGAGAAGTAGCTTTATGTTAATCCAAATCACATGTCGCTTAGAACCAACCCCACCACCCCTCGCCCCCACTCCCTGGCCCTGCAGTTTGAATTGTTACAGTGAGGCTGATGTTCAGGGTAGGTGACCATGACATAACTGGTTAGATTCTGGAAGGGGATTTCTTCCCCAAAGTCGTTCACTCCCCATCTTTTATGAAATTTACCACTAGAGATTTATTTCTTGGGTCATGAAGATCTTTTGTCCATCAAGAAGAATCTACTTTTTAAGTGCAAACACCTGTGGGATGGGTGACTCTTGAAGCATTGCATTACATTTCAACTTGATCCCTAGCTGAGAGTGTATTGGATGTATGTCGGTTTTGTCCATCACTTCTCCTCCTTTCTGCTAATAGGATAGTCTTTCCCTGAAGGAAGTGCTTTCTCCTAACACAACCCTGGGCTTCTGGTGGAATCTGTCAGTCAGAACACTCTACTTCTTTATCCTTATTACCCACAGCCATGACCCAAGCTTGGCCAACCTTATTCTCCACCCCTAATCACAGGGATTTGTCCATGTCCAGGGATGGGTACCCAACCCAAGCCAGACAGTTTGTTCTTGTACTTTTTCTAACTGGAGATGGTGGGAAAATGCTTTCTTTCCTCTCCAGAGGAGAGGTAATTAGGAGGCCAGCGCATCACTGCTTATGGGTGTGTTTCCAGTCTTTTGGAACACTCAGCTGGAGGGGATGAAGACTCAATGCAGAGGGAGGCAGAGATGAGTGACAGAATGTGTCCTGATGGTATCAGAGATGCTGACTCCATTGCACTCTAAGGCTAATGGCATGTGCCTTCTTAGTTTGTTTACACGTGCCAATAGATCCCCTTCTTCCTTAAGCAGTTATGACTGGGACATCTGTCATCTGTGACCAGCAGAGGTCTGAGAACAGAAAACAAACATTTTATAAAAGGACACAAGATAAGTAAGGGAGGGGTGGTGTTCTAGGTTCAGAGGTGTGTGTGTGTGTGTGTGCGTGTGTGTGTGTGTGCCTGCCTTAATTGGAGTTAAAGGGTGGTCATTGTGTTTTAAAGTCACTAGCATTTTTTAGATTGTATTTTGACGTGAACAAGACGTAGGGCAAGGTGACAAAGGTTTCTGAGAATGAGAACTAATGTCACTCAGGGCCACAACGGCCTTGGCATCTCCTGGGCTATTGAATTCAGGGTGAGGCTGCCTGGGACCAGATGGGAGAGTAAGAATGCACACGCATTTGATTAAAGACCTTAGTTATAGTTACCAGTCCACTGACTCAGTTTCCCCACCAAATAAGAGAAGCAATGCATAGTCCAGAAGTGAGTCATTCTTTTGATCCATGCTTGACTTTAAAATGGCTGGCTTGATTGAAATGTGTATATGTTCGTAAACACATGAGGGGAAATTTTTTTCTATACTGGTACTTTTTTTTTTTTTAAACAGAAAAGATGGGCAAAGAAGAAAAGATAGGATTTAATGTTTTCTTCCCAACCCCCCAACCATTAGAGTCCTAGCACCTTAAGATTATTTTAATTTTAACCTATCAACGTATCAAAAGAACAAAATCATCATTACATTGTCTTTAAACAAACAAACAAAAAAGACCCACTGCCATCTCAAGTAGATTTGGACTCATCAATCCAACTTATAGTGACCCTATAGGACAGAGTAGAACGGCCCTATAGAGTTTTTAAGGAGCACCTGGTGGATTCAAACTGCCGAACTTTTGGTTAACAGCCATAGCTCTTAACCACTATGCCACCAGGGGTTCCAAAAATTGTCATTAGAAAGTATGTAATAGTGTTTTTTGTCAAAATAAAAGTCACAAGATTCAGATATCTTGCAATAATATCTTTTTGCATCAGCTATAAAATATAGTTGGTTGACTTCAAGCTTCTCTCGAGTGAGCTGAAGATGTTTCCCCAATGTGCTCTATGGTCGTAGCTTTTTTTATGAAACCATTTTAAAAACCCGGCTATCACGCTTTACAATAGAAACCTTGAAGCACATAATATTCTCTAACGAGTTTTATTCATTAAGGTTTCATGGTGCTAAAATTAAATTCAGAAACTGTGTTATATGTTGTTTTGTTGAAAGAGAAGAAAATTGACCTTCAGCATGTGTTTCAAGGTGACTGTGTCTCATACCATTTGAACCCAGGGAAAGCGTGATTCAAAACTGAAAATCAAAACCAAACTCATATTCAGAGCTTTACCATGCAGTCAGATGCTGGGAGTGTCTCACTTTTTGTAGTCACGGCATCACCTACTTCCTCCTCCTCCATTTGTTTCCACATTGCTCCCCTTTTTCCAAAGTTACTTATGAGTAATAAAGGAAGCTTGAGTAAGAACAATGGCATGTTCCTGGCTTTACAAGAGTGGCACACATCAAAGGAAGACATTTATCCCAGGGAACCACAGTTTTGCAAGAGATCCACTGTGCAAAAACGAACTTTGATATTGATGCTACATAAAAAACCAAAAACCGAACCCGTTGCCATCAAGTCGATTCTGATTCATGGTGACCCCATGTGTCACAGAGTAGAGCTGCTCCAGAGAGCTTTCTTAGCTGTAATCTTTATGGAAGCAACCAAGCTTTTTTTCCATGGAATGGCCAATGTTTCAGCGCAAACTCTTTGTGGCACCCAGAAACCCCGTTGCTATATTGTTGTTGTGTGTGGTCAAGCAGAGGCAAAATGCAAGAATCCAATCCTTACTGCATCAGGCTGCTGCCAGCACTCTCGTGAAGGGTAAGTCGTTGCCCTGAAGTCCGACTACCCAAATATTGCTTGCACACATCTAACCTGGGGCCAGGTAATTAACATCTCTAAGTCTCTGCTTATTTTTGTGAATTCATAAATGTACTTACCTCAGAGGTTGTCAGAAAATGAAATACACGTGAAGTGTTTAGCAAAATGCCTGGCACATAGTATTAAATGTTAACTTGTATTATTGTTAATGGTGACAATCTGAGTTGTTTTATTTTGTGTCCCCCAATGTGTGTTTATAGTCCCATAGTTGGAGAAGTCTTTTTTAAAATCAAAAGCAAAGTGGCTATTAAAATTCTTGTGAATCACCCAGATTTTGTCCCCAACCAACCTTTCCTGCTTGTTTCCGGCTCATTCTGCTATTGTTTAAAACACTATTGTCTTCCCTTCCTTGTGCCTGTCTGCACTTTTAGACAAGCTTCTGGCTGCACTGGAGAGCAGAGAGCTGATCCCCGAGGGCCAAGGGCCTTCCTTCTTAGGCACTGCCCTTCCCTCTATTGCTCTCACTGCCAACAGGTTTGTGCAGCAACACTTAGCATATCTGTTTCAGTCCAGCTTTTCAGCTTCAGAGACTTTCCCTTAGCGGAAAAGTTTATTCATTCCCTGTCTCTTAAGGTAGAAAAGAATCCTGCCTGGAGCTAGCAGCTCGTGTGCTGTCTGCATTCATGCTAAATGGAGGTCAGGGCAGGCCAGCAGGGTGCTGGGCCTGGATGCAGCCGGCATTGCAGCCTCACTTTTTGCTTTGTTGCCAAGAAAACTGTATACATGATGGGCCAGTGTATAACTGTCACATGGTAATACTGACCTCTAGGGGCTGGCTTTCCTTCACATAGAGCCTTTATCTTCTCATTGAGCTCCAGGACTGTGATGGCAGCTTCTTGCTTAGCTGTTGCCAAATCAGTTTGTAGCTTTTTCACTTTCCTTTTGTGCTTTAGTTTCTTAAAAAAAATAAGAGTTTCCGTCACTAGAGACAGATGCATCAAAGGAATAAAAGAGGCTAATAGTGTCTGAACAAACATGGCCTTTGAAGCTCAGCTTTGATGAAATGCTCCCTGTTTATCTGGATTGAGTCCTGTTTGAGGTCTGTGAATCAGAGCAAATGTGCTCCTGAGGTCGGAGCAGTTCAATCCCCAACAATAAAGCCCCATTCGCCATCACGGTATCTCTCACCCTCTCTCATCTGAATCTGAACCCTGTGGGTTAGGGCTACTTATGCTAGAGGTAATTAGAGAAGAACTCTAGGTGCCTGCTGGCATTTCCCCACTGAGGTGCTAGCGCCTTAAAGTATCTGAGTTTTTTCTTTTTCAGTTTATAAGTGGTGGTGTTGTTGCCATTGAGTTGATTCCAACTCATAGTGACCCCATGTGTGCAGAGTAGAACTGCTCCACTGAGTTTTCAAGGTCGTGACCTTTCATAAGCAGATTGCCAGGCCTGTCTTCTGAGGTGCCACTGGGTAGGTTTGAACCACCCACCTTTCAGCGAGTAGTAGAGCACTTAACTGTTTGTGCTACCCAGGGACTCCCAATATCTAAGTGGACTCACCTTAAATCGGCAGAGCCTTGATCCTGAGTCATTTTTTGCCCCTGACACCATAATGGTTTCTATTCAAATAAACTAAAGGTTTTAGATGTTACCACAAAATGCTAATATCTGAAGATGTTTACTACAGTATCTATGTAGGGAAAGTGGTCAAGGGTAAGAAGAGTTTTCGAGCAATAGAGGACAGGAAGGCCTTGCTGTAAAATAATTTGTTTTATGAGATTCTAAACCTTTGAAAGAACAACATTGGGAAGTTGTTACATAACCAAAGTATTCACTTGGAGACTTTCTGAATAGAAAGCTCCTTTTATGAATTTCAAAGAGGATTGGATTTGTCAAAATGGGATTTATCTGCAACTCTGGTGAAGCTGTCTATTGTGGAAAGGGCTGGATTTGCATTTTTGTGTGGCTTTGGTGCAGCTGCTTTTTCACTGAAGAGCTCACCTTGCCAAATCTTTGTGGGCTGGTCATTAGGAAACCCAGAAAATAAACAACTTTTATTATCCAACATAAATCTTGAGATAGGGAAAGGAATGGTTTGTGCTCGCTAGGGAAGATCCTGTTCCTCCTGGGACCCAGAAGGGAGCACCCTGGGGCAGAAATGAATTACTCCCATATGCTGAGAGTAAAGTCAGCAAGGCTTATCAAAGATAGGATTAGATATGCCATATTTTCATGCAAATAAGACTCACGCTATACTTTTTTTTTGTCAACTGTGCACTCCCCTGTGCTATTTTTGTGAGTGCACCATGTCACACTTTGTATGTGTGGGCACGTTATTCGTGAAAAATTACTGTACACAGGTTTTCCATTTTAAAGACAGATTGTCTTCTAGACCAAAAGCAAGAAGATTGGGACTCCTTTAAAGCTTAATTAATAGCATGAACATGTCTAAAAGAGAATGTGTCATTCAAAAGAGAATGGTGGCCATGGACCTTCTTTAACGGGAGTAAGAAGGGTAGAATTTGGCAGGCCTCACCCAGCACAATTCAGGTGAGAGATGTCCAGAACCAACAATGCAAGTGTCTACTCTGGGTGACACATCTACTAACCAGTTGCTGTCAAGTCGAGCTGGCTCATGGTGACCCCATGTGCGTCAGAGTAGAACTGTCCTCCATAGGAATTTCAGTGGTTAGTTTTTTGGAAGTAGGTTGCCAGGACTTTGTTCTGAGGTACCTCTGGATGGGCTAGAACCTCCAAATTTATGGTTAGCAGCTGAGCATGTTGACCGTTTACATCAATCTGGGGCTAGGCACTTCTACATGTCGTTGTGTGCTGTTGAGTTGATCTGAATCATAGTGACTCTACAGGACAAAGTAGAATTGCCCCATAGGGCTTCCTGGGTTATAATCTTTATGGGAGCAGATTACTAACTAGGTCTTTGCTCCCAAGGAGCCACTGGTGGGTTTGAACCCCCAACTTTCAGTTAGTAGCTGAGTGCTTAACCATTTTGCCACCAGGGCACTTCTACTAGAGTGGTAATATTCCTTCCTTCCTTCATGTATTCTTTTTATCATTGTACTAGTAATTATGAAGCACCCCTTCAGTGTTAGGCACTGCTGCACAGGTGTTGAAACATCAAGGCCGATAAGGCCTCTACCTCCATGCCACAAAGCCCTTTTTATCTAACTCCTTTTCTTTGAGTCTACATTCACCAAAAACCTTCATGATTTGACCTGTCACATAGATTCAACACGTCTCTGGGTGGCACAAGTGGTTTGCTCTGAGCTACTAACTAAAAGCCTGGCAGTTCAAATTCTTCCAGCAGTGCCATGGAAGAAAGGCCTGGAGAACCACTTCCATAAGATTACTGCCAAGAAGGAGAGCAGTTTTACTCTGAAGCACATGGGATTGACATGAGTTGGAATCCACTCGATGGCAATGGGTAGATTCAACATGGAGATGTTCAGGGAGGGATGGAGCTGATCAAGAAATGCACATGTCTGGTATTTAATGATTGTATTTCTCAAAGTAAATTATTAAATTGGCTCTAATCGGTGAGCTGGTTAGCATCACTTGTTCATGAGGAGATGGTCCATCCTGGGCCTAATGTGATGATACCTTTGAGGCCCTATGTGGTCATCATTGACCTTTCCTGATGCTACTTCAAAACTCTTCCATGCTCAGACATTCACACCTGCCTTTTAGCACTTAGACTTTGGGGACAGAAAGTAGAAGGAAGGGCACAGAAATAAAAATTGAGGATGTAGAGGGAATGAGGGGAAGTATGGCAAGAGCGATTCAGAAGAGTGTTAATCAAATGTATCAAAAAAAAAAATCCCCAAAACAAAAAACATGATAATGGTCTGCATGCTGAAGTGTTAGGGTTTAAGTGTATGGATGAGTTCATTTTACACTGAAACCCATAAGATATAAGATGGATATAGGGGTGGATAGAGACATGAATAGATACGATAAATCAAAGATAGCAAAATATTAATTGTAGAATCAGGTTGTTGACTGCATGATGTTCACTATGCAATTATTTCAACTTTTTCTGTATGTATGAAATTTTCATAATATTAGGGGAAAAAGAATTGAAGATTTAGTTTCCTTACATTGCTCCCTACTCTTTATTCTTAACACCAAGCGCCAAACCAAAACCTTTGCCATGGAGCCAATTCTGACTCATAGCAACCCTACAGGACAGAGTAGAACTGGTCCATAGGGTTCCCAAGGAACAGATGGTGGATACAAATTGCCAACCTTTTGGTTAGCAGCCATAGCTCTTAAACACTGCCCACCAGGGCTCCAATTCTTAATAGCTGGTATTCAGATTCTCAAATCATGTTACAACCACTCGTATGCAGGTAAGTTTTCTCCAAAAACTTTTTTTTTTTTTTCAAAGTAGGCGTTGGTAGTAAATAAACAAAAGCAAAAATTATGGTGGGACTTAATGGGTGATCACTAGGAGCTGGCATGGTGTCACTCAGAAGTCTTTATCAGGTTATATTTCCTTTCTGACAGATGGCTTGGTGGGTACAGGGTAGAAACTCTGGAAAGACACAATTTCAGCAAAAGATTTAATTTCCTTTTTCATTCAAATTTCCAGACCACCTTTTGTCTTTCTCTTAAGACAATTACTGGCCTGTTTCTTATTATGTTATTACATTTGTATATTTGCCTTATCGTCTTAAAGAAATTGGGGGATATTTAGTTTGGAGAAGCAATTACAGTGGGTTGTGCCAGTTGACTTTAGATATCTGACGGAGTATTCAGAGGAGAAGTTGAGTCAACAGCATTGTTTTAGAGATACCATGAAGAACAAAGTGTAGGAAACAGAAGGAGGCAGATTTTGGCACAATGTGAGAAAGCGTCCCCAACAATGATAGCTGTATCCACAACAAGATGGAATGACTCCTGGCAAAGACCTGCCTGCTCTGGGGATGGTCAAGTGAAGACTGGATGAGGATCTTCCTGCAGGCCTATGGTAACTTCTGGGCCCCAGGTCAAGAGGTAATTGTAGGCCTGGACTACCTCCAGCTCTATTCACCTCTGGTTTCCTCCTGCCTCCCCTCTCCCCCATTCGCCCCTCGGAGGCACAGGGCATGCAAGAATGAATACCTCATAGCCTCTAACATTGGTGCGATTGTCAGGGATACTTTAAAGATAATTCTGGTATTTGTATGGAGTTGGATAAGATGACAAGAGGGCTTGTGAGTCTCTTAGAATTCAGGGATGATATGACATAAAACATACGAACTTTATCATTTAACTACAAGGGAACAAGGAGAGAGAAAATTAATTTTAAATTAAACGTTGAATAAAGGACCTACATTGGTTACTTAAGCTTTCTGTGGGGACCTTTTTGTTATTCATATAAATTTTAAAATAGTTTAAAGCCTTTCTCTTTTTTCTTTTCTCCAGACAGAACTACTCTATGCTATTAATTCATAGCTTTAATCAAGCCCTTTGGGCATTTCAAAAAATTCAATTTGCCAACATGTTTTTTATTAGTCATAGACATCAAATGATTTCAACAACGATAATATTTTCTTTATTTTGCTGGTGTTCACTAGCCAGGCAACCAAAATGTACTTGAGTCTAATGGAGTCCGTTATGGTCTCTTTGGTAACTATGAACTCACCTCTGGTGATTACTAAAAGAATAGGAAGGCTTTATAGCTTGGAGGTAAATTCCTATTACTTTCCTCTTTTCCTACTTCTCCTACAGGGTGAAATGAGGGAGGAAATCATGTATTTGTGCAATGTTTTGAAAAGGAAACATCAATCTGTATCACACTGCTGAATAGCTTGCATTATACCAAGTTAATGGGAATTAGAAATAATCAGGAACTATTTATAGAAGAGTTCCAACATGGATTTGCCAGCACTGTTTAAAATTCCTGGGTATTTCCACATACTTTGAATCATGGCCTGGGCTTTGTCATTTACCAGCCGTGAGAAATTGGGCCAGGCACATGACATTACTAAGTCTTAGATCCCATTTCATACAGCTGTTGTGGAGACCAAATAACATAAAGTATAAATGAGAGTGCCCAGTGCCCGGAGAAGCCTACGCCTGACCCATGGATTTGGGACTTCCCAGCCTCCACAGCCAAGTGAGCCATTTCCTTGATACGGTTCCTGAGTTCTGTGAGACACTGCGGCGAATTACAGAAAAACCAAAAATGAGAGGGAAGTACTGAGGGGAGGAGGAGTTGATGTTAGAGATGATGAAGTAGTACAGCAATTTGGAAAAGTTGGACATTTGGGACATCTTTAACTTCCGCCTCAGAGGAACCAGCTTTGTGCTGATCCTTATAAAAAAAATTACTCATTTACATATCTTTTCTAAAGATACCTTTGCTGCAGTTTACAGAAAATAAAATTTGTACCTAATTGAAAGTAAGACTTTTATTTTCTTACTTTTTTCTTTTAAATTAAGTTTTCTGCATGATTGCATTGATCTTCTCACTTTGTACGGGTAGACAAAACTTAATGTTCTAAAAAACAGACATGTAAATAGCCTTGATCCAATCTCCTGCCAGAGATGGCCTGATACCTAGGCAAAGTAGGTGGCTGCCTGCATGGAATGAGGTGAGGAGCAGTCTGGGACCCTGCCTCTTGTTCCCTGTGGCATCTCTCCCTTGGGCTTGCCAGGGCATACCTTCCTCCAACTTCTTCTGAAATGTACCATGACCACTTCACGCTAATTCACTTAGAAAGTGTATATGTGTAACAAATACAGGGATTTTGTCTTTAGAGAGTTACTGATAAAATACTTACTAGCAAGAGTTTCGTTTGCATAATGAAGGTACAGGCAGGTTCCTAATAAACCCATTGCCGTGGAATCGATTCCAACTCGTAGTGATCCTATAGGACAGAGTAGAATTGCCCCATAGGGTTTCCAAGGAGTGGCTAGTGGTTTCAAGCTGCCAACATTTTGGTTAGTGCCTGAGCTCTTAACAACTGCGCCACCAGGGTTCCAGTTTCCTAATATCTATCATTAATAATGAAACTAGTAAAAGTAATAGGAGTGTTTGGATACAATTTGACTTAAAAAATAAATTTCACATCTCTTGTTTTATATTTGGAGCCCTGGTGGCATAGTGGTTGAAAGGTATGGCTACCAACCAAAAAGTCAGCATTTCTAATCCACCAGCCTCCTTGGAAACTCTATGGGGCAGTTGCACTTGTGTCAGACACTAGGGTCTTGTGTCAGACACTAGGGTCTTGTGTCAGAATTGACTCAATGGCAATGGGTTTGGGGTTTTTTTTTTGTTTGTATATATACCACCCTGAGGTAAATATTTAAAAATCCAGGGGTGGCAAATATGAAGCCCATGTATGTTCCTTGCCAGTCCACACTCCCAACAGCCTGTTGTTTGATGAAACCTAATTGCCATCCTAAGGTGCCCTGGTGGTACAATGATTAAGTGCTTGACTGCTAACTGAAAGGTTGGCAGTTTCTACAGGAGAGAGATGTGGGAGTCTGCTTCCAGTCAAGATTTACAGCCTTGGAAACCCTACAGAGCAGTTCTACGCCATCCTATAGGGTTGCTATTAGTTGGAATCGACTCCAAGGCAATGAATTTTTAAATTGCCATCCATGTTAATATCTATTTTGTAGATGAGAAAGCTGAGATACCAGAGAACTTGAGTAATAGTCATGCGGTGAGTAAGTAGCTAAACAAACCTGAATTGAGATCTTTTGGTTCCAGATGTTATTTTTCTTTTCAAAGATAACAGGAGACTTCACTAATACAATGTTGTTGTTGTTGTGTGCTGATGAGTTGATTTAGGCTCATAGTGACCCTATAGGACAGAGGGGAGATGCCCCATACAGTTTCCTAGGCTGTATGTAATCTTTTTGGGAACAGATCTCCAGGTCTTTTCTCTCAAAAAGCTGATGGTGGGTTCAAACTGCCAACCTTTCATGTAGCAGTCAAGCACTTAACCATTGTACCACCAGGGCTCCTTTCACTAATCAATAAAAAAAAAAAAATTTTTTTTTAGCACCATTAATTTTTTACTGAAAGGAAAACTTTGATAGTGTATAAGTGGCTCTAGCTAGTAGAAGTAGAAAAGCAACATAAATACTTGGTTATAAAAGAGTTGTGATGATATCCTAGGAAATAAAGATGTAGATGAGCCCAGCCAAGGGCAGTCTGGGCCAGTTGGTGCTTTGAGGCCCCTTAGTGTCTCTCACTGGAAACTCTGGCAGTGTAGTGGTTAAGAGCTATGGCTGCTAACCAAAAGGATGGCTGTTCAAATCCACCAGGCCCTCCTTGGAAGCTGTATGGGGCAGTTCTACTCTGTCCTATAGGGTCGCTATGAGTCGGAATCGACTCAAAGGCAATGGTTTAGTGTCTCTCATCAGGGGAGAAAATTCCTGAGTTGATCCTGGCAATTGTGACCATTCTGTTAAGTCATCTGAAGTGTCAGAGGGGATCAGATGAACCTTTTTTGACAAAATGCCTTGAGTTAAAGACAGATTGCAAAATGTAACTTAGACTTATTTTTTTGGGTAATGTGGATAGCTAGTTGATAGACAAACCCTTAGGCTTCTTGACAACTTTGACCAAGAGTCCTACCCCACATGACCATAGGTAGATGCTTAATGGCCTCATTGGTAGATGCTTAATGGTCAAGAGATTCAGACTTTGTAAACCATAGCTGGCATTTTTCAGTTCTTTGCAGTATTCCTTCCATTTGAGTACCAAGTCAACTTATTTTATGTTCCGACATGCTATGGTAATACATTTTAATTCTGATTCCCACACCCAGCGGGTTTGGAGTTTCTAATAAAAAGAAAATAAAATTCCAGTAATTAAACTAACAACCTGACTTACTATGAGGCAAGAATTTACCTATAGTTGAACCAAGTGTTAGTACTTTCCCTCTAAAGGATAAATAATTATTACAGGAGGATTTTGCCAGTGGGATGTCCTGGTTTCCAAAAATGCCTGTTTAAGTGTTTATTTAAGAGAAGTTACAAATTAATATAAGATAAATAAGATGATCTTATCCTTGGGAAGAAATTCCAATGATAAAGCAGAACTTTCTAATGGTAGAGTTGTCTAAAAAATGGAATTTGCTGCCCTAAAAGACAGTAAGCTGCCTTTCACTATTATTATATTATACAAGCAGTCCATTACTGGGAATGCTTCAGAGAGAAGCTAACATTTATGGACCACCTATAATACTCCAGGCATTGTTCTGAATACTTTATATGCAATAGCTCATTTCATCTTTGTAGCAGCTGAAAAGAAGTAGGACTGTGATTAACCCCATCTTCAGATGCAAATACTGAAAAATGCAGAGATTTAAGTAACTTTTCCAAAGTCAAGTGATGAGTCACAATTCAAACCCATGCAATGTGGCTCCTGACTGCACCTTTGATAACTATGATTTGCATGCCCCAATGTTCTGTTCAGTGACCTACAGTATGGGGAGTTTGGATAAAATAGAATTGACAGTTCTGTAAGTTCATCTCTTGAAGTAAGTGGGAGTGCTATAGATATTCTGACCATAAAATCTTGAATCCATGGACTGACTCCTCAGTACGACTTAGGAAACAGAGTTTTGAACCATTTCATTCCAGTTTGAACCCCTGCTGAGAATTTACATTTCTACCCCAGATATACTGAATCAGAATCTACAGTTTAACAAGATCCCCAGGTGATTCTTATGTATAATAAATTTTGAGAACCACAGCTCTTCTAGTGGTTCTCAGAACTGGTCCTTAACCAGCAGCATTAGCTTGTTTGGGAACTTCGTAGAAATGCAAATTCTCAGCAGGGGTTCAAACTGGAATGAACTGATTCGAAGCCTTGTTAGGAAATCAGACAGAATTCCTGAATCATAGATGACACAGAATTAGATGCAATCTTAAATACCAAATAGTCCAGTCCTAGCATTTTAGAGATGTAGAAGGAATTGACTCGATGGCACTGGTTTTTTTTTTTTTTTTAGAAATGGCAGCAGAGAAAAGTGAAATTATTTGCGTGAAGTCATAGCTAATAAAGCTGCAAGAAGCAGAACTCAAAGCCAGTTTTGACTCGGTGTTTCTGCTATACCATGCTGCTACTTGGCATAAGACCTGAAGAGCAGTGGGATAGATATATGATTGGAACCTGGGGCAGTACCTAGGATCCCTGAAGTCTAGGGCCTCACTGTCACAAGCAGCAGGCCTTTATAGGCAACTCTCCCTTAAAGCCCTAAATCCCTGTTCACGCAGAGAGCCAGGAAGACCTGGTCTCAGGTCATTATACACAGATACATGATGGGTTTACATTTGATAGAAAGAAAAGTCTTTAGGCAACTGAGGTCCTGCTAATTTCAAAGAAATGAGCTGAGCCAATGTCTACCAGCAATCCTGCCTTCATAAAACCAAACCCATTGCTGTCAAGTCAATTGCAACTCATAGTAAGCCTATAGGACAGAGTATAACTGCCCCATAGGATTTCCAAACCTGTAATCTTTATGAGAGCAGGCTGCCACATGCCACATCTTTCTCTCACAGAGTGGCTTGTGGGTTTGCACCACTGACCTTTCTGCTAGCAGCCAAGCACTTAACCACTGCACCATAAGGGGTCCTTCTGGCCTTTATATAGCATTAGAATATCTGTACCCAACCCAACAAACCCATTCTGAGATTAAGGGGGGCCTGTTTTGTTGTTGTTGTTGTTTATATGGAGTCCTGGTGGCACAATGGTTAGTTGCTCAGCTGCTAACCAAAAGGTCAGCAAATCCACAAGCTGCTCCTTGCAAACTCTATGGGGGGGGGGGTTCTATTCTCTTCTATAGAGTCACTATGAGTTAGACTTGACTCTACAGCTGTGGGTTTGGTCAACGGGTTTGGTTGCTTATATAGAGTCTCTGGGTGGCACAAATGGTTAAGTGCTTGACTAGTAACCAAGAGGTTACCAACTCAAACCCACCCAGAGGCACCTTGGAAGACAGTTCTGGTGATCTGCTCCTGAAAGGTCTCAGCCATTGAAAACCCCATGGAGCACAGTTCTATTCTGACACACATGGGGTCACCGTGAGTCAGCATCAATTCAATGGCAACTGGTTTGGGTTTTTTTGTTTTAGCTGTTTGCATGTTCTTTTCTTTGTGTAACCCTGAATGTCTCATCTTTCTTACCTAGTATAAATTAGTTAGGCTGTCAGCTGGGATTTTTGAGAACAAAAGAACATATAGTGCAATAAATAAGTTTTAATGTTATTGGCTGAGCATAGCACAGATCAAAACTGAGTGCTCAAGTAGGTCATGAGAAAAGAAAATGTAGCCAGTGCCTATTAAATAAAACTGAGTCTACTTTTTGCTCTTTCAATCTCAAATCATACCCGGTAAATGGAAAGAGAGAGAAGTATATTGTCACACCTAACAAAGCCTGGTAGGAAGTTGTTTTCCATCCCAATTCTCCCTGGAGACAGAAAGAGCCCAAAGTGCCAAGGCTGTATATGAAGCAATTTCGATTTTTCAGCCCCACCTTTACAGGTGTTGGTATTACTGGCAAACAGCCATAAGAAGAAATGTGGGTGGAAGAAAACAGAAGCCAGAGATGACAGAATATGCAATGATGAAAAATAATTCCCATATTTGCCTTGTGAAAATTCTGCCAAGCTCCTTTAATATGATTTCTCTGGAAGGGCTTTATAACTGGGCAGATGTATGCTTTTTTCTCTGTGCCCTGCGCTCCTGATGAACTTGCCCAGGGCTGCCTTCTGGGAGGAAGCGGACAGCCATTGGCCATCCGTGACTTCTCTGTTCAGTCATAAAGCGAAGGCATATGTTCAAGAGCTGGATAGTTTAGATCCTGAAGCACTAAGGGGTTTAAATCACCTTGGAGAGTTTTTTGGTATGGAAAAGGGAGCCTGATTAACTTACCCTTCCCAGCAACTTTTTCTCTCCTTTATATAAACCCCACTGTGTCCTGAAAGCAATAAATTTATAGGGGATACAGGCTCAGTGAATACAAGAGTCGGAATTAAAACAACTTAACAAGTGATGAATCCAAACAGGGAAAAAAACTGTCGTAAGAGGAAAAATGATGCACGTAAGCATGAAATAGCTTTGTATACTGTATAAAAGAAATTAAAAAAAAAGTAAAGTTGGAATTTTTACATGATATACATTATTTTCCCATGAAACACAATGTTTAAAAAACTGTGGCTTTGTTATTGCAGAGTTGAAACAATTTTACAGCAGAACTTTCCAAGCTTCAAATCAAATGAGCCCGATTCATATAAAAAGCATTTATTCTGTTAAAAATAAGAGATTGTATGAGTGAGCACTTTGTAAATTGTTGAGTGTCATGATATTAGTTAATATTGTTATTGATGGTATTACTTTAGAATCTTTAATCTGTATTCAGTAGAACCTCTGAGACAGTAATTGATTCTCGGCAGTGTATTGCTGAGCTCACGGTTTCGCAATAGTATCTGTAGGTTGAATACTATATAGTTGCACTTTGTCGATTCTTTAATTTTTCAATTGCCTCAATCTGATACGTGTTTGCGAACAAAAGTAGTTTTCTTGTGAGAAAAATCTCAAGTTAAGTTCCCCCTAAGAAAATCTATAATTTTCCATCAAGTTCATTGCATGTGATATTTGACAGTTAATTTGACCAAGAACATTTAAACACAAATGAAGAAATTACCAGAAATTAAAGCTTCTGACTTGGCTCCTAGCTCAAGATGGGGTTTGCCTTAAGTCTTTTACTTGAAAGGGAGAATTCATTTGAATATGAAACTAACTGGCTAATATAAATTCAAGGAGGAAGAATAAGTTAATGAAGCAGATGTTTTCTGCTTTGGGAAAGCCATAACCGTTTAGTACTACCATGCCACAGAACCAATGATACATAGTCTACATATGCTGAAATATCTACTCTTGTCTAGAACCCAGACAGTGTTCAAGTTCAGTTATTATTGCTACCTTGAAAGTTCTCTTTTCTTGATTTTGAACCTCATCAATTAGATTAGAATTGTATAGTAATAAAAAGGAAGTCACTTGTAAAAAAAAAAAAAAAAGGCTCAAGAGGGATATCAAAGGCTACTAAAACTGTGTCCTGGCCTTCATTTCCTGCTATGGACACAAAGCAGAGAAAGGTGTTAATTTTTAAGTTGCAAACACAGTCTTGACAACTATAGACATGATCCAGTGATTAAAACTGAACTACTTTAAAGTTCATTTTCCCGAGAGCTGCAAGGTAAGGTCACTTGGAGACTCTCATTTCAAACACATTTTGCAGTTCTCCCATTATACTCTGCTTTTTTACATTCATGGCTGTCCAGTGAATGTGAGCTGATGATGAGTGTGTAATAGAGGACACTTTTCTAGTATTGGTGACATTCTTGGAAACCCTGGTGATGTAGTGGTTGAGAGCTACAGCTGCTAACCGAAAGATCGGCAGTACGAATCCACCAGACGCTCCTTGGAAACCCTGCGGGGCAGTTCTACTCTGTCCTATAGTGTCACTATGAGTCAGAATTGTCAGAATTGACTTGATGGCAATGGGTTTTTTTTTTTTTTTTGTAACATTCGAACCTGTGCTCATTTGATGACAAGAAGACCATGCTTCCAATAATGCAGCAAGATAACCCCTTGCTTCTCTTGGCTAAAACTTCACAATCTGTTAGCTTAGTCTTTACTTCAAGGCTTTCCTGCAGCCCCTGTCCTTGACTGTTATGGCAACTTGCACCCTCAACCTGTAAAGGTGATGGAGGAAATAGCCGTGGTTTGCCACACCTGGAAACTTTCTTACTAAAAGCATCAGTCTTGTTCTGTGTGTAGGTAGCTCTTGGGAAAATGGTATGAATAGCAAGTACTATTAACAACCTAAATTCAGTTTCATTCCTCATACTCAACATTCTAGCTGTGATTTTAGTAACATTATTTATTAATTTTGTTTTTTTCCCCCTCAAGTATTTAGAGCATAAAGCCATATTTCATTGATAGAGAGGCAAGAATATTTGGATGTATATGTAGTTGTTTTTAATAGTCACTAGGGCAAGAGATTAGGAGCCCTCATGGTACAGTGGTTAAGTGCTCAGTTGCTAACTGAAAGGTTGGTGGTTCAAAACCACCAACTGCTCCTTGTGAGAAAGATGTGGCAATCTGCTTCTGTAAAGATTATAGCCTTGGAAACCCTGTGGACAAGTTCTACTCTGCCCTATAGGTTCCCTGTGAGCTTGAATTGACTTGATGGCAATGGATTTGAGTTTGGGGTAGGGCAAGAGATTAATTTTGGAATCTTATATTATATATGAATCAGGTAACATGCATGCAAGGTGAAGTGGCAAAGGCATGACCTTTTAAGAAGATCTGGCATTTGGGAATAGCACACAGAATCAGAGAGGGAGGGAAAGGTGTGGTAATGATGTGAACTTTTGCTATGTAGATATTAGCAAGTTTCAGAGTGCATTTTTTAACAAGTCTAAACAAATATCCTTGCTATAAAACAAGTCATCAAATGTAGATTGTTCCTTGGTTTTATTGGACTCCAGGATCAGTCACTCTTATTGATTCGCTCTCTGTGAAGGTGCTTTTTCTAATTCCACTAGAAATCTAGCACTGAAATGATTGCACATGAATATAAACATCAAACCAGGGATCTTTAAGTAGATCTCAAAGCTCTATCTGGTACCTCCCTAAACCTGTTCCCATCAATATACCCTCAACGCTGACATATGCAGGTATAACTAGCAGGAAAGGGAACATGAGGTCTTAGCTTGAAGCTACTCACCTCATCGCCAGCTAGTGACTTATGGTGTCACAACTCCCCAGAGGCTAATATTATAAAATTTAAGAATAATCAGATGAGTTGTTCATCAGAAAAAAGTTGAAGATATTCCAGCTTAGATAAATGGAGAGTTACCTGTTCTGGTGCCAACTCAGAAAGCCCAATGGAGCCATGTTTGATCAGTCCTGGTTTGGACTTTAACTTCTGGGTCATTCTTAGTGGAAACAACACTGGCTGACAGGAAACCACCCACGTCTAGAAAGGTCTGTTATCCAGAAAGACATCCTTAGGACACCCTGAAGTAAATCTGATCCTCTTAGATAACACTGAGGCTTAGACAAGAGTGGGCCAGCCAGGATTCTATGAAACTAAAACTCAAGAGATATACATAAAGAAATACTTTTTGCCTTATTGGAAGAATATATAACATGTCCCCTAATTTTTCTCAAACATCATATGTCGAAGTCAAAACTGACTTCTACTTGCTCTAATTTCAATTTATAGTGCTTATCTAAACCAACAATCTCAATTACTCTGAGTCAGAAATGCTCTTGACTTTTCAAACAGAAGATATTTCTTGAAATAGCTATTATAGTAATACAATAATTACAATATTTGTCTTTCCTAGATGAACCAAAATTTTTATCTTTCAATTACAAATTGTATTTTTTATTTTCCAAAAATATTTACTTTTTGTTTTTGCTGTCAACCAGCATTGGACCCAAACAGGAAGACATATTAGAAGCCATCTCGGATCTTATAAACTGATTATGGTAGGACAATCTCTATCACAGATTTCTAAAACTAGGTATTCTTTTAAGTCTGACATAGAGACTTTTTTGATAAAGAAAAGACCTATATTACTCTCCCTATGACTTAGAATTCTGCTATTATGAAATACAAAACCCCATTGGTGGACCAAATCAGGTCTGAGGTCATCAAGCAGATATCGCTCAAAAATGTATTAGCCACAGAAATAGGTATATTTTGATAAATATCCAGTGGTTGTTAGAAAAGAAACATGAAAGAGAAAATTATTATCAGACAGCTAATTCTGTGGTGATCTTCTCTCCTTCATGTACTCTTTCAAAAGAGGGGTGCCAAGCCTTCCCTTCCTCTTCTATAACTTAACACCTGCACATCAAATCCATCTGAGGAGCTTATTAAAAACACATATGCTCAAGCTTCTCCTTGATCAGATTTGGAGGAGTTAGAGTGTGGGGCTGGTCATCTGTTTTTTAAAATCTCTGCTTGGTTCTGATGTACACATCTGTAAAGGTCAGTTGGAGGGGTATCTGTAGACAAGAGAAAGGTGCTGACCACAAAGTTAGCATAAGTGTCCTCGTATACATGCGGGTACTCAGGCAGGTAACACTGCTATGATACACATGGGGTTGCCATGAGTCAGAATCAACTCAACAGTAGCTGGGTGTTTCATTAGGCATGTGCGAATGCCGGTTGGCTAAGTGGGGACAGTCGCAGCTCCAGAAAGCTGCAGATGGAGGAGTTTTCCATGGGGGTTTGGTCCATGTAACATGGCTGTCATTGTTTTGTAAGATGTATACTTGAGCTATAAAATGTCAATTACTCTGAGTCACAAATGCTCTTGACTTTTCAAGGGGAAGACATTTCTTGAAATAAGTATTATAGTAGTACAATAACTATAATACTTGTCTTTCCTAGATGAACTGAAATTTTTATCTTTCAATTGCAAATTACAAATCGCAGGTTTTGGGAATTACAAATATGGGATGGTAGGGCTGTTAAGGCTTTTGTGGAGCACATCGTCTTCCTTTCTAAGGTAAACATGCACCAAGCCATTCCAAGTTCCATCACTGCCCCTTTCTCTGACTTGGAGACAAGTTCTGATTTCGTTTTCTCACCCTCAACTCCTTTGCAACTCCTTGTAGTCCACAAAAGCTAAGGAAAATCCCCATACCTGTTTCCACCCTCATTGCATTGTTGAAAGTTATTTCAATAACCTTCATAAGCTTCAAAGAAATCTAGCAGGAAAATTCTAAGTCCTGTTCCCAACTCTGTCAACAACGGAGTAATCTGAGGCATGTGCCTTGATATTCACTTTCTCTAAATGCCAAATGGAATTTTTCAACCACTGCAGGTTTACATATGATTGAATTAACTCCTGCTGATTAAATGCTCAAATGTTTCAAGTGAAGTGGGAAACAGAGACAATGAAAAGGATACTTGAAGAAAATCTACTTCCTCTTTATCAGTTTTAAAACTATAGTTTATTTTTCTTATTTTAAAAGTAACTCAAAATGTAACCAAAAATGCATAAGGATGTGGAGAAA